>NC_089696.1:10650000-11250000 GCF_031753505.1 Anomalospiza imberbis | reverse complement strand
AAAATTAAAAAAAAAAAAAAATCCCACAGCAGCTGTGTTTAACTCAGTGCTGCTTTCTGCAGGAAAAAGGGCTTTTTGAAACAAAGGAGGTTTAATGTGATGATGGTTTTTGTCCGGTCCTGCAGCACAGTCGTGGGCTGCAGA
This sequence comes from Anomalospiza imberbis, assembly GCF_031753505.1. Taxonomy (NCBI): domain Eukaryota; kingdom Metazoa; phylum Chordata; class Aves; order Passeriformes; family Viduidae; genus Anomalospiza; species Anomalospiza imberbis. The sequence continues at coordinate 11,249,856 of NC_089696.1, read as the reverse complement.
CAGCGAGAGGGGGCTGCTGGGACCTGCCAGCTGAATTAAAAGACCTTGGCAAGTTTAGTGCCTTCACTGAAAATTTTTCCTACTTAGAGAGGAGAGTTGGTGGGAGGTGGTTTGACTTCAGTGTTAACTCTTTTTTTGTTATTTTTCAACATGCATTACCAGGGTCTGTTTATCAGCCTCCTAATCCTTCCCCAGGGTAAATAACTACAGAACTTCAGTGCTGAACACCAGGCTCTCTGTCTCGGGCATGGAGGAAATGAGCAGCAAGCAGGAAAGGCTTTGTGCTTGTGTGGATTGCACTGAAATCCCTGTGGTTCTACCCTGTATCAACGAGTCACATTTCTAGTGCAGGGTAAAAAAAAAGGTTTTGTTTGCCTGGAGAGGTCTCTTTATCAGCTTAAACAGGAGAGGGTTCAGGAAAATCCATTGAATCTGCATCCCAAGCAAAAACCAGCTCCCACCCAGGTGGAGTGGCAAGGTTGCAGCAGGGTCAGGCCATCACCTGTGTGCTGAAGGATGTGTTGGGGATGTGTTGCTGTGCATTGGCCTCAGATGTTTGCCTTGATCATCAGTACTGTGCTATAAGTAGTGGTAAATGTAGTTTAAGGCAAAAGGTGGAGCAGGAGCATCCAAATTTTGGGACTCTTTGAGTTTTTGCTCTTTTCTATTTTGAGCCTGTTGCTGTTCTGCTTCATGGGATTTTACTTGGGTTGATGGCATCTAGGGATTTTCAAACGGGAACCCCATGTTTATATTCTGGATACAGGAATTGCTGATTAGTTATTTTTTTAAAAAATCCATTACCATCCAGCTTCCAGTCTCTTTGGTTTCTATAAGTTGTTCTGTGTCTTCTGTTGTTTTTTCTTCCATAATATTTTCTGTGTCTAGCTTTCTTTTTTTTTTTTTTTTTTTCCTAATTCAGGATGCTGGGTTCAAGCTGCAGTGTTCATGGCTCACTGTGCTGGCTTTTCCTGAGGCTTGTGGTGGTAAAAAGGGCTGGGTGGACAAGTTAATTCCTGAATTTAGCTGTGTTGCCTAAGTGTTCTAGCTTTCTTTTGGGTGTCCAGCATGGAGAATGTGTTCCAGCTGTTGGAGTGTCCAGCAGCCAGGTGGACTTCACCTATCTATGGAGGCCTCAACTTGCCAGCCACGCAGCCTGGGGTCATTGGCTCACTGAATTAATGGTGCTGCCCCAAAATTCACTGCTTTGTGGGAAGACACTTATGAAAATGTATTTTCATGTTTGATAAGATGTTGTCTGATCTCTGGTGCAGTAGTTTGAGGGATTAGGGTCTGTGATAAGCCAAGGCTGGGGATCACTGGCATTATCCACTGTGTCCCTGAGCTGAGAATTTGTGCTGGAGAGCAGAGGGAGGGACCATGATGTGTTTGGGGAGCAATGCAGCCACTGACAGCCCCAAAGCCTTTGGAAGGCTTTGGAGAAGCATCCCTGCAGCCCTGGCTGGCCATGCTGGGGTGTGTCACCAGTCCCTGCAGAAGACCTGGGGGTGTGGCTGTGTCCTGGCTGGGTTTCTTCGAAAATGGTGTCACGAGTGCAGGGGGTGGGGGAGAAGGGGAAGCAGCGTTGGCAGAGCCCTCCAGAAGCTGGAGTTGGGGAACCCTCCACCCCCTGCTTCCTGTCCACAGGCAGGGCTGTGACACGGGGAGGTCACAGGGGAGCACGAGCCTGAGGGCTCGCATGGCTCTGTAATCCTATGGTTTGTTCAGATGATGCTGAGAAATTCCTTTTGCCTTTCAACTAAAGCCTGGGAAAGGTTTGGGCTGCCTTGTTTTCTGTTGGATGTCCTCAGCCAGGAGAGCAAGAGCCATGAGACAGCTCAAATTACGGTAACAGTGACATTTCAGAGGAACTTGCCCTGGCAGATCAGTTTGTTCTGGGGGTTCTCACTACCCAGCAGTTTTTTGGATGGGGCTAAGTCAGTACCTGATGCATTTGAACTCTCCTCCTGCCTGGTGTTTCCTTTGGGACTAAACCCAGCTGCCAAATGTGGGTGGTTTTGGGCTGTGACAGGAGAGCAGCACACAACCAGCTGAGCAACCACAGTTCTTCCACCCACCCTTGCCACCAAAGACATATTTCTAAAACCAGAAGAGCAGTGGGGAGGAAGTTGTTATTAATACCTGGCTGAGATGTGAATGGCTGGGGTCAGGTCTGGTGGGGCAGGTGAAATGTGCATCTCTGTCATGGTGCTCCTTGAAATTTGCTGTGTGGGACACTGGTGGTGTTGGATGGACACAGATTTGGGTCTAGGCAGGAGGGGAAATGCTGAAGGGAAGGTGACCAGGAGGAGATAGCTACTGGCTTTATAAGAACAAGCTGAGAACATCCCTTCCAAACCTGGGTCACTCCTGACCCCGTTGTCTCTGCTCCTCTGAAGGACTGTCACCCTCTGGCAGCCACAGATGGGTGACCCTGTGTATATGATGGGATCTAGGGGTGTGTGCGTGTACCCTGTGATATAATCCAGCTTTTGTTTGCTTAATTAGACAAGGCTTGCCAAGGTGTGGGGCAGCAGGAAGTGTGTTTAAGAGTCTGGTCTGAAGAAGACCCTGTTGGTGTGAGGAGAATGCTTTAAAGCCCAGATGTGACTGAAACCTGTTGCTTGAGATGCTGTTTACCCATTCCAAGGAGAGACAGCTTGGATATGAGCTGAATTGGTGGCCACTGGAGCGGGGGTCACCTCCAGGATCTTCTTGCAGGATGTTCCTCCACCAGAATGTGTCCCCCTCCCAGGCTGGAGGAAGGTGAGCAGTCTGCTGGTCCTGTCACACACAGCAGTGCAGGCAGGGGAGGGGTTTCCTCTTGGGGAGGATTTTGGAAGCCTGACTCCACGAAGCTGCAGACAGCATGAAGAAATCCACCCGCGTGCCTAAGATAAATCTGGTAACATTAAAGAGGCCCTGGGACTCCCAATAAACCATGTTTTATTGGCCAGTGCATACTTTGAAACCTGTTTCCCTGGGTTGGGCAGTGCTTTGATCAGATCTCATTACTCTGGGAAAGACTGCAGCTCAGTTATCCCGGAGTGGCTGTGCTGAGCCCAGGGACCCAGCTCCAAGCTTTGCTGCCACAGCTTCCTCACCACTGCCATGGCTCTGTCCTCTGGACCTTCTTACCATTCTGTGTATCTGATCCTCTGCATTAAGGTCAGTGATGGCTGTTTGATCACGAGACCCTGGTGCTTTCACCTTGCCTGACTTGAACCCTTTGTGACCCTTCAGCAGTGCAGAACCTTGGGATGTTTTTGTGGCAGGAAGTTTGGAGGGCCCCAGACTTTGATTACAAACGTGTTTGGAGATGAGAGAGGACAATATGATGAGCTAGAGCACAGAAAGTGCCTGAGCATGCAAAACTCCTGATTCTTGCTGCCAACCTACAGCCTGATAACTGGCCACAGTCTTTGAGGTCAGAATGAGTGGGGTGTATGATCTGGGGTGGGGTTTGAAGCTGAGTCACCCAGTGCTTGTGGAAGCACCAGGGTGTTTAGATCAGCACCCTTCAATCAACCTGACTGGTTTTATATTTGCCAGGCTTGAGTTGTAGTCCCTGGGGTCTTGGATGAGGATAGGAGACCATGTGAAATAGAAAAAAAACCCACCTCTGTGTCTGCTGGTGCCTGATGGGACTTGTATCAGCTTGGGAATTTGCTCCCCTGTCCCATGTGGGCACCCAGCTGTGTCTGATGAGAATCCTCATTTAGCACTGGGGTTTACATCTGAGCAGAGCCACCTCTGGAGAACAGAACTGGTCTTCCCTGGGGTGTGCTGGGGGAGGCTGGTGGCCGTCCCTGCAGGCAAGGCTGGTGGCAGCCCTTGGTTACCCCTCAGGAGCTGAGCTGCCCCATGCCAGCCTGCTCCCTGCACTGACACAGCCAGAGCATTAAATGTGGAGCAGGAGGAGAAAGCACATTCCCTTGCCTTTTATAAATAATTGCTGTGGGCAGTGAGGGTTCAGGGTAACCACAGCGGGGGAATAAATGGATGATGAGGGGCTGTGAGAGGGGAAGACCTGCCCTTACCCCTCGACAGCCTGATGCCGTGGGCTGGCTGAGGGGCTCCCAGCCCTGTGGGTTTGGGGAGGATGGAGGATTTAGTGTCTGACTGGGTGACCTGCAGTGAAGCTCTTTCTGCTGGGGCGCAGCTGGATCCGCAGGCGCTGACATTTGCCTTGGAGTTCAAACAAAGATCCCTGTATTGGCTTTATTGGCAAGGCTGTGCCAGGGACACTGCTGGATGTGTCCTGCTCCTGGCCCCTGCCCTCCTCCGGTCCCTCTGTCTCCCTGCTTCGGGCAGTGCCTCTCCCAGGGAGGAATTTGGAGGCAAGGGACTCTGTTTACAGTGCTTTGTGTGAGATGTCAGCCCGGGGCTGTAAACAGCGCGTGGTTTTGCTCAGAGAAAGTACAGAGCCACCACTGGCAGCATTTTTCCATTAAGGCAAGGGCTGGAAACCTCCTGGCATGGAGGGCTGGACTGCTGGGAGCTGCAGCTGTGGGAGGAAAATCTCTGTGTGGAGCACATGTAATAAATAAATAAAAAGGGAGCAGCACAGCGGCTTCCCTGAGCTGATGTAGTTTCTGTTCCATGCAGTGCTCAGATGGAATTTCCTCATGAAAGAAGGATCTTCCTCTCTTCTCTTCATGTGAGCATGGAGTGAGCTTTGGAGGTCTTGGGCACATGCAGTTGTTTGTATATTGGGGTTTGGGGAATAACAGCTGCATTGGGGGTTGCAGATCTGGTAATTGTTAGTTTAATTTGTATTTCTATCAATAGAAACATTTATTTTCCTTGTCGATTTATCTGATGCCTTTAGACTCAGGGACATCAGACCTCATGACTCCTGAACTCCCCTACCATGCCCTGTCTCTGCCTCCTGCTGCCCTGAATCCAAAAAATCAGTCAAGTGCAATTCCCTCTTTCCTTCTTGCTTCCAGACCCGGACTGGGCGTCCCACAGCCTCGGGATCTTCATCTGCCTGAACTGCTCAGGCATCCACCGCAACATTCCGCAGGTCAGCAAGGTGAAGTCGGTGCGCCTGGATGACTGGGATGATGCCCAGGTGGAGGTACGTGCACCTGGGCTGGGAGGGTCCAAACCAGGGGGTTTGGGCTCTTCCCTTTGCAGCCCTTTCTGGAGAGGCAGGATTGCAGAAAGCGTGTCTAGATAGTGAATGTGGGAACGCGGTTGTGATGCTGATTGAAGCAGAACACCCATTTTGTGAAGGATTTGTGAGGGTTTCCCCACCCCTATAAAGATGTCTGTGAAATAGCATGTAGAAATTACTAATCTGTAATGAATTGTCCTCTCTTGTTTCTTACAGTATCTCTAGTCTAGACTAGACCTCTGGTCTACCACCCTGCCTAGCTCAGCTATCTCTGGCTTTGTTCCTCTTAAATTCACAGCTTGAAAAACCAAACCCTCACAATATAAATTCTCTCTATTTATGCCCCACACCTGCCTGGATTTGTGTGGTGCTGCTAAAGGCAACCAGGAAACCTTTCTGCTTTGACTACTGGTATCTTCAAAGGCATGAAGAACTCTACCAGTCATTGATTTCTGTCTTCTATCTGTAGAGTTGAGGTTTTTCTGAAAGCTGCACCTCATGGAGTTGTGTGTTTTATGAGAATAGGCCTTAGTGTTGCAGGGGTTTTTCCTTCCCTGGTATTTTTTGGGGGGAGTAGATTGAATATGTAAGTGTGAGAAATTCAAAACCATGACAGTAATAAAAAAAAAGCTTAGCTGCTTGTTATGTTTGTATACTTGGCATTTGACACAAAACAAAGCGTATTTAGCATGGCTACCTGGAAAAGAATGGGGCTTTTACACTTATAAAGTGAATTTCAAGAAACAAAATACATGAATAATGAAATAAGTAGTTTTCTTTGCTGAGTTCTCAACCAGCCATTTGTGTATCAGAAGAAAAGGAGGGCTGTCAGGGGAGATAGAAACATTATATATATATTTATTTATTGGAAAGGAGGGCTGTCAAGGTAGATAGAACTGTTATATATTTATTTGTTTGTTTATTTATTTTTTTTTGTCTATCACTTCAAGCTCCTTCCTGAGGTAGCTGCAATGACTTTGCAAAAACAAACTCATCCTTTTGGCACAAGTGGTGTGATCAGAAGCACTGGATGTGTTGTCAGAGGCTATCACCCTGCTGGAGCTGTAACACATGGAGACTAAAAGCCAGTGTGAAGTTTTTCCCTCTGGTTACCTACTCCCCATCTTGGATTCCTGGGATCCATCTGATTCCCATGCCTGAGGGGGAAATGCCACTGTGTTCTGCCTCCTGCTCCTGTGGGGATCATGCAGGTGGCACTGGGTCATGTCCTCAGCATCTTTTTAAGCTGTGGGATCCCTAGTAATAATAACCAGCATTTATTTGCAGCAACCCTTCTGTGCACAGTCCTGGGCAAACCTGTCAGTAAGAGAAGAGGTCCCCCATCCCAATAATTTTATTGCTTTGTAGAAGTAAAAGAGAATAAAAGACCATTAACATTTTCTTAATGATTTCTGTTTTTTTCTCTTTTTACAGTTTATGGCCTCGAATGGAAACAATGTAGCAAAAGCAAAATATGAATCTAAAATGCCACCATTTTATTATAAACCAACGTATCTTGACTGCCAGTAAGTAAATACCTCTGCTGGTAAACAACATTTATTTGTTTGTGCAGCTGCAGCCTCTGTAATACATTAGGTTTAGCATAAGACTTTTGTTTTTGGTTTTGTTTTTGTTTTTTTTTTTTTTTTTGCCACAATGGAGGTTTCATTTATAAAAGGTCCTGAAAATGTTTTTCCTTCTGCAGGCATATGGTAGAGTTTATGCTACGTGTGGGATCTTATTTAATAAGTACAGTTGAGATTATGCAGAGGAGTCAATAGTTTGTCTGTTCCCCAGACTCTTCCAAGTTTCCAGAGCTGCAAGAATGCCAATTTCTACCCATTGATTTCCTCTGTCTTTTCAAATCCCCTTTCTGCATCAAGGCAGAACTTGCTAATCTGTTGTGTCAGATGCTGGCTTATTTGTAATGCAAAAATACTGGGGGTTCGTGTTGGTTTGGTTTCACCTAGATGACAGATAATCTCCTCCATGAAGGAGGAAGGTTAAAGGTTGTGTCTAAGAAGCTATAAAAGGTTGTCTCCCATGCAGTGTGGAGTTACCTCCCTAGTAAGCTGGGGTGGGCTTTGTGGAGCAGGGAGCTGAGCAGCCAGAATGTGCTGTACTATCAGGGTGCAAGGGGATGAATGAATTTGGCTTTTAGGGTCCAGCCCTGCCGTGTACCAAGGTGGTTTTTTAATTTGGTGTGAGTGGAGCCGCCTGGCCTGACAAGAAAAAAGCATCCATTTATGCAGTGTTCTGAGCTCCTGAATCCCAGCAGTTTGGCTGTGCCATTTTGAGACTTGTATGTGCTTGTCATGTTGGGGCTGGAGAAGCAGGATTGGTAGGAGAAACACAGTTCTGGGAGATTTTGATTTTGTTTACTCCCAAGTCTCAGTTAAGTTCAGTTGGATGCTGCCTATCTGATGATACTCAGGTTGCCCAGGGGCAGAGTCCTGGTTCTTCTCCATGGCCTATCCCTGCCCAAGGGGTGCAGAGCTCATGCTCCTGGCAGGGAGCAGGGCAGGTCCCTCCAGCCTGGGACATCCTGAGATCTGGGTGCCAACCACACCTGGCTCCCCTTGCACAGTGAGAGTGGGAGCTGCTCCTGCTCTCAGGCAGCTTGGGAGACCAGGAGCATTTCCATTCCTGCTGCTGTGGGGCTGGCAGGAGTGTCTGTGGCTGGTTCTGTGCTCGGTGGTTTGTCCTGCTGGACTGGTGCAGCTCAGCCTTGCTGCTGTGCTGTTCCCTCCCTCCATCCTGGAGAGCTGTGTCACTCTGGGGAGCTCTACCAGGCAGTGGCTCAGCTCCAGCCACAGCCCTGCCGGGGCTGTCTGAGCTCTCAGGGACCCTGCCAGGGCTGTCTGAGCTCCCAGGGACCCTGCTGGGGCTGTCTGAGCTCCCAGGGACCCTACCAGGACCGTCTGAGCTCCCAGGGACCCTGCCAGGGCTGTCTGAGCTCCCAGGGACCCTGCCTGGGCTGTCTGAGCTCCCAGGGACCCTACCAGGGCTGTCTGAGCTCCCAGGGACCCTGCTGGGGCAGCCACTCCATCCACAGCCCGTGCCCATGGCTGATGGAGGGGCACCGTGCTGGGCTGGGAACCTGTGAGGAGATGAGCAGGGGATTGAAAGGATTTGTTTGTTTGTTTTTGGTTATTTACTGATTCATTGGGAGGATGAGGCAAGGCCAGTCTTCCTGGGAGCAGCTAGAAGACTAATTTCTGACCCTTTTCTGGTCCCAGCTTGTGCCTGTTCTGCACTGGGACTATTACCAGCCTGCATGGCCTGATTCCTGTACTCAGGCTGGAGCTCTGCTCTGGTAGGGGTTCTCTGGAGCAGCACTGCTGGGTCCCTGCCATAACAGCAGGATGCAGTGGGATGGATGTGACCCCTCACAGGAGCAGACAATGTCCTGACACTGCTGCAGGATCAGCAGCTGTGGGCACATTACACCCTGGGAGTGTCTCAAAGATGCTGTGCCCAGTTGTATTTTTCTTTCTCTAGTTCAGGGCTCTCTGTGCCTCTCAACAGATGCATGCTAAACAAGTGCAGGGGAGTGCTGCTTTTTACAGGGAGGTATATTTAGCTTTTTCCCCGCCTCGCTGCAGTCCAGTCACTGCAATAGCATGAGCTGTTCCCAGCTTGCAGCCCTGGGAAGCATCACCATGGATGACACCTCCATCCAGCACTGGCAATGATTCCAGCCACCTTCTGCAGCATTGAGAGGTTTTGGTGCTTCTAATTCCAACAGCAGCACATGCTGGACAGCTGCAGTGCCTGGGCTGCTGCTTGTTCATTTAAGTTTCTTAATTTTATAATGCTGTTTCTGGAGTCCCTTTGCTTTGGTTGCATGAATAATTGTGAAGTTCAGGGCAAGAGGGAAGAAGTGCTGCAGTGCCAGCTTGTCCTTTTTTCTTCTTGCCTACAATGTTGTGGTTGACTCTTTGGGAAATTCATGGTGTTTGCCTGCTGCATTTGGCTCCTGTATCCTTCAAAGCCCAATTTTAGCTTCCTGGTTCTGCATGACACTTGGCAAAGGTTAGAGAACTTGGAGGGGTGCTCTGAAATTGCCCAGGGAAAGTTCATAGGCGAAAAAATTACCCCACCAAAAAAACCCCAACAAACCAAAAAAACACAAACAAAAAGTCCCCTTCTTTCCTCTCATCTCTGTCTGCCAGCACTGACCCATGACCCAGGGACAGTGACCAGAGCAGCCTCTGGGGTTCCTCTGGGCTGTCCCTAACAGTGAAATGAGTCACAGACTCTGGGACATTCCTACGTCACCGCAATATTGGCCCAAAGAGCTTTGAGTGTGGAATTTAAACCACAAAACCGCTCTTTGGATGGTCACAAGTGGTCATGGCCCAGCTTGGCACACCACAGCAGCAGACAGAGAGCTGTGAAACAGATTTTTGTGGGGCAGATACATTGCAAGCACGTGGTCGAGTTTTGAGTCACCACTCAGCAGCAGGTACTCACTCTTGAGTAAAAACAAAGGAAAAAGGCTCTGTTCAGTCCTTGACTTGGCTGAAAACTGATAGAAGAAAGTGAGATAGTATTTTAATGGGCTTTTGCAGAACTGGAAGTACATCCCTGTCCCTGCCCAATACTTACCAAGGTTTTCTGTTGCTTGATTTGGGAATGCAGAGCCTCATCCTGTGGAATTGCGAATGAGCTGCAGTGCTTTGCTCTGCTCCTCTCTCCGTGCTTGGATAAGTGAGAGCTACATCTGCTCCTCCTGCAGAACAGTTCAATGTACTGACTGTCAGCACAGAAAAATGGGGCAGGATGGGATGGCATGAGCCGTGCTGGTTGTGTGGTATCTGGAACGAGATGAGCCATCGGTCAGAGAGAGGCACACATCTTGAGGGGTCACCCATGTACTCATCTAAAGAACAACAGTTATTAGCTGAAGTGGCTTTTTGTATTGATGGAGATGTGCAGAGGGAAAATTGCCTGGTAGATCTCTGGATTTTTTTTTTTCCCTAATCATTTGAGGTTTGGTACATTTGGTAGAGGAGTTACCAAGCCCATCACCTCGGTCTGGTGTGAGAAGGTCAGCATAGCCCCCTCCTCTGCCATGCACGGGCATAGTGGCAGTCAGGGGTGCAAACTTCTCACCACTTCCACTGTCACCTCCTTTTGCCAGTACTTCATAGATAATAAAAACTTTATAGACATAAAAAACTTCAGCACATAATGTCCACAGGGGTAAAACTGAGATTTGCTCAGGTTCCTAGTTATTAATAAGCATTTTCAGATTTTACATTCACAGCTCTCAGAAGGGCCTGATGTCTTGGGTGTGAAGTTTGAGGTGCTGCAGTGTGGCCACTGGGAGTGGCTGCTCATCAGTTCATTCCCAAGTGCTGGAGCCTCCTTGGTGGCTCAAATTGGTTGCTCAGCCTCAGGAATTCTTTGAGTCACCCAAGTACAGAGATCTGCCCAGTCCTTCAATCCTGATCAGCCATGGGGTTCTCTCTTCTTGTTCATTTTCTCTTTGCTGTTAGCTTGTAAACCTGTTAATTCATATTGATTCCTTTAATTTCCAAAGGAAATTGCTACAAGGTTGAGGTAGTACTGACAGAGGCTGTTTCCTACGTTTTTTTAATTGGTGTTTAACCAATGAAAAATAGCGTTGGGGTTACTGGACAGTGCATGTAAAGCAATCAAACAAAAGAGGAACCAGTTAGCAATATAATTGAGAATGTTGTGATTTTGCATACTCAGAATCAGTTTTAAGTTCTCCAAATCCATAATGCAAGGGTTTTATGCCTTGAGAGCCAAACCCCTGTATTTTTGCTCTCCTCTGGCAGCTTGCTGTGGGGTGCTGGTCTTGGTAGGGGGATGGCACATCAATCCTCAGGCTCTGCAAGCTGAGGTGATGCACAGAGAACCTGGAAGAAGCCTCCAGCTGTCTCATGCCTCCACAAAGCTCTTTAAAAGCAAGTCCTCACAGCAAGGACTTACTAGATAGGAAAAGAGTGTGAAGCTAGACAGGCTTTTAGTCTATGCTGCAGTGGCTCTCCTTGCAGTCTGAGCAAAGAATTTGGACTCTGACTTAAAATTTCATTAGAGCAGTTGTTTGACAGAAACCTGGCATAGCTGCATCCACCAAGCTGCCTGTGGAAAGCATGTTGGCTTTTGCTGGAAAAACCTCTGACAAATTCCAGAAGCTACAAATTTGGCTTCTGGAAATGGTGTTTCTGGATGACATTAATTTCTTTTGTCTTTCTTGGACTTGATGGTGCCTTACAAGGATGCAGTTAGGCAGCGGTAGTGTGTGGTGTTTGATGTCTTTTGGGCCACTTTCACCTCTGGCTGGGGTTTCTTGTCTGTCATATGTCTCCAAAAAAGCCACAGCTTCTATGTGCAGCATCTGTGGGTGTGCTCTGGAGTGCATCAGCCAGCCCAGCTGAGAAAAAATCAGTCTTGGGAAAAAATAAACTGGAGACTGAATTTGGCTGGCCAGCACCTCCTCCACACAGCACACCGAAGCCGTGCAGCCACAGTTTGATATTAAACTGCTTGAGCAGCTTTTCCTGTGGTGCTTTTTGCTGTGAGCTTTGAGTAGGTGGGACCAAGATAAAACTGCTCCAGTGGCTTCTTCTGGAACCTTCCTCACTGGCCCCCGGGCAGAGCCCTTGTGTTCATGTGGGTGGTCAGGAAAGCAAACAAGTGCCTTCAATGGTGTTGGCAGTGCTTTGTCAGCCTCTGGACCTGCTGTCCCTCAGTCAAGCTCAGTCCTTTCCCATTTGGGGGATGAATATTTCCCCTAATCTGTTGGAAATGTGGATTTCCTCAGCGTTTTGATGGTGGGTTTTTTTGATTTTCCTCTAGGTTTTTGATGAGTACAAGGACTTTTCTGTTCTAATTGCCAAAAAATGACAAGTTCCCTGTAACCAGCAGCCTGACAGATTTAAGTGGGCTGTTAAAGCTTTTGGAGTTGATCCTGAAAGCTGTGCATCTCCGCAGTTTAGGAATGATGCGCTTACATTTTTTAACAAACACAAATAATTTATTTGCTGATTTGCTGCATTATCCCATCATCAGAAATGCAGAAAAATACCAGGGGGCTGTGACTACAGTCCTTTCTGGTCACAGAACTCCTTTTGGAGTCAAAGGTGGATTTGGATGGAGGCTCCTGTGTTGGGTATGTGATGTCTGCCCTGGGGTACATACACATATATTCACGCCTGGAAAAGTTCATTTCAGCTAAAACACAGCAACAGATATTTCTAAAGCCCCTGAAGATATATTTAAATAAAGATCAGGTCAGCAGTCTACTGAAAGTGGTGGCTGTTTTCATACAATCCCTGTATGGTTTGAGGGTCTTCTGCCTTGCAATTTCTATCAGCTCCTATAGATCCCAGGACACTTTCCTGCTCCTGGATTAATTCATCAGAGCTGTGCTGGTGAGACTGGGGTTTAGCACCAGCAGCTTTGCATGGCATCTAATCCATGAGAGTGAATGTGGTCAAAGCCCTGCTCAGCTTCTCTCTTGCAGTGAAGGGAGATGGTAAACTCCTCGCTGTCCTAGATGGGTTTTGTTTTGGTTTCTTTTACTGGAGTTGTTCTGCTTTCTATAAATAACCACTGGAGCAGGAGCTGCAGCTTGTGGCCTTGCATTGAGTTGTCCAAACTGTGAGCTGCTCTTGGTGTGTCTTGGGCTTTGGGAAATTATTGCTGAAAGAGCTTGGGTTTGTGATGGTAAGGAAAGGGGAAGAATGTGTGAGCTGCCAGGAAGCTGCTGGGAAGGTGGCACAGCTGGATTCCCACATGCTCTGGGAGTTGCCAGCGTGTTCAGGGCCAGATGTTGAGGGAGGCCCCCGAGAGCATTTTGCAGCTTCTCAGAGTTCCCCTTGGGGCGTGGTGCCTGCTGGCTGCCCCGGGGGTGCCCTGCTGCACAAGAGCTCTGGGGCCACTGCAGCGGTGCTGCAGGCCCTGCAGGGAAGAGTTCCCCCAGGGATGAGCCCTGCAGGGTTTCTGCTGTACCACCTGCATCCTACAGCAGGAGTGTTTTCCCACTGCTGCACATGAACCTGCATTTATACTGTGTTTAAACCCCCATGCTGAAAGGCAGAGACTCGGAGCAGCTGCAGCTCCTGCTGAATCCACTGACGTCAGCTGGAGCTGAGGGTGGTGTGAATTTTCTTCCTCCCAGTTCAATCCCTAATCATCTTGTTGAAAAGGTTGGCTTCAGTGATGACAAGCTGTCCGCAGCAGCTGGCCAGGAAAAATTGCAAGAAGAGTAGTAAATGGAAGTATTGGTGTTTATTTTATGATTAAATTTTGGTAGCTCCGCTGATTAGCGACAGCATTATAGAACAGGCATTTGGGTGCCACCTTTTGGGTCATCAGGCTCCTATGTTTGTGGATATCAGATCCAGAAAAGGCATCCTGCTGGACCCAGAAGAGCCCCCTTGGACGCTGGATGGGGTTTGAGCAACCCCATGGCAGGGGAGCTGGAATTGGATGAGCTTTAAGGTCCCTTCCAAGCTTTCTGTGGTTGTACAAAGTGTTCCTGAACCTCCTGAGGGCGGCTTGCACCCAGACCAGAGCACAGCACGGGATGGCAGCAGAAGGGAGATGGGTGTTCAGAGCTCGCAGTCAAACTTGGCAATGTGTGGCAGCTGAAGATCAGTCATGGGAACAGGAGCAGGAGGGGAGAGGCAGACTTGGTGCATTGTTTCTCTTACAGCAGGAGCTCACAGCTGGGTTTTGGGGGCAGGGGAGCAGTGGTGCTCCCCGAGCCTTGGGGAGAAGGCTGGTGCCCCAACCAAGGAGCTGACACAATGGGAGGAACAAAATCTATGTAATTATTTCCTCCTTTATTGCCAGGAAGCCAATCACAGCCACAGTTCTCATTGGATAGTGTCTTGCAGATTTATTGAATGTGTTTGCTGTACCTGCAGATGAATTTTCATAAGCAGTGCTGGTATGTTTATATTCTTTGAGCGTTTCTGGGATGTGCCTGCTGAAAAATACCATTTAGTTTGCATAATCAGCAAAAAAGAAAAGGTGATTAAGCATATGAATAGTTTTCATTGGCAGAGAAGTTGATGTGTTGAAATGTGATGGTTTTACAAAACACACTCAGTGCTGGGGGATCTTTTACTGTCTTCAGTGTAGGCAGCTCCAAAATGTCTGCTGTGAAGCTGGGATAACACATGCCTTTATTTCTGAGTGTGATCTGCCTGCTTGGGCTATTTAGGGTTCTAGGGCAATTAAGAAATAAGTTCAGTTAAAAATGGTTTGAAGCAACTTCCAGCATATTCTAGATCAAAGTTACTTCATTGGTTCAAGCACTCATGCTGAAATAAAATAGCAAAGAAAAAATTCTAATAATCTTTGGGGTATTTTTTTCCTTTTTGGAATTTGAGGTCTTGGTGTATAAATCATCGGTATAATTTCAGTATTAAAAGTAAAGGACTTTTTAATCATATTTGCTGCCATGCATCATAGACTGCTTTCTTAAACTTGGCAGTATGGGCTGTGAGTTTGGAAGTGCTTGGCCAGCTGGGTTTTCAGCACCTTCTTCTTCTGTAGTGATATCTTCAGGGCAGTAATCACTCTTTTGTACCTAGTTGGGATTTTTCATTTACTCACCCTGTTCACTGAAGAATGTGGCCTGAGAAAATTAGGTCTAAAATGGTTCATATACTGAGGGAATTTTTTACAGAGGCTGATTGGGTGGGTGGGGACAGGCTGTTCTGCTAAATCTGTGCATTTTTTAAAAAAATAAGTTTCCAATAAAATTGGATGTACAAGGAAATGATTTATTATTGTTCAACTGTAAGCAGAAGAAACCCTTGACTCCAGACTGTACAATGCAATTTTTGGAAGACTTGTAAAATCACACTTGTGCTTTCATTGAAGAATGAATGGTTCTGACTTCTTTCTTAGTGTACCTTGGACCATGTTTCCTTTTCTCTGTATTTTTTTTTTTCCAGACTGCTGCGGGAACAGTGGATCAGAGCCAAATATGAACGAAAAGAGTTCATCCACAGTGAGAAGCAGGAGCCTTATTCTGCAGGTAGTGAAAGACACTTTTGGCAGATAAGTTTTTTGATGTCCTGCAGCTTCCATTTTCTTCCTCTCTGTTTATATGTTCTTTATGTTGATTATTGCCCATACGTCATTAAGTAGAAGTAAGTGTGGTCTTTGCACAAGATCCCTCCTGACATTCCCTGTATTAGACTTGGAGTATTGGGAATTTGGATACCTGATGGAAACAAATCAAAGTCTTTCTGTTGACTTCCACGGGCTGTTCACCAGGAGCAAGTCAGGCCAAGCACCAGCGGGTTTGTTTCTGGGAGCAGGAGGTGTGAAGCTGGTTGGAAGTGGAGATAAAGGATGTTTGTGTCCTCGAGGTGACTTTGGCTTTGGAGAGAAGCAGCAGCACTGTTAGCCCGGTTTGGGTGGCTCTCCCCAGGACCTGTCCCTGTCTCTGCAGGATGCTGCAGGTGCAGCAGTGGCACCTGCTCTCCCTGGAGCACAGGCAGTGCTTTGCAGTTGCAGAGGTGCAGCTCGTGTGACAGAGCTCCTTTCAGAGCTCATTTCAGCAGGGTGACAGTGGCCTTGCAAGGGGCTGGGGTAGCAGAGCAGTGGGTTGGGTGATTTTCTTGCAGAAGGGCAGGATTTGAAGAGGAGATTTGAAGAGCTTGACCATGTTTGTTGTGTGGCTGCACCAGCATGAAAGTGCATGAAATTAGCTGGGTATTTCTTTGCTATATGTAAGTGGCATTTAATTTATTCTGCATATTAAGTAGTTGACACCAGCTATGTGCTTGGATGACTCTGGGATAATTTTATTAGCAAAGACCATGTTACAGATTAAAGGTTAAAGTATTATTTTCATTATGCTTTTCAAAACTAATAATATGCAGGTAGCTCCAGCAGTTTGCTGTCATGAAAACCACAATTAAATTCTGATCTCATATATTCTCAATTTATGTTTTGAGCATTTCAGCTCTGCTGTATTGTGTACATGAGGCACACAGTGTGTGGGGAGTATCCATATTCATAGAGAGTACGTTAGGCACATTTTTATTTTAGGTTTTTATAAAAGCTGTCTGCTGGAGTCGGACGTGTTCTATTAATAATAAATAGTTTGATTTCTTGGATAATTTTTGAATGTATCTGCCAATGTGTGTATAATACCCACCCAAGAATAATGTTTCCAATTTATACTGTGTAACTTCTGGATATAAAAGCTGGGATTCAACCAAGTACTCAAGGAAAATGTATAATTTTAAGCACATGATGAGTCCTTTCGACTCTGAGAAGAGTGTGTACCTGGTTAAAGTGAAGTAGGTGCTTCAGTGCTGTGTGGGAAAAAGGGCAGTGTGTTCTGAGCTCTCTGAAAGATATTATAAGAAGAATTCAAAGGGGAGTTTATTTTAGCAGCGTGTTTTGTAGGTGTTCTTCAGTAATGTGGGTGCATAATATTTAACTGCATGCTGAAGTGATAGGGTTTTCTCACCTCTCTTTGAAGTTCAAAAGCCATTACACACAGGATAGAAGAGAAGAGGGTGAGCCATTTTCAGTGAGCAGTGCCCTGGGGAGGAGGAGGGGAAGAGAAGCAGGCTGGTGGGCATCATGTAAGTGGTGTAGAAGTGATTTTAGGTTGTGAATTGTCTTTGAGAATGGCACTACCTCCAAAGCCCAGCATAGGAGCCACACAAATGACCTGTGCAGCTGGGATGTCATTTGTTGGTTGTTCTGGACAGTAAATTCCAAGGGGAGCTTTGGCCAGGTGGTTCCTCCTTAGGGAAACCAGGCTGATGTTACAACAAAGCAAAGCTGGGGATGCACACCCCAAACTCCCAGTGCCAACTTTCCCCTTCTGCTGCACCATCACAGCCCCCAGGTGTAGCTGCCCACCTGTCCTTCGCCCTGTGCCAAAAAGGGCTCCTTCTTCCAGCCTGTCCTGCAAACCAGCTGCTGATGCAGCTGATTTCAGCTCTCAGGCTGGGAGTTGGTTGTTTTCTGGGGTTGTGTCCTGAGAAGGGAGCCCAGGGAAACCCTGTGTCCTGTGGGAAAGGAGCACTCTGAACATCACACAATCATTTAGGTTGTAAAGATATCGAGTCCAGCCATTAACTCAGCACTGCCAAGGCCATGTCCCCAGCAGAAATGTTCCTGGGTGTGTTGGACAGTTCTTGTACCATTCCAGTGACATGGGGCTGTTTTGTCACTGTGCTGCTCACGGTGCTGGGCCTCCTGTGCCTGCTCCTGCCAGGCTCAGCACAGCTGGGGATGACAGAGGGTCTGGAATGCTGCTTTTTTCCACTGACCTGAACTGTCTGTGAACCAACCGAGGTGGCAGCGACACCAGAGCACCCTCCTGCCCACCCCACATCCAGCTGTGTCTCACTGGAGTGTACCTCTAGCTCTGTTTCTTCCTAATGCTGTCTCAGACCATTTTTCCTCACCTTCCTGAATTCCCTGGAGCGGTGTCAGGTTACCAGTTTCTAAGCATGAAACATTTTGTTGCTAATAGAAATGTCAGTATCCATTTTCTCATGTTTGCTGGAAGATTTAATTCCATTTTCCAATCCCAGGGGCTATTTTGCATTCTGATGTTAGTTCAATAATTGCATGAAAAATAAGAAAATGCTATATTGGAATAGTTTTGAGCAACATCCTTTTCCAGGCAGCCTGATGAAACCTTAGTCAGAAATTCAGTGTCTTTCAGAATATCCTTTGGGGAGAGACTGTCTGGAGCCTGTAGATGCCAAGCAGAAGTTATCACAGCTGAACTGCCAGACTCAGGAGAAATGAGCCTCGGGACAGGAGTGTCAGATGTGCAGGTCAGGGCTGAGAGAGTCGTGCAGGGAAGCCTGGCAGGAGGATGCAGCAAACTTCAGCTGCTGGGGAGGGGGATGAACAAGAGGCAGTGTGGGATGCAAAGGCAGCAGCTGCCCCAAAGGGTCTTGCATGTCTCCAGACTGCTGAGAAACATCTGCCTCATGAGATGCAGAGGGATGCCAGGTAGCAGAATCAGAACTGGGAAACAAAGACACTTCCCATGTGCAGAAATCCCCAGTGTGGGCAGTGCTGAGCACTGAAACCAGCTCTTGAGCCAGGAAGAGCCTGGCTGTGGATCCATGGGTCGTGGTTCAATCCCCAGATGAGATAGCCCCTCTTGGGCTGTGCTGGTATGTGCAATCACAGCCACTCACCCTCGGTGGGAGATCCCATGCAAACTCCTAAAAGGGAGATTTAGAGTTCCTTGCTCCTCTAGCAAGCCTTGGAGCACAAGCCCATGTGCTGTTCCCAGCCTTCAGCTCCTCTGCCCCGTTAGTGTTTCAGCCTGATGGTTCTGTTGTTAATGAGTATATCAGCACCATTGATTGGACAGTTCAGATCAGCTCGGTAAAACTGTGATTAAATGTTTCAGTGATCCACTATCGATTCTCAGAGACACCCTCTTATACATCTGAGCTCTTCATTCAGCTGTAGTATGAGCTAAATAATTTGTTTGCCCTAGCCAGACTTTATGAAACAAAACATTATTTACACTCCAGCAATCCTAATTAACACTGTGGCCACATCCCTTTCTGTAGCAGTACATTTCTTGTACAACAGCCCAGAATGATACCTGTCTTGAAACTCTTACATGTTTCAGGTGAGCTTTATCCCTTCTGGTAAATGAACTGGCAAAATTACTGTCAGTCTCCAGCTAATTGTCCCTCCTAATGGAGTTTAATGGGGCATGGGTGCTGAATTCTCCTAGAAATGGGACAGTTGTAATTGTCATCACAGTCTGGATCTGTATCTCAAGGCAATTGCAAGGTTTGATAAATTTTAAAAATATTTTGATCAGTTTTAAAAAGCTCGGTTGTTTTCCACTGCTGTTGCTAGATGGCAGTTCTGGCAAAATCCCAGAGGACCTGCTGAAAGTTAGTTCAATTGGGTGCTCTTGATTTCTCTTAATCAAAGGCATTTATTTTAGCCGAGGGAGAGGTGGAGGGAGCAAAAGGGAATAGTATTTGCAGGGCTGGAGCACTGTGATGATATAAACTGGTCAATGTGCAGCTGCTCTGATGCATCTCAGGCTGCAGATGAGAGAATGGAAATGTGGCCAAGAGAGAGGAAAAGAGAATTCTTTCCCTTTGAACTTTGACTTCTCTGCTTTAATTCATTGGTCTTTGGAAGTTGGGGCTCCTCAGCTGATAAAAATTGTCATAGGTCCCATAAAAGTGTTGGAAGAATCCAGATTTGCACCAGGTGAAGGTTTAAACCCTGTCCTTTGGGGTGGAATTTGGAAGACTGGGATTATTTGACTGGTAGTTCCATAGATGGGTGGGATGACCTCTTGGGTTGCAGAGGAAAATAAAGTGGTGCTACTGCAACCTGAGGTGGCCTGTGAGCTTCCACTGGAGCTGCTGAGAAAGCTGGAAGATATAGGCAGAACTTTGGGCATATTAGCAAAGTCAGTGATGCTCAGGGCTTTAGGCTCTGTTGGATTGTATTCCGGTATTTATAGTGCTGTGGGCTGGATCATATTGTCACCATTCAGGTGAGCTGTGGTTTATTCAGGTAGCATTTCTCTGAAGGTGCTTATTTGCTTGTACTTTCTTCTCTCAGCACCCTAAGGATTACTTGGCTTCTGCGTTGTTTCCTATTTGTCTGCAAATATGATGGCAAAATAAATTATGAGACATGAAAGAACACCCTAAAATAGTAAAATCTGTTAATGTGCACTTTCCATTCCATGAGGCTCTTGCATAATTTGGGCAGCAGTTTGAATTAATTTTCCCCTGCACTCACACAGTTGGAAGGAGCTCTGACTGCAAA
Source organism: Anomalospiza imberbis (assembly GCF_031753505.1). Taxonomy (NCBI): domain Eukaryota; kingdom Metazoa; phylum Chordata; class Aves; order Passeriformes; family Viduidae; genus Anomalospiza; species Anomalospiza imberbis. The sequence goes on along the minus strand of NC_089696.1, from coordinate 11,229,935 downwards.
GCACTGGAGAAAACACAGGGGACACAAAAATGTCCTTTCCCAGTGTGAGGAAGAGACCCTTATTAGCTCAGTGTGACCTGCAGTGATGTAATGCAGTTTATTTTGGGCCTCATCAGACAAACCAGTGAGCAGTGTTGCAGTTAAATTCCAATTATTTTAACTGACAGACCTGATCCTCTGCTGTCTCTTACCCCATTTCCTCCAGCCAGTGAGGAGCTGTGGGTGTCAGAGCGACACCAGCTCTGCCGTGGGTTTTTTCATAACCTCAGAAGCAAATTACAGGGCTGAGCAGCAGCACCCAGGGAGCAAACCAGTGCTAATGGCAGCCTCAGAAGACACGGGGTTTTCTGCTCATCAGACAGCCCAAAGCACTGAGCAAAGAAATAAAGCATCAGCCTGAGGGCTCCTGGTGGCCTTTGCTGAGCCCTGAGCACTCGTGGTCTTTAAGGAGATGCTGGTGCAGAAGGGGGTGTGAAGCCACAGCAGAGCCCTCCCCTCCCTTTGCTTTGCACACAAACTTTGCAGTGAAGCCCAGGGGTGGAGGTGGCGTGGGGACAGGTGTGGGGACACTGTGGGTGGGAGGGTGGCTGCCTGGGGACAGGCGGGGTCTTCTGATCTCTGGCTGCCTGCAAGAAGAGAGGGTGAGAGTGGAGAGCGCCTGCAGGCTCAGGGGAGTGGGGCACCTCCTGTGCAGGCTGCAGGTTTTCAGTGCTGCACAGGGCTGGGGTGAAGCCGTGCTGGGAAGTGTGCTGCTCCAGAGGGGTGCTTTCCCCAGGGTCCTGTCACATGCACAGACCTACCTGTGCCAGGGAATCACTGCCCTGCTCGGGCTTGGCTGCAGCTCCCGTGCTGCAGGGAAGGACAGTTGGACCAGGAGAGAAAAGGATGAGAAGGTTTAAATAAAGACTGAGAAAAGCTGAGAAGGTTTAAGGAAATAACAAAGTCCCCGTTCAGGGCACTGTAGCAGTGTGAGGGTTGTGGCAACAGAGTGTTCCCAGATTTGGGCTCCCATGAGAGGTGCAAGAGAGACAAAGGTGGGTTGTGTTGTTGGGTTTTCTTTCCTATTTCTTGTGCTGGTTTATGCTGTCTGGAGGTCTTTATGTGGAACACTGCTCCATCCCACTGGACCTGCTCCATGGTCAGAGCATCACCCCTGTGGGAGTGGCTTGATAAGGGTGAGACAGAGCTGATGTGTGAAACCAGCTCCTTGCAAGTGGGGAGAAGTGCCATAAGTCCTTCCTGTAGCATCCTTTAACTGCTGACAAGACACTGGACCTGCATCTTAAAGAAGAGAGTTAAACCAAACCTCTCTTGCTGAGGTGTTGTCAGCTAAATCAAGAGTTGCTTTTAGCCCTGGGAAGGATTTGAGCCAGCTCATGTGTGTGGTCAGGACGGTAGCCAGCTGCCATCTCAGCTTCTCTCATGCAGACCAGCAGGAAGATTTAGTTCACTGTTGTTTTTTCCCCTAGTGCAACCCACATCCTTGGCTGATGTTTCTCTTCATATTTCCATCAGCTCCTGGGCAGCTCTCCTGGCTTTTCCCAGGTGAAGATCTGAGCGTGGTCAGGGTGATGCTGTGCTGAGCACTGCACAGACACAGAGCAGGGTGGGGGTATGGTTGGGGGTAAAGTGACAGCAGGGAGATGCCAGCCCCTCACAGAAGGAGAGGCAGTGCCCCACCACAAGGGTGGTTCTGCAAAATGCAGGGATGAGGGTTATTTTTTAAATTACCCCATTGCTTTATAAGCGAGAAAGAGGAGTGTTCAGCAATTACAGGAGCCACATCTGGCTGAAATTATCCAAGATGCTGAGAAGCCAGAGGGAGAGATGGATGAGCAATGCTCACAGAAGCCTTGGTTCCTTAGGAAACAGAGCTCACAGGAGCAGTAAGAGAAACCACGAGATAAAAGCAACCATGTCGAGGGTTATCAGCAACATCTCGCCGGGCTTTGTCCAGGCACCGTGTGATGTAGGAAAGGGCAGTGGTGCAGAGCAAGGTCACCTGCCTGGGCACCCTGGGGTGTGCAGGAGCATCCCAGTGCCTTCCAGGGGGTGGGTGGCATTGCCTGGTTTGGGGCTGGTGTGTGTATGAAGCCACCCTCCATCATTTCCACAGCGAGGGCAGGTGTCCCTGGCCATGGTGCGGGGCAGGGCTGTGCCTCCTCTCTGACCTGACAAGGTACAGAAATACTTCAGATCGTTTGGGTTTGTTTTTGGTTTTTTGTTTTTTGTTTTTTTTTTTTTTCTTAAACCTTTTCTCCCTTCCCCCAGTTCCTTATGAGCTTACAACATCTAAAAATAGCCTTTGGTGTGGGAGAAAAGCTGCGGCTCCGCCCGCCCTTTGTTCGGGGGCTGCAGCAGCAGCCCGGGGCAGCCCCCGCCAGTGTCCAAGTGTCGTCCAAGTGTCGTCCGAGTGTCGTCCGAGGAGTGTCTGAGGAGTGTCCAAGTGTTTGAGGAGTGTCCGAGTGTCCGAGGAGTGTCTGAGGAGCGTCCGAGTGTCTGAGGAGTCTCCAAGTGTCCGAGGAGTGTCCAAGGAGTGTCCAAGGAGTGTCCGAGTGTCCAAGTGTCTGAGGAGTGTCCAAGTGTCCAAGGAGTGTCCAAGTGTCCAAGGAATGTCCAAGTGTCTGAGTGTGCGAGGAGTGTCAGAGGAGCATCTGAGTGTCTGGGGAGTGTCCAGGGAGTGTCTAAGTGTCCAAGTGTCTGAGGAGTGTCCAAGGAGTGTCCAAGGAGTGTCCAAGTGTCCGAGGAGTGTCCAAGGAGTGTCCGAGTGTCCAAGGAGTGTCCGAGTGTCCAAGTGTCTGAGGAGTGTCCAAGGAGTGTCCAAGTGTCCAAGGAGTGTCCGAGTGTCCAAGTGTCTGAGGAGTGTCCAAGGAGTGTCCAAGTGTCTGAGGAGTGTCCAAGAAGTGTCCAAGTGTCCGAGGAGTGTCCGAGTGTCCAAGTGTCTGAGGAGTGTCCGAGGAGTGTCCGAGGCCAGGCAGCTCCAGCAGCTCGTGTCACCGGTGTTGCAATGGCAGCTCACAGTGCTTTGTAAATGGGCCCCGAGTGCTCTGTTAAACAAAACCAGTTTCTCATCCCCGGTCCCCGCTCGGTGTTTGGAGCGGTGATGGAATCTCTGCAGAGATTGTGATGTTTGTGTTCCTGTACCCAAACCCCAGCCACGGCCCTGGAGGTGTTTCTGCTGAGGGCAGTGAGGTTTGAAATGTCACTGTGTAAACACCAGGTCACGTTAGACTCTGAATTCCACAGTAAAAGCTTTAGTGCCACAGAGTGCTGCAAATTTATAAATGGCTTTGAAAGCCCTGGCTGTGTTAGGTGTCTGTAAAGTGAATAATATCATGCAAATAAAGAGTTTGTTTTCCCCTCATTCTGCTTTTTTGCTGGCATGTTTCCTGTAATGCCAGTGGCTTGCCTCCTGATTTACACCATATATAGAAATGTAGAAAAAGCCTAATTATAATTAGCTCTTCTAACATTTTATGAGTTGAACTTCTGAAAATACTGGCTGCATCTTCATCCAAAGGTCTGAGTTTTTCAGAAGTTTCTGTGAGTGTAAATCTCTATTTAACCTCAATGCAGATGTGGCTGATGGGCAAACAGCTGTCAAAAGCTTTAGCTGGCCTTGATCTTAGTCCGTAGAGAGGAATTTTCAATATAAAGAAATAAGTTAATTTATTTCTACTTAATAGCCTCAAAAAGAAGTTGCTGCTTGGCTCCAGCTGCTTTTTAATGTCACTGTTATCTGATGCTAGTTGTAAAATGGATTAAATTCTCTTCTGATGCTTGAAAGGCTCAAGTATTAGTGCAGGGCTTTGAGAGAAGCTCCCTAATTTTCTACTCTGCCCCTCACTGATGGGAAGCTCTTGTTTTTGTGATTCAGGGCAGCGGCGTGCATCAGGAAGATGTGGCTGTCACGGGATCTGTGGAGCATCCCTCACTGTGGGATGCTTTTTTGTGCTGTCTTAGCCTCTCTTTCCAATCCCTGTAAGAAGATTCCTCATAGACCTAGAGGTGGAAATAAAAAAGTAATAGCAGAGCGTGGTTAAAAAGCAGCAAAAAATCAGGATAGCCTTGTATTTTGTGGAGAATTCATGTTGGCTTTTGCAAAGCAGAGACGTGGGCATGGAGGGGGAGATGCTTTGTGGTAGGGAGTCATGGCACCAGTTCCCTGCAGTGCATGTTGGTGCTTGGTGTGCACACTAGGATTGCATCAGTGGTGCCTTCTGTTAAATCACCATTTCCAGTAAATTCCCAGCAACCGATTCCAGTGTTTGGCTGAACCAAAGCACCAGGTTTGGCTCTCACTGGATTTCAGCAAAAGCGTGTTACAAATCTCCGCACTCAGCCCTGCCCTTGGCTGTAAGGGCTTGGCTGCAGGGTCCCAAAGTCTGGCTGCATTTTCCCTCTTCCCAGCTGACAGCAGGAGCAGCTCCTCTGCTTGGCACTGGGGCACCCAGGCCGTGTGTGGTTGTGCCCAGGGCAGCTGAAGGTGGGGCTGATCTCTGAGCAGGCTGATGTGGGGCTGAATGAGGAGCCCAGGGCACAGGGATGCTTCTTTGGCGTGGACCTCTGCCCTGTCTCAGTGTCCCAGAGGATGAAGTGATTTGGCATCACAGCCAGGCAGGGATTGTATCAGGGAGTTTGGCTTCTTGGCTGAGTTTTGCAGCCTGCTGTGAGCTTGGTGTTGTGCAGGTTCTGCTGATGCTTCTCCTCATGGTTGTTGGAGCAGTGGGGAGCGTGGCAAGGAGGGATGCAGGATGGCAGGCTAAGTGGCACTGGGGCTCTAGCCCTCTCCAAAAAGGATGCAGCCTCCACTAATGGCTTTTTAAAGGAGCATTTTAGCATTTCAATGATGCTCAAGAGCATTTTGTTGCATCCAGTGCTCTGAGTGCTGTACAGACACATCCAAAAAGCAGCCCCTGTCCAGAGGTTTCCATCAGAGGGCTGGGGTGTGAGTGCCTGATGGGAATTGCAAACCCTGCAGTTCTCCCAGCCCAGCTCCAAGGTCACTGGAGGCTGATGTGCTGTTGTCAGGAGTGGGTTAAAACACGAGCATCCCTCCAGCAAGCAACCTTGCCTGGCACAGAAACCTCCTTCTCCTGCTGCCGAGGCACAGAGCGGCTTCTGTTCTCCAGCCCTGACATCAGCGCCGGCCGGGACGTGAATCCCGCTGGGAGCCAGGCTCGGGGAGCTGCTCCCCCCTCCCCACACCCTCTCGTGGAGGTGAAGCCCCTCTCGGGTGGGTCTGAGCCCCTGCACTCTCTCCTCACCTGTGCAGCACCTGGCGTGTGTCAGGTGTGATGTTGGCAGCCCCAGGAGCAGGGCATGGCCCCAGTGGGGCTGTGTGCAGTCTGGCATCCATGCCTTGGCACTTGTGCTGTGGATTTTGGGTACAAAAAAGGGAGATTAAGGCCTGATTTGTTTTTTTTTTTTCCCAAAAACCTTTTGTTTAATAGGGAGAACCTTTTGTCTAATAGGGAGGGAGAGTTTAAGATGAAAGGATCTGGAGAAATATTGAAATGATTGAAGGAGGAAAGTTTACAGAGAAGTGTGTTCAGCTGAAGCAGATGGGACCCCACTGCTGATGCTCAGTCTCCTTTTCATGTCTTCCCAGTATAATCCTTTATGCATTTAGCATTACACAACTCCAGGACTTGCTCCAAGAAACCTTTCCCCATCCTCTCCTTGGAGGTTTGAGGGAAATGCCGTCATTGCTTTAAAACAAATGTCTGCTTCTTCTTCTGCCTTGGTGTGCCCTGGCACTGCTACCATGGGAAGTGGATGGGGGGAGATGCTTTGCAGGTCACTTCTGCTCTCTGAAGCCTCACCCAGAGCAAAGCAAAAACTCACACAGTGAGTGAACTAATATTGAACCAAATTGCCTTGGAAGGAAACGGATCCATTTGAAAAAATCCACTCAAGAAACCAGCAGCAGATGCAAGCCCAGCCAGACTGACAGCAGCCACTGCAGCATCCTCAGTGGGTTTGGGAAGGGCTCTCCTGGAGAGCTGCCTGGGGTGGGCCCAGCCTTGCTCCCCGTCGGCAACTTCACAATGCAAATGGTGTAAACATCAAACAGGACTTTGCTGCAGTAAAGACAAGGCACATCAAAGGGCTGTTTAACAAACTAAACTCAGGAGGAGGATGCAAGGGGAGATGGCAGGTTTGGTTTGTCTCACCATTATTTTTTCTTGTGCAAGGGGAGCAGGGCTGTGGCAGGGAGCACATGGCACTGAGGCCATGCCAGGATGCGCTGACATTTCCACAGGACTGGCATCATATGACCAGGAGCTGGAGAAGCCTTTCAGTGCCTTTCAGGAGCTGTTTGGAAGTGCTGATTCTGACTTGGTACAAACCCCTCAGAAGGAGTACTGCCGCCTCCTGGGGCTCTGTGGGAATCCAGGGAAGATGCTGCACCACTTCCCAGCCTTGATAAGGAGACACTGCACAAAGTCACCACAAGAAGGCAAAGGAGAGGGCTCCAAATGCAAAAGCTTGTCTTTTAGAGTTAAATTTGGTGCATTTTTCTTTTTTCTATCTCTCTGAGCTATGGCAAGAGGCCAGCGACTGCTGTTATGCTTTCCAGGAAATCCATGAACATTGCAGTGACAAAGTGATGGGGTGGTGATGGATCTTACAGATAGCTGCTGTAGGAAGAAAAACATCTAGCAAAGAGAAATGCTCTGATGTCTTCAACTCCCCTAAAGCAGAAAAGCATTTAAGGCAGCCAAAAATTGCAGGTGAGAACCTGTGGGTCTGCACTTAGGGGAGGAGGAGCAGCTGGCCCTGGGAGGGGGGTAGCACCACTGCGAGCTAAAGCTGGATGCTCACAGCTAGTTTAGGATCCAGCTGTAATTTTAACAGCTGGTTCTGTCAAGCTGCCTTCAGCATAGCTCTGATCCAAGCTTCTATAATTAGCCAAGGAGCAGCAGCTCTCATGCAAGAAGTGAGGCAGCAGCGATGCTTGAGGCAGGGGAAGCAGAGCAGCCTGTGTGTGAGCCTTGCTGAAAGGGGTAAGGGCTGCCCCATGAAATTTTAAATAGCTGGGGGTTTGTTTTTTTTTTTTTTTTAAGGGCTTTGTGTAAAATATTTAGTTAAGTGGTTTTTTTTTTTCCCTCTGAAAAAAGCACACCTAAGAAATGTTTCATTTTGTGTCATCCTTTAACAGAAACATTTACATTTATCAACTCAAATCAAAAGCATTGCATTTGTGGTCAGTTTGAGGTTGGTTGAATTTGCTGAACCTAGTGCAGTTTCTCATGGGTGAGGTGGTCTGAGCCCCTCCAGCCTGTGGCAGCTGAATGTGCTACCTGTGTTTTGAGGTGTGCTCTGGATTCTCCCTGGGGATGCCTGAGTAGTTCCCAGGAGAGTCAGTCCAGCTGGTGAGGATAGACTATAAGATCAATAAATGTGTGGAGCACCCCAACTATAATTATCATGACTCACTCCTGTCCTTGAGCTTTCCGTATTTGAGGTCAACCAACTTGAATTAGTGTATTTTGATACTGCTCAGGCTGCCTGTTCCTGTAACCTTGAGTTATTGCGGTCAGTAAGTGGACCTATACCAACTGGAGACAGCTGAAGAGAAGTACGAGGCTTTGTTCTCCATGTCTTGGATGATAAACATTTAAGGAAAGGATAGGAGAACCGTCCCTTTGTATTTTCTGTGCTTTATAAGGGTAGTTCATGGTGCTGCAGGTCTGGTGTTTCTCAGTGATTTTATACTGTGCACATTCACATTCCCTGAGTAATGACACAGGACCAAAAAGCTGGGGCGTCTTTCTTCCACTAATGAGAAGGGAGCAGCTAGGAAGCAATAGGATAACAAAGAACATGGAAAAGGCTGTTTTCATGGCAACTCATGGTAGCTTAATTCAATTTTTACTAAAGAAAGACCTGTTTTACTTTGGAGACCTGTGCAGGGCTGGGCAGTTTCTGTCTCTCACCAGATAAAGAACATTCTCCAGGGTGAGGTCATGTCTTTTTCTGGAGTTTGCCAGAGATGCAGCTGAGTTAGATCAGCCTCAACGCTGAACCAGAGCATTTGCTGATGCTTCTTTCTTGCCAACACCAGCCCACATCCACCTGCATTTTCCCCCTATAGTGAACTCACACGAGTTTTCACCTTGAAATCTCCAGTGCAACAGTGAAGGAGTTGTCCACACCCCACTTCTGGGATGCTTACTCTGAAATGGGACAGGGAGGTGCCTCCCCAGCTGGCTAAATGGGACTGGTTTTACAAATGCTGCTGCTGTTGAGGTGCAGACGCAGCAGCCACCTCCAGTTTCATAACCAGGGCAGCCCCTAAGGGACACAAGCATGGCAGTAACAAACAGCATATCCCCAAAATACCTAAAAGACAATGAGGCTGCTCAGCAGGGAGTGAATTTCAAGCTTTCATGTATTGTAGAGGGTCGAAAAAAAATTTTAGCCTAGCTAAGTCAGTATGAATTTTGGCCAATGATTTATTGGGACAGAATTTAGCCTTGGTTTATATAATTCCAGGAGTTCATTAAATGGGATTATGCTGCTCCAGGGAAGGGGAGGTGATAGTTCTAGAAAAATCAAGGTGTGCAAATGTCCTTGTGCAACCTGGAGGTTGTGGCTGTGCTGCCAAATGCTCCTTCCTTGATAGCACAGCTGCCAGAGCATCGTGTACCAGCTAATTTCTGGGACAGCTGGAACACCAGCAGCCAGGGCAGAAACGAGTCCTAAATTTAAAAATTCTCCTTTCCTGTATGAAGTTTTCACTGTAAATGCATTGAGCACTCAATAAAAGACATCCAGGAGCCAATAGCAGCACTGCAGCAGATCTGCTCCAAGTCATTTGGATTTCTCTTCAAAGCAGAAAAAGAGGAGTGCTATGGGTGAGAATGGCTTTCCATGATTTGTGACTGCATGGAAATGCTGCCTGTGTGGGGGAATGCTTTATTCCAGGATGTCCCAGAAGAGAGAGTCCTAAACTCATCGAAAGTCTGTGGTGAACTTCTCTGCTGACTCCTCTACAGCTCTGTTAGGGTTTTAAATTTGTCTCATCCTTGCTTGGATTGATCTGTGTGAGCAGCTGCCTAGCTGAGCTTTTATTTATTGGTGTGGAGAAGAGATCCATCAAAAGCTCTTTAGGCTCAGAGACTATGTTAGCCTGATCCCCTAGGTGTGGTTTGAGGATGCCTGTGTAAAGCCCAGACCTTCAGGTGGTTCCTGGTGCTCTGGAGGCGTTTTGAGCAGCTGTAGGTTGGTGAATCCCACTGTGGTGTGCGAGGAGGGTGTCAAGGTTTCTTGCCTTCTTCCAGGTCTCACCTCTCTGCTTTCTGCATGAGCCATGGCATGTGGGGCTTCAGGTGGGTTCTCCCTTGCCTTGCAGAGGTCCAGGCAGGACCAGCTCCGTGTGGGCATCCCTGGGCAGGGGTGATGATGGTGTGGGATGGTGGCAGCAGCTCCTCCAGGTGCGGGGAGGGAAGGCTGCAGGACATCTTCCTGTGCAGCTTCTGTGCAGTAACTCACAGTGGCTGCAGCGAGGATTTTTTGGAATGTTTGTGTCTCGCCCAAGGAGGATCCTTGCCCTGTGGTTTGGGAGTGGTTTGGCTCTCAGAATTCAGCTCCTGCAGGATGTTATTGTGAGTTAGTACCGCGTGCCTGCCCTTAAACGTTTTCTTGCCTGGCTTTCCAGCTAAATCAGGCTTTGAGTGCACTCACTGCTGGTAAATGGGATGAACATCACTCTGGGAACCTCCCACCTTCCATCTGCCTTTTATTGTGGAAGACTGGCTTCCAAAGAGCAAAACATGAAGGTTATTTACCTGTAACAGGATTTTTTTCTCCAAGCAGCCAGCAGCTCCCAGGTGGGTGTTGTAGGGATGCCACTCGAAGAGGAAGCATTTGATTTCCAAGTAAAATTACATTCCACATTCAATTCTCAGCAATGTAAGTGCAAGGCTTCCAGTAAAGACATTTTCTGTAGCAAGGGGTTGTAACATCTCCCAGCAGATACAATCAAATTGTGCTTGCAGCAGCCAGCTGTGGTCTTATCTTTAATATGTAAACACTTGCTCAATAATTAAGTTACCACGGAAGTTGTACTGTATCGATGGTCAATTATAAGATAAACTGATAAAAGGGAGGATGTGGCTGTCTGCTTTATTAAACCTGATATGCCTGCAGCAGTCAGGTGAAGACTTGGGAATTGTATAATTTGGTGTTTTCTCCTCATACTTGTTCCCCCGCAGCATTTTCAGAGGAGGTGAGTGCTCACAGGGAGATCAATATCACTCTACCAAAAGGAGTTTTTTCTCTGATGAGTGTCCTTTGCACCACCTTACCCTGCAGTTGCTTGCCCAGTGGCTCTCACCCCCTGCTGCCGCGATTTCCCGTTTTTTGTCGCACTGAAGGCTTCCCAAGCTCTGCAGAGGCATGTGTGTGTGTGTCTTGTTCCTGCTGCTCTCAGTCGGCACAAGGGGCGAGGTGATCCCATCTGAGCGCCCTCCCGGGAGTATGAATGACTGTGCTGATGTCTCTGTCACCTGAGAGCTGCTCCGCGGGGAATCGGAACATGTGATTAAAGAAACCAGTTAAAAACAGCTTAGGAAGCTGGATTAGGTACATGATCTCTTCTTATGGCTCCTTTTAGCTGACAACCCGCTGAAAGAAGGGGGGTCTGGATTACACGGAGAAACATCAGGCTTGACAGGAGTGTTTTCTGACTGTTCGGCTTAGTGGTGTCATGTACAATTTTAATCAGATTTAAATAGTGGCAAACATCACAGGCTTAATGGATTTCAGCTTTATTATTGGGGCTTTGCTTAGAAGCAGTTTGGATTTTCAGCTGTGAGCCACCAATGCGAGTGTACTCACGAATAAGTGGGACTGGAAACCCGGGGATGGACCTTGCATTTAAATACCACATGCCTGTGGGGGAGGACAGACCTCGTCAGAATTCTTCCTGTGAGCCTCAGGATCTCGATGTGTAGTTGAGCTCAGCCCCATGATCCTTCCACAGAGATAATGCATTTGGCTCCATTTTCCTACTGATCCCAGCAGCTGGGGAGCACCTTCTTCCGTGACAAAATCGAGATGAAGCAAGATGAAAATATCTTTTTGTAGTGATCTGGAAAATTGGTTTTCCATGCTTGGCTTCAGCCTTGAAGTTGTTCCTCACATGATCTAAAATGATCTATGTCCTCTGCTTTAGGTGCCGTGGGTTGTTCTTGACCTTCCTGTGGTGAGGCTTTGTCTGGTCTCTGCTGTGCTAGTTTGGGGTGGTTTGTCTAGAGGAAAAAGTCCCTGAGGACACTGACACCTGCATTTCTACTGAGATGTGGTCCTGCCTCCTAACTGAGTCTTTCCTGGTGTGGGTTGTTTTTTTTTTGGTTTTTTTTTTTTTTTTTTTTTTTTTTTTTACATTGTGAGAGGAGATACTGTGGGAGAAATCAATATGGGAGGTGGTTTTGTAAAACAGCGTTGCCTTTGCTCAGAGGACTGGATCTGACTATCAGAGGCAAGTTACCATTTCAGGACCTGTTGGTCATTGAGGTCTGGTCAACTGCTTGGTGTTCCGGGCCCTGCATGAGCAGAAAAAGTAGGAAAAAGGGAACATCAGTCATTGCAAGTTCCCCTTTTATCAGTAAAGAGAAGCGTATGTTCCTGGTCCCTTGTGTTTTCTGTGCCACCTCACACCACCGACCTGAGGTTTCATCTACTTCCAGCTCTGAGCTGAGCATTTTAGTGAAGATGTTTTGCCTTAGAAGGCCAAGGAGATGTCTGTGCGTTATCTGAATCATCCACTAAATCCTGGCTTTCTGTCTGCTGTAGCCATTCAAGCGCTAATTGCCTTTGATTAAGTCAATCGTTTGCAGAGTGAGTGGGTTAATTGGGCATTGTGGAAGCAATCAATCTCATCAGCTGCTTGCATCCATAGCTGAAGTGACAATGCAGTGGGACAATAATTGTTTTATGAGCTCCTGGAAGGCAGCAGAGGCAGACTGGATGACAACATGAAACCCCTCTCTGCAAAATGGCCTTTAGGAAAGGTAATTTGGATGCTAAGTGCTCGTTAGGAGAGGACTGATTGATTAGGAGCTGGGAACTGTTGTGCCTCTAAAACGTGTGTGCACAAGAAAATGGTGTGGGTGTTAGGGTGCTGCACTTGGGAGTTCTTGGGCTCTTAGGCCTGGCTGGATGAGGTGTGAAGAGGATGTGGTGTCCTAAATGGGGAGAAAAAGCTGTCTGGAGGGAGGTGAAGGGAGATCGTTCTCCTCTCAGCCTGCGAGGGGGAGCTGGACATGCCAGCACCCACCCTGCCTTAGGTGCACCAAGCACTGACCTCGCAGGTGTCCTGGGGGCTGGAGGAGCACTGAACACATCCTCGTTTGCTGCTTGCTGAGGCTGTAAATTCCAAAGAACTGAACTGTGCAGGGGCAGTAGCAGCTCCTGGTGGCTCCTGACCTGGTCAGTGCTGGAGGGCTCGAAGGGAAGGATTTCCATCTCAGCATCAGGTCCCTCCTACCATGGGGATGCTGAGACATCTCCAGCATGGCTGTATCTGCACTGCTCAGTGTGGGACCAGCAGGAAATGGATTATCCAGAGATGGCTGCAGAGTTATTGCAGGGAACTTCTGAGCTCCTCAGCGCAGCTGCAAACAGGCAAAAAAATCAAGCCAAAAAAGCAATCTGCTGGTGCTGTGCAGGGGAGCAGGGTGCAAGCTCTGAGGTGTTTGAGGACCTGGACCCTGCTTGCATCTGGGGGATCTGGGCAAACTTTTTTGCTGTTCCATGACCAAACTTAATATTCCTTGGTTAATGACTTTTATTGGAAGGCAAATTCTTAAAGTATGCAAGTTGAACTCATTGAAATGTCTTGCTTTGATGGTGGCCGGGTGCTGCAGGAAGAAATGTTACAACTTAGAGCAGTCAAACCAAACCATTTACACTGACGTGGCTAAACAAGAGGTGCACAGTTGTTTTTACAACCCTATTCAAAGTCCAGTCTGTAAGGAAAATGTAGAGTATGCCACCTTCTCCATCCAACCCTCTCATTGTGGGCAGTGGGGTTTATTTCAGAGGAATGTCCTTCAGACTCTTTATTTAAAAAGGAGGTTGTGACAGGGGTCAGAGGTGATGTGTGATGTCAGGGATTCCACACTCAGCTGCTCCAGATAATTATGCGGTTCCTTAACCTCTCAGAAAAGGTGGGCACACTGCATCCAGTGAGTGCCTATCCCCTGTCCTGCCCTAATTAACACCTTACTGTGCTAATGGAGCAGGGTGCTCAGCTTTGACACTCAGAGGAGTGGCAATGTACAGCCTGCAATTTTAGCAGCAGAGTGAGGGAGTTGGATTTCAATCTTCTCCAAAGCTCTGAATCGGGGTCAATGCACTTTAACTGCTGAGAGGAAGGAAAAATGGCTTCTGTAGGAGGAGGTGCCCTGCCTGAACGCCAGGAAAACGTGATTCTCTTGGATTACCTGCACAAGTACATTTTTTTTTCTCTTATTCAGCCCCCCATGCTTTGTCTTGCAGTGAGAGAAGAAGGCAAGAAAGCACACAGTGGTGCATTTGTGTGGTGTTGGATACACTCAGGTTCCTTCTAAAAGCCTGGGACCAGACCTGGTTTTACTACAGCCCTAGAAACATCATGGAAACAAGCAGTTCTGTTACCTCTTTCCAGGTGAAACTGTGAAACAAGGAGCCAAAGAAACCAAAGATCAGACATGGTTTTAATTCCCAGTTTTGAATGCCTTGCTTAGGATGACAGAAGGAAAAGTCCATGCACGTTGGTTTTTGCAAGCCAGTGGATCTGATTGTCCTCTTTGTAGGAGGGATTTTTTTTTTCTCTGAGAAAAAGGGTAAAAACTGAACAAGTAATTTTGGGTGCTTCCTGTAATCCATATTCTCAGAGACCAAACCCCCCCCTCATTAACTGATCTCTGTAACAGCTTTCTGAGGTGGGGAAGTAGCAATATCCCTCTTCTTTAAAATGGGGAACTTGAACCAAATGCTGGTGGAAGTCAGATGGAAAGATGGTGGCTACAACAAATGTTCTTTATATAAAATCCTCTCCCTTGCTTCCTCTGCAGGCTCTCAGGCAGAGGAAGCTACACTGGAGCATCCAGTGGGTGCTGCCAGTTTTATGTGCCTGAAGGAGCTGCAGCCACCAGCCCACCTGAGCTGGCACAAGGCCATGCACTATCTTCTTTTCAGTCAACCCCCCTGGTGACCCTGTTTTCCTTGCCCCCAGAGTTTTAGCTGTCGGGATGCAATGGGTGTGGAAGTGGCAGTTCCTCATTTTACCTTGGAAGCCACGTAACAGGTCAGAGATACCCATCTGGGCTGTGTGGTTGTATCACGTGCCATTTGCTGGCTGACTGACACAACTGCTTGGTGGGGCTTTTGCAGGTGTCACAGGTTTGTGCCAGAGCAGCCTGCAAAAGCAAGTGGTTGATTCTGCTCCTTGGCAGGTGACAGAAGTGACGCAGGAAACGTGACAGCAGCAATGTTGGCTGTGTCAGTGGGATTTCTTTGTCAGTCTTGCCCAGGTAGTGCTTCCTGCACTCATGGTTAGGTACTGGTGATCCATGGGATGATGGCAGGTGGCTGCAGCCCTTGTTCTGTGCCTCAGGAGAGGAACAAACGTGTTGGTGACACGATGCTGTGTGGTCCAACACAAGCAGTCAGCAGGTGTTGTAGGTCTTGTGGTCGTTCAGCTTCCATCTAAGCAGAGCAGCCCTCAGAGAATGGTTTGGGTTGGGAGGGACCTTAAAGATCATCCCATTTCACCCTGCCATGGCCAGGGACACCTTCCACTATCCCAGGTTGCTCCAAGCCCTGTCCAGCCTGACCGTAGACCCTTCCAGGGAAGCAGCCACAGCTTCTCTGGTCACCCTGTGCCAGGGCCTCCCCACCCCTGAGGATCTGAATGTGACCAGGTGCCTCTAAATACGAAGCTGTTGCTAAGACAGTGCAGCACATGAGACAAGGAAGAGAGGGTTTATTTTCTGTCTCCAATGCCCTCCAGTGTGAGATCTGTTCCCTGTTCTGCCTCCTGCAGTTCTGTTTCTCAGCACCTTCTCTGGCTGTTGTCACAACCCTTTGGATCAGGGCTTTGAGGACACATCTTGCTGACACACAGTTTGCCTGGGGAACCTCTGTGGGTTCATGTTGGGTTCAAGGGCTGTTCGTGGTGGTTTGCACTGATGGGTGTTGACAGGGGTTCAGGTTTGGGCAGAGCAGAGGAGCAGCTCCTGAGGATGCAGCCCTGAAAGAAATAAGAAAAGAAAAGAAGCAAGCAAAAATCTGTACCAAAGTACACTGAAATCATCAGCTGGCTTTATCAGAGCAGCCAGGAGCTCTTTTGCTGAAGTGATTGGCCTGGGAAGAGCCAACATGTGAGCCACTGAATGGGATAACACTTGGTTTTGTTGGGTTTTTGCAATTATTCCTTGAAGTGAATTTGGATCCTGTGTTTTGACACAACAAATTGGAAATAGAATGTCAAAATGATGAAATGTCTAATGTAAGAGGGCAGGGAAGACTGGGTTTCTAGGCTGACTTTGATCCTGGCTCACAGCCTTGTCCTGGGCAGCTCAGCAAACCTCTCTGGGCTTCCCTCTCTTCATATACAGCCATGATGGTGCCCATCTGCCAGGGTTAGCAAGGATTTGAGATCACCTTTGGGGAGACACAGAGTAATTTTATTCTCCATCCCTTAAATGCTAAAAAATCCATGTTGTGGAGGGGAGCAAGTGCAGTCAGGAATACCTGCAGCACCCTTCACCAATCCTGTGTTTGGAATAGATGAATGAATGGATGATACCCACAGGCAGGAGCTGCTCCAAGGTGGGGCCAACATGAGCTGAGCTCTGTGTGCTCAGTGTACTCTGCTGAGCCACACAAAGCCCAGGTGAGGGTTCCTGAAGGAAAAGATGGGCTTTCCTGAGGGAAAAATGGGCTTTCCTCCTGCATCCCCTCCCGTTTTTATTTGGAGATATCACTGTCCTCTTTGATGTCCTTTCCTCCATGCCGGCTCTCTCCAGCTCCCTACGAGACACCAGAGTTCCTCAAATGCCAGGCACAGAGAGGCTCTGAAACCCTCTCTGCTCTTCACTGGAATGAATAGCAGTAGCTTTTGAAGTACTCTCCTGCTGCTCCAGCTGGCTTGGCATTAAAACCCAGCCCCTTTCAGGAACAGAAGCCACTTGACCTTGGTTCCCAAACCTCACACTCTGAGGAAAAGCTGCTCCATGTGCTGCCATTCAGGGAGCAGTTGGCCATCAGAGCCCTGGCAGCATCTCTGCCTCACGCGAGGCAAACCTGCCACCTTAGAGACGGATCAGCTGGGCACAACCTCCTGCCTGCCTGTCTCCTGCACAGAGACATCATTCCTGAGCAGCTCCGTGGTGTCCAGCCTGCCACAGGGCACACAGGGGTTTGCTGATAGAGCCTGGCAGGGAGCAGCAGCTGCCCCTGTGTCAGTCAGAGCTGTGGCTCCCCAGCAGTTCTGCCCTGCTGGGGGTACAAGCACAGCAGCCTGGGCTCATCCTGCTCTGCTGTTGGATGCAGCTGCCCTTGGCTGGGCTTTGGTTGCTTCCTTGGATGCTTCCCCTTGCTCAGACCTGGGGTAATCCTGCTTGCTGTGCGTTCCTCTCTTTCTGACGCTGCCAGTGCCCTCCAAAGGGGCTTTTTGCTAGGAAGGTTCCTAGCATAGTGGGACAGGGTTGAACTGATGGACTGAATGAGCTGGGTCTGCTCCTGCCTTTGGGGAAGATTCTCCCAAGCTGGATGGGTGGACCAGAGAAAATAATTATCCTTGTCATTCCCAGGTGTATCCAGTGTTGGTCCCTGGATACTGGACTGGTGCACACGGGCAGTGATGCTCCAGTGGGCTGGAGCACTTCTGCACTGGAGGGATGGAGAGGGCTCTGAGGGGAAGGGATTAGGTGGACAGTGGTGTCACCCCCAGTGCTGGCTGTGGCTGTAGGATAAACGAGGGTTTGAACCATCCCATCTGCATCTCTGGGTGGTGACGGGGTGGGTTTGTGGGAAGGCAGGCAGCAGGGGCTGCTGGGTCCCAGGGGGACAGAGGGGCACCCTCTGCCTGTGCTGGCTCACCCCAGGACTGAGGTGCAATAATGCACAGGGGGCCCTGCAGGCAGCCACTCCTTGGGTGTCGGAGTGGAGCTGTCTGAAGCACAAGCTGTTGGCAGAGAATGAGAGCAGAGTGAGGAGGGCAGGTCTGAAGGAGAAGGCCTGTTTCCTTCATGTCCTCAGCAGAACAGCCACACACTTGGTTTGCTTAGTTCTGAAGTCTTAGTTCTTTTCTTTATCCCAACTCTCTTTTTGAGTGCAGAGCTTTATCCTTGGTTCTCAGTCATTCCTTTCTGCTGCAGGGTACCGAGAAGGATTTCTGTGGAAGAGAGGACGCGACAATGGGCAATTCTTGAGCCGAAAATTTGTGTTATCAGAGAGGGAAGGTGCTCTGAAGTACTTCAACAAAAACGATGTGAGTACCTAGGGTTGCTGTGTGCAGATTGCAGCTGTGAGAGCATCCTGGAACATGTAATTCCCAGGGCACCAGTTTATTTCTACAATTTCCAAAATCACCGAGTCCCCAGTTACTCCAGGACAAGATCACCAGGCTCAGCTCACCCTCCCTTTAGCGGGGCTTGCTCTTGCTCCTCCAGCACACTCATGGAGAGAGGCCCCACAGGCCTGTTCACACATTCCTGCTCTGCTGCCCTTTGAAGTCCATAGGGCTTTTCTCAAAACACCAGCAAAGGAGTTTTTCTCAGCTCTGGCTCGGCATCATCCAACTAACGTGGGTTTCATATGGATGGCAACCTTGTGACGAAGGTGTCACCACCTTGCAGTGGTCACTGGGGTCTGAATCCCCCTTTGCATGGCATGGCATGCAATCCAGAGGGAAAGCTCCCTGGTGTTCTGTTCCAGTGTCCAGCAGCGTGGAAGTATTTGTCTTCTTCCCCAGAGCATGTTTCATTATTGTGAGAAATGGAGCTATTACCATGAAAATTGCATTTGTGATGAGTGGATGGACACTCCACTGTTCAGCACCATGTGTTGGAGAAAGCCAAGGTGTTTTTTCTGACCTTTGAGTCTCCCCTGACCATCACAGCTGACAGCAGCCCAGGCTGAGCCAGCAGCCAGCTTTCCCAAGCAGTTGGTGCAGTTATGGTGTCGTGATGATCCGGAGTATGGGAACATCCATCCTCACTTCTCCATGGCTTTGACAGTACCATCTTCCCCTTCAGCTTGGTTTGCTATGGTCCAGTTGCATCTCATGGAGAAGAGAGAGCCAGTCCTTGCTGAGGGAGAAGTGAAAGTCCCAGCAGTTCCATTCAGTCACTCTTGGCTGCTCTGATAGTTTAAAGCTGCTTTGCCTCGTTGTTGACCACAGCTGTGGTGGGAATGGTGCTGTCTAGACATCCTCTCTGCTGGGATTTCCCCTCCATGGTCACCCTCCAGGGCCGTGTGTCCTCAGGAAGTCCCCGAGTTCCCAAAGCAGCACTGACACCTCTGCACGGTGCTGGGACCATGGCACCACCCCACAGCCTTCTGCTGGCCCTGCTCTAAAACTGGTGTCACCAAGGGGCTGATCTGTCTTTGTTGGGATGTTTTTTTCACTGCTTCTCTTTCACTTCTCAGTGCAGTCCTGGAGGGGTGGCCAACTTCTAGAGACGCTTTTAGGAAGATGAACAGAGCTATGGGGCTGCCACTGAGGGTGCAGGTGGGGCTGGTGCCTGGGAGGGCCTGACCCAGGCTCCCTCTTGTGCTAACCCACCCTAGAGGTGGCTGTAAGGATTATATTTGTCCCTCTGAAGAGAAAGTTCCTGGTTCAGAAGGCAAGGGAGGAGCAGAGTCAGCAGCCAGTGGCTCACGTGAGAGGATGGGACAGATGGGGACATGAACACGATGCTTCCCAGCCGAGCACCTGGGTCAGTTGTTGGCAAGGGGGATAATCCTCCATCTTTTGGGACAAGGATGAACTTGTGTGTGGGTGCACAAAGCATCCTGGCCTGTTAGTTAGCAGTCTGTCTCTTTTTGTATCCCTGCTGAATTTTGCAGGAGGACAGAGCATTTTTCCAGGCTGGCAGGAAGCGCTCATTGACACCCAAGCGGAGTCTGGGATATCTCATCACCAGCTAGTTTTGTGGGCTGGCATTCAGGTGCTCTTAGCTAATGGAGGCCTCAATTAGGCCTTTTTTCTGACCAAGTGAACTGTTTTTTGGTTTGAAAGCCACTTCTCAGGTGTTAGCTCACTCAGCTGTGCTTTCCAGGCAAAAGAACCCAAAGCAATTATGAAGATCGAACACCTAAATGCCACTTTCCAGCCTGCAAAAATCGGGAACCCACACGGACTGCAGATCACTTACTTGAAGGACAATAGCACAAGGAACATCTTTGTCTACCACGAAGATGGCAAGGTGAGGCCCTGGAGGTAATGAGAAGGTTTGAGTTGTGGTCCTGGGGGCTGGTGCTGCCCAGAGCCAGCCTGTGGCACACCAGGCTCCAGCCAAGCTGGAGTCACTTGGAGGGTTGAAGGGCTACAAGATGCACAGCCAGCTTTGAGAGTGTTTGTTGTGTTCTTCCAAGCACAAAGGGTGGCAAACTGTGATCTAAATAAACAGATGCAAGTGGAAGGAATTTGAAATTTCTTGCTACTTGGAGTAGAGGATTTTTCAAGGCAGGCTCCTGGGTACCCAGAGAAGGAGACAGCGTGGATGGAGCAGTGGAAGATGGGGGGACTCAGTCCAAAGACTGGCAAAAGGGGAGCAAACTGGAATGTAGGAGAAGCAGGGAACTGTTGTGGTTCTGCCTGTCTCATACTTCATAAAATGTAGCTATTCATGTTTGTATTGAAATAAATCCCCTTGTTCAGCTGTCTCTGAAGGGAGGTGTGAAGGAGAGGGCCCGTGGGTCTGGGGTGGTCTTTTGTGGGTCACAGGGAGCTGCTCCCAAACTTCCCCTCCATGCCAAGTGCTTGTCAGCAGGTGCTTCTTTAGCCCAGCACAGTCACTGCAGCTGCTCTCAGGTACCTCCCTGCTGCAATTTAAGCCAGACTAATAAGCAGCAGCTCTTTAGTGGCAGAGTTGTGTCCCACTGTCGTGTCGGTGTCTGTGGTTTGCTGGGCTTTGGTGGTTTGCACAGCCAGGCTGTGAGGGCTGCACTCGGGGCTGTGGGGTTTGGGTTTCAGCTGCTGAGGTTTCTGCTGGGGCTGGTGGAAGGAGCGGCGTCGTTCCCATGCAGGGCAGGATGTGCTCTGATGAAATCTGGTCATGACCCAGCTGAATTCCCTTCAACTTCCCTGAATTTGGTCTGTCTCCTTGGCTGCACAAGGGCTGCAAGAAGATGAACTCCCTGGAGTAAACTCCTGCCCTTTAGGACTGGAGGCTGCCCTGGGACTCACCTGTGGTCTCCTGCTGCCCTTTGCTCCTCTTGTGCTCCCCCAGCAGCCCCAGTGTGTCCTCCTGGAGCCCAGAGGTGCTGCCTCTCCCTGAGCTGAAGTGCAAGAGCCTCAGTTAGGCTCCTTCTTAGATTTCATAGAATCACAGAATGGTTTGGGTTGGAAAGGACCTTAAAGCTCATCTCATTCCACCCCTGACTTGAGCAGGGACACCTTCCCCTATCCCCGGTTGCTCCAAGCCCTGTCCATCCTGGCCTTGCACACTTCCAGGGATAGGACAGCCACAGCCTCTCTGGGCACCCTGTGCCAGGGCCTCAGCACCCTCACAGGGAAGAATTTGGTCAAACCTCATTTGTGTCAATGGATTATCAATATTCCAGAAAGCAATTTACTGCTGGAAGTCAGTGAGGGTTTCAGCTTCTGCTTTTCTGCAGGGTGTAACCCTACCTCACATCATGATCACAGAGAAGACCCACAGGTAAATAAAGAAATATGTATATAACCACCCAATTGGTGGCTGTATAAGATACCAAATTTTAACATCACCGCTTATTGTTCATTAGCTCCAGCCTGGTTTGGTCATCATTAACTTCAGGAGTGAATTCTTCTCACTGATCCTCTTTGGGATGCTATCTGGGCTGTCCTTAGCTGCTTAGGTTAGGAAAGCAAATGGTAAGTGAGTAAAACCTCAGACAAGTAGGTCAGAGTTTTCCAAAACATTGTTTGTCTGTCCTATTATGTTTTGGGATTTTTTTCCTCTCCTCTCTTGAAATAGCTTAACAAACCAAAACAAAGATTTTTAAATTTTGGGAATGGCTATTTGCCACATTAGACCATTTTTGAGATACTCCCAATTCAACTCCTTAAAACTGAGATTTCAGAATTTCACATGAGCCTTTCCCCCTTACCCAGATCATTTCTAAAGCATAAAAAAGTTGAACTCAGAGAAAGCCAGCTTCTCCTTTGATATGGTCTTTCCTACACTGCAGCGACCTCACCTGAAAGGGTTTGGCAGTGTTTATTTTAGGATTAAGTCTGGCTCACTGAGCATGTCCCTGATCTGATGTGTGAAGCTTCACTTGCACTAATGACAGCAAGACAGCTCAGCATCCCTCTCCCTGTGCTCAGCATCCCAGGCAGGGCAGCTCCTAATCTCCCTTCCAACACGCTTTTCCTGGTCCCACATCTCAGACCACAAGGCAGTGTTTGAGTGCTCCCTGTGTGGAACACTTAAAATTAATGTGGTATTTCTCAGCAAAACCTTCAGAGACATACTGCACAAGCTGTTGGGTCTTACCAGAGATAGGTGAATACATGATTTTAAAAATAAAGAAATTATAAACCAGTTACTTTGTAGGAGGAAAAAAATGGAGAGAGATTTTTGCCAAGGAAAGGGAGAAGTGCCAGAGCTTCTTGGACTTCAGTATCACTGTGGCTGTCCCTAAAGGACGCACAGACACAGCTGACAGACTGGGATACAGAGATCAAGAGATGTTAAGCTACTCTTTTAGCAAAACTTTGAAGTATGTTGCTGGAATTTGGGTGGGATGCAGGTGCTGCTGAGGTGTCCTGCTGAGGGGCTGGGGGACAGGGGTGGGTGGGCAGGTTGCACCAGCCCAGCCGTGCTTGTAGGGTCAGCTCAACATCTCAAATGCTCTTCTGGGGCTGCTTTTTGCCAGTTCAGAGATGTTTAAATCCTCCCCTCTGCAGAAAGCCCCTCGGTGCTGACTGGAAGCTGCAGAGCTCTGTACACGTCTGGCAGCCTGGAACAGCAGCTGAATGTTCCACATCCTTTGCCTTTTGCTGTATTCTGTGTTTTTTAGGATTGCTGCTGCATTGTGCTCTGTCACTGGGGCCAGAGTGATGGGAGAGATGAAACACAGCAGGATCGGGTTATTTTATGTGCAGGCTGCACTCCTCACTCTGCTTTTCTTCCTCATTACTAGGAAATAGTGGATTGGTTCAATGCCATCCGGGCAGCACGTTTCCATTACTTACAAGTGGCATTCCCTGGAGCCAGTGATTCTGATGTGAGTGTTCCTGCAGAACTGGTTGGGTGGGGGTTTTTTTCCCCCTCTTGCTCATTTTTAGCATCCTGCTAACAAGCTGGAAGGCTTGGGGAGTGCTCCATCCTTTTCTGCAATTACTGGGCTGAAATGGTTGTGGTGGGATGCTGAGCCCACATGCAGCCCTGCACACACGGGGGCTGTGGGAGCAACGCCAGCACTGCCACGCCTGCAGGAGCCCTGAGCGTCTCAAAGGCTGTTGCTGTAATAACAAAAGCCAAAACAAAGGCTGGAAGGCAGGAAAAGGTGAGGGCAGAAGGATGTCAGTGCCCTGCCTGAGTTCTTCTCTGCAGGTCAGTGCAGCCTGGCTTATAAATGCCTGTGTTTTCCGGGGGCTGGAGCTGCTAATTGTGTAACCCTGGGCTAATGCAATTCCAGAGGCTGCTCTGATGTGCTGTCAGCCAGGGCTGTGTGCTGCTCTTGGGGTGTAGCATCACTGTGGTGGTGCTGGTTGATTACTCCCTGCTCCTCCTTGGCTGTAGATTTTGAAATCTAATTGCATTTCCTGCCTTCTACCAATTATCTGGGAGGGGCCCAGTCGTGGCTCTGCAGGGTGGCTCTGTCCCTGGCTGCCCTGCACCCTGAGGAGTGTGGGAGACTCCCCTGGAGGCTGCTGGCTGTGCTGGGCAGCTGCTCCAAGGTGTTTCATGTTGTAGCCTCCTCTCCTGAGCGCTGTGGAGGAGCGGGACTGGAGCTGTCAGGCAGAGCTGTGGGGTGGGCTCAGGGCTGGGGGCCAGCTCGGTGTGGGTTTTCCTTCCAGTGACCCCCAGCACACCCGGTGACCCCCAGACCCCTCCATCTGACACCGCTCTTTTCTGTCCTCTTCGGTTGCTCCAGCTGGTGCCAAAGCTTTCTAGAAACTACCTGAAGGAAGGATACATGGAGAAAACAGGGCCAAAGGTAGGATCTGAAGCATTTTTCAGTCCCTCCAAACACGAGTTTTGCCCTGCATGGCCCTGAGAAGGGTTTGCTGGTGGGACAAACCAGCCCTTGCCAGAGAGGCAAAGCCATAACTCTCTGAATGGTTTTAATGCACTTTCCTCACCTGGGAGCAAACAAAAAAAATCCAAATCTACATCACAAACCCAATGCCCCTTCCTGGTACAGCTGGCCCAGACCCTGGCTGTGGTGGCCCTGATGGCTCAGAAGCCATCTGTTCCCAACTCCCTGGCCCATCAGGCTGCTCCAAGTGCTTTGAGACTCCTGCATCATGCGTGGTTAGAGAGAAGCTGTGCTCTTTCAGTGTGTGATCTGGCATTTTCTGACTCCTCAGCAAACAGAGGGGTTCAAGAAGCGATGGTTCACCATGGATGACCGACGGCTCATGTATTTCAAAGATCCCCTGGTAAGATGAAGGTGCCTGGGCTGCCTGTTGGGAATTACCTACAATACTACTACTAATAATAAGAGTAATAGCACTAATAATTACAGTAATGATCTGCAGCAAAATGCAGGCTGATGGGAGAGCCAAGAGGGCACAACGCTGTCTCTGCTTGGTGGCTCTGCCTGGTGTCCAGTGTGCAGTAACCCTATAAATACCAAAACCACTTTAAAAGCCCTGTCCACCAGATATTCTGCATCTGGATCTTGGCTCCCTGGTGTTGGTGCTGTATTGTGGGTGCCCCTGGGTGAGGAGCAGGGCTCTGGGTGGTGCTCTTGGGGTTTGGCTGATGGGCTTGTGGCTGCTGCAGGACAAGCTGTCCTGGCTGCCTGGGATGCAGAGCTCCCTTCACCTCACCCCTGCCTGACTGCTCTGCTGTCTCCTAGGATGCCTTTGCTAGAGGGGAGGTTTTTATTGGGAGCAAGGAAAACAGCTACAAGGTGCTGGAAGGGCTCCCACCATCCACGCAGGGGAACCACTGGCAGCACGGCATCACCATCGTCACCCCGGATCGGAAATTCCTCTTTGCCTGCGAGACAGAGGACGACCAGCTGGAGTGGATCACCACCTTTCAGAAAGTCATAAGCCGGCCGATGCTGCCTCAGGAATACGCAGGTGTGTTCCCTGGGGAGGGCTGGATGTCAGCCCTGGCCCCACTGTGTGCCCTGGGCTGGAGGATGGCATGGCTGGAGGGGACTGGGGATCAGGACATCTCTCCCTCCTGTTCTGTGTGAGGCAGCTCTTCACTGCCCAGGGGGATGTAAAGGCTGTTGGAGCAGAGAGGGAGGAGGAGGAGGATGGTATCCTTCCCTCTCCATTGCCTCTGGTGTGCTGCCCATGCTGCTGTATGGTTATAGGTGTAGCTGAAGCCAAGGAGCATCAGCAAGGACCACTGTCAGGGTGGGCTTGTGCCAGGCTGTCACCACCTGCCAGTGCTTGCCTTGTTTTAACTTTATCTTCTCTGTTTTTTCCTTTCAGTGGAAGCCCATTTCAAACATAAACCTTAGCTGGGACTGGCTGGGCAGACCTAAGGAGTGAGCTTCTGTTTACAACACAACGTGGTTTTATTTGAAATGTTAAAAATAATTCATAATAACAGTAATAATAATAACAATAATAATACTTCCCTCTCCCCTCATCATTCACTTGATCATGTCGGAAGGGCGGCAGTGGAACATCGGAGAAGATCCTGATCCAACTTGAAATTCAGCTCTGGCTGCTCTGTGGGATGGGACAGGTGGTCCTGCCACCCCATCACCCCACACCCGCTGGAAGGGGCACCCAGCTTCTCCAGGATGGCAGAGACTGTTGGTGGCACATCCCAGGGGCAGATGGGACTTTTCCCCATGCTCAGGTCCCTGGGTGCTGGAGCTGATCATCCCCACACTTCCAGATGGCTGCCAGCCCTTTCCAGGGGGGCTGCAAGTCCCCAAAGGGTGACATCCCTGTGGGATGGGAAGCAGCCTGGAAACACACGAAATGGTGCTGTGCAAAACAGCGGAGCCTGCCATGGTGCCGGGGTAAACGATAAGTAAATCATCCCCTGGGGACTGGAGGTGACGCTGTACCTGGACAGGGTCACACAGGATTTAGAAATAGAGGAAATGGGCATCATCAGCCTCGTTAAGGTAACGAAGGGCAGGGAGGAGGGGGCTGCAAGGGAGACACCAACCTGTGGGGTGATGCTGGGGGAGCAGAGCGTTGGGGGCCAGGCCTCTGTTCAGCTCCCTGGGTCATCCCTGTTCCATGGTCTGGGGGCTTTGCCCCATTTGGGGAGCCCGGTATGGAGCTGGGGGGTTGAGCTTTATCTGCAGTTTTGCTGATGGGCACCATCAAAGCCTGTCCCAGCTCACTCCCAGCAGGTACATCCCTTCTCCAGACTTGGTGGTTGCACTTTTTCCCCCAATAATTCAATTTTTTTTGGTTGATTTTTCTTCTCCTGCCCCAAAAAAAAAAAAAAAAAAAGCAAAAAAAAAAAAAAAAAAGCTGCTTGAAGTGACGTTTCAGCGCCGTGTTGAGCACTGTAATTCCTGCAGTTAGGGCGGGCGGGCTGGGACCTGCACACCAGGTGCTGGATTTTTACCCAAAAATGAGATTTCCGGCGTGCCCAGCCCCAGCCACGGACCTGCCCGATGCGTTCCTTAGGTTGGTTGTGTAGCTGAGAGCATCTCATCGGCTGTGTGCATTCGTTCTGTCACTGGTAAGACAACTGTGGTACTAAATGTCATTCGAACCAATAAATTATTATTATGTCAGAGCCGTGGCCGTGTGGTGCTGGGGCAGGGGAGGGAGGTGGGGTTAAAAAGCAGCAAATGGAAACAAAGAGGTGCTGCTGCTGGCAGAGCCCCAGGGGTGTGGGACACCTCAAAACCATCTGCCATACCCTGGCACACAATGTGTATAATTTTATCTATTATTTGTGTATATGTGTGTGTTACAGTGCATATTCTGTGTATTTTCTCTGTAATGCTTTATGTGTGCACACACGTACACAAAGGATAGCTGGTTCTTGGGAATAGAGAAATAAGCTTTATGAAGGGGTTGTTGGCTATTCAGACAACTATAAACTGCATAGTGGATAGAGTGTAATATATAAAATGTGTGTGTATGTATGAGGTCTTCATATGCACACATTCATGTACAGATGTAGCACTCAGACATACTCCATTTACAAATATATAAGTTAATGTATTTCACACACCTGTATATGTGTAGACATTTTTATACTTTGTTTTCTAAAATATGTGATTATATATGATATACACATGTGCATGCTTTATATACATATAATTTATAAATATAAATTTATGGTGTATGTACTGCATATAAACACACATATCTGCATGCACACGTGTATGCATAACTATAATTATATATTTAACTTACACTGAAAGTATTTATAAGTGTATGTTACCCACACACTGTCACTCACACTTACTTACCAACCCAGGCACAGCAGAAGCAGGGAGAGGACAGACTGGGCTCCTTGTTTGTGTTTATAGGTAGCTATAAGAATTGTTTTGTGCGCATGTATAATTAAGAATATTATAAATTATATGCAATACAAGTATATAATTATTATCTATACAAAAGGCTGTTTAT
Organism: Anomalospiza imberbis; assembly: GCF_031753505.1. Lineage (NCBI taxonomy): Eukaryota > Metazoa > Chordata > Aves > Passeriformes > Viduidae > Anomalospiza > Anomalospiza imberbis. The sequence continues at coordinate 11,202,976 of NC_089696.1, read as the reverse complement.
ATGTGTGTGTATATACATATATTTTAAATTCCTAAGTATATATTTTATACACACACACACACATGTTCTTTATGTATGTTGTAATTATTGGATATACATTTTGTATATCCACCTGTAGGTGCCTCAGCCCTGGAGCACTGCCCTCCTGTCAGGGCTGGGGTTCTGGGGTCAGGGCACATGCAGAGCTCACAGTGGGGGCTGCAGACAGAGCTGAAGCAAAAACCTCACACTGGGTCATACACACAGGACACAGCAGGGGACATGTGCTGGATGCCTGTGGACACCTCATGCTGCCTGAGAGGCACATTCCTGGCAGCCAAAAGCAATGAAATGCTGTGGTTCTAAACCTCTGCTGACATCCCAGATAATTTATTAAATGTCTACAGCATCAGCCCGGAGAGGGAGCTCTTCCCTTAACCAGCTGCACAGCAAATCAAGCCCCATCTGCTCCAGATATTCCAATACCCCAAGAGAATTACACTTTTACTGCACAGAGGTGAAGTGTAGCACCAAGGGCTGGATGACCCACAGTGAAATGCAGAGTGAAAAAAACAGCAAGGAATGTAAAGCTCTGCTTCAGAAACTCTTACAAAGCAGCAGTATAGCACATCCTGGTATAAAGTGTTTATTTGAGACTTCACAATTAACACAAAGTCTTCCTGTCAATGTCTTTTTTTTTTTCATACAGTCAATAAATTTGTATTAATCCCTCCCCCATGCATGATTGCTGTTTATTAATCTAAGCCTTTTTATTTTCATAATGAAAAAATAAAGCGTTTCCCCACCCTTTCACCTGTTCCCTGTACCAGACTGTGCTGCATTACAGAGGAGATGGAGAATGGCTGTGCCTACTGCTGGGGGTGAAGTTACTCCATTATTTATTGATTTATTCTTTTTTTAACAGAAAGTGTTAAATGAATCAATCACCCAAGAAAAATAAATATATCATAAAGAACCAGAAGCTCTGCAGTATCCCTTTTCTTGCCATCCAGCCCAGTTCAAACACATGCCCTGCCCACGGCAAACTGCTCTGCTCACAGCAACGCTGCAGCCTGCACATACAGCTGGGAACTTACACTGGCAAAATCTCTTCCAAAGTACAGCCACAAGCCACAGGACCTATTTTAGATGCCAAATTTTTATACCTAGGCAAGAGAGATCCACCTGGAAGCCAATTACCTGCGTTCCACTGATGGGCTTTTACTCAAGAGCTATTCAACCTTGTGCTTTTCAGGAAGTATCGGCTAAACACACGTGTGGGCTCAGCCAGAGCCTGGCCTTGGGGAGAGGGGCAGGCAGTATGAAGGGTGTGCATGTTACTCATGGCAGTGGAAGCAAGTTCTTGTATCAATGTCTCTTGGATGTGCATCTCAAATTATGCTGCTTGGCTCGTCTCGCAGTACTTTTGGCACCAGCCTCGCAAATCAATTATTCAATTGCTCCCCCTGCCCTTCGAGATCTTCCTTGGAAGAGGGCAGAGGGCAAGGAGGCTTTCTCAGAACACAGATGGTATTGGGTAGGCCGTGAAGGACAAGCCCCATGTTTATGCTTTATTGAAAGACTGTGCAAAAGGGAATACTGCATCGGAAACCGCAGACTATGTTTAATCAGTCCCAGCCGCTGGATCGGAAACCCACTAACAACCGCTCCGATTGGTTCGTTTGGCTACTTTTTGTTGGTTTCTTTCTTTTTTTTTTTTTACATAAATAATATAGACCGACAGTATAAACATTTCAGCAACCATTTCTAAAAGACCAGAGGAGCCCTTTTAGGAGCCAAGAAACAACTGCAGGATTCAAATTCCAAAAGTGTCTTTGGAGTCATCGAATCATCAGATTTACACGGCACCCAATGACAACCACATTCAGTCGAGCTCGATAGGACTGCTGTCTTCCTGACCATCTTCTGTGTCATCATCTTCCCCAGTTCCCATCAGACTGTTTAAAAGATTTCCTAGAATAAAATAGAGGACAGTCAAAATCATTAGTTTTGCATTCTCATCTCAAAAACATTTAACTGATCTTCCATCCTGCTACAGTACAGATTTCTGTAACAAAAAAACCCCAAGAGTTTTGAAGTAGAAGAGTCTCACAAAGACATTAGTAATCCCACACTGGTTTCCATTATGAATATTGATTTGGGAAGCTGTATACTCTTAGTATACACTGATACTGTTCCTTCTCCAAGAATACACTTGAAAAATCCAAAGTCACATATTTATGTGCTACAGTTGCACCCTCAGAGGGGAAAAAAACCCCAACCAAAAGAGGAAAAGCACACCTCCAGCAGTGAAACTCTCAAAAAGCTGCCACAGCCCGCATCATGCTGTAAAAAAATTGTCTGAAACTCAGAGGCATCAATTTAAAGATGCCTTAATTGCTGAAAAGCAAATTACAGATGGTAAAAACACGATGTTCATGTTTTTCATCAGACTTTGGGTATCATTGAATTGACATTTGTAGGTAAAGCTTCAAGTCACTTTACAAAGAAGCTTAGTTCTCAGGGAAAACATTAATTTAATTCACATTTTATTCAAGAGCCAGGAAATGAGGGCTGAATGTCTCTATTCCATTTCAGTCCTTGTAGAAGGTCAGTATCAATTTCAGAGCTTCCTCTTTGGACACATTCATGTTGTATCAGCTCTACCAAAGCCCCATACTTGGTTTAAGAAAAATCAGTCACTGAACTCTGAGGAATTTAACACCAGTAAGATGCTTTTTTACATTAGGAAGCTATAACATACTGTCAGAAATTAACCATGAGAGTCTTTTCAGTGCTTCTCCCCTTCTCGGCGATGAAAAGTCTACAAGCTCCCCCAAACTACTTTCACATGCAACCCATTCATCTTGTACTCTACAGCAGGGGCTGTTCCTACAGGCTATGAAAAGAATTATAAATTCCTTAGAACAGATAATCTGTTTCCAACACATGTGTTTTATGCAGGTCACTGATCAAAGCCTGGAGGTACCTACAAGCAGAGCTTACCTAGCAATCCCCCGTAGGACGAGGTCTGCTTGGGCGGAACTCCGAAGAAAAGCTGTCCTATTCTATCTAGGTACTGGAGGGACACAAGGTGAAAAAAAAGGCAATTATTTCATTTACAGGTGGAAATACCCAGGCAAGGTAAAGCACCAGCTCTTATCTACAAAGCTGGAGACAATCAGCCATTATTTCACTCGTTCAGTGATTTTAATCCTGTTTATGAGTAACTCACCTCATTATACATGGGGTCTCTTTTCAGTGAAGGTTGATACTGTTCACACAACACTGTAAATACTGTTAGTTTTCCTCTAGAAAAGAAACAACCAAAAATGTAATCTCAGTTAACAGCTGACAAGGAAACCAAGAAGGACATGACAGAAATGAGACTGTACCCATCAACTGCCAACAACAGAAACCAGATGAAGTTCAGCAGTGGTTGCACAAAGGGTGGACCCTTCTCTATCGAAGGATGTTTCTGTGTGTATGTTGTAAAAACAACTGATGCGCTGGTCTTATTTTTTAAGCAGAGAAATCTGAAAAAGGAAAGAGAAGAGAGCAAGTTAAAAACAAAGGACGGAGAAATGGTTTCACCATAAAAAAGGGAAGCCAAAATCTACTTCAGTAGTGCATAGAGGCCATCTCAGGCTTGAAGTGATGGCAAAATGAAACTGTTAGAGATGGACATCTTTGGGGATGGTTTGGCCATCAGCTGAGGAAGGGGAAAATCACTACTAGAACACAATGTGAAATAGGCAGGTTGGGAGGGAAAACAGACATTAAATATTAATAGAAGGAGTTTAACCAGGATCTAAGCACATTGTACAGGATAGTTACTAAAGAGAGCATCAATTTGCAAAACATAGAAAGACTGGCTACCCTGTAATTCACATTAAAATGATATTGCATCTACTGGTCCAGGATTTACTATGCTGACTTAAAAACTGAATGAAAGACCCGTTCATCCCCAAACACATCTCCTTTCAGTGTGTATCTGTCAGTATTTGTTGACTCTATCATTCTATACCACCACAACATAATGTGGCACCAAGACCATGAATAGCTTGACACACATGCCTAAAAATCTCATAATAAAGCTGTACTTCGAGCTCCCAAACCATTTGTCCCCAACAGATCGATCCCTCAAACAGATCAAATCCTTGTTCAAGTCCAGTTAATTTAACTGGCAATCTCTGCAAGTCCCATTGGCCTAACAGGCCTTTATCTGGGACAAATGCTGTCAGCAAGCCTTAGGAAAGCTGCCACAAGCCATGTCATTTTTGATGGCAGGCTGGCCTCTAATTCTGCCCTCACATGTACAAGGGCTTGGGGCTGTTTTGCCTCAAAGACTGCAAGGAACTGCAGTTATTTTCATTAGAGAATAAACTACCATGCAAGAGGATTTAACACAGTATTTGACATGTATGTAAAGGATACAGTAGAAATGCTGTATAAACACTGAAAAAATGATCTTTTAACTTCTCCACAGAATTTCTCCCCATAAAATTGTTTGAGTCCTTCACATACTGGATTTCCATAAAGGATTTGCTATTGCTCAAAATCACAGCAATCTATAGCAACCAGCTATGGAAAGCAGGACAAATCTGACATGACAGCTAACTGCTGCCAAAAGAGAGACAAACTCGCTCTCACCTCCTCCCTCTCCCCCAACACCTACTCTCTCCCTGACTCCCTGCCACACAGTCCTGTCTCCACCTCCTCCTCAGACTCCTCCATGAGCTGCCTTCCCTGCCTGAAGAAAGCCATCAGCTGATTAAACACAGTAAAATTGGCTTTGTCAACCTTCATTCTGCATGAGCTCTGCAAAAGCACACAATAGCTTGCATTCCCACCTCCTACAAAATAAATGCCTAAAATGAGAGCCAGCAGCAACTCTGTCAAGGCAAGAACCATCAAGCTGCTGCTCAAAGACCAGGCTGACCATGACAAGTTGCCTCTTAGGACCTGAGTGAGAGCAAGTTCTGTGCTGAGTACAGGGCCTGCTTGACTCCAGTATTTGTAAGAACATATAGAGAAGCCCTAATTAGACATAAAGTGGTGTTAATAAAGCTAACAATCGTGCTTTCAGGGTTAAACAGATTACATTAATTCTTCAGGCAATTAACATAATTTCAGGTCTTGACCTTAATACATTATTTCACATTTTTTCTCCCCAGTCTGACGAATTTAACACCTTGGTTTTCAGACAGTTTTCTCCTGTTGTTCTGACCAGTTTCACAGTTTCTTTTGCAAAGGCTGTGTGGTTAAATTAGACTGGTCCCACACATAATATCATCTCAGCAAAATGCTTCAGAAGAAGTTTAACACCTACTGTAGTACTGCCTGAGCTACAAACATGTCCACCTCACTGCGGTATCCGCGGGACGAGGAGTATTCCACCAGCATATTTGCACAGCCCTCACCATCTGTCGAGTGCAAGAAGTGATACCGAGATTCACTATAGTTTTGCTCTAGAAAAAGAAAAAGGAAAAGGCTGTTAAGAAATCAGTTCAGTGTACCTGAACATAAAAACAAATTTATTAGGCTTGTACTTTATTAGCTGGTAAAAGAACAAGGGTTACAGGTGTGGTATATAAACAAGACAGCTAGTAAAAAGTCTGTAAGTTACAGATAATTTATAAAGGAAGATAATAATAAATTTTACTCTAAGTACATTTGAACAACTGCTAATAAATACAGTTTACTCAATTACAGCTACTGCTGGCTTGAACTTTGGTTGTGTAATTTTATCTAAGTGAATGCTGACACCTGATGTGCTATCACCAGTGCTTAGGACAGGAATCAAGAAATTCCATACTAGACTATGAGCACCAAGAAGTCAAACAGCATCTTTGGCATCCTTCTTTCATTTCCTATTTTTAGCTTAGCCCACTCTTGCTACCAAAACTAAAATCACTTCCATATGCTGAACAGAACAGCAATTATACAGGAAAACTGGTGTAAGAAGTGGCAATGATTTGTTAGAACCTGAAACAAAGGATTGTGCAAAATCATTGCAATGACAAAACTGGAGAGCTGCTAATCTTTTTAATTTGAAAGTATTGTTTTAAAAATCTGAGCCTTTTGTGATGAAATTCAAAAAGCTACAGACTACGAAAATGTAGGCACTTTATTCTTCAAGAGAACAGTGAGCAGGCAGCTACAAAATGGGGACTTTTACTTTCAGAATGCTTATCCTAATTTATCCGGTTTCTTATCCTAATTGTAGCAGCCTCTAACTTGAATGCAGTGAGAAGAGTCCTCCCTTTCTGGCTAGCAGCAGCCATCAGGCTAACATAAATCCCAGGAGAGCAGCTAGGGAATTGCCTATGGCATGCAGAGAGGCTGCAGCACTGACCATTATTGGGTCAGGGTTGTTACATCAAACCACTGTCACAATTTGGCAGCTACTGAAAAATGTAAAATAAACAATCATCTTGCACAGTTATCCATGAGAAACCACAGAAAAAATGGCATCTATTCAACTGTTCTCAATCACCTTTGTTATGTTTTGAACACAAGACTGTAAATATTGGCTATCATCCAAAAGTACAATAATTATTTACAGCATTTTGTGTTTTTCTTACATCCCATCACAAGTGATAACATGGCTCATAAATCAAAGGCAACAGCATTCATTTTGAAATAACCCTGCTGGCCAACTTCTCAAAAAGTACTTAATTACTGTCCAAAGACTGTTTTGGATGCCAGGTGATGTATTTCAATCTTTGTCATGTTTATCCAGGATTTAAAGACAAAAAAACTTGCCATCAGAACATCTTTGCTCCCTGGCAATTTCCCTCCTAATGACGCAATCAAACTGCCTCAATGTCTAAAGGATCAGCCTGCGTTTTACAGAGAGCCTCACAGCAGTTGTGTTTTGGATTTTGCACTAATATAGAGCTACAGACCCATTTTTTTTTCTGTAACATTAGGCAGACATTAATGCAAAAATCAGATAATGGCAGAAGTCAATCAATCATTTCCATCTCAGCCTCCTTAGATTACTCCCAAAGCAGATCTCTTATAACACTTTGCTTTCAACATTTTCAAATGAAAACACAGAAAAGCCACTTGATTTTTCTTACCTTTCCACAGGGTAATAGCTAGTAACTGGTGTAGTTTTGGATGTCCAAGTTTTCCTGATCCCCCACTGGACCATTTTAGTGCTCTGGATACGAAAGCCACTCTTTCAGGAGAATTTGGATCCATTAAACTAAACAATTTAGCCAAGTTTTCTGGAAGCAATAAGATTGAAAAATATTTAGCATTAAGAAAAATAAGATGATCTGCTGCTTCTACTGCAGCTCTAAGATCCATCTTTAGGACAGGCAGCAATGTTAGTTCCAAGCATGCCCACAGAGTCATCAGGAACCCACAATTCTCCAACACAGTTTCCCCCAGACCATTCCTATGGGGAAGGTAACCCTTAGCCATGTTGGGAAGGCATCCAAAAAGGATTGCAGCTTTCAAGACTATTAACAGGTCACTGTGAAGGGAAAGCACAACTAAATGTCACCAAGCCAAGAGCAGAGGTCACCTCACCTAAAAGGTCTTCTGCTACTTTTGCATCTGACTTCTCCAAAGACTCCAAAACCAGCATGGACAGATCAGCAGCACTGTTTTGCTACAAAACAGACACATACTGGCAGTGATGAATGTATCAGAGCATAAAAAGAAACATCAACCAGAATTTTGGCAGCAGCAGGTTTAATGCTTTTATCAACAGCTAGGGCACAGTATCAAGTCTCAGCCTTCCTGATAAAAAAATTATAGTAATTTGATGGCATCAAAGAGAAGCCTCCAGGAAAGCAGAACACGGGCATTGTTTGGATGCTCACAAACACTACTGCTGCATGTTCCAGCTTGGCATAATCCTTTTTTGTGGAGAAAGGCTCAACAAAGAGATAAAACAAAAGATTACAAAGCAATTACCCCAAACATTTACCATTGAGAACCCACCATTCATCTCTCAAAATCTTGGGAGTAACAAATCCCTGCCCTCAAGCCACACACACAAAACCAGTGACTTACCTGGTTATGACTGAAGAACAGTAAAGCCCCTGAATACATTAGTTCTCTTGCTTCTGCATGTTTTCCTTGTGACATATACCTGAAAAAAATACCAAAGCCATGGTAAAAAATACCACTAAGTAAGTTGTGTATGCATAAAGTTACTTATATTTAAGGGATTAAAAGATGGCTAAAATTTAAAATAACAACAACAAGGAATTTATTTTTAAATCAGGTTAATTTCAATAATGATGTAGCTTGAACTGCAAGTTGCAATTTTCTGCTCCAGACCTGATGGAATAAAATGAAGAATATAAGAATGGAAATTGAGAGAGCTACAAATATGTTTGGGGCTGGACCAAGAAAAGGGAATGAACCCAAGACTTCAACCAAACAAAAGATGACAATGTACTGAGCCTCCACCAAAGCCATCCCAGTGAAACAATTTTTGGAATACCTCCTGGAGAGCTCACTGACCCTTCCACTGGTCCAAGTCTCTCTGACCACTACAACTCTGCCGGGGACATCAGCCTGTCCTAGCCCTCTGCAGAACCAAAGGAGCTCATCTCTCATGGGTTTGAGAGTAAGATAAGCACAGCCAGCAAGATTCACCATGCAACACTTCAAAAGAAACAAAATATAATGCTTCAAAACACACTTTCCACCTTTCTCACTTAAGAGTTAATGAAGAAATAAGGAATTAAAGTATTTGCTCCCAGTGGTTACCTCAGGACCTCTTACCACAGAGCTGTGATTGCAGCCTCCTGCACATCATCACTGTCAGTAACTACAGCTCTTGGAGAGTCACAGCTCTAGCTTATAAACACAGCATTTCCCATAAAAGCAGTTTAGGTGTGGCAGAGTTTCCAAATTCCATTTCTCTTAACTGCTACTCAAAAAGTCTGTGCTCTCAGTAGCTGATCTGCTCATATCACAGAGGTAAGTGTCAGCTCTACCCTGCTGCTTTAGCACCTGCACTTTGGTTTGTCCCCTGTGACACACCTGGCTGGGCTGTGCCCGTGTCACCCCTTTCTGCTCCTGCAGCCCCAGGGCCCCTCAGGCTGTTCCAAAGCCCAAGAGTGCCCAGGGGGAAAGGAGGGGTTGGTGATTCTGGGGGTGAAGAAGGACAGCATGGCCATGGGGGTCACACCAACCAAAGGGACAACCAGAGCATCCCAAACCTCTTGTGCGCACTCCAGATTCCTGTCACATGTGTCCCCTACACACAGACAACAAACAAGGGATGAGACACTCCTCCCATCCTGCCCATCAACTCTGAGACACGCCAAGGTCTTTTATCCCAAACAGAACGGATATAATGGAAGGCAGGACAGTAGTGTTTTGGAATAACTCTCAACAACATGGATTTGCAATCACCATGGTAAATGTGAGTCAAATTAATCCGTAGCTCCAATGTTTTTATGGTTGGGCTCCCATCCAGGTTTGCTTCTAGGAGTTGGACTCAGCATGGATCCACTTCCACAAATTCTACTTCCAGTAGATTCACAGTGCTATATGGAAGCTCCTAATCCGAGAATTATTACAGATTATACTAAAAGCTGCTGAAAACAATTTTATGATATAAAATACATTTTCAAGAGCTGAGGTTTTTCAAAGAACTTTTACCAGAAAACTTGTTTAATAAAAATAAATATTGATGACATTTCTCTAAATGGTATTTAAAACAAGTCCTGGAGCACATAATTTACACCAGAAAAATTACCTAGAAGGACCAGGGAAATAGAAATGGATGTAACAAGGATATTACACTTTGAAGAGTGACTCAGTTACCAAACCATGAAGACAGAAGAGCTCAGCCCAGCCAGCCTGGGGACTAACAAACACCACCAGCTCAGGTGTGTCTGAGGGAGCTCAGGCTTAGGCAGGAACAGCAGTTTTCCACCTGCTTCATGGATCACAGAGGGATAATAACTCTGCAGGAGGCAGGCTTATGGTAATCTTTCCTCCTCCACTTCTTCCCCTCCTCCACCCTAAAATACATCTCAGTGCATGAAACTGAGTCAGGATTTCAAGTTTACCCTCTGACAGACAAGACAAATGTTTTACAGGCCTGTGTGTTCAAAAGGAATAAGCACTGGCTAACGCAATCACAGTTTCAGAGCTCAGATCATCAGATCAGCATTAGTGTGTCTGAAAAAATGATGATTTTTATCACATTTTACAGAGGATTGACGAGACTACCCAGCCATGCAAATGTCACCTTTTCATTTAACCAAACACATCCTTTCACTTGTATTTAAAATGGAAAAGGCAGGATCTTTGATTCCAAATTAATTCAGGGAGGCTTGAGTATGTGAGTTAATACATCCAGAAGACTGGAGAAGAAGTGACCTCCTGAGCCAAGACTTCTCACAGCACTGCAGACACCACATCACATAATCCCTACTATAAAATAGGCCAGGCTTTGTCTTAAATTTAGATTTATTCTCAAATACAATTTAAGTCTTAAGGCCTGGATGGTGCCTGGCTGATCCCATCAGAGGGGTTATGGAAGAACAAACTGATTTAATGTGATGGTGCTGGGACACAGGGCAGGGCAGGGCAGGGCAGGCTGTCTGATGGATGCTGGCAGCACAAGTAGGATTATGCACCAAGGACTTTCCTCCCCACTTTCTTCCATGACTGCTGTTTTTCTGTGCTTACTCACAGGCCTGTTCTCCTTCTAACACCGGTGAGGGCTGAGGTAGGGGACACAAGACACAGGACAGGGAGGGTGATGTCCAGTTTCGGACCTCTCACTTCAAGAAAGACACTGAGAGGCTGGAACGTGTCCAGAGAAGGGCAATGGAGCTGGTGAAGTGTCTGATGAGGAGCAGCTGAGGGAGCTGGGGAGACTCAGCTGGGACAAAAGGAGGCTGAGGGGGGACCCTTCCTCTACAACATCTGAAAGAAGGTTGGAGCCAGGTGCTCCTCTCCCAGGCAGCCAGTGACAGGACGACAGGAAATGGCTTTAACAGGAGGTTCAGGTCAGACACTGGGAGAAACTTCTTCACAGAAGGGGTGGTCAAGCATTGGAACTGGGCCCAGGGTGGTGGTGGAGTCACGTTCCCTAGAAGGGCTCAAGAAACACTTAGTGCCACTGTCCAGCTGACAGGTGATATGGCTGAAAGCCAAAGGTTGGGCCTGATGACATCAGAGGTCTTTTCCAACCTAATTGATTCTGTGAAGCCAAATTTCCATCCTGTCCTCCCCCAGCAGAACCACAAGTAAACAAAGCTGGGACCAGCTGAGGAAGCCCCTAGAACAAACACCTTCTTCTGTGCTCCTGCAAGCAAGGGTCTGCATGTCAAAATCTGATGAGAGAAAGGGTGACCCCTGCAAGTTGCAGTGGACATGAAAAATGAAGCCTAAAAATGCCTTGCAATAAAACCAATTTCCTTATGACAAAAGAAGCAGTAGTAACATTTCTGAATAAATGCCCAGGCCTGCTCTACTTAGTCACCGTCACGTACACAAATACTACACCAAGTGGAATTTACTCCAAAAAGCTCCTCCGTGCAGGCGATTCTGGCCACCCCGAGCGCTGCTCCTTTCCGACCGCGGCACCAGCGTGACCGTGCCGTGAAACAAAGTAACCCCGTGTCCCGGCGGAGCAACGACCAACCTTCAAACCCCGAAAGCTCACTGCGCAGCCACCTGACATTTACACCGAGCTGGCAGAGCAGCGGCTGTGCAGGGCGCAGCTCCAGGATGGCCCCGGGACACGGGGCGAGCCCCGAGCCGAGCGCCAGGGGACGCCCGGGGAGACACCCCGAGCCCATCCCGCTGGCCGGGGGGCCTCACTCGGCCTCCCCGGAACGTGGGGCCACCAGCGGCGCTGGGGGACGGGGGCCGAAACTCCGCTCTGCCCGTGACCTCTGGGAGCGTGACGCAACACCGCCGGCGCGTCACCGGCCAGTGCCGGGGCCGGCGGGGCGCAGACCGGGCCGGGGTCGGGGTCGGCCTCCAAAGGCCGGCGAGCAGCGGCTCCCCCGCCGCCCCGAGCCGCTGACTGAGCCGGCGGGGCCGAGGGCGGTGACGCGGCCGGGCCGGGCCAAGCCCGGGGCCGCCGCTCCCCGGCCCGGCCCGGGCCCCGCTTGGGCCGGCGCCGCCCCACCCCGCCCCCCCGCGGGCCAATCAGGGAGCGGGGCGCGGAGACGGACAGGCGCGGCGGCCAATGGGGAGCGGCCGTGGGCGCGGCGGGCGGCAGCCGGGGACGGTGCGTGGGAAGGCTCTGGAAGGCCGGGCGGGGGAGGGGCGGCGCGGCGGGCCCGGCGCGGCCCTACCTGAAGAACAGCGTCCGGTACATCTGGTGCGCCTCGTAGTAGTCGCCCTTCTCGACGCTGGCGCGCAGCTTGCCCTCCACGCGCTGCACGCCGCCACGGTTCCTGCCGCCGCCGCCTTTCGCGGCTTCCTGCTCCGCCGCCATGATCGCCGCCGCCATCAGCGCGGAGGACGGGGAGGGGAGGCGGGAGCCAGGCGCATGCGCACGCAGCCCCGGCGCCCCGCTGCCCGGCTTCCGCCCGTTCGGACGGCGGCCCGCGAGGCTCAGCCCGCGCGGCTGCGCGCCGAGCGGTGACGGCGGCCGGGAACGGCGGGAGAGGAAGGCCGGGACTCGAGGCGGGGCACGGCCCGCCCTGGAGCGCTCAACAGGAAAGCGCCGGAGAGCTTTAAAAAGTAATAAAAATCAAGGATGGAGCGCGGGCAGTGAGCCTGGCTGAGGCTGCTGTGCTCAGGGAGCCGGGCCGGGATCCAGCGCCCACCCGGTCCCACCCGGCTCCTGGGCCTGCCCCTCGTGAAGCCCCCCCACCCCTGGCCCAGCTCGGGGCAACTGTGAAATCACAACCTTTCCCCACTTAGTTAAGCACCTGATTTAAAAAAAGAAAAAAAAAAAAAAAAGAAAAAAAAAAACAGAAAAGAGGTTTTATTTCTTGTTTCAAGTATTACATGCACTTTCAAAAATTAAAACTCTTTATTTAAACATCTCAATAGCATCTTGTCAGTTTGGAGGCAGCAAAGAATAACAGACATTTTGAAAAGCATTTACAAAAATACATTGCACAAAGTCCTATCTTGCTTTTTTAAAAATAAGTTAGTGTTATTCAAAATATTCCCCCCCAGCTACCTAATTTCAATTTATACAGGATAATTCTAATTTTAAATATGTAACCTATAATATGAAAACACCTGTACATGTGTCATCTACTCCTCTGCGTAGGCCATAGGTTCTGTCTCAAGGTTGAGTGAAAAACAGTTCTTCACATGGAGACTTTTTGTATTTCAAACATTCGAGGACTGTTGTGCAACATACATAACTCAATTCAGAAAACCAGTCAGCAGGTCCATGTGTAACAGTTCTGTGTAACTACAAAATGCACTAGAACAGCAAGGTAAAAATTCTGCAAACAAGTGAATTTCAGGAATCTTTTCCAAAAAGGATCTTCAAAGCAGCAAAGGCTAAGGGGGGGCAATAAGCAGTTTCATCTTGCTCTATGTGAAAATGTTGTTTCCAGGAGCAACTCTACTCATCTGGTACCCGACTAAGGCTTGTGGGGAGGATCAGGAATGCCCGTGTTTGCACACAGCAGCGCTGAGCTCGAGTCCCTCTCGTAAATGTGACGCAGCGAGAATTACTCCAGGCTTGTTTTCCACACACTGAATTCTCACAGTACATTTATGGAGTGTAACAATCAACCAGTCTAAGGAAATCCTGTCCCACAGAGATCACTTTGGACAAACTAAGGTAGTGCAACTGCTGTACAGCAGTGTTTACTGAGCAACTGAGCAGGCTTATCAGCTCCGAGCCAGTCAGTACATCAAGGTCGATTTGGGACTGACACTAAAAAAAGAACAAACTGGCCAAGTTGCCATGGTAAAAACCCTTAAAATAACTTCAGTTACTTAAAGTTATCCCTGACTTCTAGAGCAATTCGCGGCCACAAATTACAGTAAAGCATTCTCAGTCGCTGGTGTTTAAACTGGTTTTGGTTGTGTTAGCTTTCCCTGACAGTAGTATTTATTGTATTCAATATGTAGCAAAGAAGCCCTTTTGGATCTACCAAAAAGGTTAAAAGCAACTGTCAACCGAGGACACCTTTAGCCACAGTCAGTGTTCAAAATGTACCACAGTTTTTGGCTTATGGTGCCAAGCTAGGAAAAGGATGCAGTTAAGTCCTGGATTAAAAAAGAACAGATTCCTAGTTGCAGAAAGTGTGGTTTATTCTTTTAAAAAACCTATACATTCATTTGTAATAAAACGTGTGTCACCTGTTTGCCAACTGGGCTTTATGAACCAGAGCTGTTTGCATGCATTATTTCTCTCAGCATGGACACAGAAATATGAAGCGAACTGGCAATTACAAGCTGAGCCTTAGAGCAAATAAAAATTGGGGTTTATACATTTCTGCTGACAGTCTTCTGCCTTTATCAGAGGATCAACAGTTCTGCAGTGTGCATCTTGCATCCTCATCCTTTACAGATTCCAGTGTTGTAGGCTTCCCAGTATATACAGATTAGGAACAAAATGTACAAAGCAGCCACCCCCAGCTGTAGTGTGGATTACTCGGCAGGTTTCCCGTGCACTCTGAACCGATAAAGGCAGGTGTACTCTGCATGGCCCCAGTTAGAGAAAATCCTCAGCTCCACTATTTGGAATGCATCTTCATTTTTCTCCTGGAGAAGAAAAAAGCAAACACACAGCCAGTGTCAGGGCTCTGGGACAAACAGCTGCAACTGAAGCTTTCTTAGTTATACCAGTAGACTGCTGGTACTTGCTGGAACCTAAGCTATGCCTTGGGAATTTTCTGTTCCTTTGAACAGAAGTTTCCTTGCCTTACAATTTGTGAGTCTGAAGCAGTAAGGAACAGACTCTTCCCGTGTTTAGCAACTTCCCACCATTTATGTCCACGTAACAACAAGCCTTCCTCCCCTCTCATCTATTAAGGCCATAGGTTTGAGGCAGAGGTAGATACTTTCTACCTCAGCTTCTACAGTGCCCAGATGAGAACAAGGCCTTTTTCCTTTACTGCTCATAGCACATAAGTGTAGAAAATAAAAGTAACTTTCTCCTGACACTTTAAATCTTATAACCCAGACTTACCATCACTGGAAACATCTGCAGTGGTTCTCCATCTTGATCATAGACATACTCTCCTAGAAGCTTGCCTTCTTCTTGATATTCATCATCCAGACCCTGTAACAACAGGATAAAGATTTTTGCTTCCATCAAATTTCCAATCAAACCCAAACTAGAAGCATGCCTACACAGAGTATCAAGAGACAGCACTTGAAGGATAAGGCCAGGATCAGAATGTTTCCCATGTAATTTAAAGTTCAAGCACAGCTCTGTATTCCAGTTTCCTGCCCGGTAAATAGTTGTGCTGTTTACATGTTTTCATGGTCACACCCTTTGATTTTCATGGCTAAACCCATATCACAGTGTACAATATAAATTACTCAGGACAAACAGTGAGAGAACATCAAGGTTGAAGTCAAGATGCAGATGCTTGCAGGTGATTGCTTAAGCATTTAGAAAAACCTGACAAAAAGTTCTCAGATATCATAACTGCTTTCTGATAAACCCTGTGGTCTGATCTGTTCCAAAGTCCTACCTACACAACTATGGTGCTGGGTAAAATGAACTAAAAAAATATTTAAGGCACATCACAGATAAGGTGCAGAGACAAAATGGAGGGATAGTGGGTGGAGAGAGGAAGAATGGGAAGGAAGATGAAACAAAGTGTATGAAAGAACTAGATCAAATAAAAAAATATCATCTCCCTCCAAAAGTGTTTACTACTGTATAGAGAAAGAATACAGAAATAACTCCCCAAAATTAGTTGCAAAACTTCTTACTCATACTCTCATACTCTCAAAGCTCTTAAAGAACAATGAGTGAAACAGTTTATAATCTTCTTAGCTGTCCTTCCTCAAATTACTCTTCTCCAAGGTATGTAACACAAATATTCTGTGTACAAACATCAACTTCAATTCAAAGACAGACTTACATATACGGCAAAATTCCTAGGAGCACTGGTGATATTTCCTGTTGGTGAAAGAGTTTTTGGTATGTGTTCCAAGGTAAAGGCAGTTGGATAGATCTTCATGGAAAGTCTCACCACAAGATAGCCCTGTGATCCTTTGAAAGCCCAGCAGTTTCCTGGATACATGTCCGGCTGCACAGAAGAAAGGTGGAGAGAACAAGATGGGACACAACAATAAAAACAATGCTACAGTGTTTTCTAGTTTATTGTAATAAAGAGTTGTGATGAATTCTGAGTTATGAGGGACAGTTTTAAACAGTAAGGTGCAGAAAGAATCTCCTTGGTGGAGCTCTTCAGGAAGGCAGCACACCCACCTGAGCTACCAGTGGTGTTTTGAAGACCTGCCTGGAGATCAGCTCTCAACAGGAACCCTCCCAGCCCTCACTTTGCACAGGTCCAGTGCACCACCCAAGCTTCCTGTGACTCTCAGTTTTGCTTGACTAGAACTTAAGCTGTGTCCAGGGATTGCCAGAAGAATCCAACTCTTGGGAACATAGCTCCAAGTACCTGTGCCCCCAATATATTCCAGAGATACACCCAGCACCCGAAGAGCCACCCAAACCACTCAACACAAAAAAACATTGCTACATTTGTTTACTTGGCCTTTAATTACCTGAATCACCACTCTGGGAGACTGTGAGAAGTACCACAGAGGAATTCCAAAGAGGCTAATTAGTGCTGTCTTGGTCTCATAGGTTTCAGAACAGCGAGTACTCAGAATGCTGCCACCTCAAAAAAGACAGATCAGGTTAGCAGAAATAGAAGTCTTCAAGAAGGAATGAGTAATTAAGGCAGAGATTTATATAAAGCTTAATGAATACCAGATTAAAATATATTGTTAATCTCTAATAATTTTCTGTGGATACAATGCTTCTGTCACATACAATGTTATTTTAAGAACAGATTAAAGGTTTTTCATTTCTCTCTTTCCAGTTGTAGACATATTGAGAACTATTCTATTTATGTCCATGCATACCTAGGCTGATGTACAGGCCTGTAAACACAATTGTAATGATCTAATGGTCAGGCAACACACAAAAATGCTCTACTAAGCTTTAGTCTTCATTTTAATATTTCTAGTAAATATCTCTAAAAGCATGAATAGTAAAATTGTGTTTCCTCTACTATTTACCTCCAGATTCCAAGGCGAAATCCACCATCCCAGTCTTGTCTTGAGAGTAGAGTTTCAGTGCATTATTTACAATAATCTGTGCTTGCTAGAGGTGTACACATACAAAAGAATGGAAAGAAAAATATTTTAATAAGATCAAGTGATAAAATAATTGATATTTACATATCTGTGAAGTTCCAAGCATCTTTTTGAGATCCTGCACTTCATCACAAGTCCTTGACAGCCTCTATCAAGGCAGAGTCTACATTTAATGCATGGCTGTCTTAAAATATAAGTTCATACTGCATCTTGACTGCTGGTTTGTTTTCTTTTTTTTGAATCTGCATTCCTTCTTCCCAAGACCCTGAGCTGCATTTCTTTGGTATACTTATTTCTAGGGAATGCAATTTTCAAGATAGCACACTTAAAAAAAATGCAAGTGTTGACAACAGACAACAATCAATGCTGTAAGAATACACCCAATAAAGCATTTTCTGCAGTTCTCCTAATTTCAACTGATGTTCTTGACATCTCTTAAAATCATTAACATTCATATTGACAGTCATGCTCCACAAAATGCCCATGAAAAAACTCTTTCCAGTTTTAGTTGAACTTTTGAGACGTTAAAACTCACTCACCGCTTCTGTGATTCCAGAAATCCCTGCATTAGTCACAGCATTTGTAACTACTTCAGATGTTACTTTTTGGTTTGTTACAGACATATGGAGAGTAATATTTTTGAGGATCTGCAGCTCAAGATCCCGCAGCAAAGTCTGTAGATCGCTTTTGCTCACAAAATTGGAGGTAAGCCACTGGAGAAGTGATTCAGGCAAGTCTTCTTGTTGATCACCAAAAAGCATTAGCCTGACAGATTCCTTGACCTGGGCATCTACCTATTAGAAACCATTAATAATTATAATTATTAGTTTTTATAAATATATATAAAATATACTATAGGTACATAGCTAAACCATTATCACAAGTCATTATTTAGGTAAAAGTTGATAATCCCATCTCAATATTGTTGTATTTTGTTAGCTACATTCCAGTCAGACCTTTTAAAAGGCTTCAAAAGAACTCGGGCAGGATTTTTTAAAAATAACTCTCAGATAACAAACCTAACTTGCTTTTACATGAGTTTCTTTTCTGTATTTCCATGGGTTAGCAAAATACATCAACAAAGTAGTACATGTACAGAGAACTGCTACTATGTCATAGCTTCCAAGCAAACCCCTGCCATTGTAGAAAACAAGCAATAAACTCCTCTCTAGTAAAGTGGTATGCACTAGTGGAAAAATTCACAGTAACCTTACATACAACACTGTCATTCTTTAAGATTAATACTACCCCCATGTTACTGATTACAGTGTATTTCAAGATAGTTAGTGAACAAAACCACGTAATATCAAATTTTACTGGGACAGTTAGAGAAGTTGCAGAACCTACTTTTTCATGAATGACATCCATTTTCTCACAACTCGTCTTCACACTTTCCCCAGCTAACAGTTCCGATTTCATAGAAGCCAGCTCTAGTTCTAGCTTTTTAATTTTGGACATAAGTAGATTGTATTGATCATCATCTCTGACAAAAAAAACAAGGAGTCAATTATTAGGAAAGAGTAGTTGGAATAATTCCATCAAATTCCAAAGGTGTGAGAATATACTTGTCTAATACAAAGCGCTCTCCCAGTTCAATGGTTCACCAAAATACACACAGTGAACTTGCACTTGTAACATATTGTTACTTAAGGCATACTTAGAATTCATATATTCAAAGCAAAGTATTTTGAAGTAATGGAAAAATCCAGCAGCAAAGAATTCAGATTATCACCAGGCTGACAAGTTAATAACTCAAACATATACAGATTTAGGGGAATTTAAGGGCTTCTGGCAAACCAGTCAAACTTTGTATGAGTTACAAATAGCAAATCACATATGACCAATATAGATCAGTGTTCAGTAAATGCTATGGAAAAAGATCTCAACTATCATTCTAAAGCCATTTTACATTTAATTCTAATTTAAATGGCAATTCAGCAAATATGCAAAAAAAAAAAAAAGAGACAAAAATTAGAATTGATACAGTTCAATAATTTAAATATAAAGCCCATCAAAAACAGTTACAGTATATTTCACTAAGCGATCTGAAGGAAAACTAATGCATTTATAAGAGGATGAAAAGTCCCTCATTCTCCTATACTATATAAATAGCTTTCTCTAATGAAAGTGCAGTTGTAGGCTTGCCCCCACAGTGGAGGAGAGTCCTGTGCTGATGTTCAGCACAGTTGAAATCCAGTAAAAGACAGAAGTGCTCTTGGTGACAATACAACCCTGCAGGGTCAGTTAACTGACACAAGATAAAGATCACTGTCACCTGGCAACAGGAGTGAAAAAGCAAAATGTATTTGAAAAGTGCTTATACCTCACTGATTTTGATTTGGCTAGGTCAAACTCCTTCTGGATGTCCTAAAAAATACAAAAGGTAAGTTTTAACATATATAGAGAAATTCAAGTGAAAGAAAGAGGATAAAGAATGTTATATGAATATAAATTTTAGCACCACCTGTATGGTTCTGCTCACACAATTATGTTTGTGCCTCTGATTAACAAGGTTTCATTCGAAATAGAACCTGCCTCAATGGTCAAGGGAATAATTTTGAAACTTTGGAATATAACCCTCTCCAAGAAGGGGAAACCAAAATACAAACAAGTTTTGAGACTTAGGGAACTGTAATAGCCACAGTAAAGGAAACTGCTGTTTGGAACAGCAAATAAAGTCAGTATGTTTTATCAACAGGTTACAATTAGAACAGGTCAGCAAAGCCCACTGCCAATACCTTGGATTCAGCTGAAAGTTTTCTAAGCAGGTCTTCCAGCGTCCGGATGCGCAACTCATGCTCTTTATGTAAAGCCAGGAAGTCAGTCTTAAAAAACAGGGAAGAAAAAGGAGGGGTATTTTGTTTTGGAGTACAAATACCATAACTGATAATTTCTGCAAAGTGCACTTTTCATTCCGTTCCGTGAATGGTTAAGCGATTTATCCTGCAGGTAGTGTGAGAAATTACAGAATCTGTAATAAATACATAAGTCTGATTCAGCTGTACTAGGGGTTATATACAGGGAAGTTTACCACCAAATCCCTGCTTTGTCACTAGTTCTTCCTATAGTCTTCTTTATCTGTATAGAAATGGGATAAATCCAGTAGCTTTTCAGCAATGTAGGAATCTGCTTTAGGCCACCTATCTGGAATTAATCCTTTGTCACCAATAACAAAGAAGGAACAAATGCCCACAACTACTCCCTGGCATTTACTACCTATTGGTTATTTCTAGAGCAGAAAAAGAAACCTCCAGTCAAACCACTCACAACCTGCATTTATAAAACAGAACAATCTCTATCAGGAAACATCAATAACTGACGGTCTTACCTTTTCCTCCACTTTCATATCTTTAAGATACTGACTCATCGTATTTTTTATTAAATTCAATGTTTCACTTCTGTCCCTCATCGTGGCAACCTGATCTTGAAGATTCTGGAGTAGGCTCATCACTTTGTTATATTCTTTGTTTCGGTCATGGCATCTGTCAGACACTAAGGCCATTTGCTTTTCCAGCTCACTTATACGACCAAAGTCAAAGATATTTATGGTATCCTAAAATAAAAAGATAATGCTTTAATATATAAAAATCAACTTATCTACATCACTCTTGTGCAACAAGTAGTTATTGCAAAATACTGAAGACATGGAAGTTAAGAGATCTTAAAATATATGCAAGTTCTTCCCTAGACTGTTCTCCCTTACCTTTGGAGGTTGTACAGAATGAAAAGAATCATCTTGCGGTTCAGGAACATAAACAGAATCATCTGTTCTCTGTATTCTGCCAATTCCTGTCCAGTTCAATGGAGGTAATAATGAAATTAAGCCATTAAGCCTCCAGAACCACAAACCTAGAACAGAAACAAAAAAGCAACGTGTGTTCAAAAGAATTCTCGGCCTCGACTGCTTGTATCCACAAATGGTCTTTTTAAGGACACAGCTACCTTCAGTTTGCAAGGCAGGTGCCGCACAATGGACACTGCTCCAGTCTAAACAAACATCACCACAGAGCCAGCTTTAAAATTTTTAAACTAAGCACTCAAGAATATTAGGGAACATCCATCAGTCCCACTCACACAGTTGTGAGGCAGGTAACTTGCACTTATATATATCATGGTACAGGCCTAAACTCATCCTTCTGCTTCCCAGGCACCTTGGTCACTTTTGCTGATTCAGACAGGCCACATTTTCTGCAGGCAGATGTAAATGCTGGTCTTTATCTCCATGGAAAATATGTTGCATGATAGACTTACTATATACCACATTGCATAAGAGCTAATAAAAGTTGGAAGAAACTTAGGCTTTCACAAGATTACGCTTATTTTTGCAATATCTTAGTGGGAAGTAGCATTTTCTACACAGGATAAATTCTTTCCTTGTTCACCCTTATACAGAGGACTTTGAATCCCCACTGTAATTTTCCAAGAAGCTTCATCTTCTCCACAAAATAGCTACAAGTTTTTAAGACTCACAAAGACATGAAACTGCTTTCCAGAAATGGCCCAGCACTTCTGGTAAATACTTCAATTTGTTTCCTTTCAAAGTTGACAGCTGGCTTGAACATTGTCTACTAACCACTCTAAAGTGAGCAGTATCTTAAGCAACTAAAACAGGGTCTGGAGCAAAGGAAAGACACTGGATGAGTAGGTAAAAACTTTAATCACACTTCTATAGAGACTGACAAATCAATCAGTACCCAGCCTACTCCTTCATTGCTACTCCTATGAAGGGAAGAAAAAAGGATTTCAGTGCATTTACTCACTCAGCCACTCTTTCTAAGGAGCTCTATGCAATTAAATCAAGGATATTGCTTTCATGACAAGGGGAAAGCTTGCTGACTTGTCGGTACCCTGGAAGCTTGAATTACTCCCCTGTTCACAAATAAACTTGTTCTTTTCCAGTTCTGCATCTTTTTCATAAATCAAGTCAAAATGCTATTTTGGAGCAGCGGTAATAAACACACTGATTTGTATTATAAGTGAACAATTGACATACCTAGTAGAAACAGGAGTGGGATAAGAAACAGTAACCACCTGTAGTTCTTTGGAAGGCATCTACAGAAAGAGAGGACAGTTTACAAGAACACATTTACAATAATTAATCGATTTATATTATAACTGGGTAAATAACTTGCTCACAAAACAATTATTTCAAAGGATACACACCTTCTTACAAAAAACACCTTGAGGAAAGACATCAGAGTAACAAGTTGATACCACCCAGTTCTAAGTAACCTGAACATGCCAGAAGCTGCCCTCCCTAGAAGACAAAAAGTGGGAGTGTGAAATGTAATTACTGCAGCACACGTTCAAAGAAACCAAGCAGAGGGACATGCAGCTGTGGCCAACAACGCTTTGCACAGTGAAGAAATGCATGAATAAGGCAATGCGTGCAGCTTTTGAACATCTAGATACCACAAGTATGACAGCATTGTAACACCAGCCACTCAACAAGGTCAACAGCCATGCAAAGAGATGAAGTGCTCACTTGTTATGACAATGCTACCTTGCTGGAAATTCAGTATTCATGTCTGAGCACAAGTTACCACACACTGGAGACACCTCAGTATGCTCCAGGAAACACACAGATTAGCAGAAGCAGTTTTTGGTAAGCTGAGTACCAATATAGCAATTGACTGCCAAACCAAACACACCCCATTATTCTTGACACCCCATATTCAGAGCTATTCACACACTCATTCCCTCTGGTTAGTCTCCTGTAATGCCTGTGAACAGAAATACACCCTCTCATTAAGCATCTTTTGGTCAATAAAGTAGCACATGCATTTCAAGACACAAAAGCTACAGCATAAGCACAGCTGAATTAGTGTAAGCCCCTACAGTCCCCTGATTTGCCAAAAGGAACAGGCAATGCACACACACACACAGATTAGAATAGTAACCTGGACAGAGAATGGCCAGCCAAAGTAGAGACAACACCTTCTCCGACACAAGCCATCCCGTCGCTCCTGCTGTTCGCAACACGTGAAGCATAAAGTAACCTAGATTATAACAAATTAACTCCATGTGGTAACAGCCACAAAGGAGCTGGAGATTCTCTTCAGTACATGCAGGTAAACAGACTCAATCCCCTGCCCATCACATGTTCTGCAGAATTTTAAACCGTACCTTTCAGTAACCTCAAACTTGGTTCTTCACTACTTTAAAGCAAAGCAAGCCACTAATAAATATGGAGTCAAGTAAAACCAAAACAGTTTAGAAACTGAATTCTCATGGATAGAGATAAACAGACTGAATACCACCTCTGCAGTTAGAATATCACTTTTCCAAAATCAAAGTTTACGTTTTGTAACATGTTTATCTAACAATGCCATGCAAAGTGTAGCAGAGAATAGCAAGAGTACTACCACAAAAACAAGCTTTAAGCACATCATTACTTTAAAAGCATCTTATTTGTTCAAAATTATATATCAAGTTCATGATCTATCTGGGTTCTGGGCAGAAGTGAGAACAATTAAAATTTTAAAATTCTAGTGATGTCTAAGAAATATTGATAAATAACAGAAAGTATTCCCACTTAAAAGTTGCAAGCAGTAAATTTACATTAAGCTGAGTGTCCCCAAGGATGTTCAGTAGGACAGTTCTGTATCTCTTAAAGAGAACAAAACTACCACCAACCTCCCCATCCAATGCACTGTAATAAAATGCTGTAACTTAAAGCCTGCTGAGGCCACCAAATACTATGTCCAAGACTAGGAGCAATCTTTCTACAGAACCAACTACACCGTATATGTTTAGAAAATAATCCTACATTCTTAGATTAGCAGATATGTCTGGGTTAATCTGAGGGATTATAGATATACCAACCCAATGTTTTGCAAATCATTTAGGTGATTGAAGTGTCTCAAATCATTTTCCTTTGCTGAATAAAGAGCACTCAACAGATCCTTGATGATTCTGTCATTCAAGCTAGGGAACGCTCATCTCACAGGGTAGATTCTATCCCTATATAAGATTCCTGTAAAAATTGACTATCACTAGAACAAAAATAAAATGTTAAAATCCCTTTATTCAAATAATCTGCATACCAGTATCTCATACCTTGCTTTCATTTAAAGTCAGCTTTTCAACCTAGCAAGCATAGAGATCTTCCCAAAGTGCAATAAATTAATCTGATTTGTTCCTTCTAACATACAAGGTGCACGTTACCCTAAACCTTCTTTACACTAACAGGTAAGCAGCCTGCCAAGCTTGTACAAAAGCCAAAATCAGAGCAAGAATTCAGACAGAAGAGGTGTTAAGGAAGTTAGTTGTCTAGGCACTTTACATTTCTACCCTACTTTGACAGATGGAGGAAGAGAAAAAACCCCAAACATAAAACATGTGTGATTAACATTGTGAGACTGCGATGCAAAATAAAAGCAAACAAAAATGTCCAAGTCAACCTGCAGAAGAAAAGGTGTGCCAAATGGTCCTTGCTACCCTTTTAGCCCATGAGGACTGCATGTGGTCTGTGGTGTATATTTCAAGATGTTTCTTCCCTTTACAGTCATCACCTGTTGGTTGTGGTAACAGTTGATTAATGGGATAAAGCCAGGATCAAGTCAAGATCTGTTACAAGATAACTTGAACAAGTCTATCTCATATCATCAGATATCAACCCAAAAACTGCTAAGCAAACTTCAGGGAAGGAAACTTGCCAGGGGAAATACTACAGTACACCAGGGGATCACCATCCCCCCCCCCCCCACTTAAGTTGCAAACCAAATATTTACTTTGTAGCTTCCACAGTGTCAGGGGCTGTCTGATACTACTCTTGCAGCAACAACCTGGTGTAGAGCCCAGGACTGAGACTACATCAATCACTATACTTACATATGGATTCCTCATTCACACCACGATGATGATCTTCTCTATAGAACTCCTTTACATTCACGCTTCCACAGTAGTCTGAGTGAGCTGCAACACATGGAAAAAGCACACATAGATTCGAATTATCAAATTCAAAGCCTTTCATAGACACAGATTTTAGCTAAACTGGCTTGGTTCACTCTTAAAGTCAGATTACTCTAAAGAACCCTGAAAAATGACTGAGGAAGAAGCCTACTCTGTTTAATCTTGTTCTTTCTTCTTTAAATATCAGGGGGCCTCTCAGTTAAAAAAAAAATCCTTCTGCTCCTTTTCAGATAGCAAAGTTTGTTAAAAAAAACCAAAACAACAAACAACCCAACCAACTCTCATCATTAAGTCCCTGTTCCCAACATTCCATCAAATGGGTCAGCCATTCATTACATATTTGTGTTGATTTTAACAAACTTGTTACAAGAAGGAGAAAGCATTAGGAATTATAAGGCTCTGAGCAGAGAGAAGGAGGAGGGCAAAGTTCTACCCACATGCAAAAATCAGTTCCCTTCTGCCTATGGCAATTTAACTTCACTTGTAGAGCAGGTATTAGAGAAGAGAAAGCACCAAAGAAGAAATTAATGTTTTCAGAGAAAACAAGATGTGCTCTAAAGTAGTGCAGAGTGATGAGAGCAGCTTGAGTTTTGCAAGACAGATCTAAACGAGCTTTAAGTGCGCAGCAGGTTTAAAGGTGATAAGAGAGAATGAGAGAATGAAAGACACTGAAAAATTAGAATTTGACACTATCACCACAGTTTTTAAAAATCAACTTAAATTTCTCAATTCAAAAATTATTCTCTACCACTTTCTAGTAAAATCAACAGGTGGATCTCATATAAAGGAATCTGGATACTTTCAAAACAGGAAAGGTACAAAATGTGTAGCACAAGTGAAGTAATAATAAAAACTGAGAAAGGCAGGAGCCAGCCAAAAGACTATAGAAGAAGAACACCATAGTGCCAAAGATGAAGTCCATAAGAAAATAAACCCAATACACACACTCTGTCTTTGTTTGCAGACCAAGGAAGACAACTGAAAAGGTACCTTTATATTCATAACCCAGCTTCAGCAAAACCATTTGAAATAGTTGCACTAATAGTGATGCAAAAGATGCTGCAGCATTTTTGACCAATCGTAGGATCTTACTCATGTAGAAATAGGTTCCTCCTATTGAAAAAAACAGTGTGAATACAAATTATTCATCCACAGAAACACGTACTTCTGTTCTCTGGTCACCATTAGCTTGTGTAAGAGTGAGGACGAAGCAGGAAAAGCCTTTGTTTAGCCAAGAATATGAAACTTCAGAAAGTGTGGTTTGAAAATTCTGGGTGTATTAGATATAGCATGAAAGCTTTTGTGAGAACGATACACCCTGGATAATGACTTCAAGGCAAAATATATAACTTCAGCAAGAACAGCTTTGCTTAGTGAGAATGCAGAACTCTGAAGAGCAATGAGTTCCTTGCTCACGGAACTCAGGATTCCTCACTGATGTGAGCTGCTGATCCTGATTTTGGGGTCACAGTCCCAAAGAGACACTACAGTGTTATTTTGGATTTGGAAGAATGAGGACTGCTTACCATCTTCCCTGCTGTTACATCAGAGGAAGTTCCTACAGATGTCTGCCTGAAGTGCTAGAGACACAACCTTCTCCAGAGCCACAGGAACAAAGCCAAAATCCACCACTGCCACTGTTCCAGACTCAGCCACATCCCAAAAACCTGCCATGACTGTGTGCCTTTCCCTACCCACACACCCCCGAAGTTTGACTCAAACCCCTGGATTAAGGTTCAAAGGAATGTACAAAGATGAGGAAAACTCTCGCATGTGAATACAAACTCAAGAGTACAGAAAGTTTCCATGCAGTGCCATTTGAAGTAGTTGACTGTTCAAGTCAAGAGAATTCCACCCTATGCTACACACTAACTAAAAAGAAATTAGTCAATTCAAGCATTTGAACTCACATCATATAGCTCAAACAGACTAATTTCTTTTTCTTGTACTGAAAACAAGCTTCATTCAAGACTTAACATACCTACAAAATCCCATAAATGGCTCCTTTTTAATTCAAGGTCATTAAGAAAACAAATCCTTTGTGGTAACTGAGGACTACCAGTAATCAAGAAACTCCAGGTGCAAGAGGCAGGCAGACACAGGCAAGACAATGAGGAAAACAATCCACTGAATGGAGATTGTCTTGGAAAGGCAGAATCTTATTCATAGAGACTCAGTTTTTCAAGCTTTCGGAATGTAGTCCCTAGAGTGAGTATTTGGAATCAGTTTTTCCATTTGGAGTTCAATATTCCATGTAGTTGAGGTTTAGCTTTTAGAAACACTATAAAAAGCTGCAAGGTTAAAAGAGGAGGAAAAAACGAAGGAGGAAGTAGAAAGCCTTCTCAGACATTCCCTAGATAACACAAGCACTGCAAAGTAACAATTCTGCTCAATCTTGAAAGTAAATTCAAATCACATAAGGGATAAAAAATGGTAAACCAAAAGGCACAGAAATTTGTATCTGGAAACCATGACCAAATATTTCATAGGCAGAGCCACACAAATCTGATGTCAGATTAGGAGACTTACAATCAGTGCTGGCTGGCCAAATAATTTTATAACTTAAGATACCAGGGCATTTGAATTTTGTAATTGTTTGATTCCTACAGCAGCACTGAAAATCAGTAGATTATTATATATCAGAATCTGACAAGTACATAATTTCAGCTGATACAGAAAAAGCTATTTCACATAAGCTGATCCCTAGAATTCAGTTATTGGCAAGTTCATCAGGGTCAGACAGATGCTTAAATAACACTGTAGAAATGAAACACAAGAGAAAGTAACTTACTAGATGCATGTTTCTGGCTCCTGTCTCTAGTGTAGATCCTGGAGGGTGGCACGTGGGAAGGTGAGTAGGCAGTGAGGACCTCCTTCCTCTCTGACAGCATGCTGCAGTCACTGCACGTGTAGCCGTTCAGCGGGGGCTGCAGCTCTGCTGCTGCTATGCCCCCGTTCCCCTGCAGCAGTGTGCTGTCACTGCCTGGAAACACAGAGCACAACACCCGTGTCAGCACTGCCAGCACTGTGCCGGTCACACAGAAACGATGTGGAAGGAAAAGCAAAGTGTAGTTACCTTTGGGGTCACCTTCTTCATCAAGGCCTGCAAACGAAAAAAAAAAAGAAATTGGTCCCAAATATAAGAAAAACCTGAACTGAATTACAGTATCTGACATAAACTCAAGTTAGAAGTCCCACTAATTTTAAGACCTCAAAGGAAGTCTCTTTATGGTTAGCATTTAACATATTTTGCAGTCCATCAGAGAAACATCTATCCAGACCTTATTGTAGTAGGGTAATAGTTGTGAAAATCATCCCACCACAAAAGGGACAGACAAAGCAACATAAATGCCAACTGCACCTTGACTTAGTTCCCACAAGAAATTAAAGCAGCTAATTACAAGCTTACAGTAGTGTTTCTGCTGCTTGGTAACTATTTTGATACTACTGTACTTAAAATTCTGTTGTAAGAGCCAGGTTATCTAAAATTTAGAATGGGCTCTACCAAAATCAACACAAGTCTTCCCACTAGGACTCTGGGAAGGTCACAAGTATTTTGACTGGAAACAAAGAAAGAGTCTGAATTGGGAGATATAACAAATTGCTGATCTGGTTGTACACAATGCTTCACACAGACAATGCTTTATATAGACAACTCTCATATTTTCTCTTAATTGAAGAGAAAAGGTTCCAGGAAAATACATTTTGGTATAGTTAAAAAGCCAAACCAGCCAGCCACACACAAAAACCCTTTTGTGAAATCTTGGAAAGTCACTAACTTGAAATTTTCACATTAATGTATGTTAAGAAGAAATACATTTCTGCCTATAAACTAATAAGAAAATGCTTTTCGTTTGGCTTTTCAAAACCAAGTTACATGTTTACAATTCTTTAAATGCACATCTTGAAGAAAGCAATGACAGCAGATAATTTAGGCATTGCATCACCAAAGTGTTTATGTTTGCTGGCATATTAACTTGACTGTGCAAAGTCTTGACATTAACCATGCCAGTAAATCAAATTTACACACTGGATCATGAATTTCCAGTGGGCATCTTAACAAGTAGACCCTTACAGCTGAAGTGCAAGTGCACACACATTTGGGGATAGGATGGACAACAGGTGATGCAAAGATCATAAATTTATACACACCAAACCAAAGAGTTTGCACAGTTTGATACAAGCAATAGCATTTATTGCCTACCCCAGAAATGATCAACTTCTGTCTGCTCCCGAATCAGAGACTCATCCAATATAGTGGATATCATTGACGTATCACTGGCATGGCTATTGAAACTGCTCTGGCTAAAAATAGATGAGCTGGACAGATTTTTCCTTGGCACATGTCTTCCACTGCCAGACTGCTTGCTCATACTTCTGCGTTGCTTTACCACCCTAGGAAATAAAGGCAAGTAAGACACAGCACTAAAGACACACATTTCTGTTACTCTCTCACTTTATTAATAAATGAATAAACAGCCATTTCAACACTGATTTGACTAAACAGAGCAAACAAAGTTTAAAAGGAAGTCCTCGCCTTCAAGCACCTGTAATTTGACAAAGATGTTTGTACAAAACTGTCATTGCAAAGCACATACTGAACATAAATTTCAGAGTATGGCAGCAAACACCAAGAATAAAAAATAAGACCTGTGGGCAACCTTTTTGCATTATTGTGTTCAAACAGTAAGACTCAAGATTTACTAGTGATGACTAAAAATGCTTACTTAGACTGATCCCTGAAGGACATGTTTCCAGCATAAGAGCTGTCATGAAGGGAATCACTCTGTCCATCATCTGATTTACTGTATCCTCCAGCAGCCAACCGTAAACTACGCCGTGACATTCTGGGTGAATCAAACACTGGATCTATTTTATTCTCAGTCTCAAAATCCAAAGCAGATGAAGAATAACTTGAACTGCAGTAAAATAAGAACAGCAAAGTTACTGGGAGAATTTTCAACCTGGTAACAAACATGTTTT
Source organism: Anomalospiza imberbis (assembly GCF_031753505.1). NCBI lineage: Eukaryota > Metazoa > Chordata > Aves > Passeriformes > Viduidae > Anomalospiza > Anomalospiza imberbis. The sequence goes on along the minus strand of NC_089696.1, from coordinate 11,172,835 downwards.
TTAACCAAGTCCAAGTTTCCATTAAATGCAGTTTATTCAGGGTTATGGTACAATCCCCACAAGATACACCAAATAATCTAGATATATGTAGATATTCAAGGTTCTCCTAGGCAATTCATAATACAAGTTCTACAACTGAAAGCAAACCACAGAAAGAAACAACCACCATGGAAGCCACATATGAAGTTTATCCAGAGCAAGCACTCATTCTTTTGGGACCAATTTGAGTGCAGAAGCCATTCATGACACAGTTTCTTCACCATGCCTAGCAGCAAATCAAAAATTACACACTCCAAGTTGCAAGACAAAGATTAATTTTCAGTCTAAGTTTATTTTTGTCGATTTTCTGTTTGCCAAGTCCTTGTTTTGAGAACTGAAGATCCATATGCCACATTACCCTGAATCTCCACCTCTCAACAAGTAGGAACTTCCTCCCTTTAAGATACTTAAAGACTTCCCTACTTCAGCTATTTCAGTTTAACAACCATTACTTGCTTTTAAAAAAGTGTCTTAAAATATCTCTTAATTTAATGCAAACCATTAGAAATATTTAACTCAGAACTAACAACAAATGTTTAGAGACTTCAATTTGTTTTTCTCCACAGAGGCAAGTTTACACATAGATAGCCTTCACGTTGTTACCCCAGGAACTCCACATTTTGACACGTGATTCTCTCAGAGCCTCCATGAAAACTTACAGTGAAGACAAAGCAGCAACACAAGGCAAACGCAAACAGATTAAGCTGAGGAGTCTGTAAGAAATACATGTACCAAAGCAGAAGTTCAGCCTAAAGCAGAATTCTCATACTTACAACCAAAGGAAACATTCAGTTATGTAAGTGAGCAGAGGCTGCTGGCACAGCAGGTCAGGTTCTAGAACTGCTCAGCCCTGTGACCCACAGCATCCAAATGCTAAGTGCTCTAGGCCAGCTTTCATAAGGACTCTGTCCCTTCTTGGGCCACAGGGATATTACAGAGATGTAACAGCACTTCAGTACTCCTGGAAGCTTTGTTTGTTTTTTTAAAAGAAAAGATAAGCAAAGATTTGTTTATGACAGCAGCTCTTTCTCCCCAGACAAAAACAAACACGCAAATTAGATCTGAATGAGTAGATTCTACTGTGCAACCTGTATTTTAAATGGAAGCTTTCCCTTTAAAAATACATACAAACAGCTACTATAAAATGTATTTGTGTAAAAACGACTTCATGGAAATAGTTTTCTCACACCATCATTAAAGATCTCAGAACATCACAAAGTATGGTAAGTATTTTACTGCTTCAGCATAGAATTACGTTAGCACCAGAAGGCCTTGAAGCTACACTTACTGTAATGATGTAATTCTGACAAGGTGATGCTTTTGAAATCAGTTTCTCCATGGCTCCTCAACACAAAGTAAAGTATGTAAGATGGGGCTGTCAGAGCATGTCAACTGCACTTCTTTTGGCTAAAAAACTAACCCAGACAACACACTGCTGGAAAATATCTCATGACTCCAAAACCAGCTGGGCATTCAGCCCATAAGATGAGACCAGAGTCTGTCCAAAGTAGCTGCTTCTATGGCCCAGAGTAGCACATAGTTGATGGCAGGGTTTTGGTTCTGTGTGCTGGATCTCACTGGTCTGCCCTGATAACGCTGGCACGTGCAGTGCAACCCTGCGCAAGGCAGGAAAGAGCCTCAGCACAACTTAACAAACCCAGCATATATACTAAATACATTAGGCTTGTTAATCTTTGCTTTCATTTGGCTGGAAGAGGGAGAAGAAATAACATGTTTTCTCATGCACTCCACCAACTGTAGACTAAAGAGTTTAATCTTTACAGTTTTCAAAAATGCTAAATATAAATGACTCATACTCTGACAGAGATGAAGAGAGAATATGGGTTAAATGTGGCTCCTCCTGCTGTTATTCTGAAGGGGTCAGAGCCACAACAGTTTTCTATTGAGACCCTCCCTAAACAGTTGTTTCAGAACTCAGTTTTGCTATTTACATTTGCCACTATGCATTTGCTTTTCCTCATCTTCACCCCACGTTTCTTACAGATACTCAATTCACAAGAACACAAAGTACACAGAACAAGCTGACAGCTGTGAACAGCCTCAATTTGTTTCTGTTTATGAACACTTGCTGTTACCAAGTTATCTCAATAAGCATTTATATCAATGTGGGTTGAATAAATAGTTTGAATTTGAGCTCTACTATCTAAAAAAACCCCAACAAATCATCACGGACTTTTTTTTCTCTTTAACAAAAGGGGCTTGTCTCTCACTTACGCAGGGTAACAATTCTCTTCACATTATCTGTCCTCTGGCAGCAGGACAATGCCTAGAAGTCTCCTAACTTGCCATCTCACTTCCCATGCTTTGGAATGCAGCCTTTTTTCTTCTACAGAAAAGTCTACAGTAAATAAAAAAACCAAGGGCCAGAAAGGAACCTGTACATTGATGTCCTCCTATGCAATATGTAGAGCTAACCAAGAAATACCTAAAGGTGGGATGCAATTAGCCTACACTCCTGAATGACCTCTGCAAACAATGAGGACTCTGGTTCCATCCCCCAGCAAACAGCTTCCATGGCTGCTGGCAGAGCTGGTGACTGGAGCTAGTCTTACATTTCCAGCTTCTTGATACCTCCTTCATATGAGCTTCTACAGAATAAAAATGTCCTAAACTTCAGCAGATTATCTTTCAAGTAAGTAGAATGACAATGAGGTCTGTCAATTTTAGCATGCCTATAGCTTGTCTGAAGGACCTTAAGTGTCATTTATTTATAAATACTCCTTGGAATGAAATGGGCAGTGATGTTCTTGACTATTCAGGATAGCAGGCACATGCAATACCCCTAGAGAACTACAACTGAACAGGCATCTTCTAACATGGACAGACATATAGTCAATACAAAAACATTCACAGGTTTTCTAACCAGGGGGCATTACTTACATAAGGTGACCAAGAACACTACCTTGAATTGTTTAGTTATTTCTTCAGTCAGTTCCAAAACATACTTAAAAACCTCAAACGATTTTATTCAATTACTGTGCAGAAAATTACATCCCAATTGAATGCTCTGACACAGAAAAAGAAAATCAAACCAAATTCTTATTGATTTAACCCATATTTGTGAAGAAGTGTTAAAGGCACCCAAACTGACAACACAATTCAAAAGATGATGGTGACTAAAAAGAAAGATCAGTCATAAGAGTGGGGTGTAAATTGTGTGTTGACAGGTGGGTGAGATTCACAAGTTTGACTTGCATGTGGAAGAGGATAAAGATTATTTAGGTATATCAGTTAAATGTTTTTCTGATTTGGGCTGGAGGAGTAGAAGCACAAAGTAGAAAGCACAAAGTACAACTGTGAACACACAGTGATTCCAGTAAGCATTAATATAAGTTCTATTAATAAATCATAGCCAACTCTATTAATAGCTTTGTGGTATCAAACTTCACTGTACTGCTTTCTGCAGGGCTACATCCAAGCCAATTTCTTTAAAGAAAAGATTCTGTAAAGACTGAATTGTCAAAGGCAGAATAAACCAGATCAGAATATAAGCAAAACAAATACAGCTAGGGGGTAAGAAGGAACAAATTCAACATGAAAATATTTCTGATTAGCAATTTCCTCAGAGTCTTCAAATATGGTTTGACCCAGAGTAGGAAGAGCTACAATAATAGATGCCATTCTGCACATATATAGCAAGCAGAGGCACAGCAAGAGTCTGCACAAAAGACTGTGGTTTACTCTCTTGACACCCTGAAAGCAGTGTCACATCAGTGTACCAAGTAGTTTGCCCCCATTATTTTAACACTTGGGGCTTCACACAATTTTAAAGAAAGAGCTTGCCAATCCTTGTCTTCTACACAAGGAAGAATTACAATGAATTAATATCAACCTAGTTTAACTATTCTGGCCTTTATTAATTCAGTTATTAAATTTCACCTTACCCAGCTCTACCCATTTCTAAATACCTATGTCTAAGAGTTTAACACAGTGAAATGGCAAGCTGGAAAGTTTCAGGACATATAACCCCTTCACAACTTCTCAGTTTTGCAAAGCAGTCTTCATTGCAGTGAGACAAACACTCTGTTGTCCCCTAAATAAACCCCACCAAAGTAATGATTAAATATCCTCCAGATATCCAACAGGATTTATCATTCCGCATCTTCCTTTCTACTTGCCCACTCTTTCACTGGATGAGAATTTTGGACAAGAATACCACAGGAGTTTAACCTGTCAGGAGTTACAATATTTCACCCAATCACTAAGGTAACTAAACTCACTAGGTAATACAGAATTGAAACTGCTGCTGGATACAAGGCATGTAGATCACTTTTCATTGCCCAGCATGCTTTTCTTGAAATTAGAAGACCCACCTGTATATAACCAACATTTTATCAATAGTTTTTCATAAAATTCAGGAAAAATTGCAATTGAATTGATGTAACACAAAACATGTCACATTTTGCAACACTACTGACATTAGGCTATAGTTTAAAAAAAAAAAAAAAAGAAGGCCATGATCCCCAACAGAAAATGGAAATGTACAGTTTTGGAGCACACAAAAGAAGAGAATTAACTCAGTAATCTCTTAATACTACAGTTTTGCCAACTTCTGTTGCATTGGCAAGCAGCCAAGTATTCTCCTATCTCTATAATGGATTTTAATAACAACACATAATGACGTACAGAGGGAACAGAAAATCAAATCTCATACTGCATCCTAATAAACAATAATTTTTTAAACTTAAAATCAGCTAAACCAATAACTCAGATCACTGATATATTTTGAAGCAAGTATGTATCTCAACTCAACAGCAAGAACAGCTCAATAGATTAGAACAGCAACAATCTGCTACATTAATAGTAAAAAACTCAAAATAGGCACCACACCACTTATTCTGAATGCATAATACAAAAACTACCAAGTACTACAGTTAGTTTCTAGAAAACTGAAGTGATTTAAGCAAAACAAAGATACAAGAAAAAACCAAGATCATTAGAAGATACAAAAAAAGATACAAGGAAAAGCAAATTCATTAGAACACAGATTTTACAATCACCAAACAAGCAGCAGCTCTGCTAAAAGAAGTAATCAATATTTTACTTCCAGCCAAGTCCCACACTAGCGGCAATGAGTGTGCAAAAATCAGTGTTTTAAAGTGAAAGTGGTCCCAAGACACAAAAGAAAGCACACACCAAAGTCACAAGACACAAAACACCAAATAATTTTGAGGACATATTTATAGAAATCCAACAGTGGTTGTAACTAGGCGGACACAAGTTATTCATAGCAACTAATAAACACTGAGTCATTATCTTAGTCATTGTCCTGTTAGTTCAACATTTTCTTTCCTCCAGTTAGGACACAGCATTTATTTTCAAACCAGACTAGAAAAAGCCCAGTTCTTCAAAGAAGTCAGCTACTTACCATGAAAGCTCAACTCTCCACATTAGCAACATTCAGACAACAGAGAGTTTGTCTACAAGAAGAAAAGGGTTCTCACCTGAGCGCATATGTATAGCCAGTGTTCTCTGGCAGACATTGGGGAGGGGTGTACGTGTGTAGACGTGAAAAGTCCATGTTGACAGTTTCAAATCATACTGTAAAAGGTGAAAATAAAGTAATGCAATGACTTAAAATTATGTCAAGTCAATCTAGGAGCCCTTGCACTGTTCAGCCTGTGTTATTAAGCATTGAAATAAAAGAGCTATTACCAGAAACATGGAGCTCTCAGTAGTGGAGTAGTACTGCTGCTAGTGCCAGGTATCCCTTATCATTACTACAGGAAGCTCAGGGTATTTCTGGCTGTGACCTTCTTTATGATACCCTACTTTCAGCTGTTTCCAAGTTCTCTGGAACATAGCAGTTATGAGCCAAACTCTTATCACAACCAAATTACAACACTTCCAAAGGAACTACGCTATGCTGGTATCCCCTAAAGAAGCTACTTACAAAACTCTAAAGAACCACACTGCAATGCTTCAGAGATCTCTTCAAAATGTGTTTTGCTCTGAGTGCTCTCTGAGCAAAGCACAGGCTGCTCTGTGCACCAACTAAGGATAATGCAGATGAAACTTGAGAAAGTTTTTACATATAGCCAAATCATTTTACTCTAGCACTTTTGAATACCATCCACTAAACAGCGAGGGAGTATCCTGTCATTAAAACCACTGAATACACACCCTAGCAAAAGAGCCAACTGCAAAATGACTCATAGGGTAGAATTAGGCACATTTTCCAGAGTGCCATCCACTTCCAAAAAAACAAACCCAAAGCCAAAACTACCAAATCAAAAACCACCCAAGCAACATTTGTAAAACTTTCCATGGGGTCTTTGAAAGGTATTATAGCTTTCGGAAGAAAATAAAGACTGATGTTGTCCGATCAACAAACTTGCAGAGCTGCAAGACTACTTGTAGCACTATGAACAATTTGACTTTCAATTTCAAAGTATTTGCAAAAAAACTTCAGCCCTCCTCAGTTTTATGAGCCAAAGAAATTTTTTTTAATTTTGCAGAAAAGATTCTTGGATGACAGCTTATTTTTAGTTAAAAAATAGGGATTTGGCTATTCTGGATTTGCATGGTTAGCAAGGCAGAATCCTGGCTACTTGCAGATTATCTATGGCTCCTGTTTCAACAGCAGTAAAAGATATTCCACACATCTGTGATGACATATCTGAACCAGGATAAAAATATCCCCAGCTAATTTTCATAATCGTAACATCAACAAGCATCTCATTTTGGAGATGCATTAAAATATTAAAACTTCTCGGCCTAAGCATCATAGCTTCCTGAATCCAAGCACCTCCCATGCCAAGTGCAGTTAATGAAAAATAAGGAAATAAGGTCTCTCACTATTTACTTTTTTTTTGTATTATATAGAACACATTTCCATTAAGTGATCCTCTACGTTCACTTCATTTGCCCCAGATCCACAGAGCCATAATGTTTTCACTAACTTGTACATAAATTTATTGTTTGTTTACAGGAAGCTTAAATCAGTAGTGCGGAAGTATTAGCAAAGCAGTCTCATTCTTTTGCTAGAATGAGCAGCAAATTCTGTTGGAATATGTAACAACTGCTGCCTTACTTTATCAACAAACAGGAGCTCAATTTAGCACATAGGAAATGGGGACCAGAGAGCAATGGCTCACCAGGAACAAAGTGGAAAGATTGTGAATTTCAAAATGAGGGATGCTGATAACATCAGAGAGCACTTGTATTAAAGAATAGCAAAACATGTTTCCCAGACATATGCTTACTGAAGTGAAAACTATGATTAAGGTTGATCTGTCCGAATTGGTTCACGCCAATAAAGATTTTTAAGCCCCAAAGTAGAAAAACCTCGTTCAGTTTCCGCTGGAGCTGATGCACGTGCTTAGCACACATCATTTCATCATAAAACCTATTTTTTAACTGGCAACTCAGTAGCTAATCCTTCTGACACCCAGCAATATTTTCCCACATGGAAAGCTCAGCTATGCCAGTGAGCTCTGAGTAGCTCCCCAGCTCCTCCCTGTCTGCACTGCCCATATGGGCAGGGCAACGGCCGAGTTTGAAAAACAACATATTGGCTCCGTTTCTTCCCTGTTCTTTTCTCCTTCACCACCAGTTTTCTCTTTACTTCATTTCAGAATAAATCAAATGTTAGAAACATAAACAGTATCTCTTATTTGATAAGGTTTTAATTGTATCATGAAGTTATTATAGATAAAATATGTGCTTGACAAAGGCAGCGCTAACTGCAAAGCCTCAAAGGTACTTAGGCGTAGGTCTATTAATAGCTGGGTTTCATAGCACCGAGCTCTCCAGTGAAGATATCAGGTTTGCCATCTAAACACCACACTTAGAAATCACTCTTAGAAGATTTAGGGGCTTGGTTTGATTCACTGCTTGTCTGATGCTCTAAAATTAATTCTGACTCAAGAGGAAAAACCTCTACTCAATTTTTCAAAGCAGCAAAACAGGCTTGACTGACTTAAAAAGAAAAAAGGTCATCTTCAGATATGACCACCACCATTTGCAAAAACGGGCATCTAGAATTTACTATGAAACTGGATTTTTTTCAAGTCTGACTGTTAGTTCAACAGCTTAATCTTAGTTATTCACCTCTTAAAAATAAATGATCAACCCAATTTATTTAGAAATATTCTACATCTGTATTACAAAACAGACAGGGTAGGCAGAGAACATTGACTCATTCTAATTTGTTCACTCATGTTTAACAGCACCCCACCTTTTGTGTATTATCATTCTTCTTGCTTATGAAACTTTCATACACAACTGGAACAGAAAGAGACACGCCAATAAAATATTTTGAAAATTTTAATCGCAAAACTTGGCAGAGAACCTGAGAGGTAGGCACTGTACTTAGTTCCAGTTTGAACACTTCCGGGTGCCCAACTAGAATCAGTTCCATGTAGACTTTTAGTCTCAGCTTTGTTGCAAGATTACCAGGTCCAAACTCCAAAATAGCCTTTTTCCCTTTTGTAGAAGTCCATAAACATCTATTTCTAATACTAAGGTATGTATAGTGCAAGAACCAAGCATGTAGTTGCAGAAAAGCCCCAAGTAATACGAACACTTTGATAAGACAGCCCACAGTGAATTAAAGGGAAGCACAGGGTTCCACTGGAATGCAAGCAGATGCTCCGTGGGCCTCAGCTTACAAGCCAGCTTCCATGTTCCTGCAGAGGAGACAGCTGGCTTGCTTGCCTTTTTTTGGGAAGCAGACACAACAGTCATCCCAAGTATTATCTCTCCCTTGCAATTAAACGGAGTCTGTGTTACAATAAATCAGCACAGCAGAAGAGCAGGAGAAGACAGATTGTGACTCTGTCAGAACACAAGGAAGCCCAGGAACTCCTGTAATCAGTGCAGCAGAATTTACCTGCACACAAGGCCCTTGGCTGTCTCCAAAGGACTTTGAAGCTTCTGAGTGACATGAGGCTGCACCACTAGCTCAAAAAAAAGCTTGCCTGACAGCCACTTTCACAATCAGCCAGCCTAAACAAAATCCTAGCACCATGGCAGCAAGCTTCCTGGCTTCCAGGGAAGATGATGAAATGCTCCACGAGTGGCCTTTTCCCATAGAAACATCACAAGGCAGGGGGAGCAGCACCAAACACTGACCATGCACTACAAACACCTCACAGGGACACACACAAACCCTCACTGATGGCTTTTGGGGCACACAGACTTTCACAAACATACTGTCCAGGCAGCTCCTCGTGAAAGCCTTTGTAACAAAGGAAGTGGTAAATTGCCATTTCACAAAAGGGACCCTGGCAGAGTAGAAATATTCACCAAAGTCTGTTAGACAATGAGAAAATTCCCAAGACAGCATGTCTTATTTTTTATGTTACAAGGGATAAAAAATGACACAATAAAGTCTTAAATATTAGTAGTACTGCTTCAAATAGAACCTTTACTACCCTCACAATTTAAAGCCAAGTAAGTTTAAGTCACTATGACTTAACACATTTGATGCCACAAATGCTAAACAGATTTAGGCAAACTATCAATAACAATGAAACTGGAACATGTAAACTCCATCAATTTCTGAGAGCAAGCCATTTTTTACTTGTAATTTCAATTTTTATTTTGTTCTATTATTCAGAATAACCAGTAAAATCACTGTTTTTAGTTGAAGAATGCAAATTCCTAAGTATATATACTCCACAAAGGATGTTTCACCATAGCAAGTTAGTTACTGGTTTAAACAGGCTGAAGAGCAAAGAGCTCCAAAGCTAAAACAACATTTTATTAAAACACACATTCATAAAACATTATTGTTCCTTTAAAAGAGCAACCAAAGAGCAAACAAACAAAAAACCCACAAGTAATAAAACCAATATTTTACACTAGATGTTACCATTGAGCATTATGGCACAGATCCCCAAAGACAGGTGTCAAACTACAGCACTAACAACAAAAGCCAGCTTCACCACAAAGCAGCAACACCGCACGTTCACATTCATACCTCTCGAAACGCTTTTTAAAGGGGAGGCTGGCAACAACCAGCCACACATTCAGCCGCGGTGAAGCCACCAGCGTGCCCGTTCATTGTTTACACACGGGGCCCCGCTGCCAGCACACCATCTCGGAGGCCGGCCCGCTCGGGGCCTGGCCGGGCCCGGGCCCCGCAGCCCCAGCTCCGCCATCCGCCGCGGCCCGGGCTCAGGGCGCGCCGGCCGGCGGGCGGCACACGCCGTGCCATCGAGCCCAAAATGGCTCCCGGCCCCAACAAAGCCCGCAGCGCCCGGCGGCCCGGCCCCCGCGCTGCCCGTCACTCGCCGGGTTTGAATTCACGGGAGGCGGCGGCACGGCCAGCCCCGCCGCCTTAACCCCTGCGGCTCCGCAGCGGCTCCGCTCCCCAGCCCGCCGGCACACAACAAAAGGCGTGTTCTACCTCGCCCACTCCTGAAACGCTTCACCTGCCCGACAAAACACCCCCGGTATTAGCGAGCAAATTAAACCCCCACATCTTACTCTTTATAAGCGACACCTGAATGCCTAAACGTCCACGCCTTATAAGCACCAAATCACAAGCCAGTCAAGCACCGCAATATAAGGATATCTGTACACCATCACATTTACTAATAGATCAATGTAAAAAGCCCGCTAAGCTTGTCAATAAAACCCCCCGTCCAGCTCACTCACGACGAAAAACAGCCTGCAACTCAACTTCCACAACACTGGTATGAAAATCAGCAACTAGTAATTCACCCCCATATATAAAAGCAAGAATTAGACATTAGCATCCACAGGGAAATTCAACAGAAGCATTAGCCTGGAATAGTCAGTTGCAAAGCAATGAAACAAAAACATTAAAAAATTAGCAAATATTGAACTTCCTTTTTGCGTAATGTTAAACTGAAAACCAGATGGTGAGATGGGGGGGCCTGCAAATGCTGCAGAAACCCGGAATTTACGGGCTAATATTTTCCTTCCCTATAACATATTACAAACAATATAATTTTTATATGTGTTTTATTTTAACATAGTATAACGTTAAATAAGGCAACGTAAAATAAGGCAAACCAAATACTTTTTCTTCCCAGCAGATAGAAAACTTAGTGGAACTGTCAGAAAACAGGTGCTGTCTCCAGTGTTCCTGACACTTGTAACCCTGTGGTCACTGAAGGGCAGCCGAACGTGAACATGGCATAAGGAACTCAGCACTATCACCTCAAAAGGAGCACAGCACTGAAATTTTTACAGCACATTTTGCTGTAAAAACACGAGCAGTCACTCACTGGGCGAGCGATGCCAAACTCTTCTACAGTAAACCGGTCTGCTAAACACCTTTCCCACAGAAGCAGCTGCCCTGAGGTGACAGCCGCGGGACAGCGAGGACAGGTCTGTCTACCTGTGCTACCCACAGCACACCACCCATCACAGCACGTTACCTTTGCACCAAGGCTCGGCAGCTGCGGCGAGCGCCGGAACCACCGCGCACTTATCAGCTCTTTCACAATCAGGGCAGAAAGCTGCAGGTTACAGCTTCTTCTGACAAGGAAACCCTCCAGGTGCCAGGCCCAGAGGGACGGTGGCAGATGAGGTTTCTCCCTCCTCCCAGCGAACAGAGCCGACAGACAGAACTCCGGGCGAACCAGGGGGCAGCGCCTCACGCCCCGCTGCCTCCCCTGCGCCGCTGCCCGAGCCAGGGACGCCGATCCCCCGCTCGGGGGAGGCCGCAGACCCGAGACACCGCGCCCCGGGGGCTCCCACGCGGGCGGGCGGCCGCCACACGCGGCCCCGGCCCGGCGGGAAGCGCCGGCGGGCGGGCCGGGGCGGGGGCGGGCGGGGGACGGGAGCGCGGACGGGGGCGGTTGGCAACGGCCGGGGCGGGCTGAGCCCCGCCGCCTCCAACCCCGCGCTCCGGGGGCGGCCGGGGGAGCGCGGCCCGGCCTTGCGCGACGGGGAGAGCCGCGGCGCGGGTTACCTGGTGCCGGTGCAGCGAGGGAAAGGCAGCGCCGGCGGCAGCGGCGGCGGCGGCTGAGATTGCCCGGGCCCCGCCCGCTTTGCCGAGGCCGCCGGGAGCCCCCGCCCCGCCCGCGCGGCGCGTGCCGGCAGCGCCCCCTCAGCGCCCGCCCCGCGCGGCCCCTCACACACGGGCACGGGGCTCCCGCTCCGCCTCCGCCTCCTCCTGCTCGGGCCCCGCTCGGGGGCTGCCCCCGCCAGCGGCCGCCGCCCGGCAGCCTTCCTGCCTCGCCTTCACCCTCCGCAAAATGGAGCTGTGGGAGCCTCTGGAGCGAGCAGTGGAGAGGCGAGGAGAATTAACTCAGATTTTCACTCTATTGCTTGACTCACTGACTTTCTCTCCCAGTGTTTCTTCTGTTTCCTTCCCACCCGGCCTTTTTGGGATTCTCCTTCCCTTCGATTCGCCCTCCTCCGCCCTCCTTTGGCTCTGGCACAGCCCGCCCGGCCGCTCGGTGGGACTGAAGCGCTTCGGCTCCGTGGGGTGCCAAAGCGAATCTCCCCAGAGCCAGCACGGGGCCACGGGAACCTCCGCACAGCCACACGGAAAAGAAATCCGAGAATGGTTTGGCTTGGAACTGACCTTTAAGCCTATCTAGTTCCAACTCCTCTGCAATGACCAGGGACACCTCCCACTACACCAGGTTCCTCCAAGCCCTGTCCAAACTGGCCTTGAACACTTCCAGAAATGGGACTGGCTCTTGGCAGAGAAGAAACAAGCCCCATTGTTCAAACACTCTGGGAACGTATGCAAATGCATTCAATGTGGAGCCTGTGCCTGAGTGACTTTTTTTAAGCCTTTAGCCTGCCTCCCCGAGTCCACAGCTCTCTCGTGGGCCCAGCTGTAGGCAGGGATGGTGCAATGTCAGTGAACAGAATAGGGAATTTGTCACTTGGGAATGGCTAACCAGGCCATAAGTTGTTATTTACTTGTGTGTGCAAGTGAAATGACTCAGCTTGCTGTGAAAGACTGGCTAAGAAATATGTAATTATCAAATAATCCAAATGTTTGGATACAAAATGAGAGAAGGCAGCTAATCCTTAAGAAACAGAAAATGCAAGATAAACACATTCACTTAAGGTATTAGCTGATATTGATGTAGCACTGATTTTGGGCAATTCCTGTTTCTTTTAAAAGCGCTTTGCTCTAGCTACATGACAGTTTTAAGATGCTGCAGCCAAAACTGAGCTGACCCCAGTGACACTTGGAACCAGTGTCTGGTTTGGTCAGATGTGCAGCCCTGAACCAGTCTCCTCCTCCCTGCAGATGGCTGAGTATTTTGCAGAATCAGTTTTCTGGCCACTCCTTCTCTTTCTGTACTTACTCCACACCTGTTTTCCTGTCTTAAGAGTAGATAATATTTAAAGGCTCAAGATACTCAGGGCAAAATCACCTCTTAGTTTAAATCTCCTTGAAATTCCCTGGTGCCGGGAGGCCAGGCCCTCTCAGGGATGTTTCCCACCCTGTTCCCCTGGAGCCCAGGCAGTGCAGGCAGCACTCAGCTCTGGCAGGACAAGGCATGTCGTTCCCCCAGGGTGCTGCTCCAGCTTCCCAGGCTGCTCTGACTTGTCCTGAGCAGTTGTTTTTCCATCACAGCCAGGCCAAGAGGCTGGCTGGAGGATGATGGCTGAAGCTCAGTTTTCCCTCCACTCCTTAGCCATGAGAGGCAATAGAGCTTTTTTTAATTTTCCAGGATTTAAGGGCAACATGGTCAGATGTCCTGGTTTTGTTAAAACAAGCTGGTGTGTAGAGGGAGTTACTTTTCCCACATTTCAAAAGAAACTGCTCTGAGGCAAACAAAAATTCCTTCAAGTTTTCTCAGCCTCAAATTCTGAATGTAAAGTGGGCTGACAATTTTATTGGCTAAGCTGAAGTGTATAGAGAAAAATGGTCAGTAAGAATAAAGATTGACTACATTAACAACATTCCATTTTTAACATTGTAGAGGACACTTAAGAATTTAGAGAAAAAAAAAAAGCTTTCTTAACTGACACCAGGTATGGGGAAACTGCAATACAGGGCCAAACCAATCCAAGGACCACATTTCACTAGTTTTCCCTTCCCTTCCCTTTTCCCTTTTCCCTTTTCCCTTTTCCCTTTTCCCTTTTCCCTTCTCTTTTCCCACATTATTGCTCCCTTCCCATATGATTCCCATTCCCAGTGCTCTCCTGCAGTCACACCTAGCAAACCTGTTGTGCCCCACATTCTGGTCCTTGCTGTCAAAAGGGGCAAATCCCCACAGTGATCGAAGGTACAAACTGAATGTGGCAGAAACCAGTGCAGTCAGGTGTTCCTGACTGGTGGTACTGGGCATGGCATGCTGCTGCACAGGATGGGACTGGTGACCTTTGTGTCCATTGCTGGGCAGATCGTCATATATATGTAGTAGTATGAAAACCACCTAAAATATCTGTAAATCTGTTTTCCTGCTCATTAAAGAAAAGGTTTCTCGCCACCTGCATCCCTTTATGGTTAAGCTCAGCAGGGCCCTTTCCCCACAGCCCTCAGCCAAAGGCAATGGGTGCTGCATCCAGAGCAATTGGGTTATCAGGTAAAGGGGGATGCAGAGCACTTCAGTTTTGCCACCAGATCTCCGTGGTCCTGACTTACAGGGGATTTCAGACATTAACAAGAAAAGCCGATTACACCCAAGGCAGGCCGGCAGAGCAGCCGTTCTCCTCACAGCTCTCATCTGCTGCTTCAGCTCAGCTCCTGCTTCTCTGGGGGATTGATCCCAGTAAATGGACACAAGCTTGTTAACTGTAATTTTTGTTGATCCTTCAGATGCCTAATAATGAAGATTTTTTTCCCTTTATTTTTCTTTCTCTTTTAAAAACATGGTTAGAGCTTCACATGGAGGGCTGAGACACAGAGCAGTCCATGATGTATCCAGCAGGACCAGCTCTGATCCACTCTTCTAGCAAACAGTTGCTCGCCTTCCCTTGCAGGGATCCTAACACAGATTCTGCAAATGAAACAGAAACTTGGCTGCTCTCAAGCCAGCAGTTGGCTTTCCAAAGCCAAGATGTTATTATATTTTTGGGGCAGTGCTCTGGTATGTTTGTGTGGTGCAGACAAGGGGCTTCCCCCAGCAATAAAGCCTGTGCAATAGCCCATCAGAACTCTAACTTCTCCATATGGAACTATTATAGTATAATTTATTTATAATAAATAAATAAATAGAATAACTTCTACCATAATGACATAAATACCTATTATGGTTACACTATAGTATAACTGGATAGTTTTATCATAATACTATGTAGTAAAAGAGTACTATGGACTATACTAATTCTTTCTGGTTACTCCTGCTTTTAACTTATACCTTAATAGCTAAATTTCTCTGTGTAGAGATTAGATTAGATTAGAGCTGTGATATGTTATTACAGCCTATAATAACTTTGCAGTTCGAGCTGGAGGTCAGTGTCTGGGAGCAGACTGCTGACATAAGCAGAGAGGTGCATTAGTGCACCTTCCCCTGGGCTCACATGACCCTGCAGGGCTGGACACCTGCAGAGTGTCTGCAATCTGCCAGAGCGTTCCTGAGGAAATCTGCACATTGCCTGGACGGACTCACACAGATGAGAAGTGGATGGATCTGGATCACGCCTAACCACCAGCCTCTCCTAAAATGCTCTCTGATGTAGACCCTGTCTCAGAGTTTAGTTACCTCATTTGTCAGTGCCCTCTCAACATCTAATTAATTCAATCTATTTAAGGTAGTTAACAAATATATAAAAGATTCTATATTCAGTTAGACAAATGCATGCACTTACCTAAAAACCTCTGTTTTGCTGAGAACCCAAGTCCCAGGATCCTCCACAGCAGGTCTTCTGGCTTACAAGGATGAAGACAGAGGCCCAACTGCTTGTCACAGGAAGGGCAGGGCTAAAGGCTGCTTATCTAAACTGCCTGAAAGTTTGAGATAACAGCTCTGCTCCCCAAAATTGCCCTAGCTTAAAAGTGACGTAATGCATATGGTGCTAGTGACATTCTGTAGCGTGCACTAACTAAATCTAGAAAATATAAGAGCTGATCTGGCCAAACAGGAAAAAAACCCTGAAACATTTTAGTTGAGTTCCTACTGATCCAGTAAAAGATTGAAGCTGAAAGTTGAGTCTCAAAGAAAATGACTTAAAAATGCAGACTCATAAACCATCCGCAGGAGACTCAATAACAGTACATTTTTGTAAAGGGATTTAAGAAATTTGGATTATATAAGATGAAATATGGTAAATTACAAGCAAGGTTAGCACATTGTCAAGTCCTACGCCCAGAAGGCCTAATAAGAGGACGTAGTGGCAGATCCCCAGTTTGCCACACACACACAAACAATATCAAGCTGGTGTTTAGCATGTCTCTAGAAGGACTATTAGAATATTCATTTTAACAAGCTCTCCTGGCTCTGAAGAAAAAGCTGGTTTGTTGGATAATGTGGAGATTTTTCTTTGTGAGGCATCCCACAAGGGACTGCTCCGAAAGATAACAAAATGTTCAACATATGGAGGAAAAAAAAATTCCCAGCCTGCTGAAGATATCAAGCTTGATGAATACTTCAGCTCTTACTATTTGTGTGCCAGCTTTAGAACATCTTGAAAAACTTTGACTAGATTCCACGTCAACCAAGAATGTTCTCTTCTCTCATCCCACATTTGAAGTTGGGTTTGCAAACATCTCTGCTTTAGATCACAAGAGTAATTAAAAGCATTTGACCAACATTTGCACTGCAGCTATCATGAGGCTGTTAATCAGTGGTAAAGAATCTAAATTTTGTCAACATAAGAAGCTAAAAATATCATGCCTGTAGTAGTATCATTAAGTAGGATTTATTTAGGGGACTTTCAAGGGAACTTTACCATAAGAACTGGGTTCTTGCTGCCGAAGTGAAACTTTAGGTTGTATTGCAGGAAGCTGCTGCTTTGCAGTGTTTTGAAAGGCTATTTTGAGAACAAGATCTCTGCTAGGATAGTTATAAAGTCTATTTCCAGTCTAATTTAATTGGCTTTTTAATAATTGATTAGACTAAGGAAACAATTTCATGGAACCACAGAATAGTCAGGCTGGAAGAGGCCCCTGGAGATGCTGTAACCAGTCCCACTCCTGCCCAACAAGCTCAGGCAGAACAGGTTTCTCAGGGCTGTATTAAGTCAGATTTTGAATATATCCAAGGCTGGAGACTCCACAATCTCTTCATTCTATTTAATGTTTTCTAGGGATTTTTACTTCACTCACATTGCCTTATACAAAATTTATATTTTATATATATTGCCTTGTAAGAATTTTAGCTGTCCCCCCACTTACAGTCAGTTAAATAGTTAATAGTTTTTAGTCAATTAAAATGCTCCTCAGTACAGGAACAGCTGTACTTCAGCTTTTCATTAAAAGAAAGCTGAACTTCAAAGACAGTACAAAGGATCTAAAATGAGTATCCTATTCTACAGGAATGCACAATAGCTTTTGGATCCATAAGAAACTCCTCAACTATTCTGTATCATTAGTGTTATTGTCCCTTTTTGGAGAATTTTCAAAGCGAGCCAGTGTTTTGTGGAGAAGTGGCCAGAAGATTGATTTGCCTTTAAGCCAGGAATAAAACTTGTCTTGTGTGTGTAATCAGTCTCAAATGTTTCTTTGGGAAGGCAAGCAGCCATTGCTGTAAACAAATCATGGGTTGGTTAACAACTATGTCACAGGCCTGAAAAGGTAAAGTTAGGTCAGATGGACAAACAAACACGAGCACTTCCTACAGCATAAGGAGCATGAACAACCCCCACCGAGTCTGTTTTTAGACTTGACACAAAGCCAAGGCACTTGGGAATTAGAAGCCAAAGAGTACTTTCTGTCTGCAATACAGATAATTTAAAATTATCTGTATAATACCCACATCAGAATCCTGATTTTCCATGATTTGTGTATGCCAAAAAACCCCAGCACCCTACCCCATAATGGTGTACACAAGCATCTAAGAGCTCCCTTTTTTTTTATTACACAGCTGAAAATAAAAGATGACACCAAAACTTACACACTACAAATCTAGTGAAGAAAACCCCAAACAAACCAAACTTTAACCTAAAGTCACAGAATTTAATTTCAAAGCAATATACAAACAAACGTTGCTTGCTTTCCAAGGCACACTGGCATAAATGTAAAAACTGCAAATGACATATTTAATACAAAAATATAAATACTGTTAATCTAAATGACAAAAGAACAGATTTTCCCATGTATAAACCTTAATTTAAAAAATTCACCTTTACTCTCAGTCATGAAATGTAATACAATAAAAATAAAACTATTATTTTAGTACCACTTATGTCCCTATTATATCAGCATAAATATGAATATTCAAAACATTATACACTTTGCTGCATTATGAAAAAGAAGTTTGGCTGCTTTTTTTCCCTAAAAATAAACTGGTTACCACACACCTGACCGTGAAGTGTGATTTTATCCAGTTTGAAATGCTTTTTGAAAGACTGAATCCTTGTTGTATATATTAGTTAACTCTGACATTAAATTATTACATTGTTAAATAATCTAAAAATTAAAGTCCTGAAAAAACATTCCTTCTTTAAACCTTGTATCTGAAAAACCAATGCAAGGTGAATTAAAACATTGTTTTATTGCTGGGAAATACAAAGAATTGTTCAAACAGCAAAGAACATAGAATTGTGCTAATTACACTTTCAAATGAGCCAACAGTGAATTTACAAAGAAAAACCAATCTATTTCCAGCTCAGCCTTTCTTATGCAAACAAAAATACAAAGATAATCCAAGTCATACAGATTTCGCATCAGTTTCCTAAGCAGAATCTCAGCAGTGATTCACAAAGCTGATTCCTTGGCTGACTGGATGTGATGTAGCAGCTGATTACAATAGACTGGTGTTTGATGCTTGTGTACAACCCCTTCAATTTCTCTCACCAGCAGATCTGGATATAAAATGCTTCCTTCCTTCAAAACTTCTGTAAGACAAAAATATGTTTTATAAATCAGTAGCTGCTTTGTGTTTCTCTACCCAAGTTCCCTCAAAGTACCTGAAGCAAACCAGGAAATTTTTCTATAAGTGATGCAGTGATGACAACACAATTCCTCTCTCCCCTATTTGCTGAGGTCTGTATTTTGACATTTATGTTCTTCAACACAGGCTGCTACACTAATAAATTCCAGAGAGCCCCTCCTGCAGGCTGGGATATGGTCACACCCTGCAGTGCTCCATATCCTGTTCACCATCTCTAAAGTCTCTGGAGGTTCAGCTGCCCTGCTACATCCCCCGGGGAGCACTGGGCAAAGCACTCATTCTGCACACAGGTAAAAGGTCAGAGCTCATCCACTGACACCCAAAGGAGGGCTCCAGCCTGGCAGGGTTATCCTCCACCTGTATGTGCTGCTTTCATGAACACTCAAAATGATGGTTTAAAAAACATTGGTAAAAATATACTGAAATATGACTGAAATTCTTACCTAGGACTGCTTTCTGGAGATTTTCATCTGGGTCATCAAGATGTACCAACAGCTCTTGGTACAGAAACTCAACATGACCTTCCATTGAGGATTTCACATCACTGGCCTTTAAGCACTTAAACCAATTAGCCAAGGTGTGAGCAGCTGCCAGCCGCACATCACACGAGGCATCATCCAGACGCTTTAACACCTCTGAAAAGGAGCAATAACCAAAATGCTCGGTGAACACAGGAGGTGGCTTGTGCATTTGAAAAAACAAATGTATTCTGTCAACATTCAAATTATTGTTGTATTTCTGATGTATTTTTGTCTTTTGAGCATAATAAATACATGTAGCACACTGCTCCTAAAAGCTCCTCGTTCATTGTTATTGGATGATGTTGTCCAAACATTAATAAAAGGCATATAGAGAAGTATTTAAATTAATTGAATATTATCTAGCACTCCTAGGATGTCCTAGGAACTATGGATGTCTATTTATGCATTACAGAACTACAGAGTTTAAGTATTTCTACTCGTTATAAAGCACAGAAATTCTGTTAATTAGATACTAATTAAGTTATTAAATAATAGGAATTAATTAAATTATTAAATATTACTCTTTTCAGTGAATTACTGCACTGCAGACTATGCGAATATGCAAGATGCAGAGACGAATATACTTTGAGAATTATCTGATCATGTATTTCTCCAAAATAAAAGTGTTCATAGTTTGATTTCTAGTGTGCCATATAAGAAAAAAAATATCAGTTGTTACGATGCTGTTAGGCAAAGCCAAATTTATTTGTCTGTATAAGAGCACAAAACCTGGCTCAAAGCATAGTCTGTATTTCTGATTCATAGTTTAGCACTTCATCCTAGAGGCATTACAGCTCCTAGCTCTAATTGGCAATACAAAACTCTAGATTAGAGTTTTCTTCTTTGGATTTTTTTTTTTTTTTAAAGATAAAAACCCAACCCACTACCTATTCAGGTCTATTTATGGCACACTGAAGTGGTTTGCTATTGGCTCTCAAAGACAGCACGGAGAACAATGTGATTTCCATTTATACCCTGTTCTGCTCTCACTATACTTAGCACATTATTTCACGTAGTCCAAACTCTGAAGCAGTGCAGATGAGCTGCTGGCATGCCCTGCACAAACCAAAGCATTGAGTGAAGTTCCACCTAGTGGTCTGATGGATAATGACGTTGAGAATACTGCTCGGTTCTGCCAAACCCTTAAAAGTCGCGCAAACTGTGGCACTTTGGGTAAAAAAGCAAATGTCAACATTGCAGTCTTGATTTAAACACACAAACAAACCAACAATGCCCTCACCCCAAGTCTATTAAACTTTCACACATACCTGTGTAAATGTTCTTAAATTTATCTGCATCAAACTGCCTCCCACAGACTTTTAGAAAAACATCAACAATACGACAAGCCATCAGTCGAGTAATTTTAGAGTCTTCATCCATGGAATCAATAATTTGGGGCATCAGCTCATCTTTCACTTTTAAGATCTACAGTTAATAGGAAAAGCATAGAAAAAATATGCTTAGTGTTACAGCACTTACCATTAGCTGTGCCAGATACTTGTCTGCTTAGTTAAAAAATTAGCTATAAACATCACCCTGAAAATCCCTGAAGTTACAGAGCTCTAATTTTGCCTCTACGTTAGCTTGGAAAATGAAAATCCACCAGTCAATCACCCATCTCATGAGCACTCAACATACAAGCAGATGAGTTTTATGTAACTCATATGTATGCTCAAGCTTGTAAAAGCTTTAAAACTTACTCGCCTTTAAGAAATAAACCCCAAACCGTCGAGGCTCGGAGCGAGGCGGAGCTGAGCGCTCCGCACAGGAACCAGCAGATGGCGCGCTGACCCCAGCGGGCAGCGCCGGGCTGCGATGGGCTGGCAGCCTCGGACTTTGACTTAATTCCGAGTATGTCACATCATCCGTTAATGCGAAAAAGGCATTAAAGCAGCGATTCAGAGAAAAATATTCAGCTAGAGCAGTAGCTTCTGATACCAACGTTTCTGTGCATGTGAACTCAACCAGTTATGTGTGTTTAAGCACTTTGTTCAATTAAAGTCTGTTACAAAGACACTAAAGACTGTGAACTGTTAATAACATTTAAATTAAATTTATGTTTTAAAAATGACCTTGTATTTAACGTATTTCCAGTGCATAATTTCCAAATGCTAATTCTGTTAGCAAAGAAGCTTCAAAAACACCCCCAGATTCAATTAATCCTTTATCAGGGATGGGTAACAACTCTTCAAGTGCTAGCACTCCAGTCTCTATACATATTCTTCATGTTCCTTTTCAAGTTCCTCCTGTCCTTTCTCAGAATCTTTAGATGTTATTTTTTTTTCCCCTAAATGGACCTGTGGGCTCCAAGGCAACCAGACAACTTGTCTTTGCCACGTGACAGCACAGCACAGTCCTGCTGGCTCCAGTGCTGCTGCTCATGTTCTGCCTCTGGGTCCAGTAATGTCAAGCACCCAGATTGTTGTGTTCACAGTGGTCAGTACCTTGGGCTACAAAACTGATGATCTGTTAGAAAAAAATGTCTACAAAATTTGATGCTACTCAGTTTTACACCTCAGCATTTTGCTGGCCTCAGATCTCTTACCAGAATGTCATCATCCCTCCACTAGTGATTGTTTCAGTCATTAGCATTCAATTATAATTAATGAATTTTATTATGAAGGCTATATGTCCTTCTGAAAATACTACTTACTCTAAGGATTTATTCTTTTTTTTACCCCTTGCATTTATTTTGTTTTCCTGTCTAAGATTTCAAAGGATGAGAAAGAGAGAATTTACCTCTTTTGGTGAAAGCATTTCACAGTGGATGAGAGCCCAAAGGCACAATACAGCTGTAGCACGGATGGCAGCTGCTGTTCTTCCAGCATGCCACTGCAGATTAGGAGCCAAGATGTCTTTTATCACAGTCTCAAGGTAGCTAGGGAACAGCCTGAAGCCAAAAATAAGAAAGCAAAATAAAGGTTCATGAGAAAGTGATAAAGAGACTGACAGGATGTAAAAGAGAATTTTCTATCATAGAAACATAGACAGAAAAGGGGAAAAAAAAAGACTCAGTAAAAAAATAAATAACATCTTCTGAGGCAATGTGATTGTTATGTATGTGATAAGCTTTCACAACTTAATTTTTCTAGATAATATTCAAACAAATACCTAACATTCATAGAAAGGAGAGGCTAGACTTTCTCCCACTTCAGGCAATGACCATGACTCAGTGTTATCTTGGTAAACTGCTTACCTTCTCTGTGTCTCACCTTCCCTGTCTGTGCAGTGGAGATAACACCCTGTGCAATGCTGTGAGG
Organism: Anomalospiza imberbis; assembly: GCF_031753505.1. Classification (NCBI taxonomy): domain Eukaryota; kingdom Metazoa; phylum Chordata; class Aves; order Passeriformes; family Viduidae; genus Anomalospiza; species Anomalospiza imberbis. The sequence continues at coordinate 11,150,050 of NC_089696.1, read as the reverse complement.
ATTCTTTAATATCTGTGAGGCCCTTTGAGACTGGCCAGTGAAAAGTATTTACAATGTGAAAAGTATGAATGCTATTGATGACACTGATACAGCTGGGAGCCTACACAGAATATTTCAGCTCTCTTGGCTCAGAAACTTGTCTCTCCCAAAGATGAGAGGTCTGTAGGATTTTCTGATGGTGCCAGTCCCCATACTAGGGTTTTTTATTACAAACACATAAATCTGTGATGTTTTTGCTGATGCTTTTTCCTCCTCCTCCATTCAATGGGTTGTTATAATGCTAAAAGTTGCTGCGAGAGTCAGCAATTACAATAGGCAGGATTCCCTCACACTCATTTAGTTACAGCTCAAACAATCTCAAATTAAGAGGGAAAAATTACAGATCTTACAATTAATGAATTAATACTTTGCTGCATCAAAGAGACATTAGTGTCTGGCTGTGGCTGGTAACTGAGGCTCAGGTTCTCCACAGTGCCTGTGCCCTACAGAGCAGCTGGCAGTGTGCTCTGAACCTACCCTGACTGTCCCACTGAGTTCAGAGCTCTGCTCAAACTGCAGCCCCCTGAGAGCCAAACAGCACATCCCCACCCTGCTGCTTGCTACAGAGGGAACAAGATCTTGTTCACTTTTCTAAGAGTCCCACACTGCCAGGGTGAATGTGGCCCCTTCAGTGATGTGCCAAGACACAGGAGGAACATAACAGGTCCATGTTAACAACTAACAATTACCAGGGAATACTTTAAAAAGAATCCATGTTGCAGGTAGTCCCTGTTATCCAGGTATTACCTGACTAAAGCACAAGCAGTTGCACTCAGTTATGTGCTGACACATACCTGCAACATTATGGAAATAGATACACCAGGCTGCTGCTTCCCCTTGGCAAGGGAGCCCTTGGATTCTGAAGAAGTCAGAGATCCATCCACTGCTGCTTCTTGTCAGCAGATGGCACTTAAGTAATAACAAGAAATCTGACATCCCATTAGACACATATAAATCTGTAAAACCCTTTAGATGTGGTATTTTAAACACATTTTTGAGCACTAATAATTTTCTGTTAAAAAAAGTTTTTGGGAAAAAAAAAACAAAACTAATGATCATCACTCCAAATCTCCTTTCAGCTCCAAAGCTAAAAGCAGCTCTGTGCTGTCTGTGTTATCTGATCAGTAGCTGCTTCTGTTTTTAATAAAACCTTCTGTTAAACTGCAGTGAGAAAACGATCTGTCAAAACACAAAGGTAAATTCCATCAGCATTATGTTAACCATGGTGCTGTGCTATTTGGGAGAATGTTTGTTCTAGTGCCTTGAAACAGAATCAGTAAAGCAATATCTGGCAATTATCTGACTCAGTCATGTCAGACTCAAACACCATTAGGTGACCACACAACTGTGTTTAGCATAATAACCAAAAGCCTTCCTATCTAAACTCTGAGAACCTTTTCAAGGAGCTAAACAAATTACTGACAGCAGTGAATATGAGAGTGCAACTGCAACTGACTATTACTTCCCAATACTCTCATTACCATTACAATTTTATTTTTGCTGTTGCTGATGCAATTAATTTCTTCCTCTTCCCATTTTCAGATCTTTTTGTTGTGAATCTGTGTAACTTAATTCTAAAAGTCAGTCATTCCCAGGAAAGGAAGTACCCTGTCTGTGTTTGTATTTACAGAGTTGATACTTCATTCTCAACTGGATACGAGAGAACTCAAAATTTTGTTAAAAATTACAGAAAGAAAACCAGAAAGGCTGTAGAGGATGGTGGGAAAGTCTTTCTTCTTCCAGCCATGCTCACATGGAGATGGTTATAGGGGTTAAATAACTCCCAAGGTCATTACTTCTTAATGCCACTGGAGTTTTCAAATAGCTGTGTGAAATCAGACCTCCACATACCCCTGAGAATTGATGGTTTCACTTGCTTTCTGCAGCAACTGGGATAAAACAGTGAAAAGCTTTAACCGCATCTGGGGATCTCTGTTTGCCTGGAGACACGTCTTCAGAACCAGAATAAACTCATCCAGAGCTTCACCTATGACAGGACCTAGCAAACAAACACAAAAGGCTTTTTTTCAGAATACTAGTAGTTCTGTTTAGATGCTTCATATGTGAGTGCATTAAAATTCTAATACAAGAGGTGTTAGAATAGTCATTAGCCTTCCACTCTTGCATGGCACCTGCTGAGCTATCCATGTGACACCGTATTGGGTGGTGCACAAATCCCCAGGCTAACTCCCCACAGGCTCAGGTACCCCCAGTTTTGGCCAGGGCAGCCTGAAGATCAGTTCCCCACATCTCATTTAGTCAGCTTGGCATAGCTGTACCACATTTGGCCACAGAAGCTGTGGCTGCCCCATCCCTGGCAGTGTCCATCCAGGTTGGATGGAGCTCGGAGCAACCTGGGATGTGGAAGGTGCTCCTGCCCATGGCAGGGATTGAAACTTGATGGTCTTTAAGGCTCCTTCCAACCCAAGCATTCTATCATTTCATTACTCTGGAATGGTTCTATCCAGGACACCCCAGAGTTGCTGGGACTGTCAGTACCAGGGGGCATTTTGGCTGGAGGATTAATGCTCTCCCTTGTAACTGCAAGTCTGAGGTTATGCACAAAGCTTTGGTTTTCTTAAACTTAATGAAAAACTACACTGGATCTGGCATGACCCTCCCACCTCTGGACACAGAGCATTAACTACATTTTTTTCTTCTTTCTGGTTTTTCCACATGAAGCATTTGAGATGTTCAAGACTGCCAGAGGCATAGGAAAGGGCTTGTTTGAAAGGATCAGCTTCAAAACTTGGATAATACAATTACTGCAGCAGCATTCCTTCTCCCTGTTTAAATAATGCTTATTTTTATCGTATAAGACAATCCAAAATATGATGTATTTTAGAAGACACTTGAAATAAAAATATCTTCTAAATTAACTCTTTAGTTTGTTAATATTTTCACATCCTGTGATAAATTTAAACAATAAACAAACAAACAAAACTTTAAGCTGTTATCCCAACATTTTAAGAAGTTATTTTCCCACAACTGAGGGAAATTTGTGCCTTTCTCCTTGATAATGACTAACATCTGCCTGCTTTTAAAGAGGAAGAGTACATAAAGACTGCACCCATGCTTTACTCTGCAAGCTTCTTGTTGTAGAATTATCTTTCAGCTCTATTTTTGCAGTAAACTGCTTTCCTTCAGGACCTTCTTCAGCTTTGCATCCTTAAGATGCACATTCCATCCAACGCCACTAGCTCAGAAAACTCTTCCAGAGGAGACACAACACTGGTATTCATGATGACAAGAATATTCCTCACACATGGGATGGACAGATTGAAGTATTCAAGCTTCCAAAACAAGCTCAATAGCATTTAATAATATCTGGAAATTTAATGTTTAAAATAATAATGAAAAAACCCAAATTTCACTGTCTAGACTGAAGCAATACAGGGTGTTGAAGTGCAGTTTGCTAAATGTCTGTGCCAACAAACAGATCTTTATTTTCACAGCATTTATTCAAGATGCATTGTTTCATGTGAGTTCTGAGACATTCACAAGATACTACATCAAACTGATAACAGCAAATTCAACAGATGGAAAATAAACAAAATAAACTACATTGCTAATTTCAGCTTAAGCATACGCTCCTAAAAAACAGTAAAAACCTCAAAATATGAATTGAGTAAAGCTGATTAAATTGATTAAAAACAACATTATGTGTGGGAATGAAAAGAAAGAAAAAAAAATAGCTCTAGGAGCTGCTGTGTCAGACAGAAAACACAGACAATAGCATATTACCAGTGTTGGGTGCAAGCCAAAATGTTTGCCCAGACATTTGATGATTTATATAGCATTAAGGAAAACAGAGACAACTGTCTAGAAGTCCCTCAGTCATGGAAATGGGAGCACAAATATACAGAAAAGTTGGCCTCTCAAATCTTGTGCTGAAGTAACTTTTTGTTCTTTCCACAGATGAAAACCAAAAGAAGTACTTATGCTAGTTGCTGTACAAATCAACAAGTGGGTGCTTCACATAGGTTTGATGAGGGGTTTTTTTTGAGATTCAAAGATTAAATGCAGAAGATATATTCCTTTAAAATATACCTGTCCACATCTAACAATGTGCAGTAGCCACAGTGATACTTCATGAAGTGACTGTCCCCATCCCCATTACAACCAACAGAAAGGAAAAAACAAATAAACAGGACTTTTCATTTTAATAACCCTAAAATGGGTGTCTAGGTGGAAAGCACTGCCTGTCACCATGTCCCCTGCTGCAGATGCCAGCTGGGGAGCTGTGCCAGAGGAGTGCTCACTGTGCAGGACTGAAGGAGTGTGAGATGCACACCAGAGTGTGTCACTCACCTCTGCACAGCCACGTGCTGGACAGCAACAGTGAGGAACTGTTTGCTAGAGAGAGGTGGTATCCTCTGAAAGACGAGTGAATAGATGGAATAAAAAGACGGATTTTTGGACACAAGCTACATCAATTTGTCTCCCCTTAATCCTCACCTTTTTCATTCACCTGAAAGTGCATTTTCCATAAGTGCTTTTAGCATTCTCCCTGCAGCCACAGACTCTTTGGGAATATGAGCTGCTTCAACATTTCTTTTGCTTTCCATCATGTTCTTGTGAAGGTTCTGAATATCACACTGTTCGTTACAAAACACAAGCTGTCTGCAGGCTGTGGAGATCCTGACTGGATTGTTTTTAGAATTAAATAAGTCGTACCTGAATGGGTTGCGATGACCTCGAACTGCAACACTTCTGGGGAATAGCAGGTCCACCCTTCACATGACACTGCAGCCCACTCCAGCAGCTGGATTATGTGCTGCTTGTAGAGACAATGAAAACTTTCCAATTGCTGCAGTGCAGCTAATGAAGACATTGTTTTCTCCACCTGTTAGAACAGAGACAGGATACTTAACTGAAACCATTAAAAAAAAACCCAAACAATTAAAACTCATTCTGTAAGAAAAGAAGGGAAGTTTTTCATAGTTTCTATTAAACCATCAAGGCTGATATTTAATGTCTCTCTCTACTACATCCATTGACTTTTATTTGAAGTGAAACATTTGTCCTGATTTCAAAATGAAATCATCAGGAACACAGCAACCTAACAGCAAAATGAGAGAATCTTTAATCCACATGCAGACCTATCCAAAAACTAACCACATCATAAAAAAGGCTCTTAGTGCTTTTAAAGATGTAGTGATTTTTCTCCTTAATTTAAGAATGCTTTAAAACATAAACACAGGGGGAATTTCTCAAATTCCCAAGCCATGGGAGCTTCCAGAAACTATTGCTGTTGCAGGTAAGAGAAGACATTGCATTTCCCCTCTTCTCCCCCCAGTTTTAATTATGAATGATGCTCTCTCTTTGTAGTAGCTGGGCAGGCTCATTTTGAAATTCTCCACTTCTGTTGCTTAGAAGTACCAAAACCCACTGTTATATCAGAAATATCTTCTTCATGTTTAGAGTTAAGACTATCCTATGAGACATGCAAATAAAACATGTACAAATGAAACATGTAACAAGAACTACTAAATGAATTCCAGACATCAGCATGCTTGGCAAGGATGCCTATAGATCTTCCTAATCACTTGCAGCAGATGTGTTTCAAAGCAAATGAAAATTTGCTTTTACAGTTCCTGAAGGCTCCTACCAGAAGTATAAAACTTCTCCAAGGAAGAGATTAAAAGCATGCTGGAAGCAGGATCTGTAGCCTTGGTGATTTCAGTAGACTGTGAATCAAGAATGGGGAGCAAGGCACTGTTGGGAACCTCACTAAGGAATAACATGTGCTGCCAGCAGGGCCAGCTCCAGCAGGGAAAGATGGAGTGCAGTGCCGGGAGTGACATCATTTGACTCCAAGTGCTGCAGCAGAACTACAAATTGTACTCATATCTTTAATATTTTTAAGCTGAACTCAACCACACAAGTTAGCTCAAACATGTCTAGGACCTTTAGACTCTTCCAGACTAATCACTCGCCAGACAAAGATGTTTTTATGGAAGTACCAGATGTGGAGAAAATAAATGAGAATTCTAAGAAAAAAATAAATAAATCAGGATTTGCTAAGGACAAAGGTTACTCTTAAAGCAGGTTTTCCTGCCTCAAGCACAATAGATTTCTCCTTTATGGAAGCATTCTACCAGACAGCCAAAACAGCTCAGATAAATGAATATTTTACATATAAGTTACTTGTAAATTAATTGTAACATTAAACAGAATGTGTCAGGACAGAAACTATTCCTCATTTTTAATCCCACCATAACACATAACACACAAGATTGTTTTCCATTGAACAAGAGATACAAAAGAATACATTGTTCACGCATGATGTGAAGTAAATTCTGTGGTTTCAAGAATGCAATTAAAACAAAAAAGCAGGAATAAATTAAATGTTCTAGCATACTGATGCATATTTTCTCATTAAGGAGTGTGTCACAGTTAAATAAAAATAATGGTGATTCTCTTTCCTCTATTTGAAAGCTAACAAGTTTAACGACACAACATTTTCCCGCTAATAATCAGTGTGCTGAAAGAAGAGCCAGGATAGCACAGGGCACTGGTAATGAAACAAAACTTTATTTTTAGGTCACCAGTTAAACCCCTGACAAGCTCAAATCATGCCTAACAGACTCCACCAACTGATACAGCTTCAGTCTCTTTGGGGCTGTGGCCCACCCTGCTCCTGTGCCTCTGTTGTGCTCAGCTGGTGGTCTTGGTCCATTTCCTCAGCCCCAAGCAACCACAAACACAACGGACACAAAGCCAAAAATCAGGCCAGACCTGAGTGCTCACCTCTCGGTTACAGCTGTGGTCTCCACTATCTCAGTGGCCTTCTGTCCCCTTACAATAAAGCCTGAATTAAAGTTTTATAATGCAAATTTTTGAATAATTTATGATTATACTCAAGTTTTTTTGAGTCTGAATACATATTTCTTTTCTGGACAAAAAATTCATACTCATACAGCAGCTGTGATACTTTTGTTCTACATGTTCCTAAACTATTCTAACAAGGACTTCTTGCCTTCTCCAAGCTGTGCAGCTCACTTTGAAGTTTTGGAATAATCAGCAACTGGAGAAAAAAATAAAATTCAAGCCATATTTGTCTTTTTGACAATTTTGAAATACTGCAATTATGTAATCTCACTGTCAGATTTTTTATGTGTCTAGCTGAAAGAAAGGCTAATGAGAAAAAGGATTCTCATCCACAGTACTGTCAACTTAAAAAATCATCTGGAACTGCAGGAACATCTTAAACCTTTAATAATCTCAGGAGATTAAGTTTTCCATTTATGAAAATCAGGATTTATCTCCATGAAACTGCTTTCTTCATAGGAGTATGAAGTTGTAAGGTTTTAAATGGACATTGCTGACTTTATAGACCACTGCAGGGATAAACAGGCAAGATACAACAAAACATTCCAATTCCATCTGTCTAAGGCTTACCAGACCATTTTTTTGTCTTAAAAAACCCCCAAGCAAACAAACAAAACCTCCAAACCCCCCCAAATCCCACTCCCATAAGACAGATCATCATCCCACCTCTCTTTGACCTGCAAAGTCTTTTCAATACTTGTTTCAAGCTTTGTTCCACTTTACTTCTTTCTGAAGAGCTTTCTGAGTGAACGCCTCCTCGGAGGCAGCCTGACAGCTCTGGGGCCATAAATACTGATCCTACACAGGCCTTTGGAATACCATGCCTGGGAGCAAGAGGAAAGGAAGTGGAATAGCCACTGCACTTAAGGTGTGTGTTTGAAAAAAGACAACTGGAATAGGTCATAATTGTACTGCATGAGGATGGCTTGCTGATTTATATGATATTTAGCTTGGGGAAGAAAGAGGAAGAGAAAAATAAGGGGGTGAGATAATGCTGAGCCAAAAAAGCTCATCTATTATCTGGGCATGTACAGCTGTCCTTGATTTTAAAGCATTCCAGTGACATTTAAACTTTTGTTTCTTGTGGGGAGGTAAAAAGGTCAACTACTGTAAAATCAGTCTGATATTTGGCTAAAGATGAAAAAATCACTATGAAACCATCACATTTTTAAGACCAGTAGTACTCTTGACCTCTAAGTGAATTGTTCTTTAACAGTCAGAAAATAAATGTCAGTTTTTTCCTGCATATAACCAAACATTCACAGTGACTTATATCCACTAAAAGGTAAACATCAACAGTTCAACCAGCACCACCAGCAATGCCCAAGGCTTTGCAGAATCCAGTACAAACATAAAATCCTGGACACTTCTTGTTCTGAAACTTATACCTAACTGTGGACAGGTGGTTAACACCCACCCAAAAAAAGGGCTCTACTATGGCCATGGCTGCTCCCATCCAGCTCCAAGATTCCCATGCTCCATTAATGCACCTCAAGCAATCTATTCTGAAACTTAACCTAAACACACTTACAGAAAAAGAAAATTATAGTTGTAACTGCAGCTACAGACCCATACTCGATGCTTTTGACCACAATATAAAACCGAATTCCAGGGCCTTTTCTGGAAAAATAATGTATTTTAACTCTATGAGCTTTTAATCAAAGTTATGAAGAAACATAATTCTCCAGGCTCTGCTGTCCCAAATTGTAAATCCAACTCCAGACTTAATTCTGGTACTAACCATGTACAGTCTGTACTGTCAGAGAAGCACAGTCTCAGACTAGCCATAAATACTCCCCACAAATAATTATGGCTCTGTTTCCACAAAGTGTCTTATCAATATGAAAAGACAAAAACACAACAGAATACTAAACCAGCTCATAGTTTACCTTTTCTTTAAGGTCCTGAGAAGATGGTACTGCCATTATGGTCACCAAAACTTTCATTAGCTGTGAGCTAATTTCTTTGCAGTCTTCCTGGCACACTTCAATCAATGCTTGTACACAATAAAGCAGCTGCTCCATATAAAAGACCTATTTTTAAAAGCACACATTTATTATGTTTTCTTAGCAAATATAAGGTTTTCTTTAAAGAAGAGATATGGGAAATGACAGTAATTAAATCTGAGTGCTGTATAATCCCTTACATTGGTAACATATTGGTAATTTCATGTTCTTCTAATTACCTATATTCTACTTTTTACAGAATATAATATAATCTTCCTCCCACACTGTTTGTTTGTGTTTACCTTGTCCTGTTAACAAAATAAATGACCCTGCTCTTAATCATACAATGGTTCCACTGGTGAATGGTGAATAAAAACATCAAAGCATTTTGGAGTGCTTGCTGATAGTACTTTCTCTTTCTCAAGTGCAATTTGTTAATTAATAATGTATTTGTTACAACTCTTTGAAATATTATTCCATGTTTGACTGTCTTGGATGAACAATGACAGCTAAATACATAAACCGAAAAAACCCTGAGCCTTTGCTTTTATCTCAGCCAATTTATCTCATTTGATGCCATATAGCTCATGTTATCTTGATCCTACTGATACCAGTTCAAGTCAATACTGTTGTCAGTTAGTTTGCCATGATTTCTATGATAAAGTGCATCAGATATCTATGAACCTGTCAGGGAACACAAGGGTCCATTGTTACAAATTTACTCCTAAAAAATAAATTGAGTCTAGGAATAAGTTAGCCGTAAGTGTTATTAATCTCATGGACATGGTCAATCCTTAGCTAAACAGTGTCTGTGCAGCATTCGCTGGCTAAAATAGAGAGAGATTGTTTTCCAAGACTAAAGGCTGGAACAATTCTGCCAAACTTTCAGCTGCACATGGATCTGACTCCTGGAGCCAATGCCAAGTGGAAGTGGTAAGCCTAAACCTCATAACAATTTTGCAGCTATACCTCAGGGAATTGTTATTTGAACAATCAGGTTATAGTGCTTCCACTTAGATGAGCTCCTAATCATCACAGGCTTCATGGAGATTAAGGTTAATTCCTGCATCACTGGTACATATTCCATTAGGGAAGAAACCTAATGAGGGAAGAACTTGAAATGTATTTTTTACATTGGCTCAAAAAGACAATTAGGCCTGATTCAGTCTGCACACATGAATAACTGTTTTAAGGGAAGGCTACATCTGACATGAAGTCAGAGTTTCTCAAGGCACAGCACTGGCCCTTTTTTGGTCATCTTAAGAGCAGAGGTCTAACAAACTTCTGGTGGAATGAAAGCCAGGGTTTCATTTGTGGGGAAAACTACAGGGATTCCTCTTGTGCATCATGGGAAGGAAAAAAAATCCTGCAGGTTAAAAAATATCCATTCTGTGTTTAAGAGAATCTCTTATCTCCTTATATAGCAATCAATGAACATTCTTCAAATGCTAAAATAAAAATGGTCTTTGGGCTTAGCTATTACCTAAGGATGCACTTGTAAGTAAACTTCTAATTGATAAAGGTCTTCCTTCTAGACTTTCACTTAAAGAGAAGTAACCAAGACCAAAAGTTTGCAAAACATGCTCTGAAATATACACATAAAGTGCTGGTACCTGCCTTTTAAAACAGAAAATAAGAATGCAAACAAAAATCAGATAACATTAAGAGGGAATCTTGGGAAACCTGACATGCCAATTACAATAGACTATAAAAAATTTTCAGTCATTTTTACTGATGAGGACTGAAATGCATGATCTTGTTTGGATTGTGAACACAAGGAATTTCAAACCCTGGGTTAAACTCTGCCTCAGGACCAGCCAGGGTAGTCCTTTGTTAGTACAGTATTTACTAAACAGCTGCTTCTCTGCCTGCCTTGCCTCTTCATTTTCTTACCACTATATGAAGTCTTTGAGAGCAGTCCTCAAACCTGAACCTACATCTGCTGAGAGAACGGACTGTTGGTAAGTTTTTGAAGAAGCAGATTGCCCAGGAGACCACAACACAGCCCAGGAAGAATGGGGAAGCTCCTGCTTTGACTCACAGACACATGTCCACAACTATTTCCTGGGACAGGTGCGCAAGGGAGGGATAGGAATGGGAGCATTTAGGGAGAATAAATGAAAAAGTAGTTTGGTCAAAGCCTGTATCCTAAGTGTGTTTTGCAGCTTTCCTTACCTCTTCAGATCGCTGACAGACTGCAGCCTGTGACAGTGTGCTGCCAAGCTGGGCCACATGAGGCTGTAAGATTTCTTTTGGGCTACCTCGAATCACTGCAGCCAGAACCATCACACAGGAGGCTTTGGGTGTCTGCTCAAAGGCTGGGGTGATTAATTTCAAAGACACCTTAGGGCTGACAAACGTTCCAATCAATTCTGCGGCTTTCACACTCTGAAAAAAGAACAGGAATAACCTGAGGATTTTCCTGAAACTCAAAGACCACTCAACATATAATGGCCTTTTTCTTTTTATGATTCCAGCTGCTATTTAAAATGCTTCAGCAGTTGCCTTGTAGGCCTTTTCCAGTTGCTCAGTAATGATTATATGCATGAAGAAATTTTCTTGACATGTTCAGTAAGCACATAATAAGGCATTGCAAGCAGCCTTGCCCACACCAGACAAACTTCCATGAGAAAGCAGTGCAAAGAAACAAAGTGTACAACTTCACTGTAATAAAGTTTCCAATTTAGAGTAACCAGATGTTACACATTTAGTGGTTTAACACTTTGTCCCTCAAATACTGTTCTGAGGCTTGCCCTTAATGCATCACCCTGTTTATTACAAGCTGCAACAATAAAAATGGAAGGAGGAATTTTTTGTTACTGTACTATACCTTGAAACTGACATTACAGATCTGGTTAAGTGTGGAAGCAATGCCATGGGGGAACTGCCCACTGCTTTCCATCTTACTTCTTTAACTGAAAGGCTTAAATTACTGTGTATTCCCCATGACAGTGACACCCTTTGATCCCATTCCTGCCTTGCAGATGTATCAGGATGCTGTATTCCACATGAAAAACCTCCACACCAGGGCTTACTGCCTGACTGATGCCCAATGTTTACAATCATGTGCATGAATACAGAAACAATTACTGCAGCACTACCTGTGCAACAGGAATACTTCTTCCAGTCCCACAGATGTAATGGTTGGCTCATTTCCCCAAAGTTGAAAGCTTGTCTCCCTTTCTCTACCATTTATAGTCTAGTGATTTAGCTATGACTTTTTTTTTTTGCACCTAATTAATACTTGAATCGTACTAGTATTTTTTGTCTCAACAGAACCACATAGTAGTGAGTTCTACAGTTTAAATCTGCACCATATAGAGCTGTTTCTTTTCACAAAGATAGGACTCAAAGGACTTGTAACATCCTCTGTGTAGATGTGAACTCCATTCTCCTCCATATTTGCTACAGAGAAAGAAAAAGACTCTTAATGCTCTGAAAACTGGACAATACATTTAAAGAGTTCAAAAATATGATTTCATACATTTGTACAGATCAACTTACTTTAATAGGGGAAAAATTGAAAGGGTCTCATTTGGTATTACTAGACTGGAGAAAGACATGGACATTTTCCAAGTTGGTGGCTGCTCCGAAATGGGTTCCTACTGTGACAAACTAGAGGAGTTTATCACAGTACCCTGGGAAACTGCATCACTAAGAGATAAAAGGCATCCCAAAGCAAAAGTTGCTGAATCTAATGTTTGGCACAAGGAAAAGTACAATTAAATACTGATATAATCTCCTAACTGGGAATAAATCTCTTGGAAGCACCTGTGAGAAGATTAGTGGTGGAATTCCAAGAAAGAGACAAGTATAAATAATAAAAAATAAATAAATAATGAAATAAATAAATAATAAAAGGCAAGGGACAGCTAATGTACTTCTTGAACACATACTTTTGAATTTAGATTTATAGCAATAAGCAATTGACAGGACAGCAGAGCTACATAGCTTTACTGTCTTAATTATTTATGTTTTCTCATAGCCCAGCTGAGAGCAGAAACCTAAAGAAGAGCCTGATTTAGGGTTGGACCATCTACATCCAGTAAGCAGAACACATTCTTCCAATTTCCCAAAGCAATAAAATTTGTAACTTTAGAGTAAGTTATGTAGATATATTTTTGTTATACATATGTTCTCTTCCTTGTGTAGAAACAGGAACAGAAGATTTTATCTTAAAATTGTAAAAGCATTTGTACCACCTGTCTTTCTTTTGCTAAATTTATCTCATGTCTTCAACTGCATCTGCTTTACTGGTTTGTTGATCAAAGTGTTGAAAGAATCAAGTGTTAGTAAAAATCAAACTAATTATTCCCCACAACCCCCCCACCCCACATTTTCCAAGCATTAAGTCAAGGATTCAAACACTGAATATGGGTATCACATGGAATAAACATACCTCAATATATGGTTGGATTATGGAGCAGCGGGAGGTAAGTGAAATTAACTTGAAAGGGCATGACCTGCACATTTTTTTTACATTGAATTTGTTGCCCCAAGGCTTTTACACTTTAATCCACTGCTTATAATTTTCAGAGAGATTATTGTCAATGCTTCATGGGGTTGGCATACAAACTAAACAGTATTTAAATAACTTTACTATTGGTTTTCATAACAGTAATAGAGGAATACATTTATTTTAACAGATTAGTGAAATATAATGTGCACATGTTTTAAACATCCATATAAAACTGAGCCTGATCCTTCACTCATGGGCAATTTCCAGTGACCTAAGGTAAAGTCAACCTGCAGAAGACAGACTGAAGACTATAAAATCTTTATTCAGTGTACAACAGCTACTTTAACAGATCAAACTTACATTTTTAACCACTTCACTTTCTTCATCTGAGCATGCTTGGTACAAAGTTCTCAGCAGCAACTCCATGTGTTGGGTGATGTGATCCTCTGCATGCAGCAATAATGTGTACAGGAGCTGGGATGCTTTGATTCTTGTGTTTCCAAGCCAGTCTGTGATATCATGACAGAGACCTGGGAGAATTTTGGAGAGGTTTCTTGACACAAGTTCTCGACATCCCAGTCCTGGTCGAGTCTCTAGAAAAAACAAAAACAACCCAAAAAGAAATATCAATGGAAAAGCCCATGCATAAAAACCTCAGAAAGGTTTAAAAGCTGTAAGGTAAGAACTCTAGGTGTCTGCTTCAGCACGGAACAAAATACTCCAAATGCTGCTGAGGAATTTACCTGTGCAAGTTGCATTTCCTTGCAATATATATTGCAGAATTAAATACTGGAGAATTAAATATCGAAGAATTAAAACTCCACACAGCTCTTTGAATATTTATGTATTTATGATTGGATGGTGATTTAGATTTCATGTTTAAAATGTTTACAGAAGGAGAAGAGAAAGAGAATTGAAATTAATGCGTGTCTTTACCCACTTTGGAAAACACAGCTTAATAATTCCCTTTTAATTTTGATAGCAACACAAATCGCATGAAAAATAAACTGAAACACACACAGATAAAGAGAAGAAAGATTTTTGCATGCAAATGCTGAGCTCAATATAATTTGGAGGAGGAAAGAAGGTAGAAGGCACAAACAGTACAGAAGACATGAGCTGCAGTAAAACAGACAGTGCCAATTGTGCCCTCTAAAGGAAAAGGTTAAAAGTGGATCTGGCAAATTGAAGGCAGAAAGGGCACAGAACTATGGCTTGTACAGATGCTGTGTAATAGATCAGGCCAACAAATTGACAGTGTTTGAAAAAATCACAGCTATTATATAATCTCCTTTCTAAGGCTCTTCCAGGAGAAGCAGCTCACTGATGTGCCTCTTCAGTGTTTCAAAAACGGAATAATACATTTAAAATGATGATATGGGAGTTGGGAGGGATATATTTTTTTTTTTTTAAGACTGAATTTAATTTGTAATGACTTTGTGGAAAGTGAGTTTTTGTGGTTATCTTTTGATTTCAAACAGAACCCAAAAGGGTAACAAATATATATTCCCTGCCTCAACAAAGGATGCCGATTTTTGGATAACTAACAAACTTACCTTTCCCAACAAATGCCGACTGTACTGTCTTGGTAATCATTAAATTTACTTGTTAGTTAATTTATAAATCACTGAGATTCAGAAGAGCAACTTGACCGATATCACAAACATCTAACAAACATCCTGTTCTGTACTTTACAGATAAAGCTGTGACAGCCCTTTCCAAAAAACAGCAATAAACTTTTTTAGAGATTTTTTCTGCAGTCTGTTTTCTTTTCTTAACACTGTATATGTTTATACAAACAAAATCTGAAAAGTTGTTCTTTGAGAAGCACAATTTCATAATTGCCACTCACAATGTTCACATGCTGTTTTAAGAAAGAGACATCATTCATTATGAGGTGTCAAAATACACTGAATGTGTGAGTACATTTTTTTATTTCTGATACAGAGTTCTGTAAATGCTCAGGAAGAAAATGACTGAGCTGTCTCGGGATATTTTCCTGCACTGACTTGTGTAACTACAAATGCTAAAAGGAAAACTGACTAAAGTAAATGGTCTGAGGATACAAAAGGCTTAGAAATACCTCTGAAATACCTAACTAGGGAAAAAAATAAAATTCAAGCATCAGGACATTGCTGATTTTGTCAACGAAGGAAACATTCTGGATTATGAAAGCTGACAATGAGTAGCAAAAGGTCAAATAAAGAAATCAACTTGAGACAGCAAATACAGACTGGCATCCCATTGGACCTGAGGCAGAATTTTGTTTGAAGAATTTGGACCATTCTTTATCAGCAATTCCTTCATTTCAGATGTTCAAATGCAGGCATTTATCCCTGTAGCTACTGCTGTCAAAGACTTCCCTGCTATAAACTGTCTGCACCTGTATCCTGAGGCAATGAGTGCTGGGGCTCAGTGCAAGCTGAGCAGTGCCTGGATGACACCAGGTCTCCCTCGGGTCCCCTCTGACCTGCAGGATCTGTCACTGGGAGATCAAAGCAGGGCTCCTGTGGCAGGTCCATTAGTCTGACAGCTGGACAAAGCTACTTAAGTAAAATGTACTACAGAGTCACTGCTGGAAAAAAAAATATTCCACTACACTAAAGTCACAAGAAATGGCAACAAAGTAATAAAATACCCCAAGAGAAACCCTCCTCCCAAAAAACCAAACCACTCAAATGGTGATGCAGAGCAAACAGAAAGGACACACATAATAACAATCATCCATACACAGACTCTGGTAGGACACCACATAAGGTACGTTAGTGTCTCTGATAAAGTTTTATATCTGTAAGATTAAGCAGCCAATCATCCTTTTCTCTGATTTTTCTTCTATTTGTCACATCAAGCCTGACTATTAATAAGACATACAACTTGGAAGTAAAGATAAACAGGAAGAAATGATACCTAAAAGTCACCATTAACTTGGGACTCAAGTCCAAAATTATCAGGCCATTTCTTTAAAATATTCTTTAGTACGTGCACATATATATAAATACACACATATATGTCACATTCAAGCCTTAACTGCATCATTCTACCAAGAAAAATACATGAAAATTCAATTCAATGTGGGGCTGGAATGTTGCCCAAATTCATGAGGCATCTTTATTGTGCTAAGGAGATTATTTAGGAGATCACATATCATTTAATTGTGAAGTAATTGGTAGATGTCACTTTCTAAAAAGCCCCAAAACAGCTTACACACAAAAACCACAACACACACCTAGACAAAACTAACCAAGGTAACCCCATCAGCTGTACAAATGGTAATCACTGTTCCAAGACAATGAAATTGAATCTTTTATGACCTTCACTATATCATGGCCATTGCAAAGTAAGTGACTGGAGCTTAGACACTCAACTTCATCAGTTTGTGTCTGTTAAAAGAGTCTCTGACTGCCAGGAGAAGAAATATGCTTCTGCCATGACTAGTGGAAGTAAAAGCGTTCTTTAGCATTTCCAAACCCCTAAGGTAAAATCATATCTAAAATAAGGAGGAAAGAAAAAAGATTGGGAAGGATGACAGATCAACTTGCCTGCCTTCAAAGCTAAACAGTTCTGTCAAACCAGTCACCATTATGAAGCACTTCCCCTTTCATTCAAGCATTACTGAGTAAAACAACTTTAAAGAAAAAAAAAAAAAAAAAAGAAGTGTAATTTCAAAGAAGAAAGAACTCCGGAACCCACTGTCATGGAAAGGATTTTGCTGCTGGGTATTCTGTGATGTGATTGTCATGTAGGCACAAGTCAAGCATGAACCTGTTCTTTCACACCAAAGGAGTTTTTGTCCAGTTAAATATGAGTATAGAGATCAATAAATGAGCCAGTTAAACTCTCTCTTCCCCAACTCCCATATGCATATTTTTAAACATTAACTTTGTGAACCCAGGACAGGAAACAAGCTTCAAGCTACTGCAAACAACATGTTTGAAAACTACTTATAAATCATATGGTACTAAAAAGTAAACTACCCATTCTGCATATCTTGGGGCTTTTGTGTATAATAAAGGAAATTACTCTGTTCCCACATTCTTCATGTACACTGGCAGATTTTAGGGAGCATCCCAGTGTCTCACAGAGAAGTCTGAAATAATTTCATTGCAAATTTTTCTTCAGCACCAATTATGTGGATCATTAATGCTGTGACCTGCTCTCATTATTCAAGGACTTAGGTCATGGGTTCTTTTCTCCTGCCTTTCTTTCCAGTCATTTCTGTGCCCAATGTGCACCTGGCTGCTGGTTGATGTAGAACTTACTGCTGTTTCTGCACCACTGCTTGACCTTTTTTTCAGCATAGGCAGCCTCATTTACTTTCTCCAAAATGAATTTTTGGATTAACAAAAAAAAAAAAAAACCAAAAAAAGAAGAATAAGGTTACTGAACAACCACTTTTTAAAATTTAAATTTAATAATTTAAATAATTTTATATATATTTTATATGTGCTACCTCTCTACATTAATATTACATATTGTAATGAATATTACACATCCTGCTCTGCTGTCAGTACTGCACTGCAGCTCTTGGAGATTATTCACAAAGCAAAAAACCACTTTCAGTGCAACATTTACCTCCTTTGGGATAATGACATGGTGAAACACTAAAGTCCATCTTATCCTTCAAATCTTCTTCATTCTCTTTCTCCCATTGCAAGCCTATCTTTTCCCAGTAGGTCCAAGCCAGTTTCCTAGATATAAAATAAGAGTTTTATACCACCATGCCCCCAGATAAAAACACTTTAAAATGAGACTTCTGGAAAAGCTGACTACTTGAGTTCAGCTGGAAGGATGGGAAGCATTCCTGCCACTTAACCTAGGCACATTAAGTTGAGAGTTTATATTTCTTTTGTACTCAGTGACAGAGGCCTCTTCTCCCAAGGGATAAATCTGTCTCTGTCCACCCCTGTCTTTGTCTCTCTCACATTTAATTGAATGTAGCATGAAAGGAGAGTATAACAAAAGTTACTGAAGGTAATGCTAACATTTTCAGTCTAAGAAAAAACAAACTAACTAACAAGCAGAAGCGGAGGTTTTGTCCTCCAAGCAAGACATCTGTGAACTTAGGAACACTTCTTTGACAGACACCTATTTAAGGGAGGGAAAAAAAGACTAAATGTTCCTCTTACCCATTTTCAGGAATTTCATCAGTAAAGCTGCCAAGTAACAGAGGGATCAATTTGTGAAAATATGAGTATCTGTCTCGTAGGTGCAACAACCATTCTCCAATGACAGCTGTTACAGCGTGCCGTACCTACAGGGAGACAAAATAACTATTCTAAAGGTGTCAGGAAAATAACAGAAAAATAATAAAACCAATATTTGCTTTCTGTATATAACACATGGTGAAGCACATCAATGCACTCAGAAGAAATTACAGGAACCCAGCATTTCCTCACTTGCAGGAAGCATCTTAAGGAACACACAAGGAATCACATTCTCATCTTTCACTCTGGCTTAGTCAGTCTTAGACTGCTGCACAAAAACACAGCTCTGAGAGGAAGACAAGACACAGATCTAACACAGAAAACTAAATTCTCATGGTTAATTCCTGCCTGAGAATTTAAGAAATTTCTCTGGAATTTGTAGCTTTCCAAGCACATCTCCTGAAGAAAAATTTCTCTGTTCACTATAAAGGAAAGATTAATTTTAAAATTACTTCAGTTGCATCTTATAAAGGGATCCATACCATGTTTGTTAAGCATCTGAAAAGGCCAGAGAATGAAGGCCCAGAGAGATGTGACAGAGAATTTATGACAAAATTGAAGGCACCCATTAGAACAAAATCCTCTGAACCCTGCTGAACTAGACAGCAGTCACCAGCATTGGTTTGGGATAGATTACAACTGATACAGGCTGGGTGGGACATTGTCCTGGTTTCAGCTGGGACAGAGTTCATCTTAGCAGCTGGTATGGTGCTATCTTTTGGATTTAGTGTGAGAACAATGCTGATAACACACCGATGTTTACTTGTTGCTAAGCAGAGTTTACCATAAGCCAAGGGCTTCTGGGTGTCTCAAGCTCTGCTAGTGAGGAGCTGCACAAACAGCTGAGGGAGCAATGCCAGGACAGGTGACACGAGCTGGGAGTGAGCAAGGGGCTGTGCGGTCCTTAATTCCCATCTGGGATTAAAGCATGACAGACATATTTACAGATCTCAGCTGAATGCAGGACAGCTGAAAACGGGGAAAAGCAGGGAGAGAAACACCAAGAAACCCACGCCATGGGGATGGGTTTTAAACAGATTTAAAATAAATGGCAAGAAAAGAAGGAAGTAAAGCACACCTTGGGAATCTCATCAAATAACCTCTGGGCCAGATGAGACAGGACATCATCCACAGACTTTCCATTCCCAAACTGTATCACTGCTCCAGTAGCCTGAATCACATCAACACGAACTCTGTAGTGTTGGTGGGAAATTGTCTGCATTAGGGGTTTTATCAGAGACTCTGACTGCATATGGAAGTGCTCTGTTAGGGCAGAAAGACAGAAACATCAACCATGAGAGTTCCCATCGTGGGCACGATCCCTGTCCATGGTAGAGGGCTGTAACTACATGATCTTTAAGGTCCCTTCAAACCCAAACCACTCTCTGATTCTATGGATATATCCACGACACCCAACAGTTGTTGGGGCCAGCAGTACAAGATGATTTTGGATGGACTAATGCATTTGGGGAGGTGGGGGGGTTAACTATGTTCCGCAATCCTATTTCTTTCTCTACGTGGGTGACAGATCTGGAGCAACATGACTTCTGTGCCACTATGAACAGCAGCCTGACTAATGTTGCTGTGTTAAAGGAGCACGCAGCTTCAACTTTATACAGTATCGGAGCGGAACGCTGCCCACAAACCCTCCCCTAGCCCCTCCTCCTGCTACTACCCACAAGTAACAGCTCAGCCTGCACTCCCGGCATGGCTCTTGTCCAACAGACCCCCCGAAGCCTGCAGAGCACACCTGTGAAGGAGTGTGCGACCTCTCATCTCTCTCCTGCAGCATCCTCGTTCCCTCCCAGCGTCCCTTCCTCGGCCCCCAGCACATCATCCCAGCGCTGCCCGTCCCTCAGCCCCACCTGGCACGGCCCTGGCGCAGGCCACGGCACACCTGCAGCTCTCCCGCCTGACCTCGGCATAGTGGTCGAGGAGGGTGGCCTGGAGGACGCGGGCGATGTCGCCGAGGTAGGGGGCCGTGGAGGCGCCGCAGCGCTGCAGCAGGAGGCTCAGCAGCTGCACCAGGCCGAGCCGCAGCTCCTCGCTGGGCTCCGCGCCCTGCGGCGGGCAGAGCCGCTGGGCCAGGGCCGGCAGGAGCACGGGCAGCGCCTCGCAGGGCCGCTCGCCGTGGCTGAGCCCGTGGCGGAGCAGCTGCAGGGCGAGCTCCCGGCACCGCTCCGCCGCGTCCCCCGCCAGGCAGCGCGACAGCGGCCGCAGCAGCCGCGCCGCGAACACCTCCTGCAGCACCGCGCCCGGCAGCGGCCGGCCCTGCAGCTGGGCGCGGATGTCCTCCAGCGCCCGCAGCCGCGCCGCCCGGCCGCAGTCGGGCTGCTGGAGCAGGCTCAGGGGCCGGGCCAGCGCCTGCGACAGCTCGGCCGCCGCCTCGGCCGCCGCCTCGGCCGCCGCCATGTTCCCGGCACCGGGGCGGCCGCGTCGCCAGGGACGCGCGGGGCGTTTGCGACGGCGGGAGCGCGCTTTACGGCCGTGCCCGGCAGTGCGAGGGGGACGGCGCGGAGAGAGGGACAGGGACAGGAACAGGGATAGGGAACAGGGATAGGGACAGGGACAGGGATAGGGACACGGGGAAAGGGACAGGGACAGCGACACGGGGAAAGGGACAGGGACAGGGACAGGGACAGGGACAGGGACAGGGACAGGGACAGGGATAGGGATAGGGACGGGGACAGGGACAGGGACAGCGACACGGGGAAAGGGACAGGGACAGGGATAGGGATAGGGACAGGGACAGGAACAGGGATAGGGACACGGGGAAAGGGACAGGGACAGCGACACGGGGAAAGGGACAGGGACAGGGACACGGGGAAAGGGACAGGGACAGGGACAGGGACACGGGGAAAGGGACAGGGACAGGGATAGGGACACGGGGAAAGGGACAGGGATAGAGACAGAGGCAGGGACAGGGACACGGGGAAAGGGACAGAGATAGAGACAGGGATAGAGACAGGGACAGGGGGAAAGGGACGGGGACAGGGATGGGGACAAAGGGACAGGGACAGAGATAGAGACAGGGACAGGGACACGGGGAAAGGGACAGGGACAGGGGGAAAGGGACTGAGACAGGGATAGAGACAAGGATAGAGACAGGGACAGGAAGAAAGGGACAGGGATAGAGACAGGGATAGAGACAGGGACAGGGATAGGGACAGGGGGAAAGGGACAGGGATAGGGACAGGGACAGAGACAGGGACAGGGGGAAAGGGACGGGGACAGGGATAGGGACAAAGGGACAGGGACAGAGATAGAGACAGGGACACGGGGAAAGGGACAGGGACAGGGGGAAAGGGACAGAGACAGGGATAGAGACAGGGGGAAAGGGACAGGGATAGAGACAGGGATAGAGACAGGGACAGGGGGAAAGTGACAGGGACAGGGATAGAGACAGGGACAGGTACACGGGGACAGGGATAGAGACAGGGACAGGGATAGAGAGCGGGACAGGGACGAGGACAGAGAGGGGGACAGGGACAGAGCGGGATGGAGGCACAGAGACGGTGACAGGAATAGAGCCAGGGGAAACCAAACAGAATGGGGGACAGGGACAGAGTGAGGGGACAGGGCTAGAACAGGGGACAGGGAGAGAGCGAGGGGAGCGGGACAGGGCAGGGTGACAGCGCTGCGGGCGCGGCCCGGGCCCTCGGCAGACCCGGGGGGGGCAGGCGGGTCCGGGACCGGGCCGGTACCGGCAGGAGGGAGCCGCTGCCGGGGCCCGCGGGCAACGAGAGGCGCCAGCCCGGGAGAAAGCCGCGGGTGGTGCGAGGGCTGAGGGGAACGGGAAGGGGACAGCGCCGGGGGCTCCGTGCCCGGCCATTTTCACATGTGCCACTTCCCCCGCTGTTTCTTTGGAGGGATCAAAGCACGCGCAGGAAGGTGTCAGTTTCTGTAACAGCGCTGTCTACATTTTAGTGTTTATTTGTATTAGCTAATGTATATATACATTGTGTTTATGTTGTACTTCTGGGTACTTTACACAACCACATGTTTTGTGTTCTCCTCTGGTGACTGCAAGGAACAGACATCAAAAAGATTCTCACGGTCCTTTTCTTGAGTGATCACACCGAATCTAAAGTGCAATAAACCACAGAACTAATTCAAATTATTTTGAAATAACCCTGTGTTTACCAGCAGAGTTTATTCTCTTGTTGCCCTTCTCCTAGCTTGACTGTGATCTTTTGGAGTCCTGTTTCACCCTTTATTCTATGGGAACCATGAATGTGAATTCCTGACAACAGAAGGAATACAAGCGTGCATTGAGGTATTTCTGACAGCAAGTGCTGGCCCATGGCTGAATGCCAGCTGTGACCACACTCCTCATGGCCTTGCACAGAGGTGCTGCTGGCTGGGATGGCTTTGCTCTAAATACCCCGGGCAGAGCTGGTGAGCTGTCCTTCCCAGCCCTTCCCAGCTCTTCCCGAGCTGTGGCGGCTCAGCAGAGCTGCCAGCTCCCGTGCCACAGGCAGCGCTGTGGCCGCCGTGCGCCTGCCTTGGCTCGGCAGCCTGTCCTGCACGGCCAGCTCATCATCCGTGATGGTCAGGACATGTTTCATGGCCAGCTTGTCCTCTGTGCCCAAGCCGGGCCATGTGTCACAGCCAGGCTACTGTCCTTCATGGCCATGCCCATCCTTCATGGTGTGGCCGCTTCACACATCCAGACTGGCCCTCGTGGCCAGGCCTGTTCTTAATGGCCAGACCATTGTCCATTGTGGCCAGGCTCGTCTTCCTTCGAGATCCTGTCCTCAGGCTGGCGGTGCGGAGCAGCCAGGCCAGGTCCTGCCATCCCCCGTGGCTCCGTGCGGTGCAGAGAGCTGCAGAGCGGCTCCGTGCGGTGCGGCTCGGAGCGGAGGGGTCGGTACCTCCCGGAGCAGAGGGCCGGTGCCGCCCGGTTCGGAGCGGAAGGGTCAGTACCTCCCGGAGCGGAGGGGTCGGTGCCGCCCGGTTCGGAGCGGAGGGGTCGGTGCCGCCTGGTTCGGAGCGGAGGGCCGGTGCCGCTCGGTTCGGAGCGGAGGGGTCGGTGCCGCTCGGTTCGGAGCGGAGGGCCGGTGCCGCTCGGTTCGGAGCGGAGGGCTCCGTGCCGCCTCTCGGCGGAGGCGGCGGTGGAGGCCGCGCCCGCCGGGGAGTGACGGCGGCGGCACTTCCTGCGGGCGAGCGGCGGCGGAGCCGGAGCCTTTGTGCGGGAGCGGGAGGAGGGTCCCCGCGGCGCCCCGCGGCCCCGGGCGGGCGGGCAGGCAGGAGCGGAGGCGGCGGCGGCTGCAGTGCGGATACCGGCAGGGGAGCCGCTTCCCCCGCCTCCACCGCCGGCGAGGACAGAGGAGGCGCCGCCGCTCAGCCGGCTCCGGCCAGCAGGTATTTACCGGCCCCTCCGTTCCCCGGGCCCGGCTGGGCGCGGAGCCGTGCGGCGGGGCAGGGGCAGGGGCAGGGGCAGGGACAGGGACAGGGACAGGGGCAGGGGCAGGGGCAGGGACAGCGGCGGCAGATCCGCCCGGCCGGGCCCGGGGGATGCGCTGCCTCCCGGCCGGGCCCGGGGCACTTCCCCGGTGCTCGGAGCCTCCCGGGCCTGCCCCGCACAGCCCCGCGCAGCCCCCCGCATGCACGGACCCGGGCAGAGAGGCCGGGGCCGGGGTAAAGCATCCCCGGCGTTCTGGGCTAGCAGCGGAGCGGTCATAACCCCGCTGGGGGAAATAAAGAGGGTTTGGGGCTGTTCTCCCCCCCAGGTCATCAAACTTCCCTTCGGAGAACTCATGTCCCTTCGGGGGCTCTGCCCCCTCCTCCTCAGCCTCCCCCGGGCTGCCAAGGGTCGCTGGCTGAGAAAGGGAGAGATGCTAAAACTGCCCAAAAATCTCCATAGCAAGAAGCTGGATTTCTAGTGACAGGAGCGAGTCGTCACGGGGAGAGCAAAGCAAGGCTTTGCACCGTCATTTAATAATGTTTTTGAAACTCCTCGCTTTGTAGGTTAAATTCACCGGTTTGATGGTTTTTTTGAAAGATCGATCACAATCTAGGTGTTAAAATCCTCTTTGTGTACTTGGTGGGATGTTGATACAAAGATGACACAGTTCAGCATTTCCACATACAACCTCAGAGCACTAAAGCTTTCAAATTGAATAGGTCATCCAGAGGCAACAGGCAATATTAAAATGTCTTTGCTCTTCAGGTCTCTCTGACAAAGGATTTGGGAACTGTCTCTTATCTCTTTCTTGCACCATTTTCTTACCTAGGTCGTGTTTTCTGTTTACAAGCCTGAAGATGGCTGCTGCTGCTTCCTGCAATGTGGAAGAAGATGAGAGCCTGAAGGGATGTGAACTCTATGTTCAGAAACACAACATCCAACAAATTCTAAAAGAATGCATTGTAAACCTCTGTATAGCAAAGCCAGACCGACCCATGAAGTTCCTCAGAGAGCACTTTGAAAAATTAGAAAAGGTCAGTGATTTTCAGGTGATTTTACATTTTCCATTTATAAAATGAAAAAGATTGTTTGAAGATTTCAAATGTTTTGGTACTTTTTTTTTTCCTTTTCAAAATGACCACACAACTGTGAAAATGTAAACTGTTAAGAGAAAAAAGCCCCAGCCCTTCATTTGTGGATGGCTACTATAACATTGGCTATAGTTGAGAATTTTTTGTGCATAACACCAAGATTATAATATCTCAGGAAACTGCATTTGTTAAAAATGACCCTAATTGTGGGGCATGATACCCTGAACTTTCATCTCTTGGAAGAACTCCCTGTGGGTGCAAAAGATGTTGTATATTCCAGTGTCACGTGGTGGGGTTTTCCCTTCCCCTAAGTTCTCTAAATCTTTGAGCAGTTTGCTATTGAATTTCACTGCTCTCTCCTGTCTGCAGTGGCTATCCCAGGATCCTCTGACAGGGGATGCAATAAGAGACACCTCACTTATTGTGACTGCCTTCAAAAGCAGTGTAGAGAGGGGGAAACATTTTAGAGCATTCCCAGACAAATTCTTTCTAAAGCCTAGGGGTGTCTTTGCAGGAAGAGCACGTTGTGTGAGCAAGTGTTGTTGTAGGCTTGAGAGAAAAGTTTTAGTAGTTTATTCCTCCAGGAGTGAATAATTCATAAGGCTGATATATCACCAGTGATGTAAAACATTTAATACATCTCACTCTCTGCTTTTCAGATTAATTTTTCTGTAGGTGAGTATATGCCAAATTTGCGTAGTTTTAAAAAAATGCAAACATTGCATGTTGGTGGCAGCCTGGGACATCAGAGAGGTGTAGAAAGTACAAGGTGGTTTGTAATTGTATTTGATTATTGTGAAAAAGAAACAGTCTCTTAATTCTGTATTTTCTAAACTTCTGACAGGCGAGACCCATTTTGAGAGACTCAAAATTGTTGAATTTCCTTCACTGTGTTGTGAATTATTATCCATCATAACATGTGGAATTTTGGACTTTTTGAAAAGAAGGATAAACGGCATTCTTGACAAAATCCCATTAAAACATGCTGTGGTATTATGGAATATGCTCCATTGCTGGAGGGATTTCTTGAGGAGTTGTACTGGGGGAGTTTGGCTTTGTTGATGTTAACACAGCACACACACCTGAGACAGGAGGGCAGCTCCTACCCTTGAGAAATGACATCTTCTTTCATGTGATCTCCCATTATTTCCCAGAGAACAGCAGATCCCAAAATTCTGTAGGACATCAGTCAGGATGCCAGCACAGGAGCTGATGGATATCACTTGTCTCAAAATGGAAGATGATTTAGGAAACATCAAGGCATCAACTGCAGGGAATATTGTGCTTGCTGTGGGAGGACACAATCTTGGCACTGCCTCTCTAGAGCAGCCTGGGGGCTGAGCCTGCTGAGCCTGGAGGCTTTAGGCTCCTTCTGGAGGTTTCCAGCACTGTAATTCTTGTTCCTACAGCAGTTTGACTCCCTTGTTGCCCAAACATCTCCGAGGACTTCCTTGGGATGAATTGCACTGTGAAGGATTTTCTGCTGTAGAATAATATTTTGACTTAGTTGGTTGCATGAGAACAGTTGAAAGGAAGACTTCTAAAGATAGAAAAATCTTTCAATAAGTTTTATCCTGTTTTTATACACTTGTCATGTACAGG
The DNA here is from genome assembly GCF_031753505.1 of Anomalospiza imberbis. Lineage (NCBI taxonomy): Eukaryota > Metazoa > Chordata > Aves > Passeriformes > Viduidae > Anomalospiza > Anomalospiza imberbis. Next base: position 11,123,468 of record NC_089696.1, on the reverse strand, counting down.
TAGTTTGAAGAATCCTAATGGAATTGTGAGTTTAGCAATTGTTCATCAGATTTTTGTAAATGTGCAATACTGATGTGGCACATTTGCTACTACCTCCTCAAATTTGGTCGTGTGTAGGGAGAGGAGTGAAAAATCTTTGGGTTTAATAATGATTTTCTAAACAAAGTCATGCATTTTTCCACCGGTGTGGTATTGTGGGGTTATTTTCCAAACTCATTAAGATAAACAACACATTCCACTGAAGAAAGCAGTAGAAGAACAGTTTATCTGTCAAAAACACATGTGGGAAGTTTAGAGATGAAGTGTAGGATATTTTTCAAGTGGTTAAAAATGAGCTTGTGGAAAACAAGTAGAGCTTGATCCACATCCATGTACTGGAGCTACCTCAGAAGTGAATAAAAAAAAAAGAAGAGTGTGTTTAATTTTGTTAATTCTTAACTCAATCTCATAAAATCAACTCATAAAAGCAAGATTTATTATGATATGCAAGATCAGAGTGGATCATAAATGCTTCTCACCTTCTGATGACATCAGAGTTGGGTCCATTGCCTTCAGCCTGCTGCTAAATGAGAATGGGTCAGGGACTGACCCCTGACCCCAGCACTCTCACTGGCCCCAGGTGTCATTCTTAGGTCTGACACGTCAGGAGCAGGTTTGTTTTGGCAGGAATTGGTCCCAGCAGCTGAGAGCAGAGCCAGCAATGAGGTAATGCTCGAGGGATGTGGACTGTCCTGGGCTAGTGTTCAGCTCTGTGGCTGGGCCACTCCTTATTCACAGCATGGACAAGGCCTGAGAGGGCTGTAAAGGGAGAACATGAATAAATAATTCTGAATAAAGTACTGGAGACTGAGGTTTGATGTTTGATGTTTGATTCTGAAGGAGTGCCAATGTTAGAAAGAACACTCACCCCAAAGCCTTTCTAAATGCAGCGTATTTGTATCAAGTACAGTATCAAAAACCATTGCCCTGAAAATAATTGTGGGAAAACTTTTAATACACATTTTTCTGTTCACTTAATACTGGCAGGACCTGCTTAAGTTACCAGTAATTGCTGGGAATCAGCCTGTGTTTCTATATTCTGAAGTTTGCAAGTCACTTTTATATGCTGTGACCTCTGGACTTCAAGATGACATCTACTCTGATCACATTAACAGTTACTTTGTAAAAATCTGTAACATGCCCTTGAGCAAAGAAAATAGTTGAAAACAGTTTAGATACTTTAGATTTTAAAACCTGTGATATTTCCTTTGAACAATTTATTTTATGTTTCCCTCTGACTGCATAGATCTTGGTGGATGGAGTGAGGAAAGTCTTTCCCTTAGGGACTGTAATTGGGTTTTTTTGGAGTGAGGGAATAGACCTTAGCTAAGAAACTGTGGCATTATTTTAACAGCTGTAATTAAGTCCTGTTTACTTGAGGACTAAAGGAGGCATAGCAGAAAAAAACAGGGAACCCATATTTTATCTCTGGTTCTTACATTATGTGAAAAAGTCAATTACTGAGAAATTACAGGCAATGCTTTGTATTTTTAGCCATACTGAGACTGCAAAAATTTCATAGTGTCAGGCTGTTTAGTGCCATGATTACATGATCAAAGGTGGAGTTGTCTTGCCAGGCTAAGTTCAGCCGTTCCACAGCAAAGAATTAGAATAAAGAATAGAACTAATGAAGAAGATGGCACAAAAGAAGAGGAAGCAGCAGGAAACTGCGGGATGTGTTTAACATGGCTTTGCTTAAGCCATTTTAGTGTGGGGTATTTCAGAGCAGGGCTGAGCTGGGCTTTGCTGGTACTTTCTGGACCTGAGCTCTCTCCAGGGCCCTTTTGCTGCCCTTAGCACAAGCAGGAAACACTGCTTTCCTCTAATAAATGAGGAAAGAAATGCTGCCAGCGGATGGGCAGCGTTCTTTGGGCTCCAGGCTGATGCCCCACGCCTTGCGGTGCCGTTGGAAGGAAAATTTTGGGAGAAGCCGAGCTCACATCCCGCGGTTTTGGGAGCTCGAAGCCCGAGGTTTTAGGAGTTCGAACCCCGCGGTTTTGGGAGCTCACACCCCGGAGTATTGGGAGCTCGAACCCCGCGGTTTTGGGAGCTCGAACCCCGCGGTTTTGGAAGCTCGAACCCCGCGATTTTGGGAGCTCGAAGCCCGAGGTTTGGGAGCTCGAACCCCGAGGTTTTGGGAGCTCACACCCCGCGGTTTTGGAAGCTCGAACCCCGCGATTTTGGGAGCTCGAAGCCCGAGGTTTTGGGAGCTCGAAGCCCGAGGTTTTAGGAGTTCGAACCCCGCGGTTTTGGGAGCTCGAACCCCGCGGTTTTGGGAGCTCACACCCCGAGGTTTGGGAGCTCGAACCCCGCGGTTTTGGAAGCTCGAACCCCGCGGTTTGGGAGCTCGAACCCCGAGGTTTGGGAGCTCGAACCCCGCGGTTTTGGGAGCTCGAACCCCGCGGTTTTGGGAGCTCACACCCCGAGGTTTGGGAGCTCGAACCCCGCGGTTTTGGGAGCTCGAACCCCGCGGTTTGGGAGCTCGAACCCCGAGGTTTTGGGAGCTCGAACCCCGCGGTTTTGGGAGCTCGAACCCCGCGGTTTTGGGAGCTCGAACCCCGAGGTTTTAGGAGTTCGAACCCCGCGGTTTTGGGAGCTCGAACCCCGCGGTTTTGGGAGCTCACACCCCGAGGTTTTAGGAGTTCGAACCCCGCGGTTTTGGGAGCTCGAACCCCGCGGTTTTGGGAGCTCGAACCCCGAGGTTTGGGAGCTCGAACCCCGCGGTTTGGGAGCTCACACCCCGCGGTTTGGGAGCTCGAACCCCGCGGTTTGGGAGCTCGAACCCCGAGGTTTGGGAGCTCGAACCCCGCGGTTTGGGAGCTCGAACCCCGCCGTTTGGGAGCTCGAACCCCGCGGTTCGGGGGCTCACACCCCGCGGTTTGGGAGCTCGAACCCCGAGGTTTGGGAGCTCGAACCCCGCGGTTCGGGAGCTCGAACCCCGCGGTTTTGGGAGCTCGAACCCCGCGGTTTTGGGAGCTCGAACCCCGCGGTTCGGGGGCTCACACCCCGCGGTTTGGGAGCTCGAACCCCGAGGTTTGGGATCTCGAACCCCGCGGTTCGGGAGCTCGAACCCCGCGGTTTTGGGAGCTCGAACCCCGCGGTTCGGGAGCTCGAACCCCGCGGTTTTGGGAGCTCGAACCCCGAGGTTTGGGAGCTCGAACCCCGATGTTTGGAAGCTCGAACCCCGCGGTTCGGGAGCTCGAACCCCGCGGTTCGGGAGCTCGAACCCCGCGGTTCGGGTCAGGCGCGCTGCCCCGCGTGGCCCCGCCTGGCGGCGCCGGGCGGAACTGCACCCGCGCGTGCCGGGACCCGGCCTTGGAGAGGAAAGTGTGCGACAAAGCACAAATGCACCCTCTGTTAGCAAAATGCACTTTGTTCACTTACCACAGAGAGTTTCAGAACCAAACGTACTCGAGCATCTATGTTTGGGCACCAGGCTCTTCTTCTGCGGCAGTATTCTCTCGCAGTATTTGTATTTTATCACAGAAAGGAGTCCTTCGATCAATAACTTCTGCCAGAACCTGTCTAAACTGATGAAATTAATTCTTAAAAGTACACGTTGTTATTATGCAAAGTATAACTCACTGCTTTCAGATAAGCTGGGGAGAGGTTATGGTTTCGAAGCAAAATCACTCAGAGAAAAAGCTATAGAAAAAATGCATTACCCAAGCAGTTTTTTAAAGCCTAATAATGATATTGTTCCAAGCTTGCCAAGCAGTTGGGTGGTATCTCCGTGGTGGTCAGAAATGTTGGTAAAGCATGCAGGAACATACCTGAGATGCTGATAGAAGCACAAGAGTGGGAGCACCAGGTGCCCTGGCTGTGTGACTGCGCTTCGGAGCAGGCTGGGGCAGCCTCTGTCCTGCCTCTCCCCTGAGATCAGTACTGGGCAGAGCTGGATGAAAAGCTGCTCAGGTGGGACCTCTGTGATTGCCAGTCAGCCCCAGGCAGTGTTGTGAGAGGTGACAGTTTTCTTGGAAGAGGTAAATGAAAACAAGGTGAATTTTTAAAGCCCCCCCACACCCCCCGGCAAACTTTCCTTCATGTAGGATAAAGGGAATAAGAGCAGAAAGAGAAAAAAAGCTTTTTCCATAAGAAATAAAATTAGTTATAAGCAAACCCATGCTCTTATGAGCTTGTATGGAACACATTAGAGCTGAGCTCCCTGTTTACTTTGTGTGTCCACAAGTGTGAGTGGCTTTCCCAGTCTAAAAACCAAAACCTAAAAAAACCAGAATGCAGTGATGGAACATGGAGGGAATTCTGCCTGGGAGAGGTCTTTGTTTCACGTCTCAAGCTCCCCTGTTTTACATTCATCAGGTTACTTAATCCACTTTTATGTGGGCTTGTCTCTTCTTACACAAGCTATGCGTGCATACATTGTTATTTAGCTGGATTTTAAGAATCAGAAGTGTTGGCTATGATTCTCTTTGATTATATAAGCTTTTAAGTATCAAAAATAGGGTCTGTGTTTTGTAACATAACCTCTCACTTTGCTGTGAGGCGTGTGTAAGAAAGCAGGGAAGAGGTGGTGATGGGTTGAGATGCTGAAGACACTGGTGGGGGAACACAAGAAGTGTGAAGTTGCAGGAGGTAAAACAATGGCAGTGAAGGGTCTGAGGAAGGTCAGCCATGCAGCTGGAGTGTCATCAGAGTAGCTGGATTTTTGGCAGGAGAATTTTGCCTGGATTGGAAATTGGGAAAGAGCAGAGATGCAGAGAGGCCACGGAGGATGCAGAAATAGTAATCAAAGTGGAGGATAACTATGGAGGGGGTAAATGCCTTGGTAGGATAGTAGGGAGTGCATTTAAAGATATTTCTTAGAATTCCTGTAGAAGAAAAGGTAGCATGGAACAGGGGAAGGCAGTGGAACAATAATTGGGATTGTGTGAGTAACAAGGCTGAATTGATCATAAAGATTGTCTGTCCTGGCAAAGATAAGACTGGAAAGAACATTAAGATCTCCCAGATTTTTCCTGCTTTTAGTGATGGCATCAGTCAGTCCCTTGCTTCCAGCAAAATGAAGTGCTTTGCCTTTGGCCTTTATTGGTTGCTGTAAATCATCAGCCCCAAGGAGTGGTGAGGGGTGTTAGAAACCCTCCTGGATTGAGAGCATCTCCTCTGGGTCAATTCCAGCACAAAGAAAGATTAGTTACCTGTGCATGAACCTTCCTGCACATTTTCTGTGACTAATCCAGGTCTGTCAGGCAGAAAAGTTTATGAATGTGCTTGAGGGAAAAAAAACGAAACATTTAGAGTGCACTTGATGGTGTTGTTTTTGAATGCAATGTATACATTGTAGGAAGCAGAGCAGAGGTACTGAGCTTTGATATCAAATGTCTGACTTGCTTTTAAAAGTCTTTTTGGGATGTTGCTTTAAGGCTGCACAGTGATTTGGAGTTCCCTTAGGTGCTTTCCTTCCTTCAGCTCATCTGAGTTTTCAGGTAGTGACAAAGCCTGAAAGGAGAGACTGGGAGAGGAATTGAATTTCTGCTTAGAAATGCTTCAGCTGACAGGGAAGAAAGCTTCTGGGTCAGGAAGTGTGTGTGCTCTTGAGCAGTGGTCTGAAAGGAAGGGTAAACCTAAAACTGTCTCAGCATTGTGGCTGCTTCACTTGTAATGCTTAAACTCATTAAAAATTCATGGAAGAATTGTCTGGGGCAGATGCTAAGGACAATATGCTAAATTCCTGTGGTTTATACCTCAGCCTCTTGTAGCTGAAAGTGGACATTCAAAAGATAAATTGGTTACTCAATTGTATTTATTGGTTCTTCTTTCAGTTTGAGGCAGTGATCAAAGGCAGTTACACTGCCTTGCTGTTGTGCCTTCCATGTGTTTTCTCATTTGAAGGTGGACATAGTTGGGCAATATGATTATGAATTATCAGTGCCATCCAAAGAGAGAGACAGAGAGAATCACTTGTTGTCATGACAACAAAAGATGATGTGGTGTTTACTTGAAACTGAGTTCTGCACAAGGATTCACATCAAGCCGCATCTGAAGATCGGTGTTTGAAGAACTCTTCTTGAGACAGCTCATCCTCCTTTCAAACACTGGCTGCATTTGTGCAGTTTTACCCCAGGATATGTGGAAGACGTCTCTCTGAAAGCTCAGCCCAGGACAGAGCAAACTCTTTTATTTGCAAAAGGCACGCTCTAGTTCAGGAATGGGGATCCTTCCCAGACTGCAGATAGCGGCGTATGGAAAAGCCAGCCAGCCAACTGCCTGCTGTTTATGTAAAAGGAGTTTGTAGTGAAGAGACTTCCTTTTAAAATGAATCACACCGTAACTCACTTTTATAATCCTTTAAAATCTTTTTGGCTTCTAAAAGTATTTGAGATTAAGAGCATGCTTTGTAGTATTAATTTTATCTCACTGAGCTTCCTTTTGTATATAAATCTCTGCTGGGGTGGGGGAGATATTATTTATTAATTCCTTGGAAGTGGCTTTTATGCAATGTGTACTGAAGAGAGAAGAGTGTATTTTATATTCAAATGTGGTAAACTACTACTCTTCTCGCTGAGTCAATATGCTCTGTATAAAAAGAACTGTGTAAGTGCTGCACACCATTAGTCACCCGACTGCCCTCTTGTACTTGCCTTTTAGTTAAATTTTAGCTGCTATTCTTCAGAAGGGTCTTTACTACCTATCAGTTAAGCCCATGAAGAAGGTGCATTTGGTTGTGTTCATTTGATATAGTCGGAGACCACTAACACGATCAGAGATAGGCAGTCAGAATGTTGTTTGAAATTCAGTCATAGCTTTTGTTTTTAAAGACTAGATATTAAATATAATTGTAATATATAGCACACATTTGTACTTGAAATATTTTGCTTGATTGTAATTTAGGAATCTAGAGACAGAGAGGAATAAGGAAGAAGTTGATAAGAATGCTGAAATAGGATCTGCAGTTCTTACACTATAGGAAAATCTAATTGAGTAATTTTTTACGTAGCTAGTGCTGCTATTTGAATGTGAAATTAAAAAAGTTTCAGTAAGGATTTAATACATCTGAAATTCTGGTTTTTTGGTTACAGCACCGAGGTCAACTGTATTGTGGCCTGGGAGTTTTGGGGTTGTAAGCCAAATTTAAGCCCCAAATGATCTCAGAAAGAACTTGGCACTTTTTAAGGCAGGTCAAGATCTTGAAAAGTCAGATCTTTAGCCAGCCCTCTACATTTTATCTCTGATCTTGTCCCCTAAATATTTCAGTAATGCCTTCTTCAAAACAAGAATGTGTGACTTGTTACTTTGAGTCATGCAGCATGGGAAATACTGTTCAGTTTTTTATTTCAAGTAGCAATAGTGCATCAAAACTGGTGTCAGAGAAGGGCAGTGTCAGTGATGGTGCAGGAATTGACTGGAATAAAACCAGAAAAGACAGGTGGCATGATGGATTCGATGTAAACACCAATGGCAAAACATATATTAATCATCCATTTTTCTTGCAAGCTTGAAAGTTGTGAGCTTGTGCCAGTTTTCTGTACTGCCCTTTTCTGGTGCCATACCTGATGAGCTGTGGATAAGTCACTTCCTCTGTCAGTGGGACCAGCTGGTGATGTTGGTGATCTGCCACTCGTGCTGGTGCTCCCAGATGCTCCCTCCTCCACTCACTCCCATCCTAGCTCTGAATGGAAAGTCTCACTGAAAATTTCCTGTAGGACAGAGGCCAGGTCCTGGCATCCCTGTTGGAGGAATGTTGGTTTATGGGGTGTGCAGGGAGCTCAGCATTGCTGTGTTTTCTTTTGGGTAGCCTGCAGTGCTGCTGAGCGGAGTTCTCTGAAAAATCCTGGAGTTGTTGGGGGAGTCATGGGGTGATGGCTACGTGTGCATCCCTCAGCATGGCACTGGGGCTACCAGGCTGTGGGGTTTGCCTACACAGAGGAGGTGACAGCAGATGAAACACTGGGCTACTGCTGCAGCAGCCAGCTTGCCTCCTTACAGTGCCTGTGTTCCCCCTGCCCATGCCCTCTGGTTTCCTGTAGCAGGAAACAGAACATATGGTCCACCCCACCCCCAGTTCTCCCCTGCCTTTAGGCAGGATCAGTGGAGATTGGGATGAGCCAGCCCCAAAGGCTCTGGGGAAGCAGCAGGGACAGTGAGTGTGCTGTGGCTGTGCCAGGGGGTGAAGAAGAGGGCTGGGTCTGAGCAGACAGCCCCTGCTCCTTTGACTGACAGACATGGATGATGCAAAGGGAATTTTACTCCTTTATGCTTTCCCTTGAATCCCAGGAAGCTGAGGGATAGAACATGGGGCTCTGGGAAAATACTATAATTATGGGTAATCTGGTTTGTCTCTATCCTTTGGAAGTCAAATTCAGTGTATCAATTGACAATCTTGCAACTCTGACCTCCTTTCTTGAAAGTTTTCTGTACTGTTTTCTGCTCTTGTTACTCTCTCTTCAGGGATTCCCTTTCCTATTTTATTCTCTGTTCCACAAGCATGAAATTTGGAGAATAACCTCCCTATTGGCCAGCTGGTGCTAGGCCAGCCACCATCCTTCATAGTCCTCTGGAGCCTACCTTGAATCTTATTTGCTTGGAAGGAGTCCCATTGATTATAAATCAGTTGTATGGCAGAAATTCTGGAGTAGGGAGCATCTTTGTTGTTTGTGGTGATAGTAAGCTTGCAAAGCAGAGCAGGATGAAGAAACCTATCTAATATATCAATGTGTGACTTCTGACACGTTTCTGTACTAGAGACAACGACATATACAAGCCAACTGAGAAAATAACAGCTGTGATGATGGAGACTAAGCCAAAGAAGTTTTGCTTTCTCAACAAGGAGTAGCTGCAAAGATATTCCTGCACTTTATATACATTGGTTGCCATGATGTGTAAGAAAGAGCTGAACAGGTCAGATGCCTGTGCACACATTGCAGTTAATGCTATTCTCATGAAATCTGTAATTTTCTTTCAGCAGTGTGAACTGAAAGGGTCGCTGATAGCCACAAAAGAAGGGCAAATTGACTAAATCCAGTGAGAGCTGTTTCATTGTCTCTTTTTGCCTTGCAGGAAGAATGCAAGCAAATCCTGGCCCGGCAGAAATCCAGCTCCCAGTCGGATTCTCACGACGACGAGATTTCCCCTCCGCCCCCCAACCCGGTGGTGAAGGCGCGGCGCAGGAGGGGGGGGGTCAGTGCAGAGGTGTACACTGAGGAAGATGCTGTTTCCTACGTCAGAAAGGTAACCTGGCACCATCTCTCTGCCTCTGAGATCTACAAGACAATCGGGTGGCTCATGTTTTGTCCCTGATTTGGGCTCCTGGGCCAGTCCTCGTGCTGGCATGAGCAGGGCCTGACCATCTTCACACTCAAGGTCTTTTTCTGTCTCCTTGACTGAGGACTTTCCCCATCAATGGGATTTCAGCATTCGCTGTTCCTTCCTTTTTGAGGTATGCTGCTCATCTAACAGGGTCAGTAATTCTCAGCCATTTTCTTGATAATCACTGGCTTCAGCATCTTCTGAGTTTGATCAGAACCTCTCATTATCAGAAGACAGCTTTTCTATTGCTACATTTCCTGTTCGTTTTTGGGGTTTTTTTGTGGGTCTTTTTTTTTTGTTTCCAAAAGTCAGATCTGCCTCAAGTTTTCTTTAATCTGGGTTTCCTAGACTGCTCAGGCACATATTTTCCATGTTGATTAGGTACCACTTAACCCACTGAATTTTGGAAGCCTCTTGACCATACTTGGGTGATTTTGTGTGACCATTGTCTTTGAAGAAATGCCAATGCCAAATAAGATAATTTCTTCACTGGCAGCTCTATTTTGGGCTTCTCTCTTTTTAACTGCCTTTTTTCACAAAAATATCTAGCTATGTTATATCTTTGATATCTCTTAATAACTCTGCATGTTTTTTTGACACTGGCTAAATCTTTCAAAGATTATTGGAAGAGAGACATTACAATAGCATATGTCATGTTTGTTTAGGGAGCCAGGCTGAAAATGTATTTCATAAAGTTGACAGATGCTACTAATGTGCTTTTGTGCACGCCTGGAGTAGCTTTAACTCAAAGAGCTTTTTCTTTATGGGAATGCATTTTGTCAGTCACTGTTTTTTGGCAGAATGATTTTTGCCTTTGCAGTCAGATGTGCTTTTGTCATCTGCTTATGATACAAGTTCACTGGCTGCTCTGGGGATTTCTGTCCCAAGAAAAAAAGAATTAGGAGAGCCATTCATCCTAAAAACAAGTGTGTAAGAGTATTCTTGTGGCAGTTAAATAATGTTTGCAAGTGTGTGGTAAATTTTAATAGCACTGTGGTCAAGTCATTAATGAATGCCCTGCACTGTTAAAAAACTTGTGTGATACTTCAGAAGCCACTTTAAAACACTTTTCTTTCTGTGCATTTTGCAATATCCCCCTAAAAAACTTTCATTAAGAGATCACATTTGTTTCTGCTTATTATGGGTTCCATCTGACTCTTCTGAAAATCAAAGGAAACATCCCTTCCCACCCCCCTGAGCAATTATTTTATGTTTATAATGGAACCTGAAGTAACTTTGTTTTCTTCATTTCTCAGCAGTGATGTCAGTGAGCCCTGACAGTAGCATGAGTAGGCAAGAACCAGAAGCAGCAATACTGATAATATTCTGTGTGTTCTGTGACTATCCCTGTTGTGATTTTAATTTCCTAGGAACTGACTGATCTTAAATAACAATAATTTAGGGGATAGTTTCTGGTACAGCTACAGATGCTGGAAGGAATGTAGAACTAGCACTGGGAGGATTTGTGTCAGTGCTTTGTCTTCTGCCATAAGCAAATGGATCCCATGGTGAAACCCATGGATGTGTGTTTGTGACAGATTTCTAGAACACAGAAATAAAAGGAGACACTGAAAGGACAAATTATGGAACAAATTTAAAAGAGCAAAAAGCAAGGCAAAGGTTGTATTAGACTATTGCAAACAGATGGAAATTTAGATCGTAGTCAGGAAGAACTGCTGGCTTGAATTCAGGTGTTGGATAGAAACACATCTGGGTTATAAGCCAGTTTGAAGGATTCCTTGAAGGGGTGAGATATAGCATGAGTAGTGCTAGAGGCAGTGAAATGATTTATGTCCCAGGAGAGAAAATCAAAAGAGATTTAGCTTTGTGATTTGAGCAAGCACATGGCATGGCTTCATTCTGAGGAAGATCTCTGTGGAGGGTTAGTTCATCCTTGAACTAGAGAAAGCAATATTTGTCAACACATCTGACAACACAGTTAACAACTAACAGAACAGCAATCTTGCTCTAAAGAGGGTTCTCAGCTTGAAGAGAACATTCAATGATTATTTGGAAGAGTGATGTAAGAAATGTCCAAGTGATTCTTACCAGCAGTTGACTTTGGTCAGATGCCTGGTCATACCTAGAGAATCTCTCATGTGTTTTCTGTGTCCCTGCCCCAACAAGCCCACAAAGCCTTGTGGCTTTCACTGCTGCAAATTTACACTGAGAAAGGCTAGTCAGTGCTATTTCATAATCAGACAGAAAGGCTGGAGTTGAGTGTCGTAGTGATCTGATTATTTACCCTTTGGCTCATCAGCAGTAAGCTGAGCTGGTGTATTCTTAATAGAGCAAGGGTTCAGGCCTGCAATTCAATCCAGTGTTCCTCTGATAGGGTAAAAACCAAGAATAAGATGCTGGCTGAATTTAACACTGAGAAATTTAAGCTTTTAGATAAATTAGATCAGGTTTCACTCTGATACAAACATGCAGTATATGTATACTTCTCTAGACTTAATTAGAGTAATCTGATGACTGCAACAGTCGATACAAGAGAGGTCTTAAGCCAATTTAACTTTAGATCTGCACAGTGCAGCATTTCCCTGTGAAATAAATCTTGATAATTCTTTGTGGGAACTGGTTCTACATCAGTTTTACCCTTTGAGACATCCTTCTTTTGGTTGGATGGGTAATTCCTTGCCTTTCCAGGATGAGGGAATGGAAGTACCTGCACATCAACACAGGCAGCAACTTGAAACAGACAGATACACTACTTCTATCATAAGAAAATGTGAGATCTAAATGCCCCTCATCAGACCTTTACTGTGCAGTAATTGAGACTGGCAAATAGATTTTGATTTTTATATTGCAGTAAGGTTTATTTAGCATTTAAAAGTTCTCCTGTGCTTGATTCTGTCCTGTTATAATTAAACTATTATGGAAAATCACAATATCAAACACAATGGATATATTTGATAGGTCATAATTTTGTTACAAATTTCTTGTGTCTCTCCTTATCTTGGAGTCTCTGACTGGTAGAAGAAGATACTTGGCAAATAGAGAGATACATTATCTACCGACATCTTACCAAAATGGCTACCAAAATGGACAGCTTAGCTTTCCAAAGTGGAAATACACCTGAATTTCAACTTTTATTTTATGCAAATTCATGCACAACAGGACTTTTGATATCTCTCCAATTAACAAATAAAAACCTCTTCATTCTCAAATGGAAATTCTGCTTGTTTGCCATGAAGCCAAGGCACAGGATTTTGACTCAAGTGGGCCTATCAGGAGCTTGGTTTCTTATACCACAGGCAATACTGAAAACTATGAAGTAATCAATACATTTTTACCTTTTTCCTAAAGAAAGGTTGCTGTTTTCACATTTTTAAAAGTAGGTTGCTTCTGATATGGGTTGGAGGGAAGAGGAACATAAAATACATTTTCCTCAGTCCAAGATATTTGAAAGGAGACTACACAGCTGCCAGTACCTCCTAATTACAGTATTTCTTGGACATCCTTCTCCCCAGTCATCCCTGATTTTATATTTCCTTTCTGAGTGTCATTTTGAGAACAAAACTTCTTATCCTCACATTATCAAAACTGTAATTTATTACTTTCTTAGTGGCTTTATATTATAGCCTAATCCTGTCTCAGTGCCTGAAATCAAATTACATCCATTTTCTTGAATAGTGGAATTTTCTGCAGATTTCATGATTTGTGAGGAAATACAATCAGGCTTGTAATTACCTTTCATTCTTTTCTCTACAGGTTATTCCAAAGGACTATAAAACTATGACTGCTCTGGCCAAGGCCATCTCCAAGAATGTGCTCTTTGCTCATCTTGATGACAATGAACGAAGGTATGAGGATCTTTATGATTCAAGGGAATTCATAGCTTGGTGTGAGGACAAGAAATTAGATTAAATTTCATCTCAGGGTCCAGAACTGCTCTCACTGGTGCATTTGGGTCACACTAGATGCACCCTCAAACATGCTCATGCTTTTATGACAGAGGGTAAAATCACAAGGTAAAAAAGGACAAGAACAGGTTAGAGTGTATTCAGGCATATTTAATATTTTCAGAACAGATGGGCCTGATAAACTTTATTCTAGATTACTTGATTAGCTAAAGCAATCTCAGAAGCATTTGTCATTACTTCTGAAACTCAAGCAAGACAGGTCAAGTGCTGAATGAGTGGGAAAGGAAAAGCATAATGTCTGTAAAGAGATAAAAGGGAATGACAGGTAAATTGTTTTGTTCTTGGAAAAACTGGAGCAAACAAATTATGTATAAGCACCCGAAGGAGACCAAAGAGTTCAGTAACAGCCAATGTGATTTTTAAAGACATTAAAATGTCTTTCCAGAACTGATAGCAAGCTGTACAGCTGGGGGAGGCACAAAGGACGCCAAAGAGCTCAACTTCCAGTAATGTTTTTGACATTATTGTTTATGATGGTTTCATAAAGAAAAACCAGGGAAGTGTGTCTTTAGTGAAACCAGTGTGGAGTCAGTGCAAAACTGGTGGAATGATACCAAATAGCAGGTATCACTGGTCCATCATTCCAGTGGAAAGGCATATTGAAGGGGTCATTCTGCTTTTCACCATTATTGTCCTTAGTAGCCTCAGTGGGACAGGCCACGAGTGTTGAATTTTTAGCTGACATGAAGATGGGAAGGGCTACTAAAACACTGGGAGACAAGGGCAGCATTCAGAATTAGGCTGACAGGTTGAAGGCATGTTTTGGTAAAAGCAGGATGGATTGACACTGAGCCAAGTGCAGAGAAGTATTCCTTAGGCAGGAAAAACACCTTTATGACTACAAGACAGTTTGGCAGTTTTGGTAGTTCCTGGAAAAATCATGTGGGACTTATTGTGACTCGTGGTCTGAATAATAGTCACTAATGTCAAGTTTTTTTTTTGAAAATACTAATGTTTTTCTGGGGTAACTAAACAGAACATGTAAGATGTCCCATTGTTGGAGAGATTTCAGCTGGAAAACAGTGTCCAGTTTGTGCACTGCACTTCAAGAAAAAACAGAGGAAATTCCTGGAGGAGTGGTGGGAATGATCACAGACCTAGATAACATCACTTCTGAGGGAAGAATGGGATTGCTTGGCCTGCAGAATAAAGGTTGGGGCAGAGGGATGCAATAATAGCTTATAACTGCATGTGAATAATGCTATATGAGTGATAAACTGCTCTGTGGGCCAGAGGGTAAAGAAAACCAATTTTAAAGTGCAGTGGGAGAGAGTCAAGTCAGATCCAAGAAGAGGTCTCTGGTTGCTTGGGTAGGTTGTGGATTCTCCACCACTTGAGGCCATTAGGACAGATTAGACTGTGGTCTGCCAGGAATGACAAGATCAGCCCTGCCTTGCAGCAGATAAGGCTCAGTGAGGTCAGGAACTCCTCACCAACCCCTCTTTTCCATGCTTCCATGGTTAGAAAAGACAAAAACTTTCTCTACACTGGTGGTTTTAGCTCTGGCAGAACATCAGCAGCACAGTCCCTCAGTGGGGCTATTCAAATGCTTGCAGTCAAAGCACATTCCAAGAGTGCAAATTTTGCTCCCTCTTGCAGATGTTTACACAGTTTAATTACTTTGCAATCTTAATGATGTCATATTAACATGCAGATTTCTGGAGTAATTAGAAGAGGATGAAGTTTGCACATTTCTTCTAGATTTTTCACCCACAGTGGGGAGTTCTTGTACAGAACTGCTGTGAATCCTGATCATGCTGTCAGCATGCTGATGTGGCAGGCACTGAAAGGATAGGTTTTAGGGCTGGAAAAAAGGACATTTCAGTGATTTGTTATCAAAAGAGGATAAGAGACAAAATCTGAAGGACAAGTGCTTTTTCTTACACTGTGCTGATTGCACGTCATGATCATGGTCTCTCCTATCTGTTCCCTGTGTCCCATTTTCCTCTGTCCTGTCATGGATATGTGGTAGGAGTGAAAAGACCGGCGCAGGCTCCCATGTGCATGCTGCAGGTGCATTGTGGACTCTGCTTTTGCAAACTATGGCTTGGCCAGGTGTATTCTGCCTCTGCTGTCAAAAGATTCAGAAGCTCCTGGGTTGTGCACTGGAGCATGGTCAGGTACAGACCATTTCCCTGCTCAGGGATGTGTCCAGAGGCCTCGTTCGAGCCTCATGATAAGCACAGCAGGCTATAGCTGACATCAGGAAAAAGAAAAGGAGCTCACAGAAGGATGCATATTCTGCTCTTCAGACAAGATTGAAATGAAGGAATAAATTGACATCATGTTCTTACCCTTGTCTGGTTGCATTTGTCAAGTGTGGAGAAGTCAGCAAGTCAGAGCATACCATTGCCATTACTTCCAGTCTGCATCTTCTTAATGTAAATATGTAGTTCAGTGAAGTAGGTGGTGAATTACTTCATGTGGGCTCTTGGAATGGTGGAAAGCTGGGTAAGGTTATTTTGTTTTCTGTGCTGCAGTGGTGGTGTTTATTGGTTTGTGTTTGTTTTCATCAGTGCTTTCTACACTGAAGATATTATCATTCTTTTATCTAACTTAATGTTTGACCAAAATGTAGGAGTTGTTCAGGTGGGGGAAGGATTGACTAGCAATTTCTCATTTACAATGGATGACTCTTACATTTTTTCTTTCTTCAAAAAGATATTTGTGTTAGCCTGCTCTGACTTGTGTTGCACTTGTTGCTTGGCAGCTGTGAAACTTAAACCCTTATTTATAAAGGCACAGTGTAGCATATTATCTCTGTGTCAGATATTCCATATGAAGGGTTGGTTGCATGAGAAATCATGCTGAGGTTAAGGTAAAAAAGTATCTTTTTGCACTGGTGTTGGGAATACTTTTCTTCAAGTCTTATTTTAGAGCACATCTTTCCCTGTGCCACGCTTCAAACGGGGCTGCCATCTATGTCCTACACACACAGAGTCTCTGGTGTAAAATTATACTGAAAAGTGCAATGAAAGGGAAATGTAACTGCAACAGTACCAAAAGCAGCAGAGCTAGTTATCAGCAACTTTTGCCAAGATGTTTGAGTTGCTAACATTGCAGAGAACAGTGCAGCTCTGCAAAGTGACATGGCAGTCCACTGTTTTCTCATGGGACGTGGTTAAACTCTGGAGTAAGGTCCTGGATCTCTCAAAGCCTGTGGCAAAATGCCCACTCTGAAGTAGGAATGCGGTTTTAGCCGTGAGGAGCTGCTGTTCTTATTTGAATAACTGGGAATGCATGGTTTGTCTCGAGGGGAATTTCCTTGCTGATTGTATCCCTTCTGGTTCTAAGGTGATCTCACGATTCAGACCCGCTCTGAAGATGATTTAGGGTTTGCACCAACTTCCCCCCTTGTTTTGGCCAGTGCTGCCTGGGAGTTTTGCATGTGGGTGAGGCTGGTGAGGCCAGTGCTGTGCCACTGCCCTGCTGCTCTACCTCTGCAGCCACTGAAGGATTTCTGTCTATGCAAAGATAGAATTACACCCATAACTTGGCAGCGCTCTATTTCCTCTCCCACTCCTGGATATCCAGCACATTAACATCCTCTAAGGCCTCCTAGTTGTGAAATGGTGTACAAAGTCAAAATTGGTGACAAGGGGCCAGTCTGAGTGACCTTTTTCTGACCTCTTCTGATTAATCTCTTCTAACTCAGCAGTGTAGCTATGAAGATGTTTCATTGTTCATCACGTAATGCTGGATTACAAGCACACCCACTTGGCTCTTTCCTGATATTGAATCATAGAAGGAATCAAGAGGAAGAAATTATTCATTTTTCTACTGTGGATAAAAATAAAAAGTAACTTTTCATCATGTCATTGGCAGGATGTTGTGTCTCTACTGGACAGGGGCAGCCACTGAGAGGGGGGCAGTGGGGAAGTTCAGAGGTGAGCTGCTGTGGGAATGGAGGTTGGACCCAAAGTTGATGATTGCCAAGGAGGAGAAGGAAATATAACTGAAATAACCAACAGGGGAGAGAGCAGGGCTGAGAGCAGCAGGAGTGTCATTCCTGCTTCCAGGATGTCACCAGTGCCCGTCTGCTCTGCTGAGCCACATCTGTCAGTCCCTGTGCAGAAGCTCGGTGGCCTCCTGACCACATAAAGAAGTGGAAAGGTTAAATGTTCACCATATCTGTGTGCAAATGCTATGTCAAACTTGTACATCAAGGAGTAAAGAGAGTAGATTAACATTTAGCTAATGCAATTTTTGGAAGCATTTATTACTAATGTACAGACAGCTGTAAAGCTTGAAACAGCTTTCAGAATATTTTTATATATTTTATTACTCACATTATTAATAAATTGGTTCCTTTGAACAGTATAATGGTGTGAAACAGCTTTGAAAGCAAGAGGCACAAAATGGTATTAAATGATTTTACTAAAACATTGAGCTCTTATGAAGACACAAAAAAAGTACCAAGAAATGAACTTGAAGACTCTGTATTTATTTCAGCAGTACACAGTGTTGTATTTACTCTTTACTCTTTTGTATTTACTCTTTTGTATTTACCCTACATGGCAGAGGTGGGAGGATAAAGAGCATTCTTTAATACCTGTGCTTGTTGGGACCAAGACGTACAGATGAACATTGGCACTTTGCAGACCAGGTTCCTCAGCCTACTTACCATTTTTGGTTATTCTCACCTCTCCCCAGTTGCTCCATGTCTTGCTTGTTTCTTTAAATTTTTCACAGCAATGGGATATTTTTGAGTCCTATTTAGGATGTGATCACTGTAATCAGTGGTTCCTTTCCTGCAGAAGTGCTACTTTGGCCATGAAGCTTCACCATGTATTTATGCTGTTGGTCACCTCTCCCCTAATATTATTAGCTGTTTTGTCTTTACTTTCAGTATATATATTTTCTCAGACTATTTCTTCAATTTGTAATCATTTTACATCTTAAAGTTTTTTGAAGTGCTTGCAGCTCCTTTGCAGCAAGGTATTTGTCTTCAAATTCAGAAAATACACTTTTCATCTGGGTCACTAATGACTTGGGGTTTCTTTCAATACAGGTATAATTTATCATGAGAAAAGTGGCCTTCCATAGCTAACAAGTGAATTTTAGTTGTTCTCCTGTTGATCTCATATTGGAATCTCCTTGAAACTTCTGGTGATTAGTGAATTTCAAGGTCATTATTATTGCCATCAGCTTTATTCACTTCTGCATAATACCATGTTTTATTAAAGCACTGGCTGCAGGCCAGCTGGAAAGCCTCATACATGTGGAAGAAACCTAAGACGGCACCATTCAGGAGCAAGATATTTTAGAAACAGGATGCCACAGCTATGACATATTCCTTACACATCCTGTGTTTGCCTTGCATTTGTAACTTAAGTCTTTTGTCAAAAAACAAACACAGATTTAGTTTCTGCCTGTGCTTTGTATATGGCTACAGTGTGCAGAACAGTGCAAGAAAAATTCCACCTTAGGTAGAAAACTCAGGGTATGGTTCCACCATTGATTTAAGCTGAATTCTGACCTGGTACCAAAGGATGAAGTAACAGTGAGTGCCAGACCTTGGTTGCAAGTTCCTGTTGCTCTCATGGCCAGGTGAGCCAGAGCAGCTCCTTGAAAATCCTCCCCTGCAGGGTTATTTTCAGTCAGAGCAGGTCCTTCCTTTCACCCTGCCCCTGGCTGCCAGATTGTTTTGGTAAGGGGAAGGATGGAGCGGACAGGGCAGGATCTCCCCTTATGGTAGCAGCAGGGACCCAAATCAAACTAAGTGCTGGCAAAACTGCACCTTAATTTCCATACTAGTCACTGGACAAGGCTAAGGATGGAAATAGATGTGTGGATACCTCTTAAATAAGCCTTGCCAAGAATGCCCAAGATCTTGAGCTAAACCACTGGGAAGATGAGAGATGAAAAGAAAGAATCAAGGCATTGGGGGCCAAAGGGCTTTGTTGATCCATTACGTGACTTCCTTGAGCTACGTTAGGATTTTTTTAGTGACCAGAGTTGGATGGGATCCTTCACCCTCCTTTTTGGGGGTAGCAGAAGAGAGGGAGATGCAGCATGGTCCCAGTGTTGTGCAGATGCATCCCGTGAGGGTTTGTAAAGGTGTGAATGCCCCACCTGTGCTGCAGCTTCAGGAGATTGCCAGCAGACAGTGGTGGCCTGGGGACAGAGGAGGTGTGACTATGCAAGATATATTATGCAGGTGTAACAAGTCTGGTACTGAGGAAACTGGTGCAGATCTCCTCACTATGTGGGAGATTTTTTCCTGATCATCAGTGGTACTGGATGATTAGCCTGTCCTGTGAATTCTAGTTGTAAACAACCAAAAAGAGGAAACTCAGATTTAACAAGGCATGCTAAACAAAGCTTTTCTTCCTTGGGTAGCACCAAGCTATTCTCCAGGTAAACTGCCTTGCAATCCAGCTTTTCTTTGTGCCTTTTGTGCCTTGTTTATGGCCTTGATTCCTCATGGTGTTTAAAAGTGTGTTGTTTAATTGTGGGTTGTTCCATTGGCTGGCTGTGGATGTCAAAGGAACTATTCATGTATTTAAATGGAAGCACACTCAGTCTTGCTGAATTGGAGCTTGCCAATGAGGAATACTACTTAAACAAGAAAAAATTACAGATTTTGGAGACAAGAATCATCTGGCAGCAGAGATGGAAATGAAACCAGGTAGAGTTGCCCAGCCGTTTGGAAAATAAACGATCCAATTCTCCATTGAAGGATTAGCTGTGAATTTAGCACTGACTTTATTTTCCAGTACATCCATCTCATTTGTCCAAGAATTATTGTCTTTAATTACCACTGTGGTGCCTGCAGGCAGCAGTCTTTAAATTAGTTATGCAAAGTTGTGCTCTCAGCAGTCACCCAGAGATTGTATCTGCTTTGGTATCAATCCCCTTACAACAGCCTGACAGCATCAGCAGACTGTGCTTTTTGTGATGTCAGGATTTGGCCTGGTAGGTAAGCTACTCTCTTAAACAAAACTAAAAGCACACACATTTGGTATTTATGGATATTTTTATCTCGAGAAACAAATACTGTCAGTTCGTGGCTTTTTAGGGGTTGTGATTCACCCTCAGTGTTTTGTTAGACAGTTTATATTCTTCATCACAAATACTGGCGGCGCCATGCCTAATGGGGGTTATTTTTAATTCTGCATAAAGCACTGGTTTACATATGGGCAGTATGTCACCCATTCTGAAAAAACAGAGTTAAAGCAGAGAAGTTATTTACATAAATCCTTTTTAGATCTAGAAAAAATAGCCTGAGGCAAATAGTATTCATGCATGATCGTGAAACAATCTTGAGTCTAAACTTATCTCTCTATATATAAAACAGAAAAATTATGCCTACTGCTGAATTTAACAGGCCTTGTAAAATTTTTCTACCACTGCAGTATACACGACTGTGTCTTTGTGTGCTTCTTTACACAACAATTAGCTGGCAGTGGCTCTGCAAATACATTACTCAATGCTAAGGCTTTCCAGAATTAAACACAAAGGTTAAATAAAAGAGCGTCCACTCTTCTCAGCAAGTCTTTGTCTTCTGCATCAGAGCAGCTGGAAGCAGTATTTTGTTTTTGTGCAGGGACAAACAAGGGTTTATTTCAACTAAAGCTCTTTAAAATGCTGCTTCCTTTCTTTCACCCCACCAGAAGGGTTGTAGGTGACCTGTCACCAGTTACTCCTGCTCTCATGAGCCTTCATGAGGTGACTGATTCTGCAGCCTTGCAAGGCTGTGAAAGCCGGGTGCCTTCAAGTGGGATGTGACTGGTACTGGAGGATCAACTCTGTGACTCAGTTGCTTTGTTATGCATCTAGAGGAGGATGTTCAAAGAGCTTAAAGGAACTGGATATTCCCACTGATTGATATGTAGTGGGAAGTGAATGTTTAACTCCTCTCAGGTTCTCTTGAAAATCTCCACCTTATATTCTAAATGGTTAGACCTGTGCACTCCATGATGAGGTGACATCTGCTTAGTAACACCGTGTTTGGAAAGGCAGGAACTGCCATTCAAAAAAAAAAAAAAAAAAAAAAAAAAATCCTCTAATACTACAAAATTTAGTGGTGGGATTTTTCTTCTGTATAGAAAGAGAGAATTCAACTCAACAACCAGATGAAATTTCTCTGTCGTTCTGGTGCACTTAATGGGAATACCAAGTGTAAGTTATTTGACTGTTAGGCTGCTAACTCTCTTTTAATGAAAAAAAAAAAGCCTGACAAACCCAAACAATGATTTAGTTCTTGTTTTACAAGTTCTTTACTAAAGACTTTGACCTGAAGTACATCTCGTCTTGTGAGGTAACAGCTGGTCTATCATTGTCTTCGGAAAAAAGTAACAGTTGCTAAGATTTTGAGAAACAAAGATGGTCTTTGAATCAACTGGAACAGCTGTAAGAGACTGACACACCATGCACTGTCAGCTGCTAAATTCAGATATTCAGCCTGCCTGAAACAGGATACTTTAACCCTTGGGCACCACCAGGTTCCTTTTCTCTCTTTTTTTCTTCTTTTAAAAAAGCAGAAAAATAAATTGTGTTTTCAATCTGCCTTTTGCTTTCAGAAATTAAAAACCAAACCAAAACAAAATCCACCAAACTATCACTTTCTTTGTAAGGAGGTTGTCTTTTTTGTATTTATTTGAGTTCTGATTTATAAATCATCCAAAGACATGCTTGTTGACAGCTGAAATTTGCATTAGAAAAGTATAATGTGCTTCTCTGTGTGGTGCATTAAAATGAAAATATAATAGTGCATACCCAAAAAACAGCATCAGATGCTATTTTAAGGCACTCAGCATCTTCCCAGTTTTGTATGTGGAGACTGTATTTAGTTAATTGAAGCAGAATGAGGGTGAATTTATCATATCTGGGAGGGAAAGATAGGTGATAGCAACAACCTCTTTAAAAGACACATGTTAGAGCCATGTGAGATCCAAAAGGTGGTGGCTGGAGTTGGGCACATTCAGACTGGAAAAGTTTAGTTTCTCTTTTTAGAGCAATCAGGGAACTGATCCATAATTTAAATTAGCTTGGGATGTGGCAGATTTTTCCATTGCTTGAAACCTTCAGATCAAACTTGGCTCTCTGCTCTTGCTGGTCCTTGCAGTACGTTCTCAAGTGCTCCAGAATATTGTGAGGGTGTTTTTTTTTTGGTTTTTTTTTTTTTTTTTTTTTTGTTTTGTTTTTTTTTTCCCAAAGATGGCAAAATGTGATGACATGAAAATTTATTTCACTTAAAGAAGAGTCAGCAGCCATCTCTTGCTAACAAAACACTGGTATGACATCGGTCCTCCTGAAAGCCAAGCTCTTACAACTTGGAGCCCAGCTGATTTTTGGAAGTCTGAAACAGGCACACACTGGGACTCTTGCTAGGCTATTGTTTCAGCTCAGTTACAAAGGATGGGTTTTATTTAGGAGCCTCTGAGGCTCTGTAGCTGGTGTTAGATGGTGTAAGGGAAGCTGAGCACAGCATGGCTCCTCTTGTTGCTGATGGAGAGGGTGAAGCACCCAGTAGAGGTGCCCAGAGCTCCACTGGTGAGGAGCTCTGCTGCCCAGACCAGGAGTCCAGTGCTCAGCACTGAACACTCTGTTTTTTTGCCCAAACAGCCATACTGGCTCAAGGCATTTTCTTCAATATTTCCCAGTTTGGCTTCTTCTGAAAACTCTTCCTGTTCACATCTAACCTCTTCCCATGTGTCCTGCACTCCTAAGTCCTGATCCTGCACCATCTGAATAACTAAAAGATTATCATCACTGCTTGCAGGATCAAGCTTAGTTTATTCTGTTTGTGGTTATAACCATGTGAAAAAAGTAGATTTGCACCATGACCCCAGAGGATTTGAAATTTTGAAACTTTGCTCATGTGAGTGAATGTCCTAGAATAAAGGCTGAGACATGAATTGAATAATTTTTCAGATGTGATAATTGAGGTAAGCAAAATAAACTGCTCAGTCTAGAGCTTTAATTCTAATCAGTAGGAAAACACTTGATAGTCTGTTACATATTTACAGTTACTACAAGATCCACATAAAGGCTAGACCTCCTGACATCCCTCTCTGAATTTGCAATGAAAGGCCAAGTCTGCTGTCATTAAGCCAAATTCCAGCTCTGTTTTCCACATCTCTCTATTTTTCATGTCTGATAGTCTGAGATCTATTTGTCGTGAAAGTCAGGGAGAAACAAGAGAAACAAAACAGATTTACATATATTCTGATTTTAATTTCTTCTTATATTATTCATTGTTGAAAAGATTTTTAAGGAGACTTTGTTGCTACCTTTGGATTGTGTGCTCTTCTTTTCCCTAACAGAGGCACATCATTATTGTATGAGGTGAATGGGAATTACTTTTCAGTATCCAGAAATAGACTTTGGCTTTTTGACATCTTAATAATTCCCAGAACAGCCAAATGAACCTTCACCATGATAGACTGGATTGCTATATTAAAATATTGTAGCAGTGCCCTGATTTCAAGTCCTGACAGTTTAATCACTGCAGTTGACCCATGTTCCTCATACAGCTGCTTTCTGCAATGTGGTTACAACATCCATGCAGATTTTCCTTTGCTTTTAGAAACCTGGTTTAAAATAGTGAACTTGTTTCGTCCAAGTTTACCTACTGTTCTTTAATGCTATGAAATATGTCATATTTCTTCTCTTATTTATTAAATCCTATGCTTTGACTAGAACTTATTTCCAAGTATATTAAATTATTATTCTATTATTAGAGTACAAGGTTTGATTCCTTGACAGGTTGACAAGAGCTCTGGAACACTTTGCAGGAGCAGCTCTTCCTAATCAAAACTGTCCTCAGCAGCATCAGTCAGTTTACCCTGGTACCAAAATAGAGTTGAAATGAAGCTGCTCAGTTGCTCCAGCAGCGTGTTGTGGAATCTGGGACTTCGTGCTCTCTTTTTCACAGTCACCCCTCCCTCTACACTGACAGTCACATCCAGAGCAGCAGCTACCAACACTCTGCAGCGCCTGATCCCTTGCACACACGTCCTGATTGAGCTGCTCAGGCATTCCAACATCTCTCAGGCTTCTTGGCCATCATATGCCACATTGATACAGGCTCATGGGCACGTGTCTCCTGGCATTTGCTAGCAATTAAGTAGATTGCATTTAGACTACAAAGACAAGAAACCTACTAATTTGGTGCACCTTGGAATCTTCCTTGTACTGCAGGGTTATTTTTCTCAGCCTTCTGAGTGTTTTCATTTACTGTGCTCTCTGGCTCCTTGGCTTCCTTCCTCTTCTGGTTCAGGATTTTAACCAAGCACTCAAGATCACTTTGACATGCTCAATTTGTCTCTTTTTAATTACCTGAGTTATGTGTCATTATGTCAGAAGATTTAGATTTCTTTTGCAGCAATTTGCTGTGAAAACAGTTAACCTTACAAATACAGTTATTTTGTCTGTGAACTATGTGCTTTTAGAATAATTTCATTTTCAAAGGTTGCTTTTATGTAAAACAAGGTGAAATTATTGATTCTGCAAACAATTCTAATATGTTGTTCCTTTCTTCCTTCCAAGACTTAATGTTAGAAATCAGATTAGAGCACCAGAGATATAGGGGGAAAAAAAAAAGAAAATACAGAGTGATGTATCCAGACTCCAGAACCATGTTCTGAAAGCCCACAGGTGAGCCGATGAACAATTCATGTGAAGGTTACATAGAGCTGATTTCTGACAGGTTTCTCCACATTTCTTGTTTATCAGTTTTATTTGTTTGGTTGCTTTGTCCCAGTGCCGTAGTGACACCCTCTGGCAATGGCAGGATAGTTTCATTGCCATTAGGGAGCTCTGCAGCAGCAATCAGTGAGCAGGCTCATGGGAAAGGCATTGCTGTGCACTGTCCTTCCTTCCCTCAGAGCTGGTTTGGCTCAAGATTAAAATTCACACAAGTAAAGTTAAAGTTAGCATTGTACATGATGGCTAATTGATTCAAAATTCAAGTACCATGTAATAAATAGTGTTGGACATTTTGTTCTGGTGAGTTGGACTTCTGGTGAGCAGCTTGAAAAGTTTCCCTTTGTACTTAAATTAATTTGTTTACATCAACTCTAAAGCACACTCTTCTCTTCTGGAGCACAGGCTCTGAGAAAAGCCTTACCAATGCTCTGGCTGTGGAGTGGCTCTCACCAGAGCTGAGAAGACTCACTGATCCCTTCTACTGGGAAATAACAAACATTTCTAAAGATGGAAAGGCTGATGGGAGTTGTCTACCCACTGTTAATTTTTTATATTGCATTGGCAATGCTTTTATTTGTGCTGTCTTAAATGATGGGTCACAAAATGCAAACTTCCTGCAGCTGACATTTTTCCAAGCAGTAAAAGGAAAAACCAGTGAGCTTTTGAGGCAGTTGGAGTAGCAAAGTGGGGCAGATGAGGCTTAGAGAAAGTCATTAAGGTACCTAGGTTCTATTAAAATCAAAGTGTTGGAAAATACTTAATGTTTTTTGTCATATCTAGGTCTGTGTCTCGTTTTGATGAGCAACCTTTTGCATGCCTGTGGAGCAAGTTGGTAATACAGAATTATGAGTTGGGACAAAGCAGCTGCCTGGCTGTGCCAGGTCCCACACTGGGCCTCTCAGCAACCTGAACTAGCCCAGATACAGAAGTTTGTGCTGCTGGGCTCCAGCAAATTTAAAGAGTTATTAGGGAGACCTCCATGGATAAATGAGGAGTGGAGGTTCTGAGATGAGAACCTTTGATTGCTCTGTCCCACAGGGACTTGTATTGACCTGCTTGGAATGAGCCCTCTCCAGTCCCATGGCAGCCTCTGAGCTGTCCTGCACAGATTCTGGGGACTCTGGGCTGGCACACAGGGACTTCTCAGCATCGGGATGAAATGTGAAGGTCTGGCTCAGCTTCTGAGAGCAGCCGTGGTTGTCTCTGCCACCTGGGGTCACTGTGATCAAGGTTATTAAAAACGAGCGGCATGAAGTAACAAAGAAAATAGAAGCAAGTAAAAAACATGCTTCCCAACCCTAACCCCTGGAGGCTAAAATTGAGATTACCACAAGTATACAAATTAGTTGAAATTTTTATTGTGTGTGAGAAAATGATGCCATATACTTCAGTGTGTAAACAACTTTACTTTAGCAGGTCAGGGAATTGTATAAAGCAAGACATGGACTATCACAAGAAAAGTGTTGCCTCTTGGACACTTTTCTTATTGCATTTTATCTCTTCTGCCTGTTGGCTCCTACAGTGTGTTACAACTGACTTTGGAGGTCCTTGTAGCTGTGTAGTTTTGTGGCTGAGAAACATTCTGTGGTCTTGATGCTGATCTGGTTTAATCCTGAAACTGCTTCAAAATCTCGGTGCCTGTTCCTGTTATTTACACATGTGAGATTATAGGGGAGTCTAATAGATATTTTAAATCTGCACCTATCTCACAGAATTTCTCAAGTGTGCTATTAGTGAAACCTTTGTCTCAGCTAACCCCCCATGATATATTATGTCCCAGCAGTACTTCTTAAAAGCACTTTGGCTGAATTTTCAAGCTGGCTAGGCTTAAAGTTGTCAAAATATGTATTTATGTTGAAACTCCCCTAAATGCTGTGGGGATGTAAATCTTTCTGTGGAGGTGCTGCCTTGTGAGAGAGGAAGGGCTGTTTATGCACTGGCAAAAGAGGAAAACCCAGATGATGCAAATTCAACTTCCAAGGCCATTTCTTGTCAGAGTGGCACTGCAGTGTGGGAGCTGCTCAAAGCTGGGCATCCCTGCAGCTCTCTGAGCTGTCTCCAACACAGCTGCAAAATTGCTGCCTAGTGCTCTGAAAGTCTAAGCTAAAGCAGTAAGACATAGAAACCCTTTTTACACTCTCTTCTGTTCATAAATCCTTTTCTAAAGGCCTGTAGGTACCCAGAGAACAGAATTCTATGGCTGTACCTGCAGTAGGTGGCCACCACTGGAGCTGAAGGAGTTAATGCCCATGTGTGGAGCACACCTTTTATCTAAATATTGCTGGAACTTCCAGACAATGAGGTTGTTCAAGACATTGCATGGAATTCAGTCTGTTCTTTAGCAGGAAAAATTGGTAAATCTTTTTTTTTTACCTTTTTTTGTCCTTACTAAATGAAAAGTGTATCATAGAATCAAAGAATGGTTTATGTTGGAAGGGACCTTAAATATAATTTTGTTCCACCCCACCTGCCATGGGCAGGGACACCTTCCTCTATCCCAGCTTGCTCCAAGCTCCATCCAACTTGGCCTTGGACACTTCCAGGGATGGGGCAGCCACAGCATCTCTGAGCAACCTGTGCCAGTGCCTCAAAACCCTCATAGAAAAGAATTCCTGTATGATTTCCTTATAATGTGTGTAATTTTCTTAATGCTTTTGTTGACATATCTGTGCGTTTGACTAGATAAGAAGTACTTCAGTTACAGGTATAGTTAAAGGACAGCAGGGTGGAAAAAGAGTAGTAGTGTTCATAGTGGTGCTCCTTCACAGCTCTTTGCAAGTGGAAAACATCCATTCCTTGCAATACTGGAGGATTGTATAGTCAAACTGCCTTACTCCTGTGCCTTTTCAAATGAACTTTGCATCACTGGCACCACCTCTAAATAAAACTGCTTAGCATCTTTTGTAGTTACATGATATTCAAAGCATCTCTCAGTACCACATTTTAGTGCTATTATAATCAGTGTTCTTTGGAGTAATTAATTATGTATCCCATCACGAGGTCAGAATCAGAACATTATGTTTTCATCTCTTATAGTGAGATAGCTCCTCATACAGGCTATCATGCTGCTGTACACATAATTAGTGCTATATGAAGAATATAAATTAACACGTTAGTTTCGATGGGAATGTTGATGAGGTTGGAAAGGCGTCATTAATACGCTCCATAGTGCAAAATAATACTTCTGATTTTAGCTTCCTTTGCTTTTCCTTTCAACTAGTTAAGCTAAAAATACTGCACAGCTGCTTTCCCTTTACACATGTGGAAATGTGTGGAATGTGAAGTAAGGAAGAGAATTGCAAGTCTTTGGGTGAGAAAACATGAGGTTCAGTGCTGAGGCACCAGGCTGTGCCTCGACAGGGAGCCAGAGGAGGGCTTGGGGGTACCACTGAGGCTGCAGGGATGGATGGGCTGCTCCTCCTGGACAGCATCATTGTGGGGCTCACAGCAGGGTGGGCTCCTGGCTGGTTGGGGTCCAGACAAGTTCTGACTCCCCGTGCAGATGCCACTGCACTTCCTTCTCTAGGGCCTGAGTGGCTTTAGGCACTGTAGATCTCGAGCAGTCCCCCAGATGCGCGTGGTCAGTCCACAGTTAATGGGTCAGACAGCAGATTCAGGCAGAGGCAGAAGGTCCTTATGGATGTAAATCAATACTTATCAATGACATCTAACTGTGTCAGCTCTCAGGGCAAAGGAGAACCCAGCTGTAGGATCTGATCTGCAGCTTGATAGAAACTCTGTGCACCAGAGAAGTAGAAAGGATGAATGGCAGTGAAAAGCAAACCATGGAAAGCTTTGTGAAGTATATTTATCTTAATATTAGTTGGCTCTTAAAAGGTGATCTTTGCCTGTTTTGCTCTGGGCTTTTTATTAAGAAGGATAAGCAACTATTATCTGTGTTGAACACTTTTTGGATATCCTTTGCTACTGTGGCTGATGAATAAAATTACAAAGTGAGTATCTGATCCCAAAAGTTGATCTCTGCAAACAAACTTTTATAAACTGGAGGAGCTCTGTGGAGGTCAGTGGGAGCTGCTACAGGAGGATTAATCAGTATTAAATTGGTGGCCAAAGTAAAGGAGCTGTTGACAGGGAGCAAAACAACAGAAAATATTGGTAGGAGTGAACTTAATTGTGCTATTAGATGGCTCTTTTGTGGAACTAAATCAGAAAACTGCTAATTAGTTTTTACAAATTCTGGGAGTTGTTTAAACTTGGCTGCCTTTCATTGTTACTAGAAGTTTCACATAAAGTCAAGAGATTTCTAATGTGATTGAATTAATGTTTTCCCATTACTGGAGTCTTCTTTTTCCTTTCCTTATTTTTATTGATTTAAAATGCAGGAGTATAATATTGCATCAATGCAACCTTGCATAGATTGCAAGCATATAACTTTAAACCCAGAAATTTTCCTAATGGTTATTTTTAAAAATTTCCATCTTTCCTTTTAGATTTCTTGGTGTTTTTTAGTTCATTGCTCCCAGATTCATCCTCTTGGTAGTGACCCAGCTTTCCAGTCATAGAGGCATGAAAAATCAGCATAATTAAAAATCATA
Source organism: Anomalospiza imberbis (assembly GCF_031753505.1). Lineage (NCBI taxonomy): Eukaryota > Metazoa > Chordata > Aves > Passeriformes > Viduidae > Anomalospiza > Anomalospiza imberbis. The sequence goes on along the minus strand of NC_089696.1, from coordinate 11,094,028 downwards.
TATTAAAGCAAATTTTATAACAGTTTCCTTTTCTGAAATGCAAATGAGAGATAAGAGAAGACTCACCCATGCTTGCTCGGTGTGCTGCTTGAAAAAAATCCATCTACTGCACTTGGAGACGTGGTGCTGGTAGGATATTGCAGTTATTTTTATTGAAAACTCAGGGTTTAACTCAGACAACGCTCTTAGTTCCTGACTCACAATGCTGATTATAATTTCTGGTCAACTTTTACTCTCTTCCTATCTCTATTCCAATGGAATTCACTGTGATGCCACTCTGCCTTTTTCTTTTAAATCCATTGGGTTTACATTCTGGTAATTTTCCACTTTTCTTCTCCTCCTGGCCCTCGGCGCATTGCCTCACAGCTCTCTTCCACTTTGCAATTTCTGATTTATTTCTGGCATCTGTTCAATTTCAGAAAAAAAAAATCTAGCCCATGAGTCTTGAAAGGAAATATAAATTCCATTTTTATCAACATTCATCAATTAAAATCCAATACTGCAAAGCCTGTTTATAAATAACTTGACTATTCCAAATTTATGTTGATAATACCTCACACCATTCATGCCATATATATAACACTTTCATATGGCAGATGAGGAGAGGTGTTTCTGTGAGACTATATAAATTTACAAGTACAGAAATAAAATCCATTGACTACACCCCAGTGTCACACTTGCTGTGTCTACGTTCACACTCACACACTTGTGCATCTAAGTTGCTTTGAAAGATAAACTTGTATGTGATTATCTGGTAAGATATAAAACTGAAGCCTGAAATCTGATCTCTTGAGTTTTGGTTAAGGGCCAAATTCTGGAAAATTATTTGAGTTCTGATTCAGGCAAAATCCCCTGAATATGTTTTTCTGGCAATATTTTTGAGAACAGCTGATCTTTTCACATTTTTTCCATTTGGGTTAGAAATCTTAAGAGAGTAACCAAGATGCCACTGAAATACTGATGTTTGCTGCTCACTGGAAGGAAAGTGCAGCCCATATACATGGAGCCATCATTCTGGCATTTTTCTCTGGTGTGTTTCAAAGCTCTAGATGATAGATAATGACATTAAGGAGAGTGAGTTGAAGTTAATTGCAAAGCATTGCTTATTAGGTTTGAAAGAGATATAATCACAGGGCATTCTAATTCCTTAAGACACTGATTAATATAACAGCTACAGAGAAAAAACTGGCAGGGAATACGTTTCTAGGGAGTTTGCAGGATTGCTGGTTTATGCATTTTCTTTTACAGCCTACACAGTTGGAGATAATTCAGAATCTTACTGTTTAAGAGTAAGCCAAGTATCTAAAATCTTGTGACCATATTTAGGGATGGATGAAATGTTTTTGTTAAAATAGCTCACACTCCCTCACACATGCCCGTATTTCTGTCCGGCCTTCAGGCCGGTGAAAGGAAGAAACAGGAGACCTCAGAGATTTCCTTTGCCTTTCTTGTGATCCATCAGCTGGGTGTTAATGATCTCACACTGCTTATTCCAGTACCCAAACATCTGCCTTCCCTCTGGGCCTGGTTGAATCACCCGGTGCCTTTACCAGTTGCTGTGTTCATCTGCAGCTCTGTTTTGGTTTAATCATCCCATTAGTTGAAGCTGAAGAAACACTTTGTGGCAAGAGGCACTGGTTTGTTCTGCATTTCATCCAGCACGATGCTGGGCTGTGCCACGTTGGGTGTGCCACCTGGCAAGGGTGGAAGACTAGGGGGAAAATTCAGAAGTTATGGGGATGATAGCATTATGGGGATGACATGTTTTTTTCTTGCTGTCCCACTGGTTCTGATCTTTTCCCATCATCCCCTGCCTATCCAGCATGTTTGTCTGGATAAAGGCTGTCTCTATCTCTGGTGCGAACGTGCAAAATATGGAGAGGACTAGAGCAGTGTAAAAATAACATTTATTAGCGGAGAGATTAAAGGCTGAAGAAGGATGTTTGGGGGAACAGCAAGAAAGGCAGTCCCAAGCTACATCTTTAACAATGAAATTCTTGCAGCAGACTCAGACAATCTGTTCCCAGTATGTACCAGGACACAGAGCATTACCCGTGGCTGCGCCAAGAGCCTGAGCTCCGCACAGCTCCTGAGAGTCCCTAATTCTGCTCAGCACGTGCACTGAGACCGATCCTCCGGCTCTAATTGGAATTAGAGGATGCCTGAAAAACTCCAAAAGAAGGGAGATTTAGTCAGGCTGTACAGGAGGTGGTTTCTGAAAGCCACCAGTGGCAGAATTGGGAGATTGTTTTTGGAGAACGAGATGTCTCATTCCTGACCCCGTCACCTTCCGTGCGAGCCAGGGGGAGAGCGCTGGTGCCAATCCAATAGGCATGCTCAGCAGATGGCCAAGGCTCTGGTTTATATCCAGTGATACTAAAGGTTGTTTATAAAGGCAAGACGTTATTGTTTTGAGTGTTTGGCACTGCCTCTCATCTTTAAAAAAGTCGAGAGGAACAAGTCTGATGAGGTTCCCAGCTATTTTGTCTCGGTTACAAGAATAGGCTGTCAGGAATCAGTGTGTTTTCTCTGAGAGTGATCCTGCACTTGTTTTACTCTTCGTTGTCCTGCTAGGAAACAGCTTTTTTCTTGTCCTTGAAAATACAATCTGAAAGGATTCTCTTGAGTCACTGAGTTCAGCCATCTGATAACTGTATAAAAACCCAGTCATGTGATCCCTCATATAACCTAAATGAAGTTGTTTCTGTTTTCTCCTGTTTATTGGGCTACAGTTGTTGGAAAGCTGGTGCACATTACTTCTCCCATGGCAAGAGAGCATCTCACTTCCAGCCTAAATGTTTATATGTGTTGATTTTTCATGGCTTCATTGTCCATCAGTTAAAGTAACTCATTTTCAACTCTGTTGTTCAGCCTAACTCTTGCCTTTCATCCCTATGTACTTATAAATTAAAATTCTATCTGTCCTTTACTTATTTTACTGCAGTAAATGACTGGTTCTCTTTTCTTCTTTTATAAAAGATAGACTCTTCATTACCCTTATCACCCCAGAATACCTTTTTCTGTATCTTGTTTCTCTGTTTCTTTTGCATGTGTTTGATGAGAATTGTGCCCAGTATTGAAGTGAGATCATTTACAGAAGTGCTTTTTACAATGGGATTAACTCTTCCCTGCTCACTTGAAAGTGGCCCGATTTGTACTGATGTAGGGTGGGTTTGCCTTCTTCCCAGCCACGGGTAAAAAGGGTGGCTTGCAGTTACCCGGTGGTTTAATGAATTCAGATTAAAGTAGAAATTGTTGCTGTAACTCCAGCATGCAAGGCCTTTCATGTTAGATTACTGAATTTCATTCCAACTTTATTACTTCAGTCATCAAAAGCATCCTCTGCACAATCCATCCGAACACAGCATCTCCACCTGTCAGGACTGGGCCTTGAAATATCCTTAATAAAATGACCTCTGGGTTTGTTCTTCCACTTCCAATATCAACTGTTGTTAATCTACCTTAAATTATTGCCTTAAACACATTATGGTTCTTTTTTCTAATCAACTTTCCCATTTTACCAAGCAGCTTGCCTCTTAGCCCTGAACCTGCTTGCTTAAAGAATTGATTGATTTATTTTCTGTAGAATATCAGTTATCAAATAAAGGGAGAGAGCAGATATTCCAGTGTGCCTCATTTTCCAATTACCTCTCTGACTTTCATTATTTCTGACTTAAAAATTTGTTTTCAAACCTTGCACGGTCGAGGCTGGACTAATGGTGAATCTACAGCTGCCCAGGTTACCTTGAGATGACATCAATGTACAGACATCAAACATGATGAACAAAGTGCCTTTTAATGCAGGCTTTTCTGAGTTGATTAAAAAAAAGGTCAGACATTTGTGCTGCACTCCTGATTTCACATCAGGAAAAATATACCTTCCCGAGCCTTTCACAATGAGAATTTCAGATTGTGGCATGTGTGACAAATTTAGTTTTCAGCTGCATGAAAATTAACAGCTAGGCTGTGTCCCCCTTGGAATACAGAGTATTTTTTAGAAATCTCTATTTCTAATTAAAACAAATGAAACTGAAAGTGGTTTATGCTTTTCTACTTTTTCCCCCAGCAGGTCACTGAGTCACTACTTCTCTTAAAATCTCTTCCAAAACTTTCCTCATTATTTCCTCATAATTTTGCATGCTGTGAAATAATTACCATGTAAAATGTTTTGGCATATAAATGAGTTCACCATATAAAATATATATGGTATTGCATTAAGATTTCATAGTTGGATCTTCACAGTAGCTTTTAGAACTCAATTTTTAAGGGAATTTTTTTGGCACCTCTTCAAAGAGAAAGTGACATTAAATGTAAATATTCTGAATATTGTAATTGTTATCACCATTCACTGAAAGTCCCTTTTAGAGCATCCTCAGAGGGGTAAATAGTTTGCAAGAAACAAAATCTCCCTGTTCTGGACACAGATTCTGCTCAAAGGAGACAGCAGTCCTTTTGCTGAACATTTCAAGGTTGTGCTTAACTAATTGAGCCTATTTTGGCATCGTATTTTTCCTGAACAGGACTATTCTGAAATTATCAGTTCTTCTGAAAACCCATAAATGTGGATTTTTGGCCTCTAATTTTAAAAATCTTGGCTATAAGTTTTATATAGTGATTCTGTCTGTCGAGAGAACAATTAGCCTGAGATCTCATCTGGATTTAGAAGACAGAGTACAAAGACATTTTGTATTTTACTTGTCGGTTTATTATTTTTCATGTTCCAATTTTGCTACAGCTGAAAATGGCTTTTCCTTTCTTTGCAAGCTAACAAATAAATCCTTCTTAAGAGTGCAGCCGTTCTGCCATTCCTTGAATTACTAAGAACATTAATAAAATTCAGTGAAATACAAAGTGTTCATATTAATGAGAGTTCAGAGGCTTCTAAAATATTCAGAGCAATAATATTTCATGGATTATGTTGGAGTACTTCTGTAGAGGTCAACTGTGATATGATCACTGAAACCTGTGGCTGTGCTGTAGCCTTAGGAAACCTGTGTGAAAATAAACCACATGGCTTTGATGGACCAAAGCAGCCAGCAGGAAATAAGGGCAGAGCCATCCACTCACTGCTGAACACTGATGGCATGAGAGAGGCCATTAAAACAAATCATATAAATGAGCCTGAGCTGGCTATAAGACCTTCAAGGTGATTAATGCCTGTGGTGACAAGTTGGAGGCATAGGAGGAGATTAAAGATTAAGTTAAAGGTAAGAGTGCTAACAGGCCTTTTCCTGCCCAGCACTTCTAATTGCTCTTCCTTCCTGCAAACCCAGTGGCCAGCACTGTCTGTGCAGCACCACATTCCTCCCTGGGACTTGTCAGGCTAGTAGATAAATGAAATACTTCTTTTCAAACACTTTCTTCTGTCTTTTCCTCCTTTTTTTTTTTTTTAGATGTTATTTTCTCCTATTTTTTCTTTTTTCTTCTAGATTCTTTTTAGCTCTGTCAGCCCTTCAGAAGTCCTGCGGAAGCTGTTGCTGTTGGCTTTGGGCAGTGTCCAGCACTGGGACTTAAGGTGTAGGTTGGTCCAGACCAGCCTCCAGCTGCCCAAACTGCTGCAGTGGGCAGAGAAGGGGCCACCAGGAAGCCTAGGCAGGGACTGCAGATTTCTCTCACTTGGCTTTCCAAAACAATTGTTCAAAGAACAAGAAAAACCCTGAGTATCGAAGAGCCCGATCCCCTGACCCGCTAAGGCTCAGTTGTAGTGTGTCTACTGCCTTATTTGCCGGAGGTTTTAACACTTGACCTGAAAAGTCAACAAAAGAATCACCATCTCCCATCTTAATAAATTAAGTTCTATCTTCTCTAATCACTTCCTACAAACACACAAAGTCATCTGTTTCCTTTTGGCTTAGATCTTGTATAATGTTTGGAGGAAGAAGGTCTACTTTTGTCAGCACCCCTGTTAAATTTATTTGCTTTTCTAGTTCAAGGAAAAAGCCTATAACTCTAAAAGTCATCCAATGCTCTTATTTATTTATTTTGCTCAGTTTGATTGATACATCTTTGTTCTGAGCTTATACAAAATTGACCACAACTCCAGTAAAAGTGCCTCTTGTTAAAACACTTGCAGAATATCCACGTGTTCCCCTCCTGTGCTGGTTCTGTGTGGGAAGAAACTTGACCTTCGGTGGAGGTACATTGAATTCAGAAGAGCTCCATCAGAAATCTTTCTGGCTGATAAGTCCAGAGCTTGATAATTATTCAGACTGCTTTGCTGCATGTAACTCTGCTTCTTGAGTTACAAGCAAGAGCTCTCCAGCTAAGATGGAAATAGGGCAGTTAGTTTGACTTCCCTTTGTGGCTTTTCTTTCACCCGGCTCAGTGGGCAAAGGAGAAGCAGAGAAGCAGAAATGTCACCCTAAGATATCACCAGTGCAAACGTACACAAATAGATGCCTCTTAGCACTGTTTCATAATTGTTCATTGGTTCTCTCTGGGATAATTAGGAGAACAAGCTGTAAAAGACTAAGTTGATGATCGTTTGTGTAAATATCAGCAGGAATGCTTGTGTCTATGAATGTGTATATATACGTATATATTTATTTATTTCATGTTTCATGGGCCACCAAGATTTATTGTCCTTTGTAGTAAATATTGACCTTGGATTTATCTCAGTCAATGTTTACCTCTTAAGCCAATAAATCTTGAGGTTCACCTTAACAGAAGTCAATATCTGCTTAGTGTTCAGCTCCATCATTAATATAAATATTTTAGTGACCTTTGCATGTATTAGTCTATTTTTTAAAGTCAACCGAGTATTACCAATCCTATAGCACATCAGTAGTTTATTTTTCAGTTGCTTATTCCTGTAAGATTTTTATAATAACTTCTGATATTCCTGTTGAGGTGTTGCAGACAGTATTTTTTGAGGAGAATCTCCGGAATGTGAGTGCAAGTTGCTGTTTCCAGTGGGGAGGGATGAGCCCACAGCAGCCCTGTATATCTGTGTGGTTCATCACGTATTTACCTACTACCAGGGTCCAAACATTGCTTTGATTGCTGCTTCTTTTCTGGGAGCTTTTCAAGACATTCTTTGTATGAGCAAATCTTTCTGAGATCAAGTGTTTGCTTTTCTGTATCTGTCACTGAGTTTAAGGTTAACAGGGACCTTTAGACCACCTAGTCTGACCTTTTTATCTCCTGCCATCTTTATCTCCTCCATTTAAGAAGCACTTTTTGCCGCCTTCCACCTCCCCTTTCTTTTGACCCTCACCGAGTGAAATTTCTCTGCAGTGTCCTTATTAAAGTTTTCCTTTTTTAATTGCATTTGATTGGGTGTGATAACATCTCAGTCTAGATTCACACCGAAGTGTCCCAAAGGAGTGTTGTTCTCTGGATCTCTCTGGACTGTCCCTCAGCACATGCAGGCATTGCCCTTTCATGCCTGGATATTTAGGCAGGAACATTGCATGTAAATGTTTCCTCAGCCATTCAGGCGTGGCTGGGGTCCCTCCTGACGTCCTCCCCCTAAAAGTGAGATTCAAAGTGGCATCTGAATGCTTATGAGCTCTTCCCACCTCCTCTGGCCACAGGAACAGGTAAAGAAGGCTATGATTTGGCCCATGAGTTGTGAAATCCTCTCTTTAAAATAAATCTGTGTGAAGGCTCCAGGGCAGTTACTTAATTCAGGCACCAAGCTCAAGATTTTCCTCGTTGTTATTGTTACTGCACCACAAAGCACACATAGAATACTCATGATTACAAACCACTTCACCAGCACAGATAAGAGAGGTGCTCATCCCAGAACATTCTCATCCCCAATCCTTGATTCTACCATCCCCTTTTCATTAAATTACTCCTTTTATTCCAACTTAGAGTGCTGAATGTTCACATAGATAAAAGCTTGCAGGGTTAAACCCTTTGTGAGCCTATAGAAAATGTTCTTTGCATGTGGAGAGGTTTTTATTATTCGTTATAAAGGTGCTGCTGCAGGAAATGGTTTAAAAACATTATGCTATGGAGAGTTTTGATCCCTGTCACATGAAACAGCATAAATGTCAGAGAGGGTATTTATGTGAATATTTCTTGAAGAGAAGCAAAGACAAGGAATTAGTTGTTCTCTTGTCCTATTTATTCCCTTTAATTGGATTTATTTTTAAGGGGGCTTTAGTATAAAGATTTCTGCTTCATTTCTTTATTGTATATTGGAATTTCATATCAACAGAGATAAAGCCTGCTTGCCCTACATTAAAAAAATCCATTTAAACCAGTGGAGGTATGTTCCTTCGACAGCAAAATCTTTTTTTTTTTTAAACTACTTTTCAAACCTAACCTAAATCAGTTCTCAGACAGAGTATTTTAAGGTGCTGGTGTTGGAGCAGTTCACAGCAGCAAAAAGAGCCAGGGTTCAAGATTCAGAGCAATTATAGCTGCTGATACCTCAGGTCTTCGAGGGGGATGTGTGTGCTACAGGCCACAGCGTAGCTGGGCTGTGCAGGAGACCTGACAGAGCAAGTACAGCACTGGGCTGGTTTTGGGTGCATGCCTCCAAGTCAGACTGAGGAGCTGCTCACTGTTGTCAACCTTTGATTCATAGAGTTGTGTAAATGGGCAAAAAATTCCTTTCTGTCATGCCAGAGGCCAAATTAAACAGAAATCTGTAAACTGGGAGGGTTATTTAGTTGGGAGGAAGCAACATGAGTCGTGTGATAATGTACTCCTGCAGGTTTTGTTTTTTTTTGTTTTTTTTTTTTTTTTTTTTTTTTTTTTGTTTTTTTTTTTTTTGTTTTTTTTTGTTTTTTTGTTTTTGCAATTTGTTTCAGGGCTGGGTTTGTCCTGGTTTATTTAATACCATAAAATATCATTCTTTCTGCTGAGAAATTGTTTCAAAATTATACCGGCATGAAAGCAAACACGGAATTAGCAGAGCCAAACAAAGATGTTTGAAGGTTTGGACTAAGAGTGACCACAAATGTCTGGGTTAATACTGACCCACCAGCCTGCCCAGCGAATTCTTCATGTCCCCTTTCAACCAGGCATTTAAAAAATGTACTGCAGATATGCAGGAAGGCATATATTGCTTTTTCCCCTCTCCCATCCCAGCTATGCTAATGAAAGCCCAGCATAGCTGAGATTTCCAGATCTGCTATCACTGTGGAGAGATGAAAGTAGGCCCATGCATGTAACATTGCAGAATTGAACACTGGGCACTCGTGATTTTTGTAGTGTTTGCTGCAGAGTGGAGAATAAAGAGGTGAGTGCAGAGTCTGCTGGGCAGGATTTAAAAACACACTGAACTGCTGGGGAACGGCTGCTGGGAGGCTGGAAGGAGCAGGTGTTGCTGCCAGGGATATTGCTGGGACTCTTCACGATGTCTTTGATGTACATTGTGGTTAGTGAAGACTTGGAAAGAAAATTGCTAAGAAAGATGGAATGAAGCGATGTAACAGCATCTGAATTTATTTCCATAGGTATGAGGAAAGCGTGCCCTTAGGTCTGTGTTTGTGCATCTACAGATTTAAGCTTTTCATGCTTAAAAAGCTCCCTTTCCTTCGGAGCCCTGCAAACACAGACCACTTAAGAAAACATGCATGTTTCTTCTGATCTAATCAATCTCTATTTTCTCCTTCTTTGAATTATAGTGGAGCTGTAAAAAATGGAACTGCTTAATTGCGATGGTTCTCTAAGAACTCCTACAAAAGAAGTATTTGTTGTCGGGGGAAATTTTATCTCCAGGTCGTTTTATTGTAGAAGATTCTATCTCGGAAATGCTGTGAATCAGAGATGAAGGGGAGTAATGATGAACTTCAGGAAAACAGAAGGAAAATGTGTGGGTGTATGAGTTTGCACATGTCTGTAAGCTATAATAGATATGCAAATAGAAAAGCAAGTGCTTGTGGACATGTGGTTTTGCGTTAGATGTGAATTTTATTCATCAGCTCTTTAACACTCGATTTACACACTTTTAAAAAACCATTCTGACTCATTCCAGAGAACCTTTATCAGCTATTTTCTAATGATTTCATTTACCAATCCAATTATAAACGAAATTGAGCCCTATCTGCTAACACAGGTTAAAATGTTTTTATTATAGGCAGCTGTTTGAGATCTGCAGGTGTGGGAGCACATAACAGAGATGGAAATTAATTAAGCAAGATGTGGGAGATGGCTGCAGCCGAATGCTCTGAGCTTGTCAGCCAGGGGAGACACGTGTCAAACACTCCGTGATTAGTTGCAGGACACGTTCCTGACTCGCAGCAGGCACTGCTCAGGGACTCAGAGCTACAGCTCTGCAGAGCTTGGCTTTGCTCTCTCACTGCTCCCGAGCTATTCCAGTGGCCCCACATATTGATATTATCAGAATTACCCAAGGAATTTCCTGATGTACTAAACTATTGTACACGAACAAACCCCCTCTCACTGCACTTGTACTGAGCATCTTGTCCTTCTTTAGTGTTGTGTTATTCTTTAACATCTTTAGCATCCTTGCAGTATTCTGATTTTTGCATTAATGACAAGGACCACCAGGTGTGAAAGTGTAAAGATTTAAGCCTAATATCTAGTAGCTCTTATCTATTTTTGTGCTGATACAGTTGCCAGGCAGAGGTGCTGTCTTGTGGCACTCAAGGCTAACAAGCTATAGTCATAAAAATAGCGTGTAGGAGCAGTAAGTATATAATTTGAAGGAACAATTATAATTATCAAATACAATTTAATTTTCCTATATTTATAGAAAACTGTTAAAAGTGATTCCTTCAGAAAATGGGGGCAAAAATAAGTAGATAAATATCATGTTCACGTCCAAGTTCCACAACCTCAACAGTTTGTGTGTAACCATGTTCTGAATAAAAAAATTGGGTGAATTATTAGAATAAAACTTTCTCTGGCAACAATTTGCTAATCATGGGGATGCAAGAAAATGTAAATGTATATATAAATATATACCTATACATTTACATATATATATATATATATATATATAAAACTTCATTTTCATGAAAGAATGTCCTAAGTATTAAAGGAAAAAAGCTATTACTATTGGGGGGGAAGATGTTCCTCTTCACTGCAAAATGTGAACTGTAACGTGTAATGTGTAACATGGTTTTGTTCATATTTACTTATGTACATGTGAAATATGATTTGTTATAGTTTTTATTGAAAATAATGTCCTATATCCCTATACAGGGATATCCTCAGGGATATATGTTCCACATACCTGTGTTGAGGGACATCTCCACCATCATCTACTCCAAGAGGTCACATAATAGTGCATTTCCAATTGCAGCCCTATGGCAGCTCTTGAAATCTCAGCATGCTCTGTTATGTTTTCAGATCCCTTCAGCTGTGGTACCCATGAGCTTGGGCCACAGTGATCACCTCTATCAGTGCCACTTGCCAAGGGCTTGCTCAGCTGCATTACCTGGTTCCTGAAGTCAGGATGAGTGCACAGTGGCTCTCCAGCTTCATTGGGATAGTCCAGAAGAGGGAGCTTGAAATTAAAGAGTGAAGGGATTTAAAAGTACCAGAAGGAAATAAATTATTCAAATATGGGGACTTTGTTGTGGTTGCCCTTTATCACTGGTGGAATTTGCTTCATATTAACAACAACAGAGCCTTGTTTTGGGGGTGATGGTTATTCTTGTGGTGGCGTGTTTCAGTCCAACCAGCAGCAATTTTTTTTCAGTAACTAAGTTAAAACACTTCTTTGTTCAAGTATATTAAGTTGAAATACTTATTTTTTTCAGCATGGTATCATCCATTGCTTTTCCAGAATTTTGAGAAAGTAATTAATTGTGAGGAAAATGAAAAATCATAAACTTGTGTGTGACTTAAGGGTCCATTCTTGTGTTTAGACAGCTCAAATACTCCAATCTCATTTTAGTGACACCAGGCATGAATTTGGCCCACATGGTCTGAAGTTCATGGTTTGTCGTTGTGCTGAGCCTTTCCCTGGGTCACTTCTACGATGCCCATGCATACAAATAACACCTTTGAATTTGTTACAGCACCCTTTTCTGCTTCAAATAATGAGGCATTTGGGGACCTTTCTAGAGAAAAGTTTCAGCAGAGTGTGCTTGCAGCAGTGCTGGGTTTTTACAGTGTATAATCTCCATAAATGTCTCTGTCTTTGCATTAGATCCAGTACCTGCAGGCTAAGGAAAGTGTTCCTAAGTACTGTATTGTACCTACTAAACCAGAAAGAAGCCTGTGCAGTTTACTATTTGTGTTTCTCTATACCTGTATATATAAACATGTACATTTTATCAGCTAGAAAGTGTATTTTATTGACCCAAGCTCCTCTGGACTTTTGTTTTTGCTTGTTTGTTTTCATTTTGGCATTTAAATCCATCCCTCATCTTGAATCCTAGTTCCAAGATGAAAATATTGAGAATGCTCACACACAGAAAACAAGAGAACAAATGTGATTATATTCAACTAAAATCAACAATGCCTTCTTTTGATTTTAGCTTTTCACTAAGAAATGTTCTTGTGAGGTAATTTCATCATGAGAAGTAGATCCTCTGGAGTTATCACAGTAGGACAATTAGTTTCAAAACTTTTGAAGCATTTTAAATGGGGAAATGACATCAGCCATTTTCGACAGGAATATTCAGTTTCAGCAAACTGCTTTTTCCCCCGAGAAAAATTGTGTTGCCCAATTCCTCCTCAAGGCCTCCTGGTATGCACAGACTTTGTTGGTGAGCAGTGGTATTAGTGATGGGAAGTTGGGACCCAGCCTCTTTGCAATTATTCACGCAGAAGGGCAGATATCCCTCCACCAGTGCACAGAGAGCATATTTTCCGTGCATTATGCGTGGGATTTGCTCCAGCTGGCCTCTGACTCACACTCCCCTGCCTCCCCCGTGTCTGCGGCCGGGCCGGGACCACCTCATCCCTCCCACTGGGAGCAGCTCCGTGCCAAGCCCCGGGCTCCCGGCAGGTGGACAGACAGACATCCCTGCTCCCAGCTCCTGCTCACAGCCAGGCTGCACAGAGCTGGCTGCTCTCACCCAGAGCCTTGCCCAGCTTGGAAACAATCCCCTTCCCTGGGCCTCTCTTCAGGGTCTGACCACCCTCATCGGGATGTTTCCCCCCCTCTTGATCAGGTGGTAATTTCCTCTGTTCCCATTTGTGCCTGTTGTCTTAACAGCAATGAGATCTCCCTGATCCTGATTTCAGAAGAGACCAAACACAGTTCTCCCAATTCTCTTCATCTGCTCCATGCCCCGGGCCATTTTGGTGGCCACTGTGGACTTGCTCCAGTTTGTCAGTGTCTTTCTGGTATGGGGGAACCCAAAACTGGCCATGGTACTCCAGGCTGTCCAAGAGGGAGAAAATAAATTCCTTCAACTTGCTGGCCACACTCCTGGAGATACAGCCCAGCCTGCAGTTGTTCTTGAACTTCAGATTATTGAAACCTATGGATCTGGTCTACTGTGAAAGACTCTGGGGAGCTGGGGCTGCTCAAAGGGGTGTCCTGCGCCTTTGGGCACCGGGTGGGATGGAGCTGAGCAGCCACACTGTGCAACGTTCCTCCAGCACCCAGTGCCTGCTCTGCCACAGGGCTTCTTGGGCAACTGGGGATGGGCCTGGAACTGGGGCTGCTGAAGGAGCCATGGGTCTTCCCTCAGCTGTGGGAAAGGTTAGGGGGAGCTGATAGCAACAAGGGGACCTGAGTTATATTTCCACCAAGCCCTGCCTCTTGGACAAGTGTGGTTTAAGCAAGGTTTGGCAGTGAGACGTCAATGAAGTGATGCTTCTGAGGGATGGATGAGAGGAAAAGAGGCCAAAGCAGGGTGTGGGATTGGGCCCTGTCCTTGAGGCACATTGTTTGTCCCCTTTTTGCACTAGTATTGCGCTAGACTCTTATTGCACTAGTCCATGGCACACAGCTTTCCAGATGAAGATCCCTGCAGAAGCTCTCTCTGGAAGCTCTGTTAACTTGTGGAAGATGATGTGACCCATTGGCACGTAGATGTACAGGGCCTGTAAAATGAATTGATGCTCTGCCCATAAAGCTGTACTCTGTTCATTTGGTGTAATAATTAATGAACCTATAAAGGGACTTCATAAAACAGTAAAAATGGAAATACTTCACAGAAATAGAAGATGATAAATTTTTATTTCTTCCTGTTTCATGTGTCTGTTAGTTATGTGGACCTGTGACTTAATACATGTTATGGAATTAGACATGGAATTTAGTGTTAACCTGCCATTCACAATGTCCTCTCATGTCCAATTTTTATGATCATTATGGTAAAATCAATGCATGTCTTAATTGTAATAATAACTAATCATCAGCCATTATAATAAAGTAATTAAATATTCTAAATTGTTAATAACTTTGGATGCTGCCATAATTAATTTGTTGCTGTCCTACCAGGGAAACAAATTAACAGAAGCAGATGGGTAATGTTTTTGTTAAGGCTTCAGTACTGACTCTTTCTTAGGTACATGCCTGCCACATCACATATTTGATAATAGCAATTGTAACCTCGGGGCTGTTAATTTTAAATACCTCTAAAAAGGAATTCTTTTCTTTTACCTGGTTGCAATGCTTTTATTCTCAGTGGTCAGTAAATCATAGTAATGACTCCTGGTGGTTCCAGTATTGTACTTTAGCAAGGACTTGCAGCATTCCTAGGAACAAGGAGTATGGATTGGAGCCTTGTACTTACAACAGAGACCCTTGCAATTTATTCAGTGGTAAAGTACTGTGTTTATTCCCTCACTGTACAGATGTTTATTGAAGCCAGTCTGGTTTAAATTTTGTGCTCTTCATCCTTACAGAGTTGGAGGAGCTGCTGTTAGAAAAATTGCTAGAAAGATGTTGTCTTTTCAGGAAATGAATCACTAGAAAATCTCAGAAGTACATAAGAAGACCCCTTACAGCCCCACCTCCTACCCCCCTGATTTTGAAATCTTATAATAGTACCCTGATAGTACCCAAAGCTACAGCTAAAGGGAGGTGGAGTTACTATCAACTCTGTTTACTAAACTTTAAAGGTATGTAAGTAGGAAAGGTTTAAAATACTTGAATCTTGCTGCTAGGGCAGCCTCATTCCGAGAAAATGTTGCATGTCTTTTGTTGAATTATGCCAGAACAGCTCCATATCTTTTAAAGCTGTCCTCAACAACACAGGGCTGGCTTTGTTTTGCTAGAGACATAGCAAAAGAAGGAAAAACTGCATAGCACAAACATTGAGAGCTTTCTGAGGCTGCCTGCACAATGAAATTGTTCTGATTGAACTCTTGACAAATTATAACCTGCAGGTACAGTGAGGATTTTCCATTTTTGCCTAACACGTATACATTTTGTCTCTTCCATTTTTCCTTCCCTGCAATGCATTCAGCACAGCAAGGGCTGGAAAGAAATCTGATTGTGAAACTGATAAATTGTCTTACATAGTTTCCCTATTTTGGCCATTGCCATGGTCTGGTTCTGAAAGTGCTTGGAATTCTCTTTCTCTCGTTTTGTTTTAACAAGCTTCTTCTCAGTTGCCTATTGCCAGTGCTATATTACCCACAGTGCACATAATTCTTTTTTTTTCTATCTCCTATTCTACGTCAACTCCAAGAGGCCTCGGTGTAAAAGCAGATGAGATGATTTATTTTTATCACTCACTTTTTCTCATGAGAAAGAGAACCCCTTGGCCCTGCCTTCTCCACTGGCTTCCTCTTAGCACAGGCATTTGCTTCTTGGCAAATGGGGTCCATAAAATGCTACTGAATGCAACCAGCAAAGTGTTTCATTATATTTATTCTGCAATCACCGTGATAGATCCTTTTCTGGTCTAAATAGGTGCAGTCTCATTGGTTTGAGGGCAGTTTGCCTTCTTGGCATCAGGAGGGAATTGGCTCAACCTGGCCAGGTGGCCAGGAGTCATCAGAGATGCCAGAGAGCAGAGGATCAGCCCCTGTGATTCCAGATCTGATTGCAGTTGTTTGCAATTCCATGTACACTCATGGAAGACACTTTATGTGTTAAAACTTGCTGCAAGCCTTTGATATCTTTGACCTTTTTAAAAAAGTCTTCTAAATTTTGATATTCCCTAAGCAGACAGCTGGTATTTTTTGATTGAATAGATAGAGATTTCATGTCTAAACGCATTTCTTGGTTTCACTTTGCTGGATTAGTTCACTGCTCCCTGTATGTTCTCTGCTGCTCACAATCTTTTCTTGTGATTTGTTTTTGAGTGATATTATCAAAAGGTTGCAAAGGATTAAAGGGGCAGAAGTGTCCCTGGACAACCTTAGTGGTGTCCTGCTAGTGTTTCCCTTTGGATCTAAACATGGATATTTGGGTACATACAGTCCCACCTGCAGCTACACAAAAAATTGCCCCTGATACCTTCTGATTGAAACAAATGCTTGGCTCCCAAGAGCCACAAGCAACCAGATATAGATCCTCTGGGAGGAGGTGGGGAAGGCTTAAAAAAATTGCAAAGCCTGTCAAAATCTTTGGCTGTGGAGAGGGTGGAAAAGGGCCCTCCAAGTGCTGATGCTGAGCCTAGGATGCGCCGGGTGCAGCGCAGCTCTCTTGGTTGCAGCCTCATGAAACAACAGCTTAAACACCAGAACTGGTGCCCTACTTTCTTCATCTGCCACCTGAATAAGTCATCTGGAAAGAGGGCAAATGATACGCGGTCAACAAAATAAAGAAATCCCTCTGAGCAGTTCTCATTTACAGCACAATCATAAAATTCCTGGCAGAAAATCAAACCATTTCCATATCAGTTGAGCACACAGCATTGCGAGCACGGTCAGTGTCAACAGTGCAGGGGCAGGAGACAGAGGCTGCTGTGTTCTTGGTGCTGCAGCTCAGACAGAAGATGAAATCATGGTAGTTCAACGTTTGGAGACTTAACTACTGAATTTCTGGCTTTCTGTTTGAGCTAGAATAAAACCTGCTTGTGCTTGAAAAAATAAATTTGGTTGTTAGGAATGTGTTTGCATGTGTTTGGCCATAATTATTTAAAAAAAACCTTCAAACACTAGAAATACACTTTTGCAGAGCTGTAGTTGCAGTCTCTGCTTGGTGGTGGGATGGTTGCAGCACTGTGTTTGTAAGGGCTGTTTTTTGCTGTAATGACCAGAGAATGATTTTGGATGTCTTATAAACAAGTGTGTGGTACAGGGAAAAGCAGCAGACCATATTTTTGGCCTTGGCTGTATTGTTTATGCCTTTAGCAAGCACCACTTACTCAACTTATTCATTATTTAAAGCTTGTTTTCTCTACATGGTACAGGCCCAGGAACACATGGCTTGAACTAAATATGCCAGCATCAGACCTTTATTGAGGGGATGGAAAATAGGTCTGGTTCTTTGCAGTTTCAGACTTTGGTTTGGTTCAGGAACAAATACTTCAAATTTTTGAAGTGTTTTGGTATATTGATCCTTGTGACATTTTTGTGTTTATTTAAGACACTGAAGATAGAGGGAATAAAAGTTTCCAAACCTGTTTTACACTTAGTCTGACCTGATTCAAAAGCCAGATTTCCTACAGGGATCTTCAACACTTGGTACTTTAAGAGGTGATAATTTCCAGAAGGATGGTTTTCTTTGGTGCCATTCTGAAAGGCACAGTTCTTGGCTGAGAAACTTTGGGGCTGTCTGCTGATCCATATCATTGGAGATCTGAGGATGTTCAATGCATCTCAAATTGAGCATCCAAAAGCAGAAACACTTCAACTCATTAATTGCCGTGAGAGATCTTGGCCTGACAATATCAATTAAAAGCAGTAATTCTCCAACAGAAAAGGAACACGGTGGTGTGTTTTCAGTGACAGTTGTGATATTCCTGATTGCTTACATTTATATTAAAGTCATGCCCTGGTTTCACTTTGGAGTTGTAAATCAACATCACCATAACTTTGGGTGCCTTGCATGTCTCTCTGTTCAGATGTACTTCAGAATAATTTTTGATGACATGTCCTTCAAAGGTCTCTTTAAAAATCCAAGTCTTGGCCTAATAAGATTAAGTCTTCACTGAAATAAGATTAAGATTTCACCCCATCATATATGAGGGTACTAGAATATTTACACTAATATTTTGCTACACAGCAGAGTATTGGGGTAAATCTGCTGTTGCCGCTAGTAGACTTTGGGTTCATTACACTGTCAGATGAAACTTTTAGTCTGTGAGTTTCAAAGAAGTCTTTTTTTCTGATAAAATTAAAAGGTGATGTAGAAATAAAATTTGGAACATTTTGGAGAAGGGTGCAGAGCTATACATAATTTATTGGGCACTGTTTGTACAGTCAATTGTTAAGTTATAAATAAAATAGAGGATTAACACAAGGATGAAAGGGTGAAACTGCGGGTAGTTATTTCCTTTGTATTTCTATTAAAAAAAAGGAAAAGTTTCCAAGTTTGCTCAAACAGCACATTTTGGTTTGGTTATTGATATTCACTGTGTTGTACCTATTTTTGGATGTATCACGTTGGAGACTTTCTGTCTGACAGAGTGCCTTTTCCTCAGTAAATGTTCTGCAGGCTGCAGAACCATTCTCAGAGCTCAGCGAGGAGCCCCAGCACAGCCAAGGTGAAACCAGAGGGAGGCAAACGAGCCTCTGTCACACTGAATTCCCAATCCTAGAGCTGCTGGAGAGCAACTGGACTTCCCTCATGGACACAAAGTCCCTTGGGGCTGTTCCAGCTTGGCACCCACCTGTGTGGCTGTTTCCCCATCCCGCTGGAACCTCGGCCCCCAGTTCCAGCTGGAGCACTGGCACAAGGACCAGCTCCAGAGATCTGTCTGTACCAGGCAGATGGCTTCTGCCAGCAGAGAAATCCCTTGAAGTGGAGAAATGCTGAACCTAAGTAAGATCACAAAAATGAGCTTAGTGGATTTAAGAATAAGATCCGTAGGCTTTTCAAAATAATTTGTTGTAGGTCTTTGTGTTGGTGCTCAGAATGAGGTGAGGAAGAAGTTTCTCCTGGATGCCTCAGAGCAGGCTTTGTATCCATGGTGGAGGTGTTTCCTGAGTGTGAGTAGGAATAGCATGGAGTGGGCCTGATGAAAACAACAGGAGTAAAATATATCATTTTGTTATATATAGGCCATGGGCTGAGCATCCCTTGCAGGTGCTGCAGGAGGTGCTTGGTTTGAAATCTCCCAGTTCTCCTACTGGGAGTGGTGCTGACGCAGAGCTGTGATCCTGAGCAAAAACATTCAGACTGATGAAGAGGAAAGACATGAGCAATTTGAACTTAGGAGTGAAACATTTCCTAGAACTGAGCCTGAATAAAGTCTGGAACAGTTGAACAGGAAATAAGTTAATAATGGGATTTTACAATATGCATTTCCCATATAAGGCATTGAAATGTAGCATAGGTTTCACAGATTTGGTGGCTGATCTTCTGCCTGTTTTGATGAGGATCTTAGGTTTCTTCCCTGTTTGTGTAGTTGTGTGTGTGAGGTCCTTTCTCCACTCCAGACTGAAGTGTTTCATCTCACCACAGGTCCCTGGATGGGCCATTCTAGGCCAGACCAGGGAAGAGTGCAGTTAACAATCCCCTCTTGCTGCCTTTTGTTTTTGTTGGGGAGCTATTTCCTTTAGCCCTTGAGGCTGATGCATAGGAAGGGGAAGAGAGGTGGGGAGCGCCCGTCTCGATGTGGTTCATGCTTCTGAAAATAAGTTCCCCAAAATCTGATGTGGGGAAAGGAAGCCCTGGCTCCACAGAGCCTGCTGTCTCCCTCAATAAACAAAGGACTGGCTTTGGGCACGTTGCCCGAAGTGTTGGTGCGGGGTGTGTTCCCATCCCCACTGCTCTGCCTGGCCTTTTAAGGCGATGTGACAGCGAGCTGGAGACATGGAAAGGTGTGTAATTCAGCCGTGATTAATGAGCACGAGGCTCTTCTGCAGCTTCCCTCTTTCTGTAGCATCGCTTGGATTCCTTCTCACAAGTTACTCGCTGAGATTTTCAGAGTTTGGCTTCTTCTGCACTGTCAGTGCAATCTCCTGCCAGCTCTTATGCTGCATTAATTTAGAGCCAACTACCTTTCCAAATGTGCTCTGTATTGTGGAACAGGTTTTGCTTGTAAATGCAAGGCCAGATGTTCAGAAGAGGAGAGCTCCCGTTTGGGCATCTGGCAGTCACTGCTGGGCCACAAACCCATCACAGCTGAAAATCAGAAATCTCTCTGCTTAGACAACACAGTGCTCAGGCTGGCCAGTTTGTGCACTGCTGTAAGAGGTGTCTTTCTCCATATAATTCAGGAGCTCTTTCAAAACAAGACACACCAAGTCACGGTCTCAGTTTTAAACCACAGCTGGTGCCTAACAAGTTATTTTGATTTCTTGCCGAGCAGGGGTTCACTTTCCAGTTATAGCTAATGTTTTCCTTTCCTTTTTCTGCAAAATCTGTTAACAAAGGCAAAAGAAACAATGAAGGTTGGTCTACTGCCTAGATAAGAAATAGGTCTGATTTATTAAGAAATGTTTCTTTTTTTTTTCCAGTGACATATTTGATGCCATGTTCCCTGTCACACACATCGCAGGAGAAACAGTCATACAACAGGGTAATTCTTCCTGTCATTTTTCCTCCTGTGTGTTTGCTAGGGTCCTGTAATTCACATCTCTCCATTTGAGGTTTCACCCTCTTTGCTTCATGGGAAGATTAACCGCATTCCAAAGGCCTCCAAGTGTGCAGCTATATGATAAGTTCATGGATGTAAGTCTCTGCTACACATGCAGAGAACCTCGCTCTGGTGGATCTCCAGGCTTTCAAAGTGCTACAGTTAAATGTAGATAAACAGCACTTCAAATGAAAATGTTCATTCCTTAACTGAAGATAGTCAGGAAGTAAACCCCAGCTCAGGATGCATAAGGGTGGCACAGGCAAGATGAGAGTAGAGATGGAAAATATTTTTATGGTTGCTGGGAATATTCAACACCTCATTGTGCTGTATCACAGTTATCACACTTGGCAACTTACCTGCATGCCTGCAGCACGTCGTGGAGGACTTCATTACCCTCAGGCTATATTAAAATCTCTTGAGTGTTTACCCTGAATGAAGTATTGAATCAATCAAAAGAGATTAATGCAATTGAAAGGTATTAATAGCAAGAAATCATGGCAATACTTTGATTTATTTTTAAGGCAAATTAAGGCAAATTTTAAGGCAAATTTATTTGAAGGCAAATAAGCAAGGATGTTTCAGAAAATTAATCTCTCTGTAAGTAATCTGGTGTACAAACCTGTGCAAATATGTACAGGATTAAATACAGGGACAGGAAGTTATTGAATATCTTGGCAGACCTTCAGGAAACAATCACCTTTTGTATTTTGCTTCCAGGTGATGAGGGAGACAACTTCTATGTGATTGACCAAGGCGAGGTGGATGTAAGTATGCTCTTGCAGTATAATATTTATTTTGAAGCTACAGAATAAAACTGTGTGCTTTGGCAGAGAGCTTGAGCCAGCCACGTGCTGCGGGTCTGTCTCCTTTCTTCTTGAACTAGATTCCACAGGATTGGTTTCATTACTTTGCTTTTGTTGTGTTAAGTTATTTGTTCAATAGTTTTAAATTTGGCATGTGTTACATCCTAGGTTATTTGTCCATTCCAAGCAGGAAACCAAAACCAAGCAAATGACATTATCTTCAGAGCCCTAACCACACCTGGAGGTGTGCAGTGTTTGGCAGAGCAGGCCACCTTGCTGGAATGCACCTGAGGGTTCAGATCAACCATAACGAAAATATTTTCTTTAATCAGTTAGCTTAGCTCATGTGTTGTTTGTTTTTGTTTTCCTGTTTTTTTTTTTTCCAGAAATTGAGATACAGCCTCAGGCAGTGAGTTTCATCTTAGAAACCTTAATTTGCTTTTAAAATTAGGTCCAAATATAAGAACAATGCAGCATATTAATAAAGCAAGGATTATTATAAGTGTAAAGTGATCTGTTAGACCACAAAATGTTTACAGGAGTACGCAGTGGTTTAATCAGCAAGTCTTTGAAAAGAAGCTTCTTTCTGAACCTGCCTTCCAAATCATAAACTATTCCCCTCCTGTCATTTCTCCCCTGTATGAAACTCACCCTTTTGCAGTTTTGCTGCAAGCATGTACCCACAGTAGTTGGGTAGGACAGACTTTCTCATTAGCAACTTTACTCTTCAGATACCCACATGAGTTTGGTTTGGCATATTTAAAGAAGAAGGTGATTTATTTTAAATCCAGGCAGGAGGCACAGAGTTATTTTAGTGAAAGTTATTTTCTTTTAGCGCTCTGTTTGTGTTAGGAGACCATCTAATTGGTATTGTTGGGAATTGAGAAACCTCACATGCTGCCTCTGCCTCTGGAAGTTGCTCCTCAGGAAATCCGTCTGACTCACTGTTCCTATCAGACAACCCTCTCAACAGCAAACACTGCCACATCCACAGGGCCAGAAAATAAAAGGGCAATATTTATAGAACAGTGTTAAAATTTAGTTTTAAAATAATTGGCTTGGGACCGATAGGGAGCTAAATGAGTTCACTGGCTTTGAATCAGACCCGCAAACACGCAAATGCACATGTTGAAGTTATAGATTAATCCTCTTTAAAAATAATTTGTCCTCTCTCAACACCTTTAGGAATGCTTTCGTCAGTGTTAAGCTCAGGGATGGTGAGGGAGGGACTGAATGGCATCAGAAAACAGTTTGCAAAACCCCTTGCAATTACTTGCAAAAGAGTTAATATTCTATATGCACATACTGCTCTTAAAGAACAGTGACAAGGTAGGGTTTCACTGAGTAGATTGTAATTTTGATTTCATGAGCATTTTCATTCCCTACTCCCCTAAAATCAGCCTGTAGCTGCTAGGACAAATTAAAATGGACATATCCACCACAATGTCACCCTAACACTTACCAGAGACACGTACAGACATCACCTGTGGGACGAATACTTCCTAACAAGACTTAAAAATGTAATTTGGACTGTGCTTGTCCAGAGGCCATCGCAGCTTCTGACCATCTGTGTCTGGCCAAACCCTTCTGTGACCAGCTCTCACACTGCCCCACCTCAGCACCCCCTAAGGTGCCTCCTGATGCATTTTCCAGTGCTCTCCCCATCTTGCTCAGCTTGGTTCTTTCTCCTTCCTAAACTTTTCCTAAAACTTCAGCCAAAACACCCCCCGAATTCCAGTGCAAGATGCTGTGCAGGGCAGGAGGCGTTTGCTCATGCAGGAGCCACAGGCTGGAAGTTGCCTGCCTTAACTGGGAAGCTGTGATCCCAGCTTAGGGAGGTGATCCCAGCTTCCCCCTCAGAGCAAAGTCTGTTCCAGGGCACCAGGGCAGGGTGAGCTGCTCCTGTGTAGGGCAGCAGCTCCCAGAGCCCCTGGGCAGGCACCATCACCCCGTCTGTGGTGCTCCCCAGAAGAGTTCTGCTGCTCTCTGGGCAGAACTGCTGAAATCCTTGCTGTCTGAGGAAACCCCAGGGCACTCGTAAGCGAGCTGCTGTTCATTTAAGCCTTGCCAGATACTTTTTTGGCATGCTTCCATGCTTCTCCAAGAAAGAAAAGTGACTTGGAGTGGAGACAATTGACCCTGAGACTCAGAGCCTCGAGCCATTTTCTGCCTGGTTCAGCTGGTGTTGGCACGTGCACAGAGGCTTTAACCCCTGGCCAGGGTCTCTGCTGCCATTCCCTGATCTGCTTGGGAGTGGCAGGAATACCAGGAGTGGTGGATTCAAGGAGCAGTTTACTCTGGAATCATCGTGACTGATAAGCTCCCAGGTTTTCCATACACAGACATAAAGGAGGTCGCAAGTGTCATCATAAAATCCCTACCCATGGAAGAAAGTCATGGCAAAATGGGAAAAAAAGCCCAATAAAGTCTATCAACCAAGCAACCAAAACCAAACAGAAACCACCAACAAAGTGAAAATAACGAAATCAATGTGTGGTGTTTTGAGTTAAAAAAGCTGCAGCATGTAAAAGTAATTTTTGTTCGAGTTTTGGCACAGGCACCCCACAGACTAAGTAAGAACTTTCTAAAATGTTCCCTTACAAAATAATCTGAGTCAAATTAGAAGCACCATAAAATATTTTTTTAATAAAATAGCACTTCAGTCTCAACTCTTACATTTTCTTAGAGTATAAACAAGCCCTGTTGGCACAGAATAAAATATCTATATATTTTCCTCTGTCGGCCAAGGGAAGGGCACAAATTTTCCTAGGTAAAAGAAAGATTTTAGAATGAGGAAGAGGTAAGCCATGGAAAACATGGGGGTTTTCTCTCTTCTACTGTATCCTACAAACCAGGTATACTTTCATCAAAGCTGGCATGGTATTATCAGTTTTCCTCCTTAGCACATCAGGGTTGAGGAGAATTTTGTCTCATGGCTGTCCCTGCAGATGGGTACAGGGCACACGAGGTAGATGATGGCACAAAGTTTGAAGTCTGAGAGGTCACTTGTCTACTGGAAGCTTTCCTGCTCAGACAAGTGGGAGCATGTGCCAAAAAGGAGCTGGCAGAACTTAAATTATAGTTTCCAGTAAAGATGTTGAAAGTACCTGCTAAAATATGACTTGCAAAAATCTCTAATCCATATTTCTAAGTATAAAGTGACTTCCTGTTTGTTATTTTAATCTCATACCCTCACATTTTTTTTACTTTAAAAAGCACCATAGACTACCCTTTTCAAACAGATGTATTTTTTTTTTAGACCCAGCAACTTCCTATTCTATTTAATGTCACAGCAACTTTCTCTACAGGCATTCTCAGGTTTTCCTCTTGTAAGACAACAGCAGCCAAGCTGTAGTATGGTGAAAATCAAAATGAGAACTTTTCAATGTTTTTTTCTTTAATTTCTGTATTTACAGAAAAAAATCTCTATGTGAATCTATACATGAATATTGTGGACAATAGATTAAATTATTTATTGATTTTAGGTCAAATCTTCGTGGAGCCCTTATTTGTATAAGCAAACTAATTTCTGTATACAAAGATGAAAATTACAGAGCGTTTGATGTGAGAATACTGTTGAATTTTAAAACCAGTTATATTTAATGGTTAGATTCCATAGATTGCCTCTAGTTTAAATTCTTTCATTAACAATAATTTTTCTAATATTGGAAGGTTGCCTTTTGAAATTTGAAGCACAACATTTTAATATTTGGAGTTTTTCAACTTGAACTTTTAAAGATTCTTAAGGCAGTCTCCAAGTTCATATGTTCAAATTCAAACTTACATATAAAACACTGTATTTGAGAAATCTACCCACATAAAATTACCCTTCATGTCTAATGCTTGTTCATTTTTCCAACAATAAATAAAACTCATCTTCATTTTTGGAGAACAAATATTAAGGCTTGACAAGACACAAAGCACAAATTATTACAAATAGATACAAGGGAGAGGATTTAAGACAAGAATTACCATGCCTGGAACAAATTAGATTGTCTACACAGATCACAAAGTGGCAGCACAAAAAAAAAAATTAAAAAATGCTAGAAGTTAACTTGAAATCAGCAATACAAAATTAAACGAAAGATAAATTCACTCCAGTGAAGCTCAGAGATAAATGTTCCTATCCTGCCTTCAAGGTAAAATGTCCATGGCAAGGTTCCTTTCTGCATTTCCAGAGAAAGAACATAAAGGTGAGGGAGGCCCAGATTCATTCCTGTGGCACTGAATGTTGTATGACTCTGCAACTTCTCCCACAGTTAGTGCCCATGGATATCACAGCCCATTTGCCTCCTAAAAAGATAATGAAATGAACCAAATTGTGTGATCCTCAAGCCCCCAGAAATTGCAGTGTTCACATTAAATGATGGAAACCAATAGAAACCTAAAGTACTTTTGCTCTGTGAAAAGTAGATGGTCCTGATGGTTTGGTCATATTTGGGCATCTGCACTTCTACTTTTCCTCTTCAGCTGCATGAAAGAAGGTTCCAGCTGTTATGGATCTGTGACTGGCAGGTCAAGTGACAATTAGGAATAATTCATTTATGTACTCACCTCTTTGGTGAGAGTTCACAAATGCCTAAAACTGGCTCAGCCAAAACCTCAGCCCAGCATTTTTTAGGATAAATAGGGAGATCATCTGAGCTGCTGCCATATAAAATCGACTTTCATAAGCTGTTCTGAGACTAAAATAGCTCTGCTTCCCACACCTTACAAACAGAACTTCTTTCCTTTCCAAATCTATTTTAAAGGGATTTATAGTGGAGCTGAACTCTGTTAAAGGGCAGGATGGCTTTGTATTGTGCCATCAATGCACTTCAATTTCATCACAAACACAGAAGTTGATTGTTGGCTTAGGCCTTTGTAGAGAATGGAGTCCAGTGGTTTGTCTTCTAGAAAACAACTTATTCTCCAACTGTTTTCTTTTTCAGAGACTGATATTCAAAATGACATTTTATTGGGGGAGTGAGTGCTGGGCCCAGTGACTGTCAGATCAGTGATTTGGTTTCACCTCAGAGCACTTTAAACCTGACACCCTCAGGGTGGAGGAACGACCATTTGCATAAACTGTTTAAGGCGAGATGTCAAACATGTTTTGTACAGTCCCGTCAAGTAAGACAGCAAAATTAAAGGAGTCTTAGAGCAGTTCAGTAGCAGCCTCTCTAAATAACGACTGTGCAACATTAAATGTCCATCCTTCACTTGCTCAGTTTTGAGTTTTACCAGCATAATTCCCCTCTCTGGGCTGCAGTCACATCCTGCACACTGCTTTAACGAGAAATGTCACCATATTGCTTAAAAAATATGTGTTGGAATAAGTTTCTTTTCATAGTTATAATTCAGACCCTTCTACAGTAACAAAATCTGTGTTGTTCAACAGAAGAGCACCTACTCTACACATACACGTATTTTTGGTGTGCTGAAAAAGAGTCAAGGGTACCATGTCAGTTGACATTCAGGATGTGATCCAAAACCCATTGGAATTTTGATTTTCCCCACCACCCCTGAGACTTTTTACTGAGAACACATGGATTACTGTAGTGTAGCAAACCCCGTAACCCCATCCAGTGAAATTCCCGCAGAAGGAGGGTGCCTCTACAGTTAAATATGCATCTGGGCAATTTTGCAATGAACCAATAGAGTTTAGAAATGTTCATGCATTCTCACTATGTTACAAGCCTTTCAGAATCCTCATTTTATTCATCCATTTCTCCTGCTTGTCTCACAAAAAAAAAACAACAAGAAAACCCCAAAAAACCAAAAAAACCCAAAAAAACCCAAAAAAACACCCAAAAAAACAAAAAAAAACCACAGAATTACCCGCTCGTTTCACCAGGAAACTGCTTGGGTTTGCCTGGCTTTTTTAAAACTTCTTTTTTTTGCTTTCATTTTTTCATCATGAGGAGAATCAAAAGTAGATTCAATGTTCTGTGAGATTTTCTTTCTGTGGTGAGTGTGAAAGTTTGAAAGGGAAGGCTGTTGCTGTTCTCTTGTGTGATATTCTCCTGGGTGACATTCATCCTGTCATGGTGATGAAATGAAGCTTTAGCTTTTGTGACTTCAGCTTTTTCTTGGCAGTCTGCAACCACCTGCCTGTTTGGGATTATTTTTACCCTTTATTTTTAAGCCCCTTGATCCTCAGATGTTCCAGGAGCACCAGGAGCCACCACATTGCCTGGAGTTCAGCTGCTCCTTTTCAGCTGATACCCAAGAGGTCTCTTGATCAGCTGAACTGCTTCGTGGCCTCATCCATCTCCTACTGAACCAGCATTTCACTGGCCTCAGTAGGAGCTTGAGCAAATCTTAATTGATTATTGTGAAGATAAATTGGGATTGATTCCAGCTGTATTTTGTATTATGCCTTTTCATCATAAAACGAAGATGGAACTAAAATTAATACTGACAGGTTGTTGAGTTTTGACCCCAGTTCATTTATTTTGGTCACCATCTTTTCTCATGCCCAGCTTGAGCACAGCTCTAATTCATGCATTTTTAAAAAACTGCTGGCTTATTACTCACTAATTGGCGTCAGGTTATGGACTTTGCAATACTTTTCTGCTTAAGATGAGAATACCTGCCCCTTTTATTTTCATATTATTTTTCTTCACAGAACTTCCAAGCAAATGAAATTAATACTGGTTGATTTCCACTCCTCTAATTCATCCATTTTTTAAAAACTGCTGGTTTATTACTCACTAATTGGTGTCAGGTTATGAACTTTGCCTCTGCAATACTTTTCTGCTGAAGATGAGAATACCTGCCCCTTTTTTCATATTATTTTTCTTCACAGAATTTCCGAGCAAATGAAACAGCAAATGCTGTTACTGGTCTGCAACAGGCTGGGGTATATTCTGCCCTGAGTAAATGCACCCAGTCTTTCCTGCCCTCCAAACTCAAAGGCACAGTGACAGAATTGAAAGGGTTTATTGTGCACTTTATAGCAAGCTGCAGAATGCACAGCCCACAGCAGCCTTTGCATGCACTCTTATGGCTCATGAGCAGCACTGTTCATGAATAAATAGTGAGGAGAAAGCTGCCCAGCAGAAAACACCTGCATGAGTCCCCTTCCTCCAGGGCAGATGTCACATAGCACTCAAGTGCAGGAATTCTCAAATTGAACATCATCCAGGAAAAATATGGCAATAGTGGCATCAATCCCTACCATGTTCCAAGAGGATATAGTACCTAATTAGGATGTGGGTCAAACTCTGCTTCCTGAGCTCTCTAGAGCTGATGTTAAAGGATCATTCTGCTTAGAGCTTCTCAAGTCCAAAACCCTTAGTCATCTTCACTAAGGGACATCTGTATAGTTACATTCAAATGGGTTTTCGATGCACTAGGCTTAGGGAAGAAAAAGAAAAATGTTCCTTTTCAAAAGATATTTCCTTGTTTTGACTGTTTTTCATTTCATGGCCATGGCACATTTCAGTAATCCTCATTACACATATCAACAAACCTCCTTCCTTTCAAGTCTGACAGTGTTAATAAAAAGCCAAAGTTGTGACAGTTCTGCAGTTGTGACTGCCTGAGCCTTGAACACAAGGGGAAAAACATGATGCCAGCTAACCATGGGAGCTGAAAACCCAGAGAGTAAATAAAGTCATTGTACTGAAGTAAGACAACTTGAAATTCTGTCCACAGAGCAGGTTGCTCCCCTCTTTGGGGACCAACTGTCGGAAGTGTCACGCTCTTGTTTTCCTTCTGTGTCCCGAACACTGACAATTAGAAAGGAAATTGCTAACAGCCTTTTGGATAACTGGCAGTTAGGAGGAGAACTCCAACTAAGTGCCCAAACTGCTTTTGCTTCTTTTGTCTTGTGCTGTGGTAGGTTTATGTCAACGGGGAGTGGGTGACCAGCATTGGGGAAGGAGGCAGCTTCGGGGAGCTGGCGCTGATCTACGGAACCCCCCGGGCTGCCACCGTCAAGGCCAAGACTGACCTGAAGCTCTGGGGCATCGACAGAGACAGCTACAGACGCATCTTGATGGTGAGTTCATGGGGAAGGGCTTCCTTGTGGAGTTGGTATTTTTCACTTTCTTTTGCAGTTCTGCGCTCAGAGTACTCTGGTGCTTCCACGTGAAAGAGAGCGGACATGACAAAATCAGTGAGTAACTGAATGAAGTGAACTGAAAGAAAAGGGGACAGGATTCGGCAGAAAGGCGCTGAGTCAGAAATGCAATTGAGAAACATTATGCATAACTGTTCTGTGAATGAAAACCTCAGGAGGCCTCTGTTACCCACCAAAGCTATGCAAATCCTCTCCTTATCGTGAGCCTGGAAATATCTCTCAGCAGCACCCCTTGCCTGTGAAGTCTTTGTCTGATCTTGTATTACATTCCTCAAGGCAGGTGATAGAAAGTAAATCCAGCTCCACTAAAATAATAAAAAGTCTTGCTTGGACTGTGGCCTCCATCTTTGTTAGCCAGCACCCAGCCACACATACCATGGGGTTGTAGCTGCTAATGATTCGTTGCTGTACTCCTTTCAAGCTCCCTCATCCCTGCAGCAAAGCTCTGCAGACCTTTGTGGCACTTGGGGCGTGTGCTAGCTTATGGATTTGCTGTTGGTTCTTCAGTGGTGAGTTTATAATGGAAACTTTGACAGATAATTAACTTCAGCAAAGTCATAACTTTTTTATGAGTTTGTTTCCAATGTCCATGTGCATATCTTCCTTCTCTGTAAAATATTCCTTTCTTTTTGATAATTAACAGACATTACTCCGTGTAAAGCTTATTTCTCAATAGGACTTGTCTCTAAGAGCTGCATTGTTCCATCCTGATCTGAAGGAAATGACATTGTGCTCTCAGACTAACACTTTTGAGATCATCTGTATTTCCAGCGGGTGTTACAGAAAACAGAAAAAAACAGCAAAAGAACTGAGTAGATTTTACCCTTAAATGATTAATTCTTAAACAGCAGGGTAAAAGTGATCTTTGTTTACCCTGTGTGATGGCTGTTGGGTGTCTGTATGAGCACTGCTGGTGTTCACTCCCTATTCTATGGGCTGAGTTCAGTGTCACATAAACAAACATCACTAGCATTAGGAGGGTACAGCTGGTGGAAATTTATTCTATCCCAAAATATTCAGCCTGATGGCTCCAAGACAAAATAGGGGAATAATTATGAAAAGTGGTTTGTCTTCTCTCTTGTGGGTGAGCAGGATGAATAATTTTGAAAGGTTCCCACTGTAGGCAAGCAGGCAGAGGTATTTCTAAAACTCAGAGCAGAAGAATTTCTAAGGAGATGTAAGAGGCACACCCAGCTTATTTGTCCCATGCCCTACAAGGGTGCAGTGGAGGGGTATCTGGGGTAACTGGTGTGATGAACCTGCAAGCTACAAGGAAGAATCCAAAATTCAAAAGCAAAGGAATGTAGGAGGGAAATAAATGTCAGGACAAGGCACATATTACTTGGCTTTTTAAGCAGAGCTTTCTGCAGCTGCTTGTGGTAAGGAATTGAAGGGTCAGGTTCACAGGCTTTGCAGCCTGGAGGTGATTTCACTACTGGTGTTGATGGAACTGGAAGTACCTAAAATCAGCCAGCCCTGTGAGCTGTCAAGTTTGGTCATGTGTCCATTATCACCTGAGAGCACACTTCAGAAGATGAATATTTGATGCAGACAGGACTTTGCTAAAAGGACTTAAAGTCCCAAGTGGGAAAGACTGTGTTTTTAATGCTAGTTTGGGTCGCACATACAAGCTGAATATTATGGTTGTACTTCGGTTTGATTCTAGTGTAGTGCTAAGTGCTTTTCAAATTAATTTATGTGTTTTCTGGACCAGTGCCTGCTGTACCCTGCCCAGCAAGCTCAGTTTCTGCAGTCGATGAGACCTTTTGATTAACATGGATATATTTCTCTCCCTCTCTTGCTTCTTGTAGTTTTTTTTCACAGTTGAGGCCATTAAAAATTGGTGGTCTGTTGCACTGTGTTAGATACCTAGACAGCATTATTAGTACTGAGATAGGAAATATTTCATGGTAAATTATTTGCTGCAGGTGTAGAAAATGTCCAATTTTAAAAGCAGTCCATGGTGAATGCAATTTACCTGTCCACACTGAATGAATCCTGTCACCTTCCCATTTATTTGTAGGTGCAGGGTGGATAAGTTTGTTGCTGTAGGTGAAATGAGACACCTGTCTTTGTGCAGTCGTGTGAGGGCAGGTTACAGTGGCTCTCTGCACATTTCCTCAAGCCTAAGAATTAATTATGTCATGTTTCAGTGGCTGCATTTCATGCTTGAAGCTGACTCCACCATTATGGGGCTGCTTTTGCTGTGCTCAGTTCAAGTGTCGTAGTGGCTGCCTCTCAACTCCCAGAAACATGGTTTCCTGCCATTTAGCCTCTAACTGGGTATTTTGGATGCAGAAATTCTTCTGCCTTTAAATAAGGAGTAGTAATGCTTAGGGTACTTTTTGAAGTGTATCATTTAAATGGTTTCAAAACTTGGGAGCAAGCAGGTTTCTCTTTTCTTATTTTCTGGTTGCAAATCCTTTTGTCCAAGGAATAAATGACCTTTTTCTGCCAAAGATTTTTGCTGTAGTCAGAAAAAGCCCCTCCATAACCCCAGATAGTTATTTCCCTCGTCTGCATTCCTTCCCTACCATGACCAGCCCCGTGTTTTCTCAGTCAAGTGTTGAAATTTTATTCCAGTTGTAAATATTTATTTGCAAATCATGCCTTCAAAGCCACACTTGCCAAAAAGATTTTATCCTGTCATGAGACACTTGACTCTCCACCTCATTTCTCCTTGCAGGCACTATTTTGGTCCTCCACTTTGCATTTAATAATTTCTTGTTTTTATTTCTGCTTAGTGCCATTTTCCCCACTTACGTGTCTCATTGATCCTGACTGGTTTATGACATGAATAAAATGTATCTCAGGAGTTTTGGAGTTTGGGGTTTCCTTTTTATGGATGGACAAAGCCTGATGCAGAAAGTTCCTGCTGGCTTTTTGTTACAGTTGTTATCCATTTATTATTTAGCCTGTCCCAGAGGAAGTTAGTTGAAACAGATATATTTCTTTATATTTCATTGTCTCAGCTTAGGTACCCTGATGGCTTCAAGGTCACATTCAAGTTTTGTTTTATCAGCTGTGATATTGTAAATGTTGGGATAGGTCTTTTTGTCAGAATGTGCAGTGAAACTGCAGTCCTTGACAAAGTATAACACCATGAAATTCATTGTATTAGGTGGGGTACAAAAAACCACTTCAACACGTTCCCTCTGTGATACACTCACAAATTATCTGTCCATCTGGGTGTTCCATTTATTTCATAGACTCATCTCTGCTGGGTTACATACTTTTCACTCTGTTGCAAATTCTTT
The DNA here is from genome assembly GCF_031753505.1 of Anomalospiza imberbis. Lineage (NCBI taxonomy): Eukaryota > Metazoa > Chordata > Aves > Passeriformes > Viduidae > Anomalospiza > Anomalospiza imberbis. Next base: position 11,061,372 of record NC_089696.1, on the reverse strand, counting down.
TATGTAGATGTTCTCTGTGTGTGTGCACACGGGCACAGACACACACATTTGTGTATATATTCAACATTTATTTACTTACATTCGTCTGGGACAGAGCAAAGGATTTTTTTTTTCTGCCATAGGCTTCTCATGGAATTCAGTTTCTGCCCTCTTCTTTGCAATTTGGATTTGAGAGCATCACGGAATGGGGAACATCCCAGGGTAGTACAATATTTGTATTCTAAATATAGCAAATACCACAAATACCAGAGAAGCAAATGTCTGTATCCCAACATCAGATTGATCCCCTAGACAATTCAGTTCCCAGACTGAGAAAATCTGAAGTATTAATTTCTTACAATTTCTTCTTTAGGAGGACTTGATCCAGGATAATTTAACTACCCTCCAGTTTCCATGGTTCCAAGATACCTGGCTCTGAGAGTGGAGCTGTGTGGGATTCAATACATTTGGCCTATTTGGCAAACTGCTCACACAAAGTGAGTTATAACATTGGTTTGTAAGTTGTGACAAATCAAGGATAGTCAGTTCCTAATGTTATACTTAATTTTATTTGTGCTATTTGGGTTTCTTCTACCATCTTTTTACAGCTTTGAACCCGAGAACAAATTCTTTAATAAGCAGGGTTTATTTCAGCTGAAATAAAATAAAGTCAGGAGGATTTTGTGTTGCCATAAAATGTAGGTTGTGTGGTGGCCAAAGCATAAAGCAACTCCAGGGGCTGCAATCCACCTGACATCTGTGGCATAGAGCACCCGGACCGTGTGGGCTGCTTGGTGTCCATGGCCAGAATGCACAGGAGCTCTTTCTTTCATGCTCCAGCGGGAATGTCCACCCAAAGCATCATTCAGGAACAGCTTAAGCAGGGATTAAATGGGACTGTGCAGTCCTGAAGTCCATTCCGGCACCTCCTGCCAGGATAACTCTTTCTTTGAAACTTGAGTCATGCTTTGCCTCTCAGTAGACATTTGTTTGGCTTCTTACTGAAGGTGGGGATTTCCAGGAAGGACTCAATCAGCTCCACCTGAAAAAAATGAATTGGAAACAAGGCACAAAGAGTGCTGGAGGGACAAAGAAAGATTGGTCGGGAGGAATGAGAAGAAAAAAATGGAAGAAAACAGGGAAAAGGCAGTTGGAAATGAGGTAAAACAGATGCCGAATAGGAACTCAACAGGACCTGTTACAATCTCTGGGGCATTTGTTTTCCCCAGCCTGTGTATTGCTTAAGCTAAGCCTAGGGCTTGCAACATTAATTGGTCCTAAAAATGGCTTTGAGGCCTTTTCTGTGTGGATTTGACGAATGAGAGTGATCTTGTTTCTCCTTGGGACTGTCTCAGGGAGGAGCACTGCAGCTTAGAATATTAATGAGGCTTTGTAGTTAATGGGAGCCACTGCCTTTAAGGAGATGAGCTTGTGCCTGACAGCTCAGAACCAGGGAGAAAGTGAACAAAGGAGAAGGGGGAGAGGGAGAAGCAGCGACTATTGAAATAAGATATTAATAGGATAGAAAAAAGCAGAATTAATAAAGACTTTAAAATATGCCATCAAGAACCTTGCCAGTGCAGAATTATTCATGTACATTTACTATTGTTTTTATCTGGCTTAAGCTGTAAGATTTCTACTGCTTCCCTTGGGAAACTTCTGTGAGAGAATAATTCCTTCATTGGAAAACTTTTATGATATTGATCTTAAATTAGATTTTCTTGATTTTCTCCCATTACTTTGAGTTATGTCAAGTTATGCTGTACTGAATTGCCCTCTCTTTCTGTCATATATCTGTAGATAATTATCACTGTCTACTTAAAACCCCTGCCACAGTGCATGCTAGCTATGAGGATGACATACCTATGATCCCAGTGCTGAGCCAACAAATACAGGCTGGATTTGTTTTGCTCCTTCCTTATCAGCTCTCCCTGAGTGTTTTAGCATTTCTTCAAGCTCTGTTGGATTTGGGAGCACATTTCTGGAGAAGAGGTACTGAGACAGAATGTAGCACACCAGGCGCCGTCACATCTGAGCCACGGAGATGGAGCCTCTAAACTTCATTCCTGGATGATATCTTTGCCTGTGCAGACCAAAATAGCCTTGGCTGTGTTCTTGTTGCAGTCTGATGCAGGTCTCACCTCCTGTCTGTGAATCTCTTTCAGCTTTACTACTTGCAGGTCTTCTGTATGTCAAATATCTCTGCTTTGGATTTTTTAAAATTAGTTATATTTTCCAAATGAATGCTCATTCTATTATTTTCTAGCCCCATTTCTAACATCTCCAGATCCCTTTTGGTTATTTTCCTGCTCTGGTGAACTTTTAGCATCTCATAGTCTGTAAATGTTGGTACTGTCTTAATTGCTGCTGCTTCTAGAAGATCCATGAAAATATTGCATGAGGACAAACCCAGCCCCCAGGGAATGCACAGGCTGGCACTTCTGCAGAGAGTACCTGAAGGGTAGGAGAGGAGATTGAGATGCTGTTCATACCCCTGGCCTCAGCAATTTGGGTAAAGCAACTAAAGAAAACAAGTGTAAAAAGGACATCAGAAGTCAGAGGTGAATTATGCCTGGGAGGGGATGACAGAGGAATATCAGGCTGGCCAAAGTAGGTTGGAAGGAGCTAAAGATGATCTTTAAGGTCCCTTCCAACTAAAGCCACCCTATGAGTCTGTGATTCTGTGTTGTCTCTCTGTTTCATGGGAGAAAAGATGGTTAATACCAATGGAAATAAAAACATGGTTGTTTGGCTGTAATTCCACCGCTGGGTTGTTTTTAGTTTGCACTACAGTACTGATCTCTCAAAATCCTTCTCCTTACTCTGCTTGTGAGAGCTGGAGCAGGAAAACACACTCAGGTAAGAACAATGTGCATAAGGGTGAGCCAGGCTTCTCCTTCCTGGAAGTGAATTTGGGATTTGGTTGTGCCAACCTGGATCCAGCCTCAGATGCTCTGAAAATGCAGGGAACGCTCCTGCGCCTGCCTGGGCACCCTGAGGTGAAGCTCTGCCACCCCAGAGGCTGCTGTTTGTCTCCTCGAGGAGAGAGGGAGGGAGGGAGGGATAGAGCCATCCTGCAGGATGAGTCAGGAGCCATCAGCTGGGTCACCTTGGGTTTCAGTGCATGTGCTGGCAAACAGCAGCCCTAGCCCCAGTCACTAGTTCTTCCCTGGGCCCATGTTCTCCCTTACCCCTGAGGGATCATTCTGACAGGAGATCTATGCATTAAGAGGGATTCTAGATAATATGACCATACAAAAAATGGCAACAGCACATTTAATTAACTATTTCCACTTCAGTTTTGCTCTTGCACTTGTCTTTTCTGTGGGTTCCGTACCGCTGCCCTGGCTTGGTTTAGCCAAGGCACAACACACCTGTGTTCCTTTAGGAAGTAGTGGGCTCTTTCTGTCTGAGCCAGGTGGGATGGCTGCAATTCCCACCTTCCTGGGTCTTGTCTGCATCTCTAAATACTCAAAGCCGTGGTCAGGCATCACTTATGGCTACTGATTACTGCTTCTTAAAATTCATCTGTGTCCGCAAGTCATTTAAAAAGCATTTTCCACATCTGTCCCTGGGTGTCCCAGCCCATCAAACTAAACCACCAATCTGGTTTTCCACAGCTGTCAATTTTGCTGCTCTTGTTTCCACTCGATTGCAGGGAGGAAAGCAACAACTGTGCAGTGTCCAGTTTTCCATTCTTTGTCTCCCAGCGAGCTGTCAGAAACTGGCATGGTTTGCAGAGCCTCCTGTGTTTGAAGTTCTCTACTTTTTTTTCCTTCTGGCACTTCAAATGCTGCCGGGGCCCCCCGAGGTTGAGAACCAAGTTTGTCAGACAGAGGGGTCAGAGGAGGGTTAGCGATGCTATCGCTGAGCAGAACTGTCATCACCAGCCCGGAGTTACGGCCGGGGTGTGCAGCGGGAGCCTCGGGAGCTGCTGCTGATCCACACCTACCTGGGAAGAGTGGCATCTCCTGCTGCTGCTGTGGCTCTTTGGGAGCAGGGGTGACCCCAGGACAGGGGCACCAATGGGAGATGTCCCCAGAGGAGAGCACCTGGCAGCTCCAGCTGGTGCTGTGGTCCCAAGCTGGAGCTGAAGCCTGGTGATGCTGCTGGAAGGATTCATGGTGCTTTGGGGGTTGTTGCAGCCCCACCTGCATAGCACATGTAGGAAGAAGGATGATATTTAATTCTTGAATACATCAGCTATTCCCATTTTCATACTCAAAACACTTCTGAATGCTTTCACACTGGAGGGCAAAGTGTTTCTTCGCCTTTTCCCTTCTCTATCCCTACTTTCCCAGCACCCACATGTGGTCACTTGGAGAAGGAGGAATAGAGAAATGGCTTTTTCTATGGCAGACACTGACATTTGCTTCCATCCTCTCTGCCCAGTCTATAAATAAATGGCATCTTTGTTTTCCTTTTCTTGAGAGGATCAGTGTGTCATCCTTGTGTTGTGCCTTGTAGATTTAAGTAGGAGGCACTAGGCAGGTGCCTGGTGACATCCCCAGGAAATCTGCCCAGGCAGGAGTGATTTGGGGTGTCACCAGTGTGTAACAAGCTACACAGGATCAAAGCAGACCCTGGAGTTCCTCTTTGGTACCTGGGAAGAATTTCTTTATGAGACTTTCATGTCACTGCAGAAGGAATTAAGGATGCATTAATTATTTTTGTATTGGTAAAATTTCATCATAATTATTCCTACATGAATCACCTTCAAAAGTACATGCTGGAACAGCAACTTGTGGTTTCTGTCTTGCTGATCAAACACCGTGTAAGGAGAAGGTGTCATAGAAATTTATCACACAACAAAATCTGAGTAGAGTGGGAATGACTGCGCTGGTGGCTGCACATACATTGATGGATTGTCTGCCCCCAAATTCTTAACTCTTGTTAGAATAATAATATGAATGGGTTGCTCTGCATAACAATAGATAAAACACTGTACGGAATACTAACCAGGTTTACAGATAAACATTTGGCATTAAAGTATTTTTAACCTAAAAGGATGGGATCTACGAGGGCGACATTTTAAATTTTATCCTACTTTGTAATTGCAAAGAGCCTCATTGGCAACAAGATATACATTGAATTAGCTAAACAGTTAATTGATGAAGTTCAGGCTTTAAAATGAATGCCTGTAAATGGATGCAATTCATCTGCAGTGTACAGTAACACCAGTGAAGTCAGTGAAATTACAGCAGGATTGAATTTGAGTCCTTCTGCCTTTGCTTATCAGCAATACAACTTGCCCAGACATTTGATGGGGAAACGTTTGCCTGAGGCTGTTTACACTGGCTATGCTTAAGATTTGGAAAGGGAGGGGAAAAAAAAAAGAGCAGCTGTAGGAAGAAATCACAAAAATACTTTCTGTAATGCTCTGCCTCCTTTTTCTCTCTCCTGTAATAACAGGGCAGCACTCTGAGGAAGCGGAAGATGTACGAAGAATTCCTGAGCAAGGTCTCCATTTTGGGTCAGTTGCCCTTTGGAACTTGGCTGTTGGTTTCTCTGTTATTCACGTTGGCAGAATGAATTTTGATCTTTGATGGCAGGATGGAAGGAGCAGTGCTCAGACAGAAGGTCTCACATTGTGTTGTTTCTGAAGGAATGAAAGTGTAAAGGGCCCTTTTTGCTTTTCTCGTTCTTTCCTGTGCACTGCCCATGTGTTTGAAGCACGCACTAAAGGTGGAGCAGGCACACACTGGTACTTTCAGTAGCTGCTGCTGAGTAAAGATCATGTGGATAGAGCAGAAAGCAGTGCAGAAATATGAATTTCTCATAAAGTCCAGTTACATCCTCCCAGGGAACGGGTGAGAAGCTTTTTCCTGCAAGAATACAGTGTTTGTGTGCACAAAACAAACCAACCTTACAAATCAAACTGGACTGATCTTTTTTCTTCTGTGCATTTTACAGCCCATGTCTCACATTCTTAAAACATCTGTTTAGCTTCTTGTCCTTGGATTTTGTTTCCCTTTGATTAATGTGATAGCCACGAAATTTGGACATGTTCTTGATGGCCTTCAGTAGGAAAAACAACAAACCCATAATGCCTGACCAATCAATCACCATTAGGAGAACAAAAGCCTCTAATAAGGAGGACAGTGTTAGACAGTACAATGAGTTGTTGATTCTGTAGGAGAAACATCATGTTTTTGCTAGGGCTGTTTGGAAAAAAACAGTTCAGGATTTATTTGCTGTATAATTAAAGTATTTATATTTCTACTTAATTTTTTTTAATGATATTCACCTACCATTCAAGCTGAGGTACCTGAAATATGAGAGCGTCTCAGTGAAAGTATACTTGAACTTCTGAGAGGTGCTATCCATGAGATTTTCAATTATATTTGTATGCTTAAAGTGAGGCCAAGTATGTTGCTCACTTATTAATGAAGTTTTCATCATTTAAAATCCTTCTTTTATGCTTAATTTAAATCTTCCTAAATTAAGAGCACAAATTATACCAAATTACAATGAGTATTTAAAGAAAAAAAGAATCTGTGCACCTGCACTAATGAGGAGCAATTACAACAATGAGACATCTCAAAACAATTTCAGAGTAGAAAGGTTATTCAGAGATGTGCTTCCTTAAACACATTCCTTCATTGTGGTTTGCATTGTAATTAGAGCCTAATTTGTAGTGTGGCTTTTGAATTTTGGTTCAAAAAAAGAGGAAAGACTTTAAGATTTGAACCTTTTTTAAGTACAGAAAAGCAGTGAACAAAATAACACATCATTGGAGGAACATGGAAATTTAGGTGAAATGTGTAAGGATCTCTTTGACATGTCTAAAAAGTAGATGACACCTGTGAAGCAGAAAGATATTTTAGAAATCTCAAAACAGCACTGAAAAGTCAACTTCACTTTATCCCTTACTGTGGTCAGAACCCAGCGATTTCCTGGTGGAAAAACCTCTACCTGCTTCTTATGTTTCTTTTTCCCAAGGTCTGTCCAGTGTCTGTAATTAGCTGTATAATTGCAAGAGTCACTTTTTTTTAAATCTAAGGATTTTTTTAGATTATCAGTAGTTGCTTATGAAAGGATTGTTTTAAATTTTGCTTCTGGAGTTTAATGAAATATAAAGTAGTGAATAAATATGTAGAATTTAGGCATTGGTCTAATTTATCTGATATTTCAACTCTGCAACTAAAATTTGTAGAATATTCTATGTAATGCTCTGTTTGCAAGAATTATTAACCAATGTATTTGTAGTGGTACAGTTCCCTTATACAAAAGAGAGACACTTCGTGACTAGAGCTAGAATTAGCTTTGAATTTTTCATAAAGTCAACTGAAGAAGTTTCAAGAGGCTCTTTCTTTTCATTGTTAATTACTGAGTTCTTAAAAAAAAAAAAGAAAAGAAAATGTCTTCTCTAGTCTGTATGAAAGAGTTCTATGCTTATTTTTAATCAATGATGCATTGACAATATGGGCTTGGTCTTTGACGTTAGTTCTTCTGCAGCAAAGGTCACAAACATACCAGAAAAGTGCTTTAGGTGGGGAAAATGTTAGAAACAATGAATTTCCCAAGCAGCAACAAGAAAGTGGCATAAAAACATATAGCTGTGTCAGTCAACTCAAAATTTACCTTTGGTGCTTAGAGCACTTTGGTCTGGTTTTGTTACCAGGCTCACGGTGTCCTTTTGAGCTCAGCCTAAAGGCATTTAGCTTTAAGGAACTTCCTTTCCCCCTCACACAATCCTTCTAAGAAGTATTTTGCAAAAAAGTTGGGAAACCAGAGTCTGATGGAATGGCACACATCTAATCCTGGTGTCAGAAACTGTATCTTAACTTACATTAGTTCAATAATTCATAGTAAGTAGGAATCAGCAGAGCTCTGGGACATGAATTTCAGCCCAGCTTTTTGAGTCAGTGAAGGCTAAATCATCGTATTATCTGTTGCTTTTAATAACTTTTAAACCTGCAATTTTTCAGTCAAATCTGATCAAAGTACAAAAGTTCAAGTACAATTCACTGTCTTGAATTCTCATGCAAATGTGTGTTGGAGAGAGACACAGGTGGCACCTCCTCTCTGAGGGCAGGACAGGTGGAATCCATCCCGTAGCAAAGGCAGGGGAGGGCACTGGGACACTGAGCAGCCCTGGATGTGCCCTGTGCAGGCTGTCCCTTGCCATGGGGGGGATTTGGGGCAGGTGCAGGTGGGTGATGAGGACCCCTATCACAGGCTGCATTTGCTCTGTTAATCCTAAAACAGACCTGTCTTTTTTAATTATCGATTTTTTTTTTTTTTAATTTTGATAACTTTTATCCCTTAAGTGAGGGAATGAAAAGGAAAACACTTTGCAAGCTGTCCTGCTGGCAGATGAAGAAGAGGTGCCATTTCAAACATCCATAAACCTGGATGCCTCTGTTCTCCTGCTGCTCGTGCCACCAGGGTCTGGCCATTGGCTCTGGTGGTCTCCCCCATCCTTGAAATGGACACTCTGCATCACCCACCCCACGGCCCCCCAGGAACTGGGAGCAGCTCTGATGAAAACACTCTAGGACTTGTCCTGCCACCTGGTGTGGGATGTGGTGAGGGAATCTCGGGTGCTCCCATATCTCCAGGCAGTTCCTCCCGGCTGTGGCAGTGCCAGGGCAACGCGGATGAGATCGCAGGATCAAGGAACCAGAGCCAACTTTTCCTGTCCAACTTTTAAGATTGCTATCTGGGTGGTTACTGATGGCTGGGACACAATGAATAAATACATTCATGTTTCCCAACTGGAGGTTCGTGCAAAGTGCCTGGATGAAAGAAATGTTTCTTTTATAACAGAACCAGGCACAGCAGAGCTGTCAGTTTAGATATGAATCTTCAGCCAAAGTTGGAGTGTTTTTATAATATAGCTTTATGATCTTCAATATTTTAGAGTCCCTGGACAAATGGGAGCGGCTGACAGTGGCTGATGCACTGGAACCTGTCCAGTTTGAAGATGGAGAAAAAATTGTTGTGCAGGGAGAGCCTGGTGATGACTTCTTCATTATTACAGAGGTAAGATTGGCAACCTGATAAGCTCTGTCATTTCCCGGTAAAGATCAAGGCTTTGCATTAAAGACATTTGGGTTCAGTTCAATCTCTTACTTCAGCATAAAACTAATTCCACTTAAATCGGGAGACTTACTCAAAATTCCAATGAATTCAGAGACCAGTTTCATGGAATTGTCTTAAGTGGGACAATCTTTCCAGTAAAGTGAAGATGCAGAGTAATTTTGAGGTGTGTCTGGTGTCTTTACTGTTTGAAGGTTTGTTTACTATGGGAGATTTTTCTAGTTCCAAATTTCTGATACTTCAACAGGGCTGATCAGCCACAGAGTGCATTGATTGTTGTTCCCAAAGGGACTTACAGGGGATATCACAAATGGACATCTGAAAACTGGAGCAGGAGACCTGATCAGAAGATGGAAAATTTGTTCTTTGTTTTGGCTTAAACTCAGTCCTAATGGCTGAGCCATCTTTTTGTTTACTCTGACACAGGCAGACAGATCTGTCAGGCAGCTGAAAATGCTGACATCTTTTTGGGAGATTATCTGACACTTCAGTTCCACCATCTCACTTCTGCAAACAGATGCTGACGGGGTTTCCCCCCCTCTCTGACATAAATATTTGGATCCCTGGTATCTCACACAAGTACCAAGGCACTGTGATATAACAAGCTACAAAGAGGTACTAGAGAGACTCAGACTGAATAACAGGGATAGGGATATGATTGTCTATGGATTGTGAGTGTTCCTATGCAAATAAACAGGCCAGAAATAGCCAACATATGGCTGTGGTGACAGCTCCAGTGCACACACCAGGCCAGGTGTTACATGACCAGCAATGAGTTCCAGTGGTGGCACAGCAACTGGGAGGGAACTGGAACCCCTCAGTGTGGGACAAGGTGGGTCAGAGGGGTGTAAGAAGCTGGTCATGGTGTGGCCTTGGGATCCAGTTGTATGCACACAGAATGCACACAGGCTTTGCTTTGCTTGCTCTGTATCTGTGGATTTTTGGACAGGTGACTCTATACAAAGCAGCCAGAATTTGATTCATAATCAATATCTGGCATTTATAATTCCATCCTTCCTTCCTCTTGAGTGTTGGAAATATGTATTTTATTTATGAACATAGTTTTTCTTCAATGCTCACAGAATTGTCAGTGCAAGTAACTGCACCTGTCTATCATACAGGGAGACAATTCAGGAACTTTAAATATGTGACAAGCAGTGTCCCATCGAAACAACAGTGTTAGAATAAATGAGACTAGATATTAGATAGGGAATCTTTTTTATTAAGAAGATGTTTAGTATATGAGAAAAATTTAGGAAACAGAAGTTTATTCAGAAATGGAATTTTTATTTCTCCTAGTATTTCTGAATGTGCTGTTATTCCTTGCAGCAGCAGGAGACTAGGAAAATCTAATTTTCTTAGACATTGAATCCCATGTGGAAAATTGGCAGCTTGCTTAAGAGTTACCAAGGGCCTTTATTTTCCCCCTCTTGCTGAAACAGCTGTTAAGACTTGAATGGGTAGAAAAGCATTAACACTGCATTCTGTAGAAAGTTTCTGTTCACCTCACCCTTCCACTGCAAATCTGACTTCGTTTCTTACTTTAGAATTTGCCTATATTTTTTTACTTTAAAGAATGAACATCTACTTTCAACTATTTCTTGAGCTGCAGCAGTATTTCTGCCTGCTCACACAGAGTTTAAGCTTCGTATTTTAAATGCGATTTTTACAGGGGTTCACATCTTTGATTTTAAGCTTTTCTGTAGGAAAAATTGCTGCAAGTCACCAGGAACACATTATTCTACAACCTGCTTGAAAGTAGTTTTGGCTGGTTTGTTGTCACAATATGTTGAAAAGCCATTAGCTTCTTTCATATGCTTTTTGATGTTTGTGGTCTTCTAATCCAAACCACTAGAAATGTAGCCAAATTGTTTGGCTGCTGTATATGCAGAAAACCATTTCATATATCACTAAAATGCAGCCTCCTTTGGAGCACAGCGTGTCCAGTACTACAAAGCTAACTTGGCAACATGATTTTTGGACAAGGTACTCATTTACCTTTTTATTTACTCTTTTTACTTTCCATGCAGCCCAGAAAGCCAGTTGTGTCCTGGGCTGCTTCAGAAGCAGCGTGGCAGCAAGTCAAGGGAGGTGATGCTGCTCCTCTGCTCTGCTCTCTGTGTCCAGCTCTGGGGTCCCCTCCCCAGGGGAGGCCACTGAGATGATCAGAGGGATGGAGCCCCTCTCCTGGGAGGAAAGGCAGAGAGAATTGGGATTGCTCAGCGTGGAGAGGGCTCCAGGGTAACCTAACTGTGGCCTTCCAGCAGCTGAAGGGAGCCTGCAGGAAAGATGGAGAGACTATTTGCAAGAGCCTGGAGTGACAGGACAGGGAAATGGCTTCAAAAGAGAGCAGCTTTAGATTGGATATCAGGAAGAAATTCTCCCCTGTGAGAGTGGTGAGGGTGGTGAGTCCCTGGCACAGGGTGCCCAGAGAAGGCTGCCCCATCCTTGGATGTGTTCAAGGCCAGGTTGGATAAGGCTTGGAGCAACCTGAACTACTGGAAGGTGTCCCTGCCCATGGCAGAAGGTGGAACAAGGTGATCTTTAAGGTCACTTCCAACCCAAACCATTCTATGATTTATCATAAACCATGATCATTCATACCATGCCTTACACTTTGTAAAGCTTTGGTGCATCCCAGATACTGGTTCCAAGTGGAATCTTGTGACTCCTGGCATAAAAACTTCTCTGAGGCACCCAGGACTCACATATGGATTTAAAATTGTTGAAATTCATAGATTAGTCATTCATTTCTGGTTAGCCTGCCCTGCTGCCTTGCTCTGTGCCATCCCTTTGGGACATTGTAAGGACATTGGTCCTGCCCAAGGACACAGCCTGTGAGTGGATTGGCACCTTCAGGATTTGCAGAATGAAGAGAAACCACTGAAGCCTTTTGAAAGGGAGACTGATATCCCAGTGATGATCAGAACAGCAATTCCTGCTTTAAAACAGGAATATCATCCTAGTTAGTATGGATAAGTCTAATTAGTTTCCCCCTTCTATCAAACAAACACATTCACCTTTCCCCTGTATTTCTTACTATAACCTTTTTGCCATGGCTTTCTGTCCACCTTCCTACCTCCAGTGTTGCACAGTTTATTTGGGGTGCAGGTTATTTGGGGTGCAGGTTATTTGAGGTGCAGGCTGTGTGCATGGAAATGCTGCAGCGCCTCTTGGAAAGTGAGGCTGCAGCAGGAGCTCAGCCAAATTATTAGAATAACAGAAAATGTGCACAGGGAAGAATCACAGGAAGCCAGAACTTTTTAAGTTCACTGCTCACCAAGCTGTTTATGGTTCATTTTTTGCTAAAAAGTCTAATGAGAAAAGTGTATACCCCGAGATTACAGGACAGCTACAGTTTTTCTGCCATCCTAAATCTTCACAGGCACCAGTAAGATGTTTACTTGCAGTAGTTTGGGTTCTTGTCTGTTTAAATATCAAGCAGCTTTCAACAAGATTTAGTTCTAATATTTAAAGGTTGTGGTTTTTTTTTCCCCAGAGATAGAATTACTGCAATGTTTATACCATATTCCTTAATGTGAAGATAGGATCGGATGTGAATGTCTGCTTATAAAAGCAAAGGAACGACTTCCATGAGATTGATTTACTGCACTTGAAACTAGTAATTAAATAAATAAATAAATAAGAAGAAAGCAGCCCTGCAGTTTCTGTATTTTCAGATATTTCCAGGTCTTACTTTCCCACTATGGTTTTCACACAACAAACTCGGGCTTTCCCAGACCAGACAGATGTGGAATGTATCTGCTGGATTCCAAGGTCATGGAATTATCCCATATGAGATTCCTGGCACAGAGGTGAAAAACTTTAAGCACCATGAAACAATTGTTGCCATAAAGAATTATATTTTGGCAAGCGTAAATCATAACAGATGTACGGTTTCTAACAAATAAATTTGCAGTTGTGTCGTGCACTGCCACACTGTGTACCCAGCAGTGGGGAGGATTTATTCCTCTGACTTCAGATAACGCAAATATTTTTAGCCAGGATTTTAAAGTGGTGAATGCAAAGGCATGTGAGCTTTGTGGAGTTAAAAGTCCCTTTAAACGAAATGCCAGTTGAACAGGGGCTGGTTTTATTCCCAACTTGTACTTTGCCACTGACTCCAGCTCAAACAGTAGCTCAAACCAGTGTAGTAGTGCTCTGAAACTGGAAAGAAAAGAGGTTTTTGCTGTTGTCTAGGTTACTGAGAAAGGTAGCGACAATAGTATTAAAAATAGTGGTTATGATCACGTACCACTCTCTTAAGTTCAGCTTCCAGCTTGGCTGGGTGGCACAGTACCTCGAAGTCTGTAAGGCAGCTGCCAAAAATGCAGGGACCTGCAGCCTGCTGGGATTTCCAGCTGCCAGCCCTCCCATGTCGGATCACTGGCATCGCTTGTCCCGAGCGGGCGCCGTGTCCGGCGCACCCAGCCTGTCACGGGACTCACCCGCTGTGCCAGGGACTCTTTGGATCTCAGCTGCACTCTCAGAGCTTGCTGAGCTGCTGCCATATGGCCCTAATACTCATATAAAGTTTGACATGGTTTAAGAAAAATGTGTGCACAGACACAAACGTGCGCAGGTGGGGGAGGAGAGATCAGCAAAAGGTTTCTGACAGGGCCACGGTGAACCTGAAGAGCACAGCTTGTGGCTTCCCTTTAAGTGTACAGCCTGTCATCTGCTCCCAGGACAGGTTGGTTGAAGTGGTGCAGAATGCATAGAAATAAATCTGCATGAGAAGTAAAACATTTCCAATTAATAGCTGGTTGAGCTGCCCAGCAATCGCATGCAGCAGCCTAAAAATAAAAGACCTAAAAATAGAAGATAATTCACAGGAGACAATTCAAGGAGAAATGGACCCATGGTATCAAGGAGTTTGGCATCGAATTTTTGGTTTTAGCTTTAAAAGCCAGTATAGTTAATTGCAGATTTGTGTTAAGTTACAGAGGGTACTCCTCTGTGAAAAGCACTTATAAAAATCTGGGGATTTGTATTCTTCCTTATTACCCTCCTGGTTAGAGAGGAGGCATGGTCAGGGCATCTGATTTGCAGTCTCACCTGTTCAGTCTGTGGGCTGAACATTGCCCTCCCTGTTTCCCCAACAGTGGGAACAACCCTAATGACACTTCTTAAAAGTAAGGAAAAACTTAATGGGAAAAGGCATAAATATCTGTCACTACTGAAACCAGGCAATGGGAATAGCAAAATCAACAAATCAGAGAAAAAAACCCCACTGATAGCGCAGAAGGCCTTTCAGAATTAATGCGTAGAGCTGCCTTATTGAAAGAAATTAGTGAAATTAATTGGTAGTGATTATTTTTCCAGCACTATCCTTGGCTGATCACATTGGAAACAGCCCAGGAGTCCTCGGTGGGGCTGTTCCTTCCGTGCTTGCTGTTGACATTTCAAGTCAGGGCCACAAACTGTCTCCGGTCTGGGCAGGATCCGCTGTGAGTTCTTGATGAGAGTGTACTTGAGATAGTGTCCTGTAGGTGAAATCAGTGTTTCCAGCCCTGCTGACACTCCTGGCACGCTCTGGAGCGTCTCTGCACAGATGCAGTTCAAAGCCCGTAGGTGGAACAGTGTTTGTAAACTCTTCCTGCCATGGTAACCTTGGAAGGGCACCTGGTCCTACACAGAATTGGGCCTTTCTGCAGGAAAACTCGACTTGAGTCTTAAATTACACAACGAGCATCTGAAGATTTATGATTTAAAAGCTCCTTAAGAAGGAAAAGAAAAAAAGAAAAAAGAAAAATAATAGCCCAATTGTTTCCTGCCCTAAATCGTTGCTCTTTGACATTCTAACCTAAGAGAGACCCCTTTGGCACCTACCCCTGCGACAGGCAGGAGAACTACAAAGTAAACTCCTTCCATAGGGATAATGAAGTCACTGCCTTAGGCACACTCTGCTATCACACCTGATAATCTCTTTAAAACACAGTGCGATTAATTATTAATTAGGAAGATGAATGTTGTCTAGAAAAGGAGTTTCAAAGGCTACAAATCTGAACTGCTTAGTGTTACCAGGATTTTGTTGATACCGAAAATGTTTGTCAAAGGCAGTCTGCAGCGACTCCTAATGTACCCAATAAACAAAATATCCTGAATAAACAGAGCCAGCAGGCACCAGGGCTCTGTACTCCTCTTATTTTTAACTGCACAGACATTGTTTCCCACAGAGCTCTTAAAGGAAGGGGACATTCGATTTTCTTGGTATCACCCAGTTGTGCTGGAGCAGCAGCATTTCCACTGGCCCTGCTACAGAGCTCCTCTGTGTTCAGGATCCGTTTTTAATGGCCAGTTGACGTCAAAGATGGAAAGTTGGGTGTGTGACTGGGTCCCATCCTGACAGGGATGGAGGTGAAGTATTTTGCTGAGTCAAAGAGGCTAAAATGTCAGCTAAGTCCAGCTCTTGTTAAACTCAATCTAACTTCCATGGGCAGTGGATCAGGCTGCATATCCATGGGATAATGTTTCATTGGAAGCAAATGTCTGCTCCC
This sequence comes from Anomalospiza imberbis, assembly GCF_031753505.1. Taxonomy (NCBI): domain Eukaryota; kingdom Metazoa; phylum Chordata; class Aves; order Passeriformes; family Viduidae; genus Anomalospiza; species Anomalospiza imberbis. The sequence continues at coordinate 11,045,848 of NC_089696.1, read as the reverse complement.
TTTCTTCTTCCCACCAGCCATGGAGGACCTGTCAGTGACTGCAGCTTTTGGCCTTTCCTTCTAGCTCTTTCTCCAGCCCCACCAATAACCACTGCAGTGCAGTCACCTCTGGTCAATTCTGCAAAACCTGAAACCTCAGAAGTGATGTACGAGGGAGCATTTTCCTAACAATTTTGTGAAATTTCAGATTAGCCACTATTTCTAGTCTATTTTAAAGCTTTGCAGATTTTGTTCCTCATTTGTGGCAGAAACCAGGACAACTGTATGTAAATGCCGTGAGTTGCTATGAACCCAGAGAGTGGAGAATAATATATAATAGTTTAAAAATGTACAGTTAAAAAATACTGTCAAACCCAGTCATGACTCAATCTTGAGTCCACAACCAAAATCAAGTCCTCTTGCTTCATCCTTCTGCAAGACCATTAATGCCAGATAGCTTTTATATTAGGAAAATGAGTTTTTTTGAGAAAGAGGTCTGATGGAAAGGAAAATAGTGTAAAAGCAACGTGCACAGCAAATAGTTTGTGATGGAAAAGATTTTTCACCTGGATTTGGCCCCTCCATATAGTATGAGATAAATAATTTTATAATTAAATAATTGTAGGAGTTTTAATAATTGTGGTCCTTTTAATGTAACCTTTTAACCAGCTCATTCCTTCTTTCCTGCATGAACATCTCATGAAGGTCACAGGCTTTTTATCCTCACCACACCTTGTCATGAGGTGTGTGAAGCAACCTCTCTGTTGCATGGTGTGATCTAAAGCAGAGAGCACAAGAATTGGGATAGTTCTTCATTCCTGAAAAAACAATTGATGGGAATTAGACACCTTGAAGGACCTACATGATTTTGTTTATGGAAGGTCTAAGGCAGCGAAACAATGGGAGCCTGTGGACAGCACCCCATCATTAGTGAACCATCGTTATTCTTTTAGGTTAAATGTTACCACCCAAAAATAATGGGTGTTATTTTATACAGCAGGTTCTGTGGAAGTCACTTGCACTTTGTATTGGCAGAAATGCATTGATTTCTTCCCTTGTTTTTGTAGAAAGGTCTCTTTCATAAATCAAAGGTTGGCAAATAATAAAAACCCAAGATTATTTACTGGCTAAAGGAATATTTGCAGTGTCTTTGGCTACATAGTTCAAAGGATTTGTCTTCTTTTGGAAAGTAGCCCTAGAACTGCTGATCCTTAGCTCTAACATAAAAGCTGTCCCAGGAATGATGCTATCAGCAGTCCCTGAGGGCTGAAATGGCAGCTGAGGAGTGATGTGCTGGTGGTCTTCCAGGACACTGCGAGTGAGGACATTGCTTATGTCAGCACCACGATGTGCACACAGGACCTGCTGTGTTACTCTGTCTTTGGGATATTGATAAAGCTGCCTCTTGAAACACAATTCCCAGGAGGATGCAGTGCAGCCATACTGTTCCCAAAGGCTTAAAAGTAGTTTTCCCAGCCTCTTTTTCCACATGCTATACCCAGCATTAAAAAAAAAAATGTATGAATGTTTCCCCGGTTCACTTTTGACATGACAACTTGTGTAGGAGTCTCCAGTCTCATTCAGCTGTAATTTAAAACATCTGATTTGTAAACCCATAAAATTGAAGTTTATGCTGGAATGACAGACACACCCTGGCCCTGTACCACTATGGGATATGTGGAAATCAGGGAAATCATTTGGTGTGCAGAGAAGTAAACCCCAAAGCTAGTAATTGGCAGTTTCATTCTTAATATAAGCATGCCCCATTTGAATTTGCATAAAAATCAGAGTGCAGGATTTTCTCTGTATTCAAAGCAGCCTGTGACTTCTACCTGAGCTAATACCACTTTAGGGTATGGTTGGTGCTCTTTAATTCTGTCCAGTAGTGTCTTCCTACCAGGGCAGTCTGCAAAAACATTGGAGGTTCACAGGGATGAAAAGCCTTTCCATGGGAGTAAGGAGAGCAGCACAGGCTGTTTACCCCTCAAGGTTTTCAGGATCCCCATAAGCTCCTTTGGCACTGGAGCCTGAGCTCACAAGCCCTGATTCAAAGCACTTAGTCAAGGTGAACAAAAACTTTATGGCCTCAGGCATGTTAAATCCGAACTGACATTAAAGGTATCTGCTGTGTCAGGAGCTGGGAGCTTTTCTGTCTTCAAGAAAAAACACTGCAGTGTAAACAAGACCTGAAATATGGTGGTGGTCAACCTAGAGGAAGAGAAATGGAGAACTTCCCAATCCCTGCTGGAGTTCATCCCTTTCTCTGGATCATGTTAAAGCTGCTCCTTAGTGGAATAGCTTTTGTCCCTCCTCTGCAAAGATACCATAGAGTTGACTGCAGATTTGCTGCAAGAATATAGCCCTTAGGGCTCCTTCATTAGCTCTGCAGTGTGGATTTTCTGGAGCATGCAAGACCCTTCTCAGTGTGCTCCAGGATGAGGCAGTTTTGTGTTTGTGATGTTTTTTCTTCGGAATTTCCGGATTTGGTCCTTTAGATACACAAGATTCACCAACTGAAAGGAGTCAAAGAGAGCTTTCCATGGGGGATTTTCCTGAACTCTGTAATAAACTCTCTTCTCTCCTTGCTGCAGTTTACTCCAAGTTTTATTTCTTGCTCAGAAGCTGCTGCCCTCGCTGGCCACAGCTGCTCTCCCAGCTCTGGTCACAGCATTAGTTATGAGACTTTAATGACAATGTCTGCCTCAGCCTTTTGCTTGGTCTGGTTACTTCAGCATCTACAGAATGTTTTCACAAAGAAGCAGATGGTGGTAGGAGTAATTGGGCTGTAAAACAGCATTAGCAGCTAAAAACGATTTTCACCAGAAAGGATTCTGTGGGCAGGGTGAGGGAGGTTCAGCACTGTTTTCGTGTTTTCTCTCCCATACATTCACCCCTGCCCTGGCTGTAGGTGGTAGCTCTCTGCTTCCAGGAGATGAGCCCTGTCAGGTCAGTCACAAATATGAACAGTTGATGAATAACCCATTATAAAGTCACTTTTATGTTGACTCAGTGGACGTTTCCTGGCTTCAGAGAGAGGCAAGATAATGGCTAGCTTTGTAGAAAGAAAGAATCTCTAAAATGCAACATTTTTTTCCCTTTGTGACTTTTATTGCTTTGTACACTGACATGTCTGAGGGAGGAAAACAGGGCCTTGTTGCCAATAATCCACAGCGCTTGGCACAGACGGTCTTTAAAATCTGGCACCGGGATGAATATTAATTCAGTTGTTTTCCCACAGAAGCTACTGATTAGTCAAGGCCAAGTATCCCTGAGATGATTCATTAAAACCAACATCTGAGCCCACCTTTACTGAGTAGCTCTGCTTCTTGTCACCCCTGCAACAGGTGACGGAATGTGTAATGGAAGGGGCGACCAAAGTCCCAGAACGGAGTAAAGATAAAAATGCAGAGAAACCCCAAAGGCTGTGGTGCAATCACTTCCCAGTTTTCTGGGCATGGAGCCAGGACAAATAGCCAAGGGGGATCACACCCCAGGCAAGGGATTCCTCCCATGGCTCAGAGCTGGTATCCTTATTCCTCTGTCACCATCCCCTTGCTCCCAGGCGTCCCAGTCCCAGTTGGCAACTGGTGGTTTGAAGAAGTGTGGCACTACTGTGGCAGTGGTGCTGTGGTGTCCCTCTGTCTGATGATGGGGGATGATGATGATGGTGATGATGATGAAGTCATGAGTCCCCCAACATGTGGATATGCCTCTACTGGACCCCTGTGTGGTCTAGGCTGATGGTAGCTCGGTTGCTGTGGCTCAAGGGCAAGAATTTGAAGTCAATATATACTATAAAACTTAAAGTTTTGCTCCTGTAAAGTCTTTCAACAGGAAAGGCTTAACAAAACAAGAAATCTCATTTTTTACTTCTTTGTGCAAAACCCATTTTATTTCACCTGAGTATTGCAGGGGTCTCCATGAACAAAGCAAATTGCAGCTGGTACAATTTCTTTTAGCTTTTCACTGTGTTTACTGGTCTCTCTCTGTCTGAATCTTGACTTCTTCCATTTAATAACAGCATTTCTTTTACCTCGAGAAGAATACATAGGTACAGCACAGGTTTAATGCAAAAAATATCAAAGAAACACTGAAGGGAAAGATTGTCTGAGGTACTGCAGGAGGAGGATGAACAAAATGACTGAAAAGGTCTTCCCATGCCAGACATCTATGATTTTAAATACTGAACGATCAAGACAAAGGCATTTCCTGGTGATTAATGATGGGCTGGGTGTAGTCATGTCTGGGCCTTAACCCTGGCCTCCTGTATATCCCTAGGAAATGCCCTGTGGCTTAGTTCTTTCTGCTGTTTTAAGCTACACTTGGCTTATGATTAATTGTCGTCTTTAAAAGTACCTTAATGTTTGTGGCTATTTTGGTGACTGCTCTAGACAGCTTTGTTCCTCTCTCCCAGGTCTGGGTGTTATTCCTAAACCCATAGTCCTAAACTAATGTAAACATGTCTGAATAGCAGAGAGCTGGGAGTTTAGGCATTTGTAGGGCAGTTTGATGCAGGTGTGATATAAAACACACAGCAGCCTGAAGGTTGTTTGATATCAGTGGTGGCTGTAGAGATGATGTCCAGGACCTCTGCCAGCTGGGCAGTGACAGGTGCTTTCCATCTCTGCTAAAATTTGATGTGCTGTTGAGAATGATGGCCAACAAGATGAATGTTATATTGACAATGTAGTGATCACTGACAGTGTAAAGGTGCTTTTGGCAACACTGCTCTCTTAAGGAAACTGGGTGAGTATCAGGGTGCAGAGCTTGTTACGCTAACATTGCCTTTAGAGTTCCTTTGACCTTGCATTATTAATCCTGACCCAATTCCCAACGTGTTGGCTTCCTAAAAAACCCCTTAAATCAATGCAACTCCAAATGTACTGAGTCACAACCAAATTAAAAAAGCTGGATGTGTAAAATGTTGCATATTTGTTCTCAAAAGCTCTCAGCAGCTCATTACCTTGGGCATTGCCTTGTGCTGTATTTATAGTGAATTCTACTGGAAGCAGAAAAGAACTGACTTGCTCGAGATAAGCAAAGCAAACAGACACCACTTTTCCAGTCAGTGAAAACCTGGGGCTGCTCTGGCAGCTTGTTCCCACCATCAAAACTGGTTCATCAGGACGGATAGCCAAGAAGGGAGAGTTTTCCAAACTGGACCAAATTTGCTTGAGGTTTCACATCAGACAACTGAACTGATTTGTATGACCCTTTTTTGAAGTGGAGGGTGAAGCATTGGCTGACAGGTCTCCAAGATTCACCAGGCAATCACTGTTTCATAGAATCATAGAATGGTTTGGCTTGAAGGGGCCTTAAATATCAACTAGTTCCAGCTCCCAGGAATTTCCAGGAAATTTTGAGCTTTTGGCTGTCCTTAAATTAAGTTAATGATTTGGAGATGGAAGCAGATATGATTAAATAAGATGCAACTTAATATGGTTGTAGCTGTTATAGTGTAAGAACATGGCCCAGACAGTGTTTGCAGACAGGTGAATGGTGGATTTTATTAGATTTACCCGGGGAAATAGGCAACCTGAAGACAGACATGTGCCCAAGAGCTCTTGTCCCCTTTTCTAGCTCTGCTTGTTGATCTAATAAAATATATTACTTCCACAAACCTCATCTTGCCTGCAATTAAATGAAATCCTCCCAGAATCATACTGCGTGACAGATCTTTTAATTCATTTCAGACCCGCTGCAGCTCCATCCAGTCCCTCTGCTTCGCCGTGGGAGCAGCAGCGTTTTGTGCCACTGCACAGCCCCTTGCTTCTCCTTTTGTAGTAACTGTGCAAAGATTTAATAGCAACACATTAATGAGGATTTGTGTGTCTGTGGAGAGAGGGGAAACTTATCTTTTGAACGTGTGAATTATGGAGCGTGTGGGTTAACAAAGTGGGAAAGAGCAAAGGTATGTTCAGAGCTGCCATTGATGGAGTTAATGGCAATGGCAGGTGATCAGCCCGACCTTTCCATCTCTAATTCCATACACTGCACTGCCCTTTGTGCTGGGTGGTGAAGAGGAAAATAAAATAGGCTAGAAAAACTTTCTAAGCTCAAAACTAGGATAAAAATGTCACATTTCGAGGCCATGGGGAAAAAAATGTCACCTGTGCTTTTTTAGAAAAAGCAGAAAGTAAAAAAAGTACGAAATAAAACTGGAAATATAAAGTAGTAACTTCCTAATTATGAAAATTAAAGTTATTTTCTTATAATTTTAATAACATCTTATTTTTAATAATTATCCTTTACCCCAGGTGGAGCCTCACTATATTTTTTATTGATGGCTATATCTTTAAAATGGGTGGTTAGAACAACAAAACCAAAAAATCAGTATGACTGACTTCAAAACCAAAAAGTTTCTAAAACAGTGCAGTTTCTCATCCCACCCCCTGCCCCTGGTGAAGCCCAACCTGCACTGCCTGTCCCACCCAGGGGTAACACGAGCTGCCACATTCTGACTTGTGCTGCCTGGGAGTGATCCCACCTGATCCACTGAGCTGGAATAGAGGAAAAAAATACAGGATTTCAGTTTTTAGCATCATGAATCATACTTGCCTCTTGTAACCAGGCTCTTTAGGGCAATTGCTGGCTATAGGATTCATACTTAAATATAAAAACAGGGCTCCTGAAGCAATTAGTGCTTGTAAATACCTGCAGGATAAGGCCTGGGAATCCCAGTGTTGATCCAGATGGGCCACATTCTAGAATGTCTCCCTCATCTATCTGTAGGGTGTGAGAGTTTAAAAGTGAAACATCTATCAAAATCTCATTACTTTGGAGAGGATGGGAGCTCATGGATTATAAACTTTAATTTATTTTTTATATCTTAAATCATGGTGCCATATCTAAGGCATAAATTTTTGCAAAACAAACTGCTGAAGCATTTTGAAGAAGTTGAATAAACACTCCCGGCACTGCTCCGGAGCAGTGCCAGAGGGAGCAGGCAGGTGCGTGGGGTGAGGATGGCAGAGAGGTGCTGATGGCACAGTGCTTTGGGAACTCCTACTCTTGTTGTTTTTGCAATTGGAGGCTTGTATTTACTCAGAGGGGAGGAGAGAAGGTTAATGCTATCAGTTTCTGGGAATACAGGCACTCCCCAGTGACTGAAAGAGAATATTCCTGGATCCCCCAAAGACCATAATTTCACTTCCAAGTGTCTGCTAGCAGAAAGACATGCCTGTCTGCCTTCAGTTTAATATCATCACAAAGGGCTGATTTATTTAATGGTGTCAAGCTTCCCGACAGCCTTTGAGCTTGTGCTCTGTAGGGTTTGCTTGGTGGTGTAGGAGGCTGAAATGGGTATCAGTGTACAAGGCAGCATTTTAAGTTGAGCAGCACTAAGAAGCCTGATCCTGCAAATCTAAGATCAAGCAGCTTGTTTCAGAGATTCATCTTGCCAAGTTTTGTGTGTCATTTAAGGAGAAGTCTTTCCCATAGAGACAAAATGCATTTGGGAGTGAGAGTGATGAGCTCCTGAACCCTTGTTAGATAATGCCCTTACCTCCTGGGACAGGGCCCAGAGGATTTGTTCAGTCCTGTCATTTCTGGGAGGTGGGGGATCCTAAAGCACAAGAAAGACAGAAAAATCAAAAACTCTACCACAAGTATGTGACAAGTAAAATGAAGTTAAAAACAGCCACAAAACATGGGATGAGGGCAAGGGAAGGGGTCAAAACTGAATTCATGACAACTTTATCAGATATATGGTTAATGAAGGACTGCTTCTGTAATATTTTATTCTGCATTATTTTATTCTGTAATATTTTATTTTGTTCTTTATTATTTTATTTCTGTAACATTTTTGCCCCATTTACAATGTTTGGCTACAACTGGAGTCCTTCTCTACTACATTCAGAATAGTGCTGATTCCAGAGATAAGACACACAAAGTGAAGGTGATACAGACAGGCAATTATAAAAACATCTTCTTTGTTTCCCGGGGTGGACAGTCTTCCCCTGAAGGTCACTCTGACAATGTTCCAGGATGTACTTGTGGAGCTGGTGGCTGCTGCAGCGAGGGGCCAGGCAGTGTAATCAGAGCTGACATCTGGGTGCTCTCCGTCAGGGCTTCAGGAAGCTTGTTTTGCTCTGAGATAGACTTGCTCTCACTGGGCAACGGGAAAAGCCAATGTGACTGTTAAAACAAGACTGGAAAAAATATGGATCTGGAATATGCATTGCTTTATCCTGCCAAGCCAAGTGTTTATTGTGGAGGCCAGACACATCTGTCCTTCTCCAGCAGATATGGTGTTTCTTGGATTAAAAAGGCTGACTGTAGTGGAACAGTGGAAGAAATTGCTTCAGAAGGCTGACTTACTGGAGTCCTATATCACATGGACCCTGTCAGAAAAATATTAGCCACAATAAAGGCTGACACTCAGGGAGATGAAAACAATATTGCTTGAAATTGTGATTACCTTTATAGCAACGTGCTGAAGGTGAGCAGTGGGGAATTGAGTCCTTTCTTCATTTGACCTGGGTGGTCACTGTGATTACTTCAGGGACTTTTTTTTGTTTTATGTAATAAAACATCTGTAATAAAAGATTTTTTTAAAAAATGAGTTTTGGGAGAGGAACTGGAGACACGGATTGCAGGCAGCTATTTGGGTCAAGGGGTTCAGTTTTTGCCAGGCTCCAGATGGAGATGAGAGGAGGACAGGGGCTGGAAGTGACTCTGAAGCGGAATCCATCTACACTGTACAAGCAATGAGAACAGCATCAATTTACTGAGCTGCACCTGATCCAAAGTTTGGCAAGAAAGGGATGGATGCAGGCATTATTTCCTGTGTGGGGTATTTCTGAAAATGCTGCTTGTGAATGTGGGTCTGCTCTGAAAGCTGCAGCAAGTGTGAATGACAATGCTCATCACACTATCTCTGCATTTTCATGCCCTTGCAGATTTACTGGAAGATCTTGGGAAACTGCAGTGTTGGTGGAACAATTTAGTTATATCAAGGAAAAGGATTTTTTTTGGAAACTTGACAGAAGAAATAAAATTTACCTACTGGAGGTGCACAAGTTCCTTTTGGTGGAAGGACACTGCAGGATATTTGCAGCCAGTGAATGTTCACTGAACACTCTGCACTGGAGGGAGGTTTATTTTTTTCAGTTAAAATTAAAATATGTTAACATTTGGCCTTTCCCTATGCTTTGGTTTGGACTCAGAAGATATTCTCATATGTTGCTGTAATTTTTTTCCAGAAAAGCAGATACCTTCTCTGCTCCTCTACAAAAGCTTTATGCCACAATAATTTAAGATTTCCTCCAGGTCAGAATATTTCTGCATGTAAAACTCTTTGAAGGTTTAAATAGATTGTAACTGAGTTTTGACATGTATTAGCACGTGTCAGGTACAGCAGTTATTAAGGGTAGTGGAGACAAGGCACATTCCATCTCTGCAGAGACTGACTTGCAGGTGTCCAGATCACTACAGGCCACAAGCGGGCAAAGCCCCTAAAAAACCACCCTTTGTTACAACAAGCATTAAAAATGTCGTTTGCCACCCATTTCAGCAATAGGTCAGGTGAGGAATAAGCTCTAGTTGCTCTTACAAAATCATGTCCCAGGATTATTGCTGGGAAAATTTCCTTTTTATTTCTTTTAACGTAAATATTTTCTGTGTGTCTCTCTCTCTAAGGATCTGCATCCACACAGAACATATTTTAAAATTATATTAAAGTATACATTTATGTTAAAACATGATGCACTTTGTTCCTGGGTTCTGTCCTGTTCTTATCCTCTTTAAGAGCTGAACATGTCTGCATCCAAACAATTCATAACAGACAAATCATTTGATGGATTTTTTTTTTTTTTTTGGATCCTTTAATTCCTTTCATTCATATATCAGGAAGGAGTGTGATATGGAAAAGGAAATACTCAGGCTTGGGTACTTTTTTAAACAGAACAGATTTGAGCAAAGCCAGCTGACTCCCTGTCCTTGTCTTCTCAGGGCACAGCCTCTGTCCTGCAGCGCAGGTCTGACAACGAGGAGTACGTCGAAGTTGGAAGACTTGGTCCATCAGATTATTTTGGTAAGAAAATTCAGCTAAGCATGGTTCAGAAAGACAGGCACGTCTGGGTCAAGCACTTATTGTCTTAATTAGTGTTCCACTCTTACATGCGAGGGGTTATGCACAGGTCAGCCGCTGCTCTCAGCGATGCTCTGAGATTTCAGGGAAGCTGAATCCATTCCATGGTTTACACCAGCGTAGCTGACAGGAGACAGATTCAGAATCAGCAAAACAGTCTGAAAGCATTTGTTTTCAAAGGCATTTTACACACATGCATTATGCATGTGTAATGCATTTGTACTGTCAGCAGAATTATGTAAAGTGTCTATCAAGAGATATATAAAGGGAGATGTTCTACCAGCAGAGCAACGGGGTGGTGGAATATGCACCTTCTGAAAGAGAGGAGCGCGTGTGACAGTGTGTTGTCTCTGTTTCCAGGTGAGATAGCCTTGCTGCTCAACCGGCCCCGGGCAGCCACGGTGGTGGCACGTGGACCCCTCAAGTGTGTGAAGCTGGACCGGCCCCGCTTCGAACGAGTGCTCGGCCCCTGCTCCGAGATCCTCAAGAGAAACATTCAGAGATACAACAGCTTCATTTCGCTCACCGTCTAAATGATTCCTCTGGAAAGCTGCCTTCATGTGACCTTGTGCACTTAAAATTTGCTCTGTGCAGCTCCACAGCTTTATGAAGAAAAAAAAAGAAGTATGCATTTTATGTGTATTTTTTTCTGTTTATGTCACCTAGTGGATGTCAGCTCAAATCTCATGTATCATGGAAATGGAACGATAACTGTTTGGGTAAGACTAGCTTTGAGGAAAATTGGGGCTCTTTTGGGCTCTTGGATTGCAGACAAGATTTTTACCTATTGTTGGCTCATATTGGTTAAAACTGTGGGTTCAACTATTTAAAATACATATGAATTTCTGTTTTCTTTATTATCTTTAAAGCTGGTCTTACCTTTTCTCAAGGTTCTTTGATCGCGTGATGTGAAAGATGTCCCTGCCCATAGCAGGGGGTTGGAAGTCGATGGCCTTTCAGGTCCCTTCCAACCCAAACCAGTCTGTGATTCCGTGATATCTCTCTGCCTGTCACTTCTAGAAGACTTTTCACTGGTTACGGACTGGGGGGTTCCGAAATCTCACGGAATGAGTGGCAGTCTCATTGATGAGATGCAATTTAAAGGGGAAGGTTGGAGGAAGCTTTTGATCATTCCAGCAAGCCAGGGAAAAGTAAAGCTTTTGAGTGATTTTGTTTGTGACTTAAATATAGGGGCCATATTCCTCCATGTCACAAACCCTTTTGGATCTGCTTTTTAGGATATGCTCAGGCAAACAGCCTGTTTCAGTCTTGTGAGTGAAGAGGTCAAGGGACAGTGTTTTGTAAGAATTCAAATGGAGCCTTTAGGACCTAAGTTGTCCTCAGCATTTTTTAAATGAGGATTTACATTAGACTTCTTAGAAGTCCAGTGGGGGCTTCTCTGCTGAATTAAGTTGGCTTCAAAACTCAACAGAATGTCCTCAGCCACTTCTCTGAACATGAAATGCTGAAGAGATGGTGCCAGGTGCACTTCAGGGACAAATACAGCAGCTTGTTTTTAATAAGGTCCACTTAATTAAATTCAAATGCCTTTCTTCTACTATATAACTACATTTTAGAATTTTTAAAAATTTTCTGAAAGCCAAATAAGTGCTTAAAAATGCTGCTTCTCCTCCAAAAGACAGGTATTGTGTAACAAAGAGCATCAGGATCCTGGAGCCCAGGTCCCTCCAGGGGTCTCATGGCCTTGCTGGCAGTCATTGCTGCCCTGCCTACACATGGGGCTCCTCCTAAATGGAGCTTTTTGCAGATCTCTCAAGGTTGGGGATCATTGCTGCCCTCAAGGATGGGATCATTTGGACTATGATTTGCAAAGCTTTACCTTTGCAGGTAAACTTGTCATTGCCAGCAGCAGCAAAGCTCTGCATCTCAGCCACTCTAAACAGCACTGCCTGCCCTTCAGTTGGGCCAAAACTCCATTTCTTCTTTACAATAACATTCTTCTGAGTAAATACAAGCTTTCTGTACCTTTGACATGCCAAGGGTTAAGCAGTGAAATATGACCCAAATCTCCCTTTTGAAACTAGAGGTGTAGCTGAACATGGCTAAAATGAGTCCTACTGACACACAATTGCTTTCTTCTTTGGAATTAACAAATGCTAATTGGACACTTTCCTGTTGACTCCCACCAAGGGCCCAATATTCCAGTAGCTGCCCGCAGTGGTTCTCACAGAGCTAAAAAGCTTCTCAGCTTCACGCTCTTCTCATCACTTAAAGGTGCTTAATTTATTTTAGCATAATTTCAGTAGTCCTGTCAGTGTATATTCGTTGCTGCTATTTATTATGATTATGTTATGCTTCTTGCATGTGTTATTAAATATGACCATTCACAGTTTCCAACCTTGCAATTTTTATCACGTACATTTATATAGGCAGACCCCCATTCTATATAGATATGTCAATGTATATGCATTTGGTTATCTGCTGCACTGTTTTTGTATTCTCTTGTGCAATTTTTAAAAGAAATACTTTTTAAATGTTACCAGTCACTCAAGTATGTTCTTTTACCTGTTGCATTTCTGTTGTGTTGGTAAAAAAAATTGTGAATGTTTCGCATAATATGCAGGACACATCTCTTGTCAAATACCAAGTATTAGCCTCACTGTTTAGAAGTTACTCGAGCACACAGACACACTGCAGATTCTTTGCTTTAAACCTTTACAGTTCATGGAAAATACATTTGAATTATGGTTCTGTTATAAGCAATCTCAAGAGAAATGTAACTGTCTAACACCAGGATTCCTGTGCTTTAAGTGGAACAAAATGATATTCAGTGACATTTTGAAGATAATTGTAATATTTGCAGTGGATGATGGGACAGGATTATGGTATGAATAAAATTCTTCTACGTTATAAGTGGCCATTGTGGGTTTATTGCTAATGGAAGTTTGTGTGAGTAGATGTCATGTTCCAGTTAAAATCTGTATATCATCAAAACTTTGAGCTCTACTGAAAATAATCAGATGCAAAGGGACAAAAAATAGACCAAGATTCCCAGTGCTATATATAGTAATGGAAACCAAACTGGTTTTGTGGAGGATTAGCATGAAGGAAAAAAATCATCTGTTTAAATGTAACCATATATGTCTATATAAAGAAATAGGGGTCCGATGTGTCTCTTGGACCTTCCTGTTGTTGTCCAGGTGCCAGCTGTGAAACCCTCAGGACTGATGCTGAGCCTGTTGTACGGCCAGGGGGTACACCTGAGAAAAAACAGGCTCTTTCCTTCTCAAATACCACTGCTGCTCCTTTTCCCCCAGTATCACAGGCAAAGCCCATGGTCCCAACCACACCAGGGATCTCTCCCAGTCATTCCTCTTAATTTTTGGACACACATGGATTTTTAGAGCCACCGCTGCCCTGGGACTGAAGCACAGCCCCATTTTTGGCACCAGGGATGTACTGTTCTGCTTCCACGGCTTGTGTTCTTGCCACAAGCTGGCCAGGAGCTACACTGAGGACAAACTTCTCAGAGTAGGCAGAGTCTCCAAAGGAACCACTTGTAACTCATGCATCAAGGTGCAGACATGGGTTGAAAAACTGGAGAGCTTGGCTTCTGGGTGATGAGGTGTTCCATGTGCTGTTAGTGTCACCCCACCTACCAGAGCTCTGGGTGGCCACTTCAGTAGGTGTGTTATGGTCCAAGATTGGCTCCAGAGCTGGAGCTGTCACCCCAGAGCAGAGGGCAGGGCCAGTGGCTCACTCCTTGCAGCTTCTGTGTGGTGGCCCCTGCACAGAAATCTTGGGCGGCTCTGACATCCAAGGGCTGTGTAGCTTTCCATTTTTGGAATGTGTTATTTTTCCCCCCTTTGCTACAATTCAGGAGGGAAGGACTGGTCTTTCCAGAGAATTACTCACATTATGCAGTAATCAAAAGTGACCACTCTCTCTGAGGTCCTTCCAGACGGACATTACCAGCCCACGCTCCCCAGAAATGAGCATCTCACCACTCCTCATTGTCATTCCTTTTTTGGTTGGTTTTAATTGTATCACAGACATTTCAGGACTCCTGAGATGAAAGAAAATACTTTTCTTTTTAATAGAAAATAATTGCACCTCAGGTTTTTACAAGGCCACGTGGCTGACCAGGCTTTGGTGTGTGTATCACATTACTCTGGCTGGCTCAGGCACTCCCACTGCCTCGTGGCACTAAAGTGGTACTAAAGTGGTGCTAAAGTTGTTGAGTCACATGAATCTTGTGAATCCTTTCTTGATGATCAAGCAAACACGGCCTGACACCATGTTACCTATTCAGGTGTTGGTGGGAAACAAGAGCTGTTGGAGAACCAAGCAACCCCAGCTGGTTATTGGCTGCTGGGCTGCTTTTCTTGCAGTCAGTGGTCTTTGGAAGTGAAGTCACCACACAAAGGGTGACATTTCTCCTATTGTGAAAGTTGCACAAGTTGTGTGCATCCCATTCAGTTTTAAGTCTTAAATGGTGCATAAATCCTTTCACTGCCCTATTTATGGGAAAAGTGTTTGTTCTTTTTACCCATTTCTGTAGGGCAAAGAAGGTATTATCCTGTGCAGCAGCAACACCATGATGACCTCCTCAAAGAGTAGGTGACTGAGAACCTACAAAGAGTAGGTGACTGCTTGAAGTCTCACAGTTGATATTCCAAAGACCAGTTCACTATGTAGAGACCAAATTATCCCCTCTTGCATTGCCAGGCATGTTTTTGTAACTTGTTTCCAATGATTTGGCAACTCTGACTGGAGCTTCAAGTACACACGACTGCTCAGAAACTCATAAGAGCATTTCCAGCCAGAGTCACTTCTGTAGGTCCCTCTTCCCTCTGGAGAAAGAGAGCATATTTGGATACGAGCATATGTGTAGCCTTGAAAATCTGATGTTACGGGAATACGTTGGCTTGGATGCTCCTCCTTCTCCAGGGATTTCTCTGTGGCTCTTTGCTGCTCTGCATAATTGTATCTGGGATGCAGCACTCCACAACAAGCTGGCCTTTTCTCTCAAAACACTGCCTGGCCAAAGGAGCTGGCATCTGCAGCCATCTGGTATTTTTCTGAAGGCTGAGGATGTTTTTTGTGCTTGATCAGGCTCCAATACCAGAGTGATTCTTCTGATGTCTAAAAATCTGGATTGAGTTTGTAGAAAAGAGGCTGCACTTTGCCTGGGCAAGGAAAGCAAAGCATGAGCGTCTCCTTGGGCTGCTTTGACTTCTATCTCAGATGTACAAGGGAAACTTTTCCCTTCTGAATGTGTCAGCTCCTCCCTAGCTGTGCTTTAATTCTTGTTTTCAAGTCATTCTCTGCACAAGTATCACAGATAGACTCCACAGCCCAGACCAGTTGCAGCATACTTCCCATGTTCCCGTGCCTCAGCAACTTGAAGTGTGCAGTGTTCCCTTTAAAAAGTTGTGAGATCCCATGGAGGAAAAAAATAATCATTTTACCCAAGAAGACTGCTCCTATTCCAGTATAAACTGCCTCCAAACGTGGAACAGTGGCGTGCCATGTTTCTGCATGGGCCAGCAGTGCTGAATGAATTGGCAGATGCTGTGCTGCTGTGTGATCTCTGGGATCTGGGCTGTGAGAATGCTGCTCCTCTGCTCACAGCTTCGGTTCAAAGCCGAGAGAGTTGTTTTGCCAACAAAGTGCCCCCCACCCAAGGGATAAATGGAGCCTCGTGCTGCCAAGACTCACTGGGTGCATTCACCTTACCCTCGGTGGGTGCTGACAGCCTCCACTCTTCCCAGAGCAGGCAGTTGGAAACAGGATGTATAGACTGATGATGAGGTAGGGAATTTCTCACCACTGCCTGCTGTTACTGGCGCTCTGGATGTTCATACTGCTGGCTCCAGGGAAATCAAGCCTTTCTGGGAAATGCCTACTCCCTATCCTCTTTATACAGAAAATGTATTGTTATTATTTGAAAGCACTTTTGTATTGCCCTTAGACTACAAGCATGGCGATTGTTCCATTAGAAGACATCATGGTGCATAGCAGTGAAATACGACGTACAGTACCATGCAGTATGTATATTCCAGATAAACTGGGAAAACAGTGAAATGGATCTGCAAAGTGGGGGTACAATAGCTGCTTTGCATTCCTCCACATGTGTGGAATTCATGTGCACTACAGAGTGACTCTGTTTCGTTCCCATGTGCTTACGATGATCGGATGATCCGTTGTGTTTTCTATCCGGTTTCATTTTCTCCGTTGTGTTTATGGGCCAAGCACAAAGTCACAGCGGCTTCAGATTGAACGTGGCAATGAATTAGTGCTGGCTAAACCCTCCCACCATTTATTTCCACTGTGGTAGTGAGAGGGAACAGATTCAGCAGCTGAAAAACACAAGAGATTGTTTCTCCTCATCAACCAGGGGCAGCTCAAGCCGCTTGCCAAATAGAAGGAGTTGGCTGGACTTGCAGACTCAGGGTTGTTTGATTGAGACTTCCCAGCCCCAGGTGAATCTCCTGCACACCCCACCCTGCCTGGGGAGCTGAGATGACATGGGAGAGTGAAGCAGGGAGATGTGTCACTATTCACAGTTTGACTTGCGTAAGGGTGACTGGAAATTGCTGCTGGAGGGGAATCTGCATCTCGCAGCACCAGCTGCTGCAGAGATGGAAAAGCCCTTGGCTCTGCCTGGAGGAAGGAGTTGTGCCCCTGTGCATGGTTCATATGGCTCTTGGTGAGACAGAAGATGTCTGAAAAAGCAACAGAGCTGCTCCCCAGCCTGGAAAGCCTGTAAGTCACTGCTAACAGCCACCACAAGCACCATGATCTCTGCTCCACGGGCCAAATTCCCATGAGATGGCACAATGGTTCATATCCTTGACACATATCCAATAAAGCATCACACCCTCTCCCTTTGCCTTGCATGTCTGGCTCTTAGCCCAGGATCTAGCTTTTAAAGAATAACATGACCAGCAAGGAGGGCTTTTTAAACCTTGGGTTTGCAGGGAGCAGGAGAAGGTACCAAAATGGGCAGAAGAACACGAGAACCAGCCCAACAAAGGCGCCCTTGTGCAGGCGGGGAGATGCAGCAGAACCTGTGTCTGGATGAAAGCTGCCCTATCAAAATAGCCATAAACAAACCCGCCTCCTCAGCTACAGAAAAGCTGTTGTGCCAGGAGCATATTAAATTGTATATGCTTTTTCTCAAGGCAAAAGAATTGCAGCAGTGATGGCAGCTGTGTGTGCTGGAGCCGAGCCACTGTATTCAACTGGTGAAGGCCTTGCTGAGAACGGGGTGGGGGAAGGACTGTGGATGAATGTATTATTCAGAGGGACCCGCACTGAAATGATCCACCGGCACTGGGGATGTGTGAAAGGGGAGAAAAGTGACTGCCCCGACACCAAAGGCTGATGTATTTACCAGAGGGTCACTCAGGGGATGGGCCAGGTCCCCTCCCAGACCGGGAGCCACAGTCCTGCCGGTGTTGCTGTTTATGGTGGGACAACAAGGTGTGTTTTGCCTTCCCCAGGTTTCCCTGGCGAGGTTCCAAGTCTCAACTTCCAGAAGCAGAGCTGGGCTGCAGCCACTGCTCAAACCTGGATGGAGGAGCAGGTTGAAGGCAGGAGGTGCCCAACCTTCCCAGTGCAAGGGGGCAGGGGTTGGGATTTAAAACCAGTGGTGGGCAGGGAGCCACAGGCAACCCTATCCTCCACCTAGCTGGTCCCAGGTGTGGTGGGTAAATGGGAAATAAATTGGCCTCATACCCACACAGTGGCTTGTTTCAGCCCCATTTTCTCCCAGCAGTGCTGTTCCCTGCCTGGCTCCTGCCTATCTCCTGGAGAGACAGGATGCAGAGAGCTCAGGACTCACCCATGCTGCAGCCATCACCTGGTATCCGTGAGGCCACCTCTGTGTGAGCATCCCCACACCAGGGACAAGGGCTTGGAGAGATCCTCCAACCTCTGAATACTGGTGAAAGCCACAGAATGGGATTCCACCACTACTCCCATCATCTCTGCCATGTGTTAGCTGAGCATCCCAGACAAGGTTGTTGCTCGGTTGGTTGGAGGAAGATCTCTGCTGCCCAGGCTTTGCCCTTCACTCACTAGGCTATTAGAGGTCCAAGCCTGGACCTTACAGCCCAGAGGAGACACACCTGTCCCATGGATGCCCACATCATCCAGAGACCTTCTGTGAAGTACAGTGAGTTTCTAAAATCTTTTTCCACCTTGAGCTGCAACTCCTCTGTGAACAAAGGTGAGTTGGGAGTAAAGAATATGGGATGCTTTCCTTATTAATCCAGGACCATGCTAGATAAAGGCACCTCTTGTAGATCTCCTTAGGAGAGAGTAAAATAAAACAGAATAAATTCAGAAAGGATGACTTCTGTGCAGACACCGTGCAGGTGCCTCATCAAAGATCAGTTTATCCCCAGGCGATACAGTTCAAAAGCTGCAGCAAGGAAATGGGATAGAAGAGCCTGACACTCATCTCAGTTTAAATTCAGTCATGGCAGCTGTCCTGTTCTCTAAGGCAGAAGGGGAAATTTATGGCTCTCCTGCAATGCGAGCAATGCTGTGAGCACCCACAAGGTAAATGCCCTTTTGTGCCTGAATCCCTTCCCTATCTGAAGTCACTGCATAGACAGGGCTAACATGGTTCAGTGAAAGAAAACCCATTTCAGTTGCTTTTTAAGCAGATTACAGCAGATTAGCTGACTAATCTATATGGAATCCTCTCTAACAATTTCAAACTGTAAACGAATCTAGCCACTATTGCATTGCACATAAATATTTACTGTGGATTATATGAAGATTAACTTCAAATTATATTTGCAACAATGGTTTTATTTTGTGACTTGGTACCTTTAGTGATGTAAAACCTTCGGAAAGTAATATGCCTCCCATAAAGTGTGAATTTAAGGCCTGTCAGCTGTACAATGACATCTACCAGAGCATGTACACATGCAGAAACTGAACACAGTATTGATGACAGATTAAGGAAGAGAATAATAAAAGCTACTGGTGCCAAATAAAACCACCTCAATTTATCATAACATGGAAGTAATGTCCTCCCTAGAAGATGTGACTTGGTGTTAGTAGCTGACACCTCGCTGCTACTCACAGCTGTTTTTTCAGCTGCAGAAAAGAGATGAGCAAGGTTTGCAAGCAAAG
Source organism: Anomalospiza imberbis (assembly GCF_031753505.1). Taxonomy (NCBI): domain Eukaryota; kingdom Metazoa; phylum Chordata; class Aves; order Passeriformes; family Viduidae; genus Anomalospiza; species Anomalospiza imberbis. Next base: position 11,026,665 of record NC_089696.1, on the reverse strand, counting down.
GGGGTTTGAAGGGTGTTGTTTGGCATCCTGAGACATCACCCTCCTTGGGTGGCGGGTGTGGGTGGACCTGGCCCTGGTGGCTGGTGAGAAATTAGGCAGTCTTTGTGATGAAGCTGTTCCTCTTCCTAAAGATCTGGGGTTCTCGTTGTATCTCCAGCCATGTGGAGAAACCTGAGAACCACCAGACCAATGCTGCAGAGCTGCTGCTCACCCAGTGAGGTTCCTACAATCACAGTGATTCCTGGTGTGAAGGAAGGGGCTGCCCAGAGCACCCTTTCCTTCCAAAAAAATCCAGGCCAGAGGCCACTGCTGAAGAGCCACAGGCAAAAGCCAAGGCAGAACCGTGCTTGGCAGCACATCATGCTCTGAATGGGGTGTTCCAAGGGCAGTCAGCAACAGCCCCTGTGGGGCTGTGCCCGGGGCTGTTCAGGCTGACTGGCTCAGGTCCTGCTCCTCCTTGCACAGCACTTGGTTGGGACATGGAGAATGTTGTGTCTACCAGGACAGTGAAGGAATGCTAAGTTTACAAGACAATAGCTTTTTAAGAAGTCAGAAGAAGTTAAACAGCCTTCCCAGAAGGAAGATTGTCCCTTTCCACCCTTTGTATAATTAGGGCAGCTTCATGCTCCTGTAAAGAGATGATCTGTTTAATATAAGAGGTTTCCAAAGTCTTAGCAAATGAGTATCTCAGAACTGGCTTCTGATGTGGTTTATGTTCTTTTTGATAGATTTAGGTTATGGGAATGTTGGTTGCAGAGGCAGTGAGTGATTCATGCTGAAACCATCCGTATGCCGTCTGATCCATGCTGTCCACCCGAAGGTAAAGGGAGGCTGCAGCCTGTGCTGTGTTAATGCCTGCAGTTTGAGCTGCTCAGTGTAAGTTATAATTGCAGAAAAATCACGGCAGCAGAGAAGAAGGGTTTGTGTTTTGCAGAGAGAGGTAATCCTTCCCAGAGCAACATTTCCATAGCGAGTTGGGGTCTGACAGCGATGCCTCAGGACCTCAAACTGCTGTGCTCCGTGTAAGGAGTACTGGCACCTTAGGAAAAGCAGGTCTCCCTGGAGACTCTCTGGATGCTGCTTGTCAAGCACAAAGCAACACAGACCGAAGCTGATTGCTCTGTGCTACTGCCCACCTTGGAGTGGTCTTGGAAAACATCATTTCCCCCCCTGGCTGTAGGTTTGTCTCAGCAGTACTTGCAGGATCAAACCCTTGAGCACATGGGGGAAAGAAGCAAGGAGAGAAATAGCATTCTCCTTTACGTTTATTTCCTACAGTCAAGCATTTGTAAATCCAGTCTCCATCTGAAGAACATCAAAGCGAGTAAAGGGGCAGAGAGTGGATTCTCATAAACCTCACAGGGGAGCTGCCCTGCAGCCCAAATGTGCTCCCTGGAGCCCATGTCCCATCATGGACCCTCTTTGCCTGACTGGGGCTGGACCTTGCTTCTGCCTTGGCTGCCAGCTGAAAAACCACTCCCAGAAAAATCTCAGTGCCACAACAGGAGACCAGGCACTGAGCGTGGATAGTTGGATGGACAATGTCAGGGGTGCCCTGTTGGGCAGTAATGAAGTGGTCACTGCCATGCAGCTGCCTTGCAGCACATCTCTGTGCTGCCTCCTGGCACAAAGGAGAGAAGCAGAGGTACTCCTCATCAAAATTCATGGATTCCCATTGCACTTGCATAACTTCTCCAGGACTTGTGTGAGAGAAGGGCGAGGCCACAAGCCAAGAGCTTTGCAGCATCACATACCTTTGTTGCCACGTAATAAGCAGAAGACTCGAGGATACTAGTTTTGTTTGCAGGCTTTCCCTCTCTATTGCTCATGTTTCAGCTGTACATAAATCCAGAAGAAAAGTTTGCATCATTGTTATATCAGATTTGTAGGTGAATTATGGGAGTTCCTTGCCCACTTACTGTCTGTAATGTGAAGATAAATTCAGAGTCCCTGGAGCAGTGACTTGTGGAGGTATCAGGAAAGCCCTAGGAGGCTGTGAGCACAGGAGCAGCAGCTCCAGCCCCCTGAGCCCTTTGGGGGATGCTGGACACCCACCAGGGCTGTGCTGGACAGCCTGGAGTGGCTCCAAAAGGGGCTGTGTGTCCCTCCCAGCCCCACCTCTGTGCCCTTGTGGGCACACAAGGATCACCGAGTCCAGCTCCTGACCCTGCACAAAACAACCCAAAAATTCCACCCTGTGCCCAGCAGCGTTCTCCAAACACTTGAACTGTGTCAGGCTTGGTGCTGTGACCACTTCTCCCTGCTTGGAGGAGGGGGGTGATTTCTGTCCCAGTGCTCACCCACCCTCTGGGTGAAGAACCTTTTCCTCACATCCCCCCTAAACCTCCTTGGCACGGCTTTTGTGCCGCTCTGCAGTCGGGCTTACTTGGCACACCCCAACCCACTGTGCCTGGGAGGGAGAGCAGCTGCAGCACGAGGAGGCACAGGTACGTGTCCCGATCCAGCATCCCTGTTCCATGGCAGGCTGGTGGCCTTGGCTGAAGGCCGGCCCTCGGGATAACCGGGCCCGGACGAGGCCTCCCCGGCCTGGCGGAACGCTGGCCAAGGAGCAGCGCCGGCAGCTCCTGCCCGAGATAAGGCAGTGTGCTTTCAGGATTTATTGCCTTTATCCTCATGTACTGCCAGCCTGAATGTTTCAATTATCTTCTTCTGCGGTGGCATTTCCCTAACAAGCAGCGTTATTTTGTTGCTGCTGTTTCGGCCGGGACAGATGGGGCCTTGTTTTCCAAACATGACACACATGCATTGAAAAGCAAGCGGGCCGTGGCAAAGCATATTTGGTCTGCCTTGGTGGTTTGAAAGGTTATTATCTGACCCCGCGCTCATCACCTCAGCCCCATAAATCTAGCAAAGGGGCCATTCTTAGCCCTTTAGAAATGCATCCTGTTTCCTCTGCAGTAGACTCATAATTTCATTGCTGACCCTACCCAGTAATTCTGCTAATTCATTCACTCAGAGTTCTTAGAAGTTAATCCACTCCCCAGCTTGAATCTCCTGAGGCAAATTCAGCCTTGGGGCAACTTCACCCATAGCTGGGATTAACATCAGCACCAACTTTAGCCCATGGTTCCTCCTTTTCAGTTGAGGCAGCATCTCAAATTGCATATTGGCATCAGATTGGTTGTTTTTGAGACCTCACACAGCTCCAAGTCCTCCTCTCTGATGCTGCATGTGCTGATAATGAGCTGTGTTAGCTAATCGCCCATCAGGATTCATAATGTCAGGAGAAAAACCTGGTAGAAAAAATTTTCATCACAGTTTGTTCTGCAGCACAAAAGGTCATTCTGGCTGAATAGTTTGTCAGAAAATTTCCATTTGGTGTGAACGTTTTTCAGGGAAAATTATGAGTTTCTCCTCTGTGACAATCAGAATATTTTAGTTTTCAATAGCTACTAACTGTCCTCTGCACCAAAATGTAAGGTGAGATGCAAACACAACACACAAAAGATCACTTTCTCCAAAAGTGCTCATGAAAAGTGTTTCCAGCAGCTCTTCTTGTGACCCTGAGCTATCTATTACCTGCTGAAACCCCTTCAGACAGTCTCTAGACCAGCACAGCACCCCTATGTCTCCAGCTCCCACAGGCAGCACACAGATTTCCATAGAGCACAGCCAGAGTGGTGCTAACTGGGGGAGGATTATCTGTATCTGGATTCCACACAGCAATGTACAAAATTAGATTGTTAAAGGGAAGAAAAACAGAAATATAAACTGATGAGAGCTTGCCTTATGTTGCTGCCAAAGATGATCCTTTTGCATTAGGAGATTAACTTTAAAAAGTTCTGGCCTCTGCTTTTTAATCCGTTTTACATCCCACTCATCATTACAGGCGAGGCTGTTGGCAGACCTGGAGGTGTGTCTGAAGTGATGGGACCATGAATGTCCTCAGAAGGGGATGTGTGTCATGTGGGGTCCTGGAAAAACTCCATCACCTTTCCACTGAGCAGAGTGTGATGGAGACAGGGTGCTGGGATGAGAGTGGATGGATCTGAGCTCTGATTTCAGCCTAGGCAGCAGGTGGGGAAGGAAAAATAGTTGGTACAAGTCAGGAGGCTGCTACACCACCGTGCCCAGAAAGGAATGTTTGATGTGCTTCAGCCTAAGCAAAGCCACAGGCTGCCCATCAGCCAGGATGTGTGGGAGCATCCCAGTGGAGCCCAGGAGAGACCTGTCTGTGCACCGTGCACCACACCCCCTGAACACAGCCTTGAAACAGGCTCGGGCAGCCAGTGTGCTTCGTTTTACCAACAGAAAAACACTCACAGCCTCAGTTCCCAGGAGGGCATGATTAAAGGAATGTCTTTTGGCCAAAGGGTGGAAATGGATCGAATCTGCACATTTGCCAGGTCTGCTGGGTGCTCGGCAGGTGAGGGGAGGGAGGGCTCTCTGCAGAACAGGGTTCGCCTGGAGCTGCTGCTAAACTCATTTTTTAACACGGCATTTTCGATTATTTCCTATCCACTTGATACACCACCAAAATAGATCCAGTTCTCCCCTGTTTTAGCCTCTGCTAAAACCCTCAGACCACATCTTCTCCTATAACAAAAAGTATGTGGAATTGGCTAAAAGAGAAACATTCCTGTTCTCACAAAACTTAAAAAAAAATCCACTCCTTTCCTAAAGAAAAAAATAGCACTTATAATATTTTATAAAACTGCTTCTGTCCAGAAGGCTCCTGCGTCAGCTCAGCTTTGTCCCTTTAACCATTGCTGTGCCAAGCCTCACTGTGAATTATTAATCATCCCAAAATAGCTGCTGAGAAAAGAGGCAAAAAGGGAAGGCTTAATAACAGCACTGCATGTGGCAATATTTATTTTGATCTTACTGAAAGTCTTTAAGAAAATCTTTAGGAGGCTGGGGCAGGATGAAGCTGGAGGGATGCTGTCAGGCAGGAGCCCAGGGCCTGGTGGGGGGAATGTGGGATGCCTTCGCAGACTTGGGGAGTAACCCTGAAAGAGAGAAGGAGAGAGAGGGGAAACCGAGCGGCCAGCTGAACTTGCAAATGTTTCTGGCATGAAATCATGAGGGCAAAGCAGAGCTACCCGCCCACCAGCACATGTGTGGAGCTGCCACTATATGGGGACAGTCCTATATATGTTTATATGGAAGGGAGAGAAGGGAGAGGGGCTGTCATGGGCTCCACACCCAGGGGAGAAGGCTCCTGGCCCCGCTGCACAATCCCAGGGCTGGACAATGGCAGAGGCTAAAGGGCATCAAGGCTCTTGGGATGAAAGCTGGGTAAAAGCACTGTTCTACAGCAATGCAGTGACCCGGGGAAGGTGCCCAGCCCTGTGGATGGGGACTGTGTGTGGCTGCTTTGTGCCCAGCCTGGGGTGTCCCTGTCCCTGCAGTGTGGTGTTTGTGCCCAGCCTGGGGTGTCCCTGTCCCTGCAGTGTGGGGTTTGTGCCCAGCCTGGGGTGTCCCTGTCCCTGCAGTGTGGGGTTTTTGCCCAGCCTGGGCTGTTCCTGTCCCTGCAGTGTGGTGTTTGTGCCCAGCCTGGGGTGTCCCTGTCCCTGCAGTGTGGGGTTTTTGCCCATTCTGGGGTGTCCCTGTCCCTGCAGTGTGGGGTTTTTGCCCATTCTGGGCTGTTCCTGTCCCTGCAGTGTGGGGTTTTTACCCAGCCTGGGCTGTCCCTGTCCCTGCAGTGTGGGGTTTTTGCCCAGCCTGGGGTGTCCCTGTCCCTGCAGTGTGGGGTTTTTACCCATTCTGGGCTGTTCCTGTCCCTGCAGTGTGGTGTTTGTGCCCATTCTGGGCTGTTCCTGTCCCTGCAGTGTGGGGTTTGTGCCCAGCCTGGGGTGTCCCTGTCCCTGCAGTGTGGTGTTTTTGCCCAGCCTGGGCTGTTCTCGTCCCCGCAGTGCGGGTGTTTGTGCCCAGCCTGGGGTGTCCCTGTCCCTGCAGTGTGGGGTTTTTGCCCAGCCTGGGCTGTCCCTGTCCCTGTCCTTGCAGTGCCAGCAGGAGCAGAGCTGAACAGACTCCGCGCCTCAGTTGCGGGGGAGTGTTGGGAAAACCGCACCCAAGCGGAGCTGCTGGGGAGAGAAGGACATTTTGTTGTGAAGGGGTTTTTCTTCTTCTCAGATTTTTTTTCCAAGCTGCATTTCTTTGAGAGGCTTTGTGGACAGTGTGGGCAGAGCCATGTGGAAGGAATTTAAAGGGAGAAGCCAGTTCAGGGTCATGGCCTGATATGTGAATATAAACCAAACAGTTGTGGATGGTATGAAGCAGCTCCCCAGGGCTGACACAGGGCTGTGGACGTGTGGGATGGGACCAGCTCTCAGGGGTGCAGAGAGCAGCACTGGCAGACTGTGGGCATTCCACAGCCAGGAGCAGTGGGGGATGCCTGGGTAGCCAAAACAAGGGCCACAAAATGAGAACGACCTGCACAGGGTGTCAAGGCAGGGCAGGAGCCCACATAACAAGGAGTCCCTTTGGAGCACAGGTCTGAGGAGAAGCATCTGAGGGAGCTGGAGAAAAGAAGGCTCAGTGGACACCTTCTCACTCTATACAACTTCTTGAAAGGAGGTTGTAGCCAGGAGGGTCAGTCTTTTCTCCAGCAAGCAATAGGACAAGAGGAAATGGCCTCAAGCTCTGCCAGGGGAGGTTTAGATTGGATATTTCTTCACCAAAAGGGTTGTTAAGCATTAGAACAGGCTACCCAGGGCAGCAGTGGAGTCACTGTCCCTGGAGGAATTTAAAAGACATAGGTGTGGCCCCTGGGGACACAATTCAGCTGAGACCTCTGCAGTGCTGGGTTAGTAGTTAGACTTGATGATCTTAGAGGTATTTTCCAACCTTAATGACTCTATGATTCTAAGAAGCCTGATTGAGCTGATTTGGTCTTGGCCCTTAAGCTGTGGAGGGAGTTCCTGGGCAGCTTTCCAGCGGGTACAAGGGGAATCTGGGAGAGAGCAGCTGAGTGAACATGGGCTGAGGACAGACAAAATCCACACCAAGAAGCCTTGCAAGGAAAAGCAGTTGTTTGCTCTGTTGCCATCGCATACACTTGAAGACTACCGCTAAGGGGTCTGTTGCTCTATCAGACTATTATGGCTTTAGTAAAGGAAACCTGGGAGGCTGGATTGCTCTTCTGCTCTGTCTGTAATGACCTTTGTGCCACTTCAGAGTCACCTCTTCTCTGGCACCTGCTTCTTTCCAATTCCTGCACAGCAAGGTTAGAAAATAACCATCAGCAGGAAGAAAGGCTGTGCTGCAAGAGACTGTAGCTTAGTTTAGTAAGGCTTTTGGCTCCTGTGTGCATGGCCAGATTTTGTTCTCACACTGTTTTAATCTTAGGGATGCTCCAGACACAAATTCTTACTTGCTTCTCATTCTTTTATTGACCCTTTGGCAATGTTCTTTCACCTCTGAGGAGCCTCTCACCAGGTACACATGGGATCAGTCAGACCACTGGGACTGCAGAGTTGCAGTTTTCATGACATTTAGGCACAAGGCAATTTAAAAACTGGCTTGAAAGGTAATTTGGAAGAGAAGGAAATATCTTCCCTGTGGAAGCTGGCCAGGTGGACAATGCTGCAATATGAATTTCCATTGCTGCAGAAGGTGCAAAAGCACTGCTAGGGACTGCATCATCCATGTGCAGCAGGTGACATTTCCTCTGTTTTGAGGGAACCTCACACACCTCTTCAGGCCTCCTAGCTAAAGCAGGGGGTGTTTATAAGGGAAGTTTTTCTGGCAGGACCATACATACACTAGAAATTGGACTGAGCCCACAAAGTTCACTGTGGATCAAAGCTGCATTTTGGAGCAGTGATGTCGAGGTTACTGACTCCATTGCTGGTTCCCAATCTCTTGAGCCATCTGGCTCCTTATCAGTATTTTATTTTTCTCAACTGATTCAAATGCAGAGGCCCTGCTCTGGTGTGATGGCATTTTGAATTAAATCGACAGCCAATTTGGATTACGAAACCATGAAACAAAGAAACAAAAGTCCCTCCCAGCAAAAGGTGTCTGATGACACTTATGGAGTAGGTGGCTCAGAGCCTTCAGGGGAAATTCCAGATGGATAGGAAAGTAGCAGTGATACAGCCAACCTTTACAAAGGGTGGGATGGGGGCATGTGGTGAACCACCAGAGGAGCTGTGGTTATGAGATCAGATGGATGGCCTGGGGAAAGTCAGAGGAGATGCGTGGAAAACCAGTGGGCAGCTCAAAGTGTGATAGAGAGATAAGCATGAGATGTGAAGGGTGTGGTAAGACAAACTCCAAAGGACTAAATGCTTGCTTAATGCAAGGAAAAGAAGCAGGTCCAGCCTAATGATGTCAAGGGACTACTCCATGCCCTGGGTTAGTCATGTTCCTAAGTGCTGGGTTGAATCTGGGCTGTGTTTGACCCTCCTGCTCCATCCCTCAGGAAGCCAGGATTGAGCAAGACCACACATCACACTGCACACCTCCGGAGGGAAGTGATTAAGCCATGAATAAGAGATCCACCAGCTGTTGTGCTTTGTGTGTGTGCATGAACCATGGAACTACTGCAAAAAGCTAAACCTAGGGCCAAGAGAGCCTGGGACCAAAGGTGAGACCTCCATGAAGGACCATGACAACAACTGCACGACTAAAAGCATGAGCAATGGAAACAGACACCATGCTGGCATGGATGTTTGAATTTGGCATCTTAATTTTAAACAAAGGAGGATAGAAGAGTATTTTTCAAATCCTTCTCATTAAGTAATGCCCTAAACTCCCATTTTAGTGGAAGTTAAACATACACACACATCTTTGGTGCCCTTGAAAATTTCAACCTAACTTTAGTGTCAGCTCTACAAAGAGAGGTGGGGGTTCTTGTAGAAGTCTATGATAGCTGGCTTCAGATTGAGCCCTGCCATGTTTCTGAGCAGCTTTTATGCCTGGCCACAATGCATTTTAAAATCATTGATAATTACAACAGAAGACTAATCCCCAAAGACTCCTACCACTGGCTTCTGTAAAAACAGCCTTTTACACTATGGGCATGTATTTTCCCCAGTGAATTTGGACTTGGACTTGCTGTCTGCACTGAGAGTAGAAGTTGAGCAGGCCTGAGCTGGTCATTTTTACTTCCACAGCAGCCACTACAAGCAGCTCCTCCAGTGTTGAAATGGTGGCATCCCCATCCAGCAGCCCCCATGGCACTGCCCCCAGACTGCAGGCATGCACTGGCTGGAGGAGTATCCGACCACTCTGGGGCTGTTGGAGTGTGTTGGAGTAGTTGGGGCTGGCTCGCTGCAGCTTTCATTCTCTCTGGCATCTGCAGAAACTGAAATGAGACAGGAAAGACACAGCAAAAGAAGGAGAAAATAAAGACATGGAGGGAATCAGGAAACCACAAACTGGGGAAAGGATGGGCAGGAAGAAGGGGAAAATGCCGTGAGAGGAGGAAAGAAAGAAAAAGTCACAGCAAAAGAAGCACAGCAGTAACCCCTGTGATAGAAACAGAAGCAGTTTGAGGTTTGTGTGCATTGTGGCTGGGCTCTTGCCCGTGGTATTTAACTTCACAAACTAACCCAGCCATTATGCACCGAGGGATCGTTAATGCAGCAGATGCAGCCAGACATACGTAGGAGTGTGTTAATATAAGGCCTGATGTAAAAAACACCTGCTAGTTTGGCAGGGTGTCTCAGGAAAGATACTTGTGGCTCGTGTGAGGGTGCAGTATTTACAGAAGTATCTGCTGCTTTCCCATCACATCATGTGCAGTTCCCATTTGCCTTAGTGGGAGCTTTGCACAGTGACGGTGTAAGAGACTCCAGGCTGAAGCTGGATGGAGATGGTCCCATTTACACTAGAAGGGAAGCTGATGTCTTAATTTTTTTTTTTTTCATCTACAATATTTAGGACATGGAGAGGAATTCTCTCTCTACAATACCTAGGCTCTAGGGCTGCCTTGTTTACAAAGGCTTAAGCTTTTATAACCCTGAAGGAATTGCACTGATGCCATGCAAGGGGACGAGGCACTTTTGGAAGATTATTACGACGTGGCTGTGTTATCCCAAGCCCTGATGCTGCTGAAGTGTGCCATTACTGAAGTGTTAGAAGGGCTGGCACACTGTCCCAGGATGAGATTCTCTCACAAACCAAAGATGGGGCCGGTACCAGGCAATTAGGCAGCAGTACAGGGCCTGGCTGCTTCCAGGAGCATCCCAGCGATGGAGGGCTCTGGCTCACATGCAGAGAGCAGACAGCTGCAGTGGTTTAAGATGTTCCCCCACAGCTGTCTGTCCCAGTTCTCGGTGGGAGGCTGCCTGTGAGCAGGGCTGATGGAATGGGAGGGATGCCTGTGCCTCAGCTGTCCCAGCTCAGGGCCCAGGGGATGCACGGAGAACACAGATGGAGAACTGGAGTGGCTGCAGCGTGGGCACCTCCAACACAAACCGGGGAGACACCTCTGGCACACATGCAAAGTGTGATGAAGGCAATAGCATAATTGTCTCATGAAAACTAATTATAGCTCATTTGCTAGGACCCTCAGCAAACAGGTTTATTCTCTGCTTCCTCATTGTTCCATGAGATTTCTTTCCCAGGGTTTGCTTACTTTTGCCTCTCTCCTTGCCAGCTGTCCTTAATGGAGCTCTGTCATCTCCCACTTCCCATTTTTCCACAAGGTGCTCACACAGGGAAGCCTCTGGCACAGGTAGCCACGCCATGGGAGCTGGTGCTGGACAGCCAGAACCACAGCCAGCCCCAGCAGTGAGCCCAGACACAAAGGAAGGATGCAGGGAAAACTGCTCTTTTATGTCCTGTCTCTTGCCTTTCTTCTTGGCATTTTAAACCTTTTCTGCTCACTTTTCTCTACCCAGATTTTCTTCCAGCCCCAAATAACTGAAGCAACACTGCCTCGCGTTTCATTCTCAGTCTTGCAGTCGCCACTTTATTTTGCCTTTTCCCAGTTTCATGAAAGAACGCAGTCGCATGAATAACAGGATTATTTATCATCCTCTCCCTCCCCTTCCAGGATGGCTTGCTGTTTATGGAAAGCACTGGAGTGCAGGAGAGATCGTGCTACAGTTAAACAGACAATGCTTAAAGGGCCATTGCCTGTTCTCTGCTTTAACGCTGTTCTCCTCACTGACTTCCAAGAAAGAGGGAGTTCTGTATCCCAGTTGGTGGGAATGGCATCACAAACCACTGCTGAAAGGTAAACAAATGCTATGTTCAATAGGATGGAGAAGATGGTTGGACTTGGTGATCTTTTTCCAAGCGAAATGATTCTAGAAATCTATGGTTCTGCACTTCACTGCTTGCAAGAGCCGGGAAATTCAGTTCTGGTGTAAATGTGGGTGTATGGTTCCTTTCTAGCTCAGCAGTGTATTAGGAACATGCTCCCAGGAACCATATGATAGTGGCTAGCAGGTGACAGACCACCTTAAGACATCTCCATGTGACACAGCCAAATGATGTGACCAAAGGCGCTTCTCAGAGGTCTGCTGGACCTGGAATTAGCAGGGCAATGATGAAACTTGTCTCGAGGTGGTGAGAAAAGGACTTCAGAAATGGTTGCTACCAGCTTCTCACCTGAAGTTTGGCCATGGCTCCATGGCAGGTTCTCTAGATCCTTCCTGCATTTCTGATTACTGATGTGCCTCATGGCTATGGAAGATCTTTATCAGCTCTCAGGAAGGAATCACCTAAGTGTTGAGAATAAACAGCTGGAAAGCACTGAATTCCCTGGGAATTTCTGCTGAGGAGCAGATGCCTCCACATGGGTTTCCTGCTCTGGTCTGACCACCACTATCAGTGGGTCTGTGGATACCAATGTGTCTCGAAAGGATAAGTGCTCAGGGAGGGTGAGTTTGGAGACTCAGCGTGGGCTCCATGAAGCTTTTCTGTAGAGATACTGCTCTGAGCTGGGGACTTCAGGCATGATCCTTGAACAATGTGCAGCCACTGAGACCATGTGAGGACCAGGCTGCTGTAGGTGTAAGAAAATTAAAAGAAAAATGCAAAAAACTCTACACTGGAGTTTCTGTTAAAAAAAAAAAAAAAAAAAAAAAACACCAAAAAAAAAAGCAAACCAATCACCAACCCTTTACTTGCTCTTCTCCTTCCCTTATATTAACTAGGTTTCTGTGACAAAAAGGGTCAGAAATTCAATTAGGAAGCTTCACAGCCATTACGAACATTTGCAGTTCAAAGTTAGCAATTCCACTACAGCAGCCTCCGTATCTCCCATGTGCTTTAGGTACTGCTGGATCCTGCAGTCTCTGGTGTGCTCGGAGTTGAAAATGTGTGTATCATTCTCATGAGTTTTTATTGTAAGGGAGGGAATCTCACAGGACAAATGTGTAATGTAAGAGCAACAAGGTTGCATGGATACAAGAACACAAACGGGGCGGCTCACACTTTGAGAATACAAATTCTTTGGGAAGAACAACTATCTCACTGTGTTTGGATGGAGCTTAATAAAACTGACTGCTCCAAGCTAGGCCTCTACAGGCCTCCAAGCTACAAACAATGGAGAATAATATCACAATTTTATGGTACTTAGCATGGCTGAGTTACATCCTGGATGGTCTCCACAGAATCACTGCAACTGGTGTTGATTTGAGTCAGAGGAGAAGAGCTTTACACCCCCATTGCTGAGGAGACATGAGCACACCACGCACAGGACCCCAGGGGCTGAGCCCTGTGTGCAGTGCTCTCATTTACAGCATGTATCAGCATACCTTAAGCTGGGCTGGTACTTTTACAGTCATTCAGCTGGATGAACTACATAATCCTGACAAAACGCAGCCCATTTTTATTAGCTTTATCCACCAGGCAGAGGATATCCCGCACTCACAGCAGCTCCCTTGTCCCACAGGGGTGGGGAGCAGGGATCAGCTTCATATACCCACTAAAATAGCGGCCAGTGCTGGTATGCAAGTGCCCTAGTTCAATGCCTAAACATGGTATCTTGCTACCCAGGCTGGCAGGGCTGCCAGTTCGTGCTCCAGCCCTGAAGGTGAACTGTGTGTCACTCAGCAGTGGCTGCAGCAGCAGGGAAGGTCAAACAGTCCCTCACTTTCAGCCATGCTGCTGAAGCTCTTGGGTAAGGAGCAGCTGGGCACTGGGGGAGAGAGGAGCACATTAACAAGTGCTTTACTAACTGTGCCTCATGGCTATTAAATCCAGTAATGTCCCCAGAGACGTTTGGGTCTAGCTCCCACTGAAGGCAAAGGGCAATTTTGGGTGGAGGACCAGCTCTACAGGGACCCTGCCCCATTCATTGGAGAGCAAAACATCTCCAGAAATATTGTAGCTTTAAGTGTCAACCTATACAAGTGCATGCTAGCCACGGCCACCCTCTGTGTTTGGGGCAGAAACGTCATAAAACCTTTCCACGCCACTTCTGATCACTCCTCTTAGCTGAAACCTTGTAACAGATTTGCATCTCATGACTATTAAAGAAAATTATAAACTGTGACAGCATCTGGAAAGCTGCACCAACAAAAGTTACAAAGATAACAAAGCTCAGCCAGAAGGACTGAGCCAGTGCAAGGATCCAAAAGGAAGAGCTGGAAAAGAAGGAAATCATGTTTGTAGGTGCACTAGCTTGAATAGTAACAGCCTTGCTTGTTCTGCTTGCGGCTTTCCTTGCTGCTCTTTATGGGCTGAGATTCAGGAAAGAGAACGGTGTGTCTGCTATCAGTGCCTTCTGCATTTGTAATCCTTGCCTGCACTGCACCTGCACCTGTGCCAGCCTCATGCCTTTCCACAGGCAGGCAGCAGCTGAGCTGCAGAGCAGAAAAATGACCTCCCCCCACCACGGCCACATGCCCCTCTGAAGCTACAGGCCAAAAAAATGTTCAAAACCAGAGAGGAATTACCCAAAGTTGGTGATCTTCCTGTCCAGCTTTCTGGATTTTATGTTCTGCACTTTTATCCTTTGTTATACACTGTGGGGCACTGACAGAATGGTGCAGGGCCAAATTACTGAGAGTATTTCCTATGGTTCCTTTCCAGAGCCAGGACAGATGTGGTGGCAGGATGTATCCTGCAGAACTCACTGAGCAGTTTTGGCCAGCCCCAAACACACACTGCAATAAAAGCAGGCCACTCTTCCAACAAAAACCCTTACCCAAACCCATTGTTTTGTTAATTTTAACTGGATTATCCTTGAGGCAAAAAAACACCACTAAAATCAAATCTGAAAAAACTCAGGTTTCCCAAGACTCCCTCAGCAGCAATGTCATTGCAATGAAATGATTCCTCTTGCAAACTCAAGACTTGTCAGGAGGGTCAAACAAGCATTGCTCCAGTCTGAACTCTGAAATAGATGCCCTGGGCTTCAGGTACCATTTTGGAGCCAGCCCAGTGCCCCCGTGGCTTCAGCTCCCTCCAAGCACCACAGCGCCCACCTTGCTGGCCATCCCTGACCACACCTCTCCCAGTGACCTTCCCCCTGCACGCATCTGTGAAACATCAGTTGGTCCTGTTACATTGCCTGGCCTGTGTTCCTAAGAGCTGAGTCAGCAGAGATTTAAACGAGCTCTGTAGTGGGTGCTGGAAGCCTGATTTGGGGCACCCTGGCTTCAGGTGACTCTACCTGCACAAAGCAGCACTGGTGACACTGAAGTGGTCTCATCTTGTGTCAAAGAACTTCTGCATCCCTTCCCCCATGCCAAGTGCTGTGCAAACCCTGGGAATCCTCCCTCTCAACACTCTGTCATGGTGTAATTCTATTATAATTCCTGACATTTGAGAGACTTCTAACAGTGCGTGCTTTAAATTAGACAAGCAATATCTTGCTCGCCGCTCTCAGATAAATAAAAAAGTGTAAACTCCAATTTTCTGACACTCTGTTCTTGGTACTGATTTCCTTTCAAACCTGCAACTACCATGCTGTCACTCCTTCCTCATGTCTGGCTTGTGGGTATCACGTAAAAGGTGATATTTCATGTCAGGTGCACACATGTGCAATAGATGTGCAGACCACAGGAAGGTGCCATGCTGAAGCAAACATGCTCTGGTGTTCTGTTTTTCACACAGCTGTATGTAGGGACTTAGAGGCAACAACTGCAATTTTAGATCAAATAATAGACAAGGACAAAATGTGTTTTGTAAGCAGACAGACAACCTAAATATAAAGTTCTTTGCAGAATCTGTGTGAATTTTATTTATGTTTCTTGGCCTTTGCTCTCCTGTGGGATCTTACATATTTTGCATTATTATCAAATATTTGTAATGATCCCTATAAACAGTCTAATGTCAAAAGCTACTTCAAGTGTAACTTGACCCAGAGGAAAGATGCTTATCTGAGCTCCACAATGACAGATTAAAAAAAGATGCTGATGCAGTATGTCTCTTGTAAAATGAGGGAAATATAAGAAAAATCAAAACTGCATAGATTTTTTTTTTACCATAAGATAAAGCAGGAGTTATCTCTGTTGGCTTTTGCATTGAAATACCACTAGGAAGAGCTACAAATATACAGCACTTCTGATCCCAAATGCACTAGCCAACCAAGGAAGGAAGGAGAGGAGAAATTGCTCAGCCAGCCGGTACTGTCAGAATCTATTTCACTGTTTAGTAATTATTTTTTTTTTATTACTATGACAACACGGACCATAAGAATTGCTTCTTTAACCCCAGCAAATGAGACTGTGCAGATGAGACTTTTTTTTTTTTAACTGAAGTAATTGCTTTTTACTTCTGCCATGTAAGAAAATGATGGCACTACCAGAGTGTCCTGCCCTGCTCTGCCTCCTCCTGCCCTGCATGGATAGCTCTGCTGCAGTGTGGCACTCGGGTCATTATTTTTATATCAGGAGGCATTTGAGAATGGCCCCACACTGGCTCAGCATTTTCTGTCTTTAAAAAAAAAAAAAAAAAAAGCACCAGCATTCTCCTTTTTAAAGTGCTTCCAAATCTTTTACATCTCTTTTCCTTTTCTCTCTCTTTCCAACCCCCACCTTTTTTCCCCTCCTTGAGGTCCTGGAGACCACCCTGTAAGCCTACATGACATCATGAGAGAGAATTAAACGTACTTGAAAGGCCACTTCTGTTTTGGTGGGAACTTCTATGCAATTGCAAAGTGCCCATTAAAGCACAGGTTGTTTCCTAGAAGCATGTCCAAGCCAGTAGCGTGCAAAGCCCTTCAGGGCTTCTAGAAAGCATTTGCTTTTGAAATGCTGAAGGAAATTCAGAGATGAAAGGATAAGTCTCCCTGGCTGTGCATTTACAGTCTATTGTCTTCCATGAAGGATAGTATCACTCCTCAGTTGTGTTATTGCAGTTAATCCACTTAAATGCTATTGGATTTTCAGATGAGCTGAATTCTTTGCATCTGCTATTAAGAACCTTTGTTTAGATGAGAAAGGGCTGTTATTTAAATCACAATGAGTTCAGGGAGATGTCAGGGTGCAGCAGGCACCTTATGCCAATCCGCGCCGGGGAAACGGGGGCAATTTCTCGCCGGGGCGGCAAGGAGGGAGGATGCGAAGGGGACGCGAGCTGCCCCCGCGGAGCGGCGGGGCCGGATCGGAGCCGGGTGCGGGATTCGGGACGGGCTGCGGGGGGCCCGGGCAGCTGCGGTGTCCGGGTGCGGTTGCGGGGGATCGGTGCGGGGCGCGGGGCCGGGGCAGTTGCGGGGGTCCAGGGCAATTGCAGGGTGCCGGAGCTGTTGCGGGCGGCCGGGGCAGTAGCGAAGGCTGGGTCCGGCTGCGGCGGAGCCCCGGGGCGCGGCGTCCCCGCGGCCGCGGCGGGGAGCCCCGCGCCCGCGCATGCCGCAGCCGGGTGCCGCAGGGCGGAGGGCTCCGCTGCCCCTCGCCCGCACCGCCCCCCCTGCCCCCCGCTGCCTCTCGTGCACTTTGGGGGTGCTTTTGTATTCCTTCAGGCTGTGCGTGTGTGTTGTCCTTCGCAATGAAGGCTGCGCTGCAACAGTAACGTTAAAACCCGCACACCACAACCCTCCGCCGCTCTGCCCCTCCCCTTCTGCAAAAGGCAAGGCCCCCCCGCTAAAATAGAATAACAACGATAAGAAAGCACACACACGCGCACACACGATCGCGCCGTGGCCATGGCGATCCGCTCTGCCTTATGTAAAGGCAGAGCACACGGCCGAGCCCGCCAGGTTACACGGCGGCTGCTGCGCAGCAGCGCCCGCCCCTCCGCCCGGTGCCGCAGAGGGCCGGCGGCGGGGGCTGCCCCGCTCCCCCCGACCCCTGCCCGCCGCCGGCTCCTTGTTTTCCTCTCTCAGTGGGCAGAGCCCCTGGCCCTGGAGCAGGCGCCGCAGCTGCCGGCACCCCCACGACTTGTTGTTGGTGGGTCTGGTGCCGGGAGTACCCGGGAGGAGGGGCGGGGGCGGCGCACGGCGGGGCGGGAGCGGTATATGCTGCTCCTCGCTGGGGCCACGCTCCAGACCGGCCACCGCTCCGGAGCGAGCCCCGAGCCTCTCTCTGCCTGGAGTTGCAGTTCGTCTCCGATCCCCTTGGGATTTAAATCTTCTTGCATATATATATTTTTCCCCTCCTTCCTCCTCCTCCTCCTGTCTTTTTCTCCCGTGCAAAGTGGAGCAGGAACTGCACCAAGGCAGCCCGCGAGATCCTGCAATACTGCTCCGATTTGTCCCTGCTATTATTCCTAATTAATTATTATTTTTGACCTCGCCCCAGCCGGGGAGGGAAGCGGGACCATTCTCGGCAAGAGAAATATTTCTCTCCTTATCAATAAAGATTTTTGATTTTTCCCCTCTCCGCGGAGGGGCCGGGTGGAGGGCAGGCACGGCGGGGGGGGCCGGCCCTCGGCGGAGAGCGCAGCCCCGCGGTCCCGGCGCGGCGCGGAGCGGCGGCCACGGCGGGGGGAGGCGGCCCCAGCGCCGCCCGCGCGAGGGGGGCAGCCGCCCCAGACAGGTGATGGGCGTTTCGGCTGCGCTCCGGATCGACTCCTTGGGTTTCACTTTGGTCTGATCTAAGCAAATATGCAGAAGTACCGGCTGGTCTAGTCCTAAGAGCCAAGAGGAGCGAGCGAGAGCGGCAGAAGGGAGAGCAGCCACGCTCCCGTAGCGAGGGGAACGTACAAACAGCGGCCGCGCCGTCATTAAGCCACCGCCGCCCCGGGCAGCCCCGACCCACCCTGGATGCGGAGGACCCCCGAGCCACCCCGCTGCCTTTCCCCTGAGGGATGGTACTGAATTCCTGCGCGGCAGGAGCCGGCCTGCAGCCCCTCTCCATCAGCGTTGCCTTCCCTCCGTGTCTAAAGTGCACTAGACCGCGATGAGGACCTGGGCTTGCGTTTTGCTGATAGGTTTTGGGTACCTGTCCTTTACCTTCTCCGAGGTAGGTGAGAACGGCTTCCTGCGCTGCCGGTCCCCGGGGCACGCCGCAGCCGGGGATCGGGGCGAGCCGCGGCGGAGGGCACCGGGGAGGGAGCGGGGCTGCCCACCTGGGCTCCGTGGGCATCCCCGCGCTCTGGCCTCGCCGGGAGCGCTGCCCTGCCCCGGGCCCTGCGCGGCCGAGCCTGGGAGCAAGTTGCCATTTCATGCATGGCAGAAGCGAAGGGGAATGACCGTGCATTCCGCGCCCGGGCTGCTGGCCGCCCTTAAGAATTAATATGTATATAATATATATTTTATATATATATAATATATATATGATAAAATATCCACGCCCCGCGGGTGCCAGCGGGCTGCGGCTGTGCGGAAGCCGAGGGTGCGCGGAGCCGGGCCGCCCCCGCGGCGCCCAGCGCTGCACACGGCGGCCGCGGGCACCGCTAGTGCCGCGGGCAGAACTTGGGTGAATCTCCCGCGCCCCAAAACGCCCCTCCCCGGTTTGTGAATCTCCCCCGGAGCAGTCGGGAGCTCTCCCGCCCGCCTGCCCGCAGGGGACGGAGGGGGCGCGGAGCCGCGTCCCGGGATTGCTACAGGTGGTCCCGGTCGGGGCGAGCGCGGTGCTCGGCGCTGCACAGCGGCTCTAACTTTTCCCGGGACCCGGTCTGCTTGGCACTGGCAGCCGCGACGTGGGCGCTGGTAGGATGGCGGCACCCCGTGGGACGCAGTTCTCCTCCTCCTCCTCCTGCCCGGGTCGGGGGAGTCCGCGCCCGCGGGGGACTTGGCGCCCGCCCGGGCGAACTTCGGCAGCCGCTGCCCGGGGTGGGCTCCAGCCGCCGAGCGGGGTTCGGGGGCTCGGCGCTGCCGGGCACACGCTGCCAGGCGGGGCCGTGCGGAGCTGCCGCCCCGCTGAGCCGTGGCGCAGTCGGGCGGGCGGCGCGCAGCCCCCGCGGGCGCGCAGGCGGGGGCGGCGAGAGCGCTCCGTGTCTCCGCGGAGCGTTGTGGGGGGATGTGTGCGTGGATTTTCCCCCTGCTTCATCCCCACATGTCTCGCAAACGCCCCGCACCCTCCCCAGCAAGCCCAGAGGCGCGGCGCGCCGGATGCCCGGCGCTGCGGGCGGGACTGCGCGGTGACCCGCGGTGTGTGTGTCTTTGAAGGAGGCCGAGATCCCGCAGGAGCTCATCGAGCGGCTGGCGCACAGCGAGATCCACAGCATCCGCGACTTGCAGCGCCTCCTGGAGATTGACTCCGTAGGTAAATTAGTCCCGTCCTCCTTCCTTCCGCGCCGTCGGCCGCCGCCGCCCCGGGGGGAGGCCCCGCACGCCCCGCGCTCCCCGCACGCCGCTCCGCGCCTCGCCCGAGACACCCGTGCGGGGACCGGCCCCGAGAGCCAGGCGGCCCTGGATGCGTGTCACAGGGAGGCGGCGGCCAAGGGGCCGATCGGGGATTAAAACTTCGTGGGGTTCAGGGTGGAGAGGGACCTTGTGACCCCCCCGTGTTTTCAGAGGTCTCTCCGTCTCGCAGCGGAGAAGAATTGCCATAAGGTTTGTTGTTGGTCTTGCATTGCTCTGTTATCTTTAAACTACTGTCCTAGAGGTATTTAAAATATTTGAAACAATATTTATGAATGAAGTAATGTCTCTTCAAGTGCTGGGCTTTATTAAAAGGAAAATAAACCGTCCGCACTGATTTTAAACAGAAACCTGCATATGAAGCTTACCCTCAAAAATACACTTTTTTTTTTTTTTAAAAGAAAATAGTGCAGGGTTATTTTCTGCATCATTAGGCATGCAAATGGGTGTAGTGAGAACGTGCAGTTTAACAGATCGTTGCAGCAGTAAATCAGATCTAGAAGCATGGTATTGCTGGGTTCCTTATCATTTGGTTTCACTTGGTGCACTTTGTTCCTGGTGATTTCTTCTCAGTAGAGAGAGAGAATAAACCAGGCACCTTTGATGTGCTCAGGTGAAGCCTGCATCTTGCTGAAGCACAAACATGGAGAAAAATGAATGAGTTTTTGCTTGCATTGGTACTGGGCCATCTCCTTTTAAACCATATGCTGTGTATTTTTGTAAAGTCTGTGCCAGGTTCAATCACCTTCATTCAGAGTTGCAGGATCCTTCTAGTGTTTAACTCTCTGCTTTTTGTACAGTGCTCTATTAATGAGCAGAAATCTACTAGGAACGTATTTTACAGCCATAGCTTTCAATTTTCATGTGATTAGAGAGCAAACATTTTCCCATTACGCTGAAAATGGGAGTATTACTGTCTTGCACAACACTTTACCATAGAGGCTAATTAGTAATTACCAGATTGGCATTGGTTTAGTATTTTTGGAGAGCAGTGCTTCATCACTGTTGTTTATCATGAAAATTAAAGAAACTTTCATGACCGGGAAGGGCTATGCAGTTCATATTTCCTCACTGAAGGCTGTTTTGGACCAGATAAGTGCACTACTGCTAAAATCTTTTTCCCAATGAACTTGGTGGAGTTGGCTGCTGTTGCAGAAGGGCTGGATCTGAGTGCTAGCATTTTAAAATAGTGCATGCTGCTCCTGCCTTTGAGTCAGGGTTCTGTAGCTACCAGAATACATTATTTTTTTTCAAATACCTCAGCGTAACAAGCACATGCTTCATTTTTAAATACCACTTAGAAGGAGAGCAAAAGTTCATGTGGCTCCATTGCAAGTGAATCAGGCAGACAAGTGGGGCAACAGCAGGATGGGTAGATGTAGCAGAGAAATTTATTTCAGAAAATAATTATTTACCTCATGGCAAATATTAACTGGAGGATGCAAGACCAAAAATGGAGAAGGTCAGCCACAAGTTTACCCATTTCATTTTGCTGTTTTCTTGCAATTTGTCAGTTTAGAAACCATTAGAGAAACAAGAGACATAAATATTTTATTATCTCGCTGTGAAACAGTAATTCCTTAAGACATGAACTCAAACAATATTAAAAAATAAAACCGAAATATTCAGCCTTTCACCCGGTTCTTGCTTATGTGAGTGCTGCTTTTGCCTGTGTGCTAAGCTGTGCTCTGAGCTACTCATGGCTGGGTTCTCATGGAGTACCCCATCTTTACTACCCACATTTGCTTTTCCTGGGCACAGTCCTGCAGACTTTGCTGTCATGAGTAATTCTTACTAAAGGCTTATCAGAGTGACTAATCGAGTATTGAAATTGCTCTGCTTTCCTCAGTAAACAGGATCAGGCCTGTTTACTATATTTAGTATTAGCTTGAATTAGCAAATCAAATGTTTTCTTGTTGTCCCTGGTAAGATGATATTTCTGAAATGTATTTCCTAAGGGCTGCAATTGCCTTTAAGGAACGGCCAGTTCAGTGAGGGCTTGTACAGTAGGTATATTTCTCTTTTATAGCATGTACTCATTTTCAGCTGTGGCTCGGAACAAAATCACTCCAGTGACTATTCTCTCCCTCGTTTTAGTGCATGGTATTGCCAGTCCTTCTGCGTGTGAGTAGCCCTGTTTAAACTCAGTGGGTGGACTTGAGAATTAAGAATGATCTTGTAGGCTAAGAGTTTGCAGGATCAGGCATGCATGAAGAAAATGTCTGATATTCCTGAGTAACAAGGCGGAATCTGTGGAAAATGAAGGAAGAACAGTCATTTTCTCTCCTGCAGTGCAAAACATATATTTTTAATTGGAAAAGTAAGTTTTGTAAGTCAGAGTGGGCAGGTTTTTCTTCTATTCTGACAGATTTGGTCTCTATATTGTAGCGCAGAGATGACTGATAACCCCCTTCATAAAATTAGAAACCACACCCCCAGACCATCTGGCATATTACTTAAAGAAAAACACTACCCAACATGGAGCTTATCATTGTATTCAAAAAAAGAAAATCCAGGCCAGTTTGTCAGAGCCCAGTGCTGCATGTCCGACTCAGAGGGTAAAGGCAGCGTGAAAATGCTCTGTTCCTATCAGGAAACAGGGTCTTGTATTAATTTGCTGCAATTGGGATCCAGAGGCAGTGACAGAATTGCCTTGGCATGAAGGAGAGCGGAGTCTGACCCTGTTTAAAGGAGAAAGCATACACAGTCCCAGGAAGTAGGCAGCTCTAGTGTGCAGAGTACAGTTTTACTACGAGCAGACTAAATCCCCAAAACGAGGGCATTTCCTCTGCTCTGCTTGTGGAGCTCTCTCTGGCTCAGCAGCGTGGTTGTTCTCCTCGTGCTTCACCTCTCCCATCTGTCCTGTGGGAGGTAGAGTTCATTTCATCACCTATTATGTTTGCCTCCCGCTGGGAACAGATTTTCCCCAAGTCATCTGCCTGCATGGGGAGAGGCAGGGCTGAATGTGCCTCTTTGCACGGGTTAAGGGCATCCACCAGGGTCACCTTAGGCCATGTGAATTTAACGGCCTGTGATTACTAACTAGCAGAGCAGCTTTTGTTAAGTGGAGAAACCTTCTAAATTAACTGTATACTTCCATGGAAAAAGTGTTAGGCTGCTGCAGAGCTCAATCTTTTGGAAAATGAGCTGTTGACTTTGCGGGTTTTGGTGTGGTGTTCAATGAAGGATGTTACAGTGCAGTGTTTTGGCTTCCCTTGCACCTCTTACACATCATGAGAGGCATCTTCCACATGTGGCCGGTGTTTTTCCTGAGACAGATAAGAGAATATTCCTCCTCCTTTTCAGTTGGTTGATCACACCTAGGTAAAGGGAAAAAAAACCAAAACCCTAAACAAAACAGGGTCTTACGAGCTGTTACTTATATTTCCTTTACCAGATCAAAGTTGAAAACTTAATGACATCTATCTCTGCAGTTGGATGTCAGCAGGGCAAATTTTGCATCAGCCAAAAAGAAGATCAAAAAAACAAACTGATGTTGCTGTGGGCTTTCTGGCTCTAGGGCTGATTGTAAGACAGACCATTTCAGTTTATTGTACCTTACATTGAATTCCTGAAAAAAATGAGATTATAAGAATTTCCTAAACTGCTGCTGTTGATACTAGAAGTCTTGGATCTGTACTTTCTGGATGCGCATCAAAGTGAAATCTAGAAGGGTTTGCATTATGACTGGATGTGTTGGGGGTTGTACCTCACATAAAATAGTTCGGTAAGAAGATGGAAATTCAAAAGTACAAATTGATAAATAGTAAATAGCAGTAAACTTAGGATGCTTTCTACATGCTTCTTGAGTGAGAAGAGTAATCATGTATTGGCAGAATGTCACAGGAACTCTGTGATTTACATTCCATGACCCAGTGGAAAATTGCCAATCTGACAAAAAAGAACAATTTCAGCTACACTAATGGATTGACCAAGGCTAATTGCAAGAGTTTTTATGCCCATCACTGATATGTTGTCAGTACATAAAAGATTACAGAGAAATTTCTTGATTAGCTGCCATGAAAATATTTTTTTATTATTAAAACGTTAAAAGAAAGCTTCACTGTGCAGCATCCTCCATCTTCACTTGGTGATGAGCAGTGCTCGAGTTCTAAACTAAGAACCACCCATTTCTAGGCCTTCTGCTCTAAGCCTCATTTTGAGAGGTGCTAAGCACCCATAAACTCACATTTCCTCTGCTAAGAGTTTATCCTCACTCTGCAACTAATTCAGCACATTGGGGGAAAAACTGATACAAATTAAGTATCACCCTTCCTTAAAGTCAAACTAGAGAGTACTCTTTGTAGCATCATGGTTTTAATGAGACAAAAGGAAGTCTTCTGGCCATACATTCAGAGCCAAGTATGAGTTTCAAAGCTGACTTGGTGATTTTTCATTCCTGCTGGGCAAGACTCCTATTGACTTAAACATTGCTTGAAGTGCATTGATTTTCCTGTTGACTTCACTGGGAAATGGAATTCCTTCCAAATGCCTGTGGGAATCGGGGGGGACACTTAAGTGCCTTTAGCATTGTAGTGTCTTCTGGCTCCAGCCATGCCCCATGATTCTGTTTATTAAGCCAAACTTGGATGATGTGTTGGTAAAAATAATACAATTTATTTTAGATAGCACATTGAGGTTTGACTGGAACTTGTTCTGCTGAGCTAGCTGTGTAGATCTCTTTTTGTAACCCTCACAGAGAGACATGAACTTAGGAACTGCTATACATGCTTGAGATATGTAGTGAGACAGTGAGGTACAGTATAAACCAGAGGCTTTCTTCACCTTAAAAGTCATCTTACAAGCAACACATCTCCTCGAGGTGTCATTTTGCTTTATAAACATGGTGATGGAAAAAGGCTAATTGCGGCTGAGTCGAGCAGTTATGTGTAAGCACATGATTTAACACACTGGTTAGCTGGTCATACCAGTCCTTTGGTTCTTACCAGCTTCTCTAAAGGAGGCAGCAAGGGATCCTTCATGCTAGGAGGAGCTGTGCCAGCATTGCTGAGTGTGGGATTAGGAGCCATGTCCCGGCCCTGCTGTGGTGCTGGCAGCCCTGCCGGCTTCCCTTTCCAGCCTGATGCCTGTGCCCACCAAGCAGTTGGGATTAGAGGCATTACTTTCGTGTTTAATCTCCTTTTAAACACTGTTTGCTTGTGCATGGACATGCTTCTTGCTCTGAGTCTAGCTTGGATCTCAGGCTGAGCAGAATTCATGCTGCTTTCAAGTATCACTTCATTGCCTCAAATTGAAGGAGAGGTTGTGACAACTTGAAGCTGCCAGAAAGGAGGTCAGTATTAAGGTGTTGGGTGGCTGAGTGCTAGGAAACAGAAGAGGGCTGGAGGCACATCAGAACGGATCCTCATTTTGCATAACACCATT
This sequence comes from Anomalospiza imberbis, assembly GCF_031753505.1. Lineage (NCBI taxonomy): Eukaryota > Metazoa > Chordata > Aves > Passeriformes > Viduidae > Anomalospiza > Anomalospiza imberbis. The sequence continues at coordinate 11,001,665 of NC_089696.1, read as the reverse complement.
TGGGATCAGGTGGATGGCCTGGTGCCATTGGAATGGGATGTGGGAGACCTGGCTCCACTCCCCAGCTCAGTTGCAAACTTCCTGTGGGATCTCTGGCAAGCCATTTTATTTATACCACTGATGAGTTTTCTGGAGTATGGGGTGCAATAAAAGCAGAAATAATACCCTTTAGTCATTGCTGTGTTACATTACCGGACTGGGACTGCAAATAAAGCCCAATACCAGCTAATTAGTCAGGTTCCAAAATTTCCCATCGACATCTAGGATAACAAGTACCATAGATAGGAACTAGGACCCAATTTATTTGTATAAATAGAGACTAATGGCTAATTTCATACAAGGATTTGTTCAGCTGGTAAGGAGAATAGGCAGGACCAGTGGGTGATCCTGGCACTACCTCTTGGACCTCCGATTTTATTTTCTCTTAGCTACTTACAGTAGTATTTTCCAAGAAGTAATGATAAACCCTGGGATGCTGAACTCTTTCTAAGGTGCTGAACATCCTGCTGTCTTCATGTCTCACCTGGCTGTACAGGTGATTTCACAAGCTGCATGTTCCTTAGGGCACAATTTCTTGGAGGGAGGAGAAAAGGAGTTGGTTGTTTTGTGGAGCAGAGCCTTATGATGTGTGTTACTGATAAAGCTGAGATTGAAACAAGTTCCAGAGACAGACAGCTGTGTGTACAGAACAAACTGGAAGCAGGGAGTGTGACAGTGCAGAAGATGGGAGTGTAGGGTGTTGGTAGCTTGCAGAGAGGGTAATTGAGTACTGTGTAATACCCTTTGGCATTTTTTTAGAACATGTCACAGTTTTCTTAGGAGCCAGCAGTGAAACCTTGAAACTCTGCAGTGATGTTCCAGAGGACACTCCAAGCAGCAGAGTGCTAAACCCCTTAGTTTGGGTGTCCTGGGGTTTGTGTGCAGTTCTCTGTTTGGTTCCTTCTTCCTCATCCCCCGTTTGCAGACTGTGCTTGTGGTTTTCAGACCCCACGGCATGGGACACGACCTGAACTGCTTCACTTAACAAACCCAAATAGTTGGAGCAGTTATTTTGTTGTTTTTTATGATAAATGAAATGCCAAGTTTTCCATCTTTGCTTTTTCTCATGGCCCTTTAACCCATGTGGTAGGCTTATTTAGGGAACAAGACAAGCCTGGATGCAGTCCCAGAGTTTGCAGTAGCTTCAGATGCCCCTCCAAAGGTTAGGATACTTCACAGGGGATTTGTTCTGCAACAGAGAGGCTAAAAGGAAACCCATGCTAGTTACTTTTTGCTTTTGATTCTGCCCTAGTACTGCCCTGAAAACCAAGCAACAGAAAATTTACAGAGGCAGCATTGTTGCTGTTGGGTCTAATACCATATTTTCTACTGTTGCCTCCTACCAGAACTTCAAAATGTTTGTAAGAAACATTTCACATGCAGGATTATTGTTCCTATTTCTACACCTTTCCAGTAAGAAAAGCCATATTATGCCTTTCACATAAAAATGCAACTGTTATAGTTTAGATATGGTTCTGTGCCACAGTGTGTGCAGTGTTTCTGGGGGCTTTCAGTAAAATGGATATTGGAATTAAATTGTGCATGCTTATACATGACATTCAATGTCTGTGTCTTTATTCCCTGCCTTATGCCCTTGCAATTGCATTAACAGGGGTTACACTAGACTGATTGTAGCAGGATTTGGTCTTGTGTCTATGAACAGCACAGATTTGTACCTGTGGAACAGCACTGTTGTGACACTGGTGCATATAACATACCTGAGGTTTAACATTTTGTTTCCTGTTCTAGGATATGATGATGTTTCAGAAACAAACTTGAGATCTTACAGTGTTCATTCTGCTAAACATGTGCAAGAGAACCGTCCTGTGCCCATTCGCAGAAAAAGAAGCATTGGTAAGAAACAAGCTATTTGTACTTTGGGAGTGAAAGCAGAGGGGGTGCTTTTGGTCAGCCAAGCAGGACATTTCACTGGAAAAATGTGACATGCACAAAGGAAAAAAGGGCCATTTCTAGCTTCTGCCTTTCTTTTTGCACAAAATGAACCATTGCCTGAGAAGCTGTCTTCTGGAGGATGTCCATAGGAGACAGACATGCACAAATTCTTTACATTCACTTTCTTGTTGCAGCATGTTGGAAAGCTAGACCTCGGTTAGAAAATGCTGTGATATTCAATGTATAATTCATAGTGTGGGGAGCAACTACAGCAGTGTGCTTTAAAAAACATCAACAGTTGGTAGAGTTTTCAGTACAGAAGCTCCACAAAAGGAAACAGCTTGACTCTTTATTCACAAGAAAAATACAGTTTATCCCAAAAATTAAAAGCCATTGATGGAAATGCTGGGGCATTGATTTCTGTCACTGTGTAGGGCACCAGGCATGTTTACAGGGGATTTTATCCTTATTAATGACAATGATGATCCAACAAAGCCCAAATACAAATTAAAAAAGGGACGTGCAAATAAGATTTATGTGCAATGCTTGTTCATCTGATTAGGTGTGAGTGTTCCACCATTCCACTGGACAGTGGAAAACATCCATGGTGCTATCCCTGGTGGGTAATTCAGTGTGTTTATACCTGGAGTTGTGGTGGTAGGCAGAGATAGCCCAGCTTGCTGTCAGCAGGGATTTGCAGTGTGAGTTGGCAGGCGCCCGGCACATTGGCTGCCGGGGGAGAGCAGCGGTTCTGAAGCAGCCGGCGACGTTGGCACCTCACCCTGCAAGGTGCTGAATGCCTCCCCACCAGAGACACTGGGAACTGGGTGTGCTCAATAACTTGTAGGAGTTGCCAGCTATCTTGCAGTATTGCATCTGTTAGTTTTCTTGAGTTCATGACACTGGGGGATGAGAGTAAGGATTTTCACTCTATTTAGTCTATTGAAATGCAATAGAGCCTAGACTTCCATGTTGCAGGCACAGGCTAGGCCTGAGCTTCTTGTACTTGAACTAAGTGAAGTAGTGCAGGCAGTGTTCCAGTTCCCTGACACATCTAACCCAAAGCTATGACAAGCTTCCACTGTAAGGCAAAAAAAAAAAAAAATCCCAGCTGTCTTTGGAGAACTTACCAGCAAACAACTTGTCCCTGAAATTACTATTTTTTTCTGGACTGTTTTGAAATATCAGCATGACTTCTTAAACAGTCCCTAGGTTGATGATGATACATGGTTTCGATCATGGCAGCATCACGCAGTAGTACAGCGCTAATCTTTATAATCCTAAACAAGCTCACCTTACCTGAGCCTACCAGGATATTGGTTTAACTGCAGGCTTTTCGGTCATGCTGCCCTGGTGGTTTTGCATCATTCAAGAAATAACAAATTAAATAAAACCCACTATCTACAAAGCTTTGATGAGTGCAGAAAAAATGGCAGCTGCCCTTTGGAATGAGGGATGAACTAGACTCCCTGATGTGGGGATGTTAAATTTCTGGAAGTGGAAACCCAAGTTTTGAAAGTTTCAAGCTGGTGCAGGTTGTTCCCCAGCTGTGCAAATTGGGTATGATACAGATAATCCTCAATTTAACTTCTGAGGCAGTGTTTGCCAGGTGTTGCATGTTTGTGTGATGGTATTTGTGTGCAGAGATGACCCCAGTGCTGGAAAGCAACAGCTGCTGTTGCACAGTCACTCTGAAGCTGTACTAGGGGGTCAGCGAATGTGGAGGAGCTCCTGGCTTGCTGTCACTTCCAGAGCCAGGATTGCCTTATCTTGTGGTATGTGCTCCAAGCTGTGTCGGGAGCCGGGCCACTGGAAACCCTCATTTTAGGGCTGGGCTTTGGGAGCGAGTCAAGCGTGTCCCCCGGGTAACACCACAGCTCAGCTGTAAGCACACAGCGCTCAGCACTGGCTTGCCAGTGACCAGTGGGGACTGGGAGCACTGGCCCCACGTGTACCTCATCCACGTGGGTGCTCTGGGGCGGGAGCAGCTGCTCACCCGGGGCTGTGACTCTCCTGTGCCCGCAGAGGAGGCCATCCCGGCGGTGTGCAAGACGCGGACGGTGATCTACGAGATACCTCGGAGCCAGATCGACCCCACCTCGGCCAACTTCCTGATATGGCCGCCCTGCGTGGAGGTGAAGCGCTGCACCGGCTGCTGCAACACCAGCAGCGTCAAGTGCCAGCCCTCCCGGATACACCACAGGAGTGTCAAGGTGAGCAGGGGCTGCAGGGCCCTGGCTGGGTTCTCTTCAGCCTGGAAACTCCACTTACCCCCGTGCCTGTGTGACCCAAATCTTTGCTATCCATCCTCACATAGAACGCCCCTCTCTGTTTATGGCCTTTCCAAGTTATGTGATCGTTGGAAAAATCTTGGGTTTGGATTTGGATTTGGTTTCCACAGGATTCCCTTTAGGTTTTCTCTTTTTTTTTTTTTTTTTTTTTTTTTTTTTTTTTTTTTTTTTTTTTTGCAATGAAAATAAAGTCGATTTTGCCTTTCCCATGATCTTGCAAAGTACAGATCTTAAAGTTAAGAAGATAAAATGACTCAAGGGGCACTGGACTTAAAAAAATAAATAAATCACAGTATGGAATGCTGTTTTCTTAATTAAATATTATGCAGCCTAAATTGGGCTTTTATATTTGACAACATAACACTTTTGATCTGAAAAAATGTGTTTCAAATTATCTTACCCCAGGGATAGAAGACTCAACAGCTTCATGCTGTATTTACTCATTAGACAAAATCCCTATTGCAACTTTCCAGTAAATATTACGTGAAATATTTATGTTCATTTGGCTTCACTGTGTTCTAATTTTTATCAGTATTTAAACAAGTACTGTTGAACTACATCTGTGTGTAGGAGATTAGACTTACACTTAGCATTCATTTTGTGAAGACTCTGAGTTCTTGTTGCCCTGAATTTCTTAAGAGCAGAATTAAAATAAACCCCACCACATTCTTGAACGTAAAATTGCTCAGCACAACACACTGATTGCTGCACTTCCAATGGATTTCTTGAGAAAAGTGCTGTTCACTTAGTGCTGTACATCCTAGAACAAAACTAAGGCACCTAAGCCATTTCATTGTATTTCATACACTGTTTTTCATACATGCTGACATGTCTGGGCAGAATTTCTTTTTCTTTTCTGTTTCTGAACATCTGAGAACAATGTTTTTGCATCCAAATAAGCTGGAGAAACATCTGAGATTCCCTCAGTGTTCCCAAAAATAATCATACTTTACACTTGCTTGCTGCCTTGCCTTCATGGGATACGCTTTGCAGAAACAATTAAAAATGAGGTAAAAATTTGGATCAATAATTACTTGAGGGCTGAGAACAAAGTGGGGAGATTGAAGGACTACAATTGTAAACCTTTCTGAATAGGAGCTAAACAGCAAAGTGCCTCAGGACTGTGATATTTAATGCTATTGCCTTTGGGTTTGATGCAGCTTCGATTTTGTGTAGCAGCAAACATGCACAGAGCAGCTGGATGTGCTCAGCAAAGAGCTGAGACGTGTGTGATGAACTTGCTGTTGGTACCTGTGTGTGATACTGAACAATACTGTGATACTGTGCTTCTGTCCTACCCCCGAGCGATGGGGGAGGTGACAGATGAGACAGAGGGTCTTGGCTGTCCCCCTGCTGCTGGGACAGCGAGTGTTCCTTAAGAGTTACAAACTCCTGGCAGCAGCTTTGCAGGGTGTCATTGCTGGGGCTGTTTCCCCAGCACATCACCACGTTGAAGGCATTTTAGTCTCTCAGCCCACTGTAGTGCTTTTAGATTTGCATTCATTCTAGTAGGGCACAAGCTAAAAGTAGGCTCAGCTGAGCAGCTGCTTTTCGTGGCTGTGTAAATATATTGCCACCAGCAATATCAATATACGTCAGCCAGCTTTGGAGGACATTTTTTTTTCCAAGCTCCAAGACTGCTCGAAACAGTCATTAAGTAGCAGGGGAAAAAAAGGACAAGAGGTCAAGCAGGAACAGGATGTTCATTGTAAAGGTTGTAGGCTGACCCCACTGTAACACCAGAACTCTTAGAACAGAATCCATATTTATGCCCTCCAGAGTCAGATCCCCTTGTAGCTTTGATGTAATTGATGGTTTTCTGAGCCTTTTGCCAATCCTAAGTTTAGAGCTGAATGTCTGCTCATGCCATTAAGTAGCTGGCTCAGAGCGAGGGTCCCTGGAAAGGTGGGAGCGGTTTTGGAGAGCCTTCTCAGCTGCTCTGCAGTGCAGTTGGAAAGCCGGCTTGTGTTTTCCCCTGATGTCAGACTGCATAAAAGCTCTCTTTTGATGGAACATTGAAAAGGCTTTCCCCGCTTCCTCCTCATTGACAAGGTAGTGAGATCATAGCTGGCCCATTCACACTAGAAAAATGTTCATCCAGAAAGGTCAGCAAGTGGGTTTGCATCATCCAACAGGCGAAAGCAAAGGGTGTTTTCTTTGTCTCACTGAGGGCCACTGTAGTCAAGGTTAAGAGACGGCTGGGGCAGTGGGGGAGGAGCAGTGGAGGTGCTTGTGTTGGGGCATTTCATTCCTGGGACATGATTCAAAGGCTGGAGGCTTCAGGGATGTCCTTTCTTTGTCTTCACTGAGCTCTCATCAGTGAAATACCATTAATGTGGAATTGAAGCTGTAGGGATGCTCCAAGTCAGGGGGATTGGTGGAACATCTTCCCTGAAATGGGTCTTGTAAGGTTTCTCTTTCACAGGGTGGGTTTCCATAGTGAAAGGTGGGTTTGCCCTGCACGGTGTCAGTGAGCCCATGAGAGCACAGCCTCTAGCCCTAAAGACATCTCTGTTCAGCAAACTGCACCTGCACAGCCCTGCAGAACTCAGACTGCAGGAGAGGCAGGAGAGAGACAGGAGAGGCTGGTTGGGAGCTGCTCTTTGATGGGAAGGAAAGGATTCTATTTCTCTCCTTATAGAGCAATGGTGATAAGGATGGGGGAGTTAGGGGTGTTGGTGTCTGTTACAGAGAGATTTTCTCCTCTGTGTGCAAAAGCATTTCAGTAACATCTGCAGATCCTGTTGCTTCTGTCCAGTGAGTTCAAGTACTTACCAAGTACCAGACCATAATTTATTTGTGGGGTTCTGAACAAGAGTCTTCCCAAGAGGCTTTTGAGCATGATGTTCTTGGTGGGTTTGATCACAGAGGCAGAAAATCATTAATATTGTGGACCAAATCCTGCCTATACTGCTAATTTTGAATAGCCAAGCTGAACAATATGATTGTTCTCAGCAATGTTTATATGCAAATTAAGAAACAAGAGCTGAATTACTCTATATCCCTCAGCTTTGCCTCAGGTTGGCCTTGAGCAGAAGCCCTACCAGCTTCAGCCATTTCTGCATATTTCAATGTTGATCTGATGTGGGGAATTTTAACCTGGTATATACTTAGAGTACATTAATGTGAGGGTGAGGTGCAGAGAAAAGGAGCTGGACAGGAGGGAATGCAGGAGCAGCTCCTCAGCTGTCACTGGAGGGTTGTTCAGCGGTTGGAAAAAATGCTGGAGTTCAGGATGAGCTGTTCAGCAGAGCTACCCAGCCTCACAGCAGGTTGGAAAGGCCTTGCAGAACACATGGGATGTATAGGTGAAATGAATGTATGTCACATTTGCAGGTTTAATAACCTTTTTTCTTCTGCCATTGGGGCGGGAAGAATGAGATAAGCAGCACTTGGATTGAGCTGTGGCTTAACTGCAATTGCAGGCAGGACCAGGTATCAAAGGTCAGTTTAGGAATGGGAGAAACAAAGGAAACCCTGACAGAGGTGAAGGCGGAAAAGCAGTGAGGTGTCCTTGGAGCATGGGAAACCCTGTCAGCCTGGCAGGATCTGGCTGCTCTGTTCAGGGACACAGAGACCGCTCACAGCCATTCCTGCCCTCGTGTCCCTGCAACAGTGACTTGCCAGGCCCTGAAGGCTCCTGATGCCTCCCCGGTCCTTCAATCCCTCTTGACTCACATCTTCCTCACAGACAGGTTTTCCCTCCATTGTATCAGCATGCAGTTATTTTAGTATGGAAGCAGTAGATGATTCCAAGAAGTGTCCTCATTCAGTTGCTTTTTGGGCTTGTTTCCATCCAGTATTTAGGTATCAGCCGCATGAGTTCTGCTGTTATGAGGAACTTTCTGCACTGACACTTCTCTTGCGAGCTCCTGCCTGTGATAAATTTTAGCTTCATACTGGAGGTGTTCTGGACATTTCTGCTTACAGTCTTGTTTGTTTTTTTTTTCTCTGCTATTAATCCTTGATTTCATCTCTCTTGGAGAATCTCCAAAAAAAAGGTGTTCCCATGATATTTCCATTAGGCCACATATTTTTAGCAGATTTTATTTTCATTTTTACTTAGCTGTAATACACTGTATTGCAGGATGTAGACCTAGAATCTACACTGATGCAAGTGTGTTGTCACTGATTATTAGCTTCATTTGAGAAGCTAGTCAGTTATCTCACTGTCTTGTTTTCAAAGAGTTTTTATATAGTGGTATTTTCTGGATCTGGAAGGTTTGTGGTATTAAATTTTTGTTACATTAGAGGACTGACCACCTCAAAGTTCTGTGTAATACACTTGAGAAACTGTACAACATGAACACCAGGCAGAAAAATACAAAGAAAAAAAAAAAAAACATTTGTACACAAGGCCAAACCCCATGCTGTTGGCACAGCTACCCCTATTTATTTCCACTGAAAATGTGACCTGCAGCCTTCATCACTGTAGATCAGCATTGTGTGTGGCAGCAGGTGTTACCAGGTGACACAGACACAGCAGCTTATCTGGTTTGTGCTGCTTCACTTCCAGTATTTGCAACATCTACAAAATAACATTCCTTTAACTTGTGGAGCGTGAAGTAGGGCAGTGGAACATGTGCTGGATTGTATTTTAACTACAATACTAAAAACCAGTTTTAAATTGCTGCATAAATTCCTTATGATCTTCTACAAAGTATTACCATTTCTGTTTTTTAACTGTTGTTTAATACCAAATAGCCACAGGAACTGCATATATCTTTCAGTTTGTAAAACCAAGCGAAACAAGGACAGGCTTTTAAAAGCTTGATTACAGTTTATTTTTGTTGCGTGTAATTTTCAATGAGACTGGTTTATTCTAACAGCTGTAATAAGCATGGCAGATCTGAGAGCTGTTTTGTGATTGCTGGGTCCTTTTCTTTGTCTCTGATGATGGAGGTGTCTTAATTACTGTTTGTTTTCATAAATTTTAAGAATTAGTCATCCTTCGACGCCAGATGACTCAGTTGTACCATACATTTTCAAATCATTGTGTTCAAAGGCTTGATGGAGTTAGGTTCTGATAGGGAATTTTGAAACATACTGCTTCAACCCATAGTTATTCTTTCAGATAAAGTGTTCTGGTATGTCATGGCCAGCTCTTCATCTGTTTACATGGAGATCTCACAGTTTCAGAAGATACCTTTTAATGTAGATACTTTAGTTATTGCATCTGTCTCTCTAACTTTTGTTTGCTGGATGAAATGAAAATCATCTCCAGATCCTGTTGACACAAGGGGTGGTGACTAAAATGTGGATCTGAACTCCTTGCTCTGTGAAAGCTCAGGCAAATCTCCCACTGGCTTTAGAAAGGCCAGGATTTTGCTCTAGCTTCTCTCACTGGCATTCAGAAGCCCTTCATAGTTGTGACCCCAGAGCCAGAAGAGTTTTTCTGTAATTGGGAATAGAATGGGTTTTTCTATACACCGCTTTCATTTTGTGGCAATGTTGTTTTGGTTTTGAAAGGGCAAGGGAATGATTTTCACAGTGTGAAGATTGATTTGGATCGTTGAATCCCCACCAAACACACAAGGAAATCATGGCTGGGAGTGTTATTGTGGATGCTTTATTTGGTAGTGACTGGAGCTTTTGGATGGACCAGCCTTTATGGCTTTGTCATGTAACTTCTGTAGAGACAACCAACCTCCCCTGTCCTTCTGCTCCCTCTCCTCATTTATACAGCATCCCTGTGATTTGTAGTCTTGTTTGCTGGGACAGCCACACTGCAGTGCCCTATTGTCAGATGAGTAGGTCTGAGAAGCCATGATTTAATTGCAGTGATTTCCATTGCAAGCAAATGCTCACCACCTCTTCTGCAGTGTTCAACACAGTTGAGAGCTAAACACTGGACTCCTTACAAACTCTCTAGCACTCTCCTTGCCCACATTAGGCCATATTTCTTTGCATGGCTCTGACCATCATGCCCACTACACTTAGCAAAAGTCAGTGCCCAGCATGTCACGAGCCATTTCAGCACTCTAGAACATCAGTTCTGTGCCCTCTCTTCCATTCCTCCTCTCCTGGCTACCAACCTGTGGGTCAAGATGTCCTCGTGTTCAGTATCCCCCCCACCCCAACATCCTTCTGTTCTGCCTTGGTTTCCTTCAGATGAGAGATCTGTATGTAGCCAGAGCTATTCCAGCATGATCCTTCCTCCAACCTCAACTTGCCCTCCAGACTTTTTTGATTTAAGGATGCCAGAAGTGGAGCAGTGCAGTTGTGAACAGTTGGAAGGACTGGGGAGAAATATTCTGTCTGCCAGCTTTCCCCAATAAAGCCAAAGGCTGAACCCAGTTCAGGAGTGGTAGTTCCCTTGGACCTAAAAACTCTGCTTGAGAGTTCTTGTGAACAAGCCCCAGGTTATTGCAGGGAGTGAGTAGGAATGAAACTGCTTTCTAAGGTGATGTTCAGATCCTGGTCATGTAGGGTTGAGCACTTCACATTCAGAGGGCACTGGAGACACCAATTTGTAAATAATAAAATGTATTGCAAACCAATCTAATGCCTTCACTGTCAGCCTTTAACAACACTTACAGAAGATTGTGCTAAAAATGGCAGTTTACAAGAATAACCACTGATTTGAATCTGTATAGAAGTTTATTGTGATACATGTGGAAACTGAGTTGCTTAAAACATCAAACCAAAATGAATGGGAAATTGTTTTATCTCTTGGGGGAAAATTGTTTCGAACTACTGAACTTGAATAAACAAATAGTCTGTGCAATAAATAGTTACACGATGCACAATTAAGATAAAAGATTAGTATGCTAACATTTTATATGGGTTTGGCTACATTAAAAATAGAGGTATATAGTTATCTGTCTTCAGTTCTGAACTGTAATCATGTTGATGTGTCTCAGTACATACCTCATCATATTTTATAGGTGGCAAAAGTGGAGTATGTTAGAAAAAAACCAAAATTAAAAGAAGTTCTGGTGAGATTAGAAGAGCATATGGAATGCACCTGTACATCATCAAATACTAATTCAGATTATAGAGAAGAAGAAACTGGTATGTTTTCCTTTTATTTTTGCATTAATGCTGATTTCATATGGACCTTATTTTTTATATTAATAAAGAAAGTAAAGCAAACGTTGCTTACAGTGAACTCAGCAGAGAAGCTCCCAGCTACTTCTCTGTGTTGAAGATGCCAAATGAGGGCCAGTTTGTGCTGTATAAGGAGTTTGGATTTCAAATTTAATGTGTATCACTTCTCCTTAGGTTGGCCTTTAAATAAGTGTAAATGCCCAGTAGTGTTCAGGTCTTGCTTCACTAAGTTAAAGGTTGTCATGTTGCTGCTCGTGGATGAACTCTGTTGCCTAATTTCTTTAGACTTTGTGGATAACACTGAGATTTACTTGACCTTGGGGAAAATATGAATGAAATTAATGTAAAGCACTCGGGAATAAATTCAGGATTCAAGGCTAAGGAGTTAATTTGGAAACAACATTGCTCATTCCTGTTGTTTCCTTACGTATGCATACTCAAGAATTTGTCAGTTGTCGCATTAAACCTAAATTTGCCTTGTCAAGACAACCTTTGAGTTACAATGGGGAAAGATTTGTGGGGAAAAATTACTTTCAATCTGGCTTTCATAAAATCATTTTGAATTAATCTAAAATCATTGGCTCTGATCTACTTACTACAGTGCAATCAATGCAGAGCTCATCACACTTATTCTGGAAACCCACTACGGTAAAAAGCACATTTCCCTTTTTCCTGATACTGGTTGAAGGAAGTCTCAAAAGTTTGTTTTGCACCTCTGCAGGGAATTGAAGGGTGCAGTAGAATCAGCCCAAAATTAAAGAATCAGTGAAGGGCAGGTAAATATAGGAGGAAAGCTGCCCGAAGGTGATAGATTTTGTAGGTGGCTGGGTGAGGAAGGGTTTTCTGTACTGGCTCCATCCAGCAGGGAGACATAAACCTGGTCCGAGCAAATGTAAACTGCAGCTGCTATGTACAGAACAGAGGAGTTAAAATTTCTATAAAAGCAAAGTTAGACCTCTGCTGCAATTTTACTGTACATCAATTTATAATCTGAGCTGAATGTTTAGCTGAAACTAGGTGGAGTTATTAGACAAAACCACATTTAAAGTGGCTATTTTTAATGTCAGTATGGTTTGATACATTTTCTGTGTCTCCTGTTTGGAAAAAAAGTTTCAATAGATCAATTTCAGTTTTCCAAATTGTCTTTAATTACCACAGACTATGCAGCTATGATTTTAAGACCAAAAGTTTTGGTTTTGATGTGTGTAAAAACTGGGGCAGAATTATAATGGAAAAATACATATTTCTAGGATTTAATTACTGATAGGAACAAAACTTGCACCCAGCAAGTGGATGGTGAGCTGAAAATAGCTCAACTCCAGAGCTGAAGGCAAATGTTGAGTACTGCATGGTAACAGTAATTATAGATGGATCCTGGGAATGACGTGTGCAATGCCAACTTCGTTTATTATTTCTTTACTTTTGTGTAATTACTTTGTAAACTCAATGTCAAATCAGACGTTATGAAGTTATTACTTTAATGCAAAGGATAATGAGATTTCTTTGAAATGTAAACCGTTTGAGTATTTATGACTTCAGTGTTGCACGAAATGCATTACCTTAGGGCTTTTCACCAGCCCTGCCCTTATGTTAACAGGAAGGCCTAGGGAATCAGGTAAAAAACGGAAACGAAAAAAGTTAAAACCAACATAAAACCTACTGGAACTATTTGATATTCAGGTAGGACCTATATGCTGAACACCCTAATAGCACAAGTACTGGAAAACTTAATCAAATATCATCACTTCAACTTAATCACTGTTCAAAATCTTGACACTTGCTACCTCAAGGCTGCAAAGAGATTAGATTTGATTGGCTTTGATAATTCTACCTGCTGGTATTTTCCCTTTAAGCTCCACATCACCATCAGCATCTTACATTCTTGAGCTACTTCCTTTTCTTTCCTTTTTTATTTCTTTTTTATTGGAGGGTGCTAATACTTCAGCTTCTGAAATCTCAAGTTCCATTGCCTCTGCTTGTGTTTCATTATTATTGATTTCTGAGGTCAAAGCATCACGTGATAATGCATGAATGAATTGCCAGGTTACAAATCGTTGTGTTCCCAGTCCTTGGCTGTGAAACATTGAGTGCTCATACAGCAAATATTATTATTTGTGTGACCATCAAACCCATGTTCTGGCATGAACTGGGGTTGATTGCACATGCACCTGACACAGTCTGATGATCTGCTTACTTGACCAGAAAGATGCTAAGAAATGCCTTTTATTTTTGTGTGTTGCAGAGTCCTGTGTTACTTACACCAGAAAATTAAGATCTTTATTTTTGGTCTGTTCAGTCTCAGTAGGATGATGATAGTCAGTCATCAAAATTCATGAGGTTTTCAGTGTAGTGAAAAACTAACACCCTCGCAGTGCAAAAATGACTGAAATCCTTTGGCCAACATATTAGCAATGCATGATGATGGCGACACACATTCCAAATTAAATATGGAATTTCCATTTCTTAATGACTTGAAAGTATGTAAACTGCAGCACTTGCAATTGATTCTGGTATTTGGAGTGGGAATGATTTTGATTTTGCAGTGTCTGTGCCTAACGCCTAGAGGATGGTGAATTTAATTTCAAGCCCCTGTTTTTGCACATGAACTCCCAGTGGCAGTTTTCATTTATACCAATGTATCATTTCTAAAGAATGCTAAACTTGATATCCTGTTTCAGATTAACAGGTATTTTTGGGAGTAGTATGATAGAAGCAAAGATTTTCTAAAATTCAACTTTAAAAGTGAGCATGTAAACTCAATCAAAACAGCATTTAGAACTTCTTGTCCCAGGTTAGTGACTCTTCATGCAGAACAGTTTTTTTTTTTTAAGTCATCTACTTCAAGGACAGGACCTTTGATTCTAATCATAGAGTTATTGTATTTTTTTTCTCTCCTGCAGATGTAAGGTGAAAATAAGCTAGAAAAAAAACTTCTCTCTGGGACATGGATGTACATGGTTTGTTACATTCCTGAACCTACTATGTATGGTGCTTATTGACTGTATACTTTATTTGTTCTCCTGTGTGAAAAAACTGGCTCAAAAGAACACTTAATGAGAACAAAGAGACAATGTACATTTGTTTAATGTGACATCAAAGCAAGTATTGTAGCACTCTGTGAAACAATAGGAAGCTTCCCTGTCCAAAAAAGAAAAAAAACACGAAAGAAAGAAAAACAGAAAAGAAAAAAAGACAGTTGAATGAATGGAGGATACCAAAAGTACTCAAAAACATGACAAAAATCTAAGTGAATAGTGGATTTCTGTCAGAGCAGTCAACGGTGCTTTACGTCAAGAAATGTGCCTGCGTTCTTGATGAAGATGGATGGACACTGGTGGACTTCAGGCACAAAAAAAGCAGGAATGTATGAAATGATCAAATGCCACGCAAACACTATAGAACAATACATCCTTGCTTGGTGGTGTTTTAAAAGTCTATACAAAAAAACCTTCTGGGGAGCCTTAAGTGGATTTTTTTTTTTACACCATAAAGTGATTATTAAGTTTTCTTTTTACTCTTTGCCTAGCTTTTTATTATCTCTTGGACTACATTTGCCAATAACACATATAAAAGACTGGTATAACAATAAGCAGAACACAAAACATTATGGTATTTCTCCTAGTGGGATGCAAACTAATGAGATGTATTAAAATAAAAATGGTATACCTATGCATAATTTTCTAGACGTTTCTTGGTTTATGTTCCCCAACCTCCCCCGTAATTTAAAGCATTACATAAAAGAAAAAAAAAAAAAAAAAAAGAGAAAAAAAAGAGAGATGTGCGTAAACAAATCATAGGATATCCATGCAAAAATCCTTATTTTTTTTTCTTTAAGACTTATGCCAGTTGCCTACTAGTGATATTGTGTTAGCAATTGTCATTCTTATCAGTATACAGATACTTTTATTTCACATGTTGGAGCTGTGTGAAATGTACAAATTCTTGTATCTGCGCATTGTATAATGTCATGGTGGCATGGGAACTACCTTGCTGCAAATATTTGAACAAAACCTAAAATTCTTTATTTTTGGTAAAATGTTATGCTTTATGTGTATTCAACAGAAATATGTGTTTTTGTAAAGGTGAAGTTTGTATTTTTATCTAAAAATTAACAGTTTTATATACCTGAGAAAGCCTGCTATGTTTTCTTGAACCAAAAAAAAAAAAAAAAAAAAGAAAAAAAGAAAAAAAAAGCATTTTGTGGTCATATTTTTGTAGAAGAATAGCCCAAATAACATCAAAATCTATTTTAACTATAGCAGGGCAGATAAAATACTCTGGCAACAGCTCCTATATTTTCAAAGTGCCAAAGGATTAAATGTTCAGTTCCCCACAGATTGCAGTGGGAGCCACATGGATAAATCCTTCTGTACTGCTTTGGAAATTTAGGGCTGTGCCAGATATGACATGGCTACTCACTTGGCCAAAATCACTGCCCCACCCCAGTAGTTTGGATTATGTACCCTTTGTTTTATTTGGATTATTACATTGGCTATGTAAAATGAACTACTGGATTCTTTTATTTGTGAAACATCTACAAAGAGATGAAAGAGTTTTCTTAGTTTGGAACAGCAAAAAGGTTTGTCTTGAAGACAGTGTTTCCACTCAAATAAAAATATCTTCAAATGTGAATGAACTGCAGAACCTTCAAACAACAAAAGAGAGCAAGATTTTTAACCTTTCCATTTCTCTAAATATAGTTCAAACATTCCCCTCCTGTTCCTGTAGCTATGTCCAAATTCAACCAAACAAAGCAATGTTAGCTAACAGGCATTATTGGCTTCAGATGCTAATGCAGAGATAGTGTTAGTCACCGTTCTATTTTGTGATCATTTTCCCAGTGTATTTGTTGAGCACCAAAACTGGAAATACATTTAACTAAGATTGTCTGTGCTTGTTTTCCACTAAGTGTACTGTTCACAATGTTATGCACATGAATGTATGTGTCTGCGTTTAAAAAAGTGTATAAAATGTAATTTATATATTTATGTTTCAGTGGGATGCCAATAATGTTGCTCCGTTCCTTTTTTTTTTTTTTTTTAAGATATCTAATGAAAGAAAAAACCAAACATATATCCATTAAAATCATGTAGATGAAAAGCATTATGTGACCCACTCAGACACTGTGCAGGTATGAAAGGATGTCAAAGTCACTTAAGTGGAATAGTTTGCAAAACAACTCTTGGAAAGAGTCCTGTGGTTGGACTTGCATGAGAAGGTTGTGTTTGGGTTTGTGGGCCAGCTCTTTGGGAGTGACTCCCCTGGGTATCCTGGAGCTCTGATTTACATCACGAGGGAGTCTGGCCTTGTAGCAAAGTCTTGAAAACAAAGCAAACCGAGAGGTTCTGTTGGTGCCAGCAAATAAACGTGTTATGCCAAATTCAGCACACCAGGAGAGAGTGAAGACTGAATGGGGACTTTTCCAATAGCCGTTTGTTTGAGACTTGTAGTCTTGAGTTAATTTTGTTACGAGGAATGAAACGCACATGAGTCTTTGTTGTCAAGCACAGTGTTCATACAGCATGCGGCAGAAAACACACAAATCTCAGGGCTATGTTCTCAGCTACTATAAATTGGCAAATGTTTCTGACTTCAGATGGCCCCAAGCTAATTTACATCAGATGAGGATGCAGTCCATGGCTGTTAAATTGTGAGGAGTAGTGTCACGACATGAGCATCACTTCCTGTAGTCCAGCTGAGCTCTCACCCGCCAGCCTTGGGACCGTGGCAGGTTGTGGGATTAGTCCTCCTTCAAAGTGGCAGATGCAACCAAAAGTGACGCTAAAGGTTGTGACACGGGAGTCGTTAATTCAAAGTTAAGTTGGACATTTCAAGGGCCATATCCTCAGCTGGTGTAAATCACCATCACTCCGTTGCCTGCAATGGAGCTGTACCAGCTTACACCACTTGAGGGGCTGGTCCCTCATTCTTGCTCATCCCTTCCACTCCTCGGTCCCGCAGGGATCTCAGATTGTCGTGTATGGTTAATGTAATCCTGTGTTCTCTAATACTTAAGCACAATAAGTGAATATAAGAATGAGTGTCAGACTTAACTTTGAATGTCCAAGCTCTGAAATGGTTTGTTTCACCATTGTGGCTGTAAATTAAACAGTTCTCTGTGCATTCGTGAATGCCGTGTCCTATCTTCTTCTGCTGTCTGCTGGAGGTGGACTCCCTCTGGACTTATAATGTGCTGCATTTGGAGTATTACAGGGAAGGGTGTGAGCAGTTGGAGCCACAAGATATCTGATGGACAACTCTGTTATTTGTGGGGTGGGGGGTGAGTAGGGGGCTTAATGGAGCTGAGGGTGGTGGTTGTCAAAAGTTGCACTTCCGTGCAATGCTTTAACACCTTGTTGGTTTTGTCCTTCCACATTGTAGACAGCAGTTTGGGGGTGAAATGTGTTTCTGTTTTACTTTCTGCACTAATTTCCTCTGTCCGGGGATCCAGAACTTCTTGTTCTGACTGTGCCTTTTTCTGAAGTCTTGTCTGATCAGAAAGGACATACAGAGATGTCAAACCCAAACCAAATCTCAGCATTGGATTATGGTGCATGGTCACTGATTCTTTGGTCAATTCCTTACCTTTAATTCAGTGCTTGGCCTTTCCAGATCTGTCGTTCAGTTGCTTTTGTTGAGTGAAACCAAGGATTGTGTGCCAGTTTACTTTCCTTTTTTCCCGTCCTCTGTCCTGCCTGGCATCTGCTTTGTTAAGCAGTGCATGGTGACTGCAGGCAGTTGCTCCTCTCCCAGGTTCCCAGGTAGCTTCAGCACTTTGGATTTAGGCTTTTTACTCTTACTTGAAACAGCATCCTCCTTCCAATGGGCTTCAACATTCCGCTTGCTTGTCCTCCTTAGGTCCATGTTGCCTTTCTGTGGGCTGTTTTCCAGCTATTCTCTGTCTGACTTTACCATCCCTCTTGTTTCTGTAACTCAGAAATGATTTTCCCTTCCTAAGATTGTCTTGCATCTGTTTTCTCTCCTCCTGCCTGACAGAACAGCCTTTGATCTGCTGGTGTCCAAATCAGTTGGTTTATCTAGGCATGTACCCTGAGATCCTCTCTCCCAGACCCACAGGTCCATAACTGACCCCTGACATGAAAGGCAAATAAATGCTTTCGAGAAAAAGATTCATCTTTGCATTTGGAAAAATACTGCTGAAGACTCTTTGCTAAAGCGCTGTCCAATTCCAGCATCAGTGTGATGCTGGAATAGTGGCACTGAAGCTGTTCCAGACATCTGACAGTTTAATTAGGATCAGTGGCCCTGTTTATGTTTTAATTTGAATGTTTCAGATTTTATTTTGAAGTTTCAAAACTACCTCAGATTTGCATGCTCATATTTTACTGTAAATCGAAGGAAATCATGTTTGTAGGCCCTCGTATGGCTTTGAAAATGTTCTGGATAGTTATCTGACCCTCACTTGGGCTGGAAATCATGGTTGCTCTAAAACAGACACCACGTAGAGGTTTTGAATGAAGTAATTTCCTTGGTGTTTTTAATACACATCTTGTGCTGCTGGCAGATCTCAGAGTCAGGTCAACTCATATGAATCCCACTTAAATTTCCTTTAATTCCAGGTACAAAGCATATCAGTGTTGCATTCCTCAAAAATCAGCCTATGTTTTGTGTTTATTACTCAATTTAATTATTGTCTGTGTTCCCGCATTTTATTAGCAAGGCGTTATTCCATGTGTGAGCTTTTCTGTGCTGCTCTTTGCTGTAGCATCTCTGTGGCACAGCCTTGAGCTGGTTCGTGTGCCTATGTCCTCTGAAATAAAGAACTATTGTTATCCCATTTTAGGCGAGACCGAGGCATGGAGAAAAGCCTGTGCAAGGTCATACAGCAAGGCTGTGGCAGAACCAGGGAGAGGACTCAGATCTGAGTGCTCATCCAGTGCCCTAAATCACACGACCATCTTCCCTTTCCAAGAATGAATCCTTGCACCCTTAGAGCTAAATACTGAAAAGATTGAGGGTAAGTCATTTTGCCTAATTACTGTGCATTGGATACATGATCAAAAGCCACTGCCATATTGTCAGAGAATGTAGTGATTGATGAAAATCCATCTTTCTGCCCATGCAATTATGCAGCCTTTTATCCTATCATGAGCCAGTCATTTCCTGCTTCTCTTAGGAGTCAGCCTTTCATGACTTACAGTCAAAATTATGCACATAGAACAAGACTCAGATTTTATGGGAATTTACAAAAATTCAGTAGACAATTTTCATTCTCCGTCAGTTCAGTGTGATTCCTTCCTTTTATGGTGTGGGTAACATTTCCATGGGGAATTGTTTTTATCATGGGCTCAATCTGAATTTTTTTTTCCCAGGCCCTAACATGGAAAAACACTTTTAAGAGATGCCTGTGTTTGTTCATCTTCAAACTGGTGCCTGAGCGTGCTCCTAGGTTTGGACAAACATCCCATTGACCTCAGGCAAATGGAGCAGAGTTGATGCTTTATTTTTTAATTAGTGTGTGCCTTCCTGACACAGGATCCCAGCTGTGGGCTGGGGGTCTTTGTGCTCTCAGAGTGTTGAAGTATTTCGTAAGCAACCCCAAAGATGAAGTAACAAAACTTGTATATACAACTAGGAAAACAGCTTGGAGTGTGCCACTCCTCCCATGGAGGTTGCCATTTTGAATTACATATTTGTTCTTTTTGGGGAAAATATTTTCTTGGCATGGGTGGATTCGGGACTGCAGTCACTCATGCCAGTGAGCCCATTTCAGATCTGTTGGGGTACCTCAGGATATAGTTTGAAAACTCACAGTTGTGCTGATAACAGACAAATTTGAGATGGGAGAAATTATTGAGAGCAAATTTAATGAGAAATTTTGCAACTTTTGGTTAAAAAAAAAAAATTAGAACGGTAGGATAAGCAAGACCAAAGGCTCAATCGCTCTTTTTTCAATTGTGGCATGCCACCTGTCCCTTTAGTCATTCTAATTACTTGCTGCGTCAGGCTAAAATACGTGCTGAAGTAGTTCAGAATCACTACAACATGTGAAAAGTTAGGACTGGTTCTTGTTGAACTGCTGCCTATTGCCATGGCATATGACTGTGAGGTGGGGCCCACAATCACAGTTGTAAATCAAAGAACAAGTCATAGGTTAGGTTCTGTTTTCCTTAGATATTGTCTCTAAGTTTGTTTTCTGTATGCTGGTCTCGAGTAACATTTGGTGAGCTTTCCAATTAGGTGGAAAGTCATGAGTACCTCTTTCCCAGCCTGAAGGTAAGAAAGTGCTAATTCATTGTCTAGCTCTTAATCCATGGATGAAATTCTGGGAGCATCCTGGTGATAGAATTTCTGTCACTTGAAGATTTCATCTCACATTTTTCCAGGGTTACTTCTTCCCGTAGAGAGGAATCAAATCATTTATATGTTTGACTTACTTGCAGGCCACCAAATCTGACTTGGTTTGCGTTTTGAGCAACTCAAGAATTTGTTTGGACTGATACTTGTGCATGCCAGATGTCTCCCAAATTCTTAAATATAATACACAAAGAAAGGCACACTTGATTACATAAAGAGAAAATAAGTTCACATGTGAAGGCTGGAGTAGTCCCTGAAACCAGTAAATAAGGAGCCAAGTTTGTAACAAGTGTTACACACTCATCTTCAGATCAGATCTGGTGTTTTGGCCTCTATGTACTATCTTTGATCTTGCGTAAATGAAGGCAACTGGGTTTACCGTCCAGCTTTGAATTCAGAGGAGCTGTTAAATCAGGCGTGCAAAAAGCAGAAGCACACAGAGATTTAGTTGAGCCCATAGTGCTTGAAATCTCCAGGGATTTTGAAAACATCTTTATTCTTGAAAGCAATCACAAATAAATAGGAGAAAAGCATTTTAAACACTTCTGAAAATCCCACCCTGGTTTGTTTGGCAGGTGACAAAAGGATCCGGAAGAGATACTACTTATAAGGATCATTCAGTGACAAAGCATATGTACATAGAGAAGGCTCATGCTTAAATCTTTCAGCAGTTAATTATCATCTTTACAGACCATAATACTGGAATACTTCACTTATCAATGCATCAGGGCTTGGATGAACTTTGAGACGCATGAAAACATGACACTCCTTAGGCCTGTGGTAGCTCTGTGTTCTGGTAACTGATCAACCAATTACATAATTGGTCAGGTCTATACCTTGCATGAACAGATACAACTCCATTGACTTCCCTGGAGGTGACAGTTACCTGAGAACTGACCCGAAACTCTTGCCACAAAGCAGATAATGGTTTCATATTTTGCTGTTTAGTGTTGTTGTAAAAATAGACTCATTTCCTGGAGCAGTTAGAACAAGAAAATAGGGAAAAGCAATTTCCCACAGAGACTCATCCACGCTGGAATTCAATGAGGACCCCGGATGTGAACATGTGCTGATAGAAAACATAAAACAGCAACTTTGTTTAGGGAAGCCTCTGACCTGTCAAAAATGCAGAGCATTTCTTACCAGACTTTTCCTTGGCAATTAGTGGGTAGAATTACTCATAGAAATTGTTTTGCTTGCTCACAAGGGGAGAAGTAAGACATAAATTCAAGATAGCCCCTCTTTGACCACAAGAAAGACTCTGTTCACAGAAGGCCTGTGGGTGAAGTGCTGTGTGGCCTCAGCTCCCTTTGGGGATGAACTCAAACTTTTAGACCTCCGTGAAGTATGAAGGACCCCTCCAGACTTGCTGGACATCCCTAGCTGGAATTTTTTCAGCAGTCTAAGGGATTTGGGCATCCACTTTTAATTCATTTTTACGTAACTTTCAAGAAAACTTTGTTGGCTTCAGAACATCTTTGTCTTTGTTCTGAAGAGAGACTAATTTTGACCCAAAAATGTCGCTGTGACTTCTGCCTTCTATCTCTAGGCAGCAGCTCTCAAACCTTAGGTTTCAGACATTTCATTTGGGGAGCCCCCTTCACTCCAGCCATGCTTCACCTTTCCTTAGCACTTTGGCTTTACAAGCATTTTCTGTATAAAGGTGGTGCTGGTTTAACCTGAAGACCAGGGAAGTTTCAAAAGGCCAGATTTCACCTCTGGGCCCTGCTCAGCTGCTGTTGGAGTCTGCGTGAGGCCAGAGGAGGAGGGAGGAGAGGGAGGAGAGATGCTCCAGCATTCCAGTGTGGGTGAGGGCTGAGGGCTCTGTGCTCACACACTTGGAAAAGAGGACATTTCTTGGCCCAAACTCACCCACTGTAAAGTATTCTGCTCAGAGGTCTCCTTGGAGCCAGGAAGCTACTCAGAAACCTGCCCAAGATCTGAATTCCCCTTGACTGCAAAGGGTCTCCACAGCAAAAGTGACAGAAGCAATTTATGCCAGATAGAGTGGTTTCTTCAACAGGCCGAGTAGGAGTCGGGCAGGTTAATGCTCAGCTTGTGTACTTCACCGATTGCCCCAAATACTGCTTTTAAATCGAAATTTAACTGTTCTAGGATATGTTTCTTGTAGAGGTGCTTCAGAAGAGCTTGCCTAACAGCTTGTACTCATTTGTTGTGAAGAGCCTCTGGCCCATCCAGAGTGTTTGGGCTATGCCTGTGTAGGTAACTTAGCTAACAGGTTTTGGGACCTTGCAGCTGGGGTTAGTGAGTGCAAATGTTTCCCATTAGCTCCCTGCATACCCTAAGATGTAATTCATCAAGGGGGACAGTGCAAAGCTGAACTTGAGTCGTGAGAGATGTTTCTTTGAAGTAACTTGTGCTTAAGGGTAGGCATGATCTGAGTTGACTCGCTGAGCTGAGGCCCTGTGCTAACACAGGGCAGTTTAGTCTTTTCCTCTTAAGCATTGTCCAGAGAGATGTGAGTTTCAGAAGGGTCTGAAACCTTTCAATAAACCATTCCATAGGAATGAGGGAGAGCTTTTATATTCAGTGGTTTTCCACCAGTAAGCTCATCTACACTGGAGAGCCCAGAGCTAAGCTTGCCCTCTCTGGGCCTTCCCCTTCCTTAGTTTCTTCAGTATGTTTCTTTTCAAAGGCAAGTGGGAAAAAAAAAATCTTAAAATGGGACTTTAAAAAGGTGGGGAATCAAGCAGATCATATCATCTTGATTCCTTTATCTCACTTAATTAAGGAGAAGTTTGCCAATAGTGATCTGGTATTTCCTAAAACAAGCATATATGAAGAACACTTTGAGGAACTTCAAAAGAATTTTCAGGCTAGATCAGGAAAAGATAAAAACAAAAGTGGAAACTTCTAATACACTTTATATTTCAGTACTTACAGGAAGTACATTGTTGCATAGGATACTAATGAATCCTGCAGGAGGAGTTTTCCAAAAGAAAAATGAAATGGCACCTTCTCTATCTTAGAGAAAAGGTCTGAGGGCTTTTGCAATTATGACAGATATGCAGTATGGTCATATCACCTCTGGCAAAAGGCTGTTTGGAGTTTCAAGTGTGTACACTATTGAATTTCTGTAGCAACTTCCTGGTCCAGCTGTGAAAAGTGATAAAGGGAATGGTAAAAGTCTATCTTGCTTTCAGTTGCCCTGTTTGACACCGCAGAGGGCAGAAATGCTGCCCTGTGTGTAGCTGAGTGCAGGAAGCATGGCAGGAGCACACTGGAGTGGCTAAGGATGAACACATAATGTTGGTGCCGATGTTCCCAACCAGGTAGTGAGGCCAGAAAAGTGAAAATAGCAACATGGATACTCCAATACACCAGTGACACTTGTCTGGAAAAATTATTATTTGACAGAGTCTTAATTAACTCAAGTGAAGAAGTAATTCTAAAATACTGATTTTGGAATCCCACAGACTTAATGCTTTCAGAAACAATGAGATACAGGATTGCTTCACATATGTAAAGCACACAGAAATCCTAGGTAACAGGTAACAGTTTTGTACTGTTTGAAGAATTCTCTGGTGTCAGCAGAGTCCTCTGTGGTGCCTTGAGAGTGGAGGGTTTGTGCCCCAGGCTCAGCTCAAGTGTTCAAGTCCAGGTATGAAGATATTTTAGGCAGCAAGGCATTTCCATCAGGACTGAAGCACATGGACATTTTTTTCTTGTGTACGGGCAAGATATTTAAATATGGGGTTAGTTGCTCTTTGTATCTTCAGGGCCCCAGATCCTTCTAAGCCTGTGGTCACTGGAAGGCTGTCTGACTAAAAATCCAGAGGCCTTTGCCCTTGTGAAAGCTTCTACTCTTGCTTGGAAGTGAAATTTGGACTCCTGAGTTACAAAGATGCTTTTGAAATTGTTATATCTGTCTTTCTGCTTCTTTATAAATCAACCTACTTGGTCTGAACTGAATGTTTAAATAATAAACAGCTAAAAGACTCTCTGATGGCTTCTTTCTGAGTGTTTCCCTTAGGGAGCCCTTGGGATCACATGGCATCTGCCCTGACCTTAAGGACCTGTTTTCTGGAGGCTTTTTTACAATGCTAACAAACCTCACATTTTAACTAGCTGTGAAATAAGCCAGTCAGTGGTAACTATTCAGGACAGGGATTAGGAGAGTATTCTTGCTGGCATACAAGATGGCTCTGTCCATGTGCTGGCCAGGGATGAAGGGCTGGAAAACTGTATGGTGGAAGAGACTATTAATGTGATTTTCCACAACTTTCCTTGCAGCTGCATTTTTGAGAGGAGAGAGAGAGAGAGAGATGGCTAGGCTTGCAGTAACATGTTGTGCCATCATAAATGCTACAGCCACCATCTGTTTCCAGCCCACGACTTGAAAGAAAACTGAGCAGTAATCTCATAATTCACAAGAGCGTTTTACACTTGTGAACCCTTCCCAACCTTTGTCTAATAATGAGGGGAGTGCATGGTGCTAAGTTTTGTATTTTTCCTGTATGCATTAATGTTTATTTGTATGTCTTCTCCTGTTTTGTTGTTTTGTGGGGTTTTTAAAAAAAAAAATTCTCTGGGAGGAAAATCAAACCAGTTCCACAGTCAAAAGAAACATAATAAAGGCAAAATCCCAATTCCATTGATCTTGCTGGCAAAATTCTCCAGGAGGAGGTGCATTTAACATTCCTCAGTGTGTCTGTCTTAGTTACTTGCTGATGAAAAGAGAGACATTAGAAAGTGAAGAGGCAGGTTGCTGAACTGCCCTTTCCCTGCAGAAGCAGAGCTGCTACAAGAGCTGGACATGTGCATTTTAAACCAAACCACCAGGCAGGATGGTGATGGTAGGTTGGATTTTAATGAAAACAGATTCTTCTGCTAATCTTTGCTTGGGGCTGGCCCTCTGCAGGATTAAGGATCCCACCTGCTGTGCCAAAGACATGCTCAGGTTCGGGGCTGCTGGTGGGTGGGAAGAACACAAACATCTGAGAGTGACTCTGGTGAGTGATCCCAGTCTGTCCTGGTGCAGTGCCCTCAGGGAAGCCAAAGAGTTGAGATCATTTAGTTGATGGAAATACTGCTCCCCTCCAACCTACAAAGCATGGCTGAGCATCATTAAGGATTTCTTTCTGGCTGCTCTTTGAAACCAAGGGCTACTCTGTCTCTGGGCCTCCTCTCACCTTTGGACCCAATTTGCAAACCTCCTCCTACCACAGCTGAGTGAACTCCTGCTCTCCTCTGGCCTTAGGAACAATGGCTTTCATCATCCCTACCAGACTGCAGAGCAGTTTAAGGATGAAAGGGCTTCTCATTTCATATATCCCACTGCTGCTAGAGCTATAAATCATCAATGGACTGAATTTATAGCCAACTGCTACTGCAAGCAAGTGAAATTTATTTTGTGTTGTCATACGTATGGTCAAGCTGTCCAAGAAGTTGCCGAACAAAGAACTGAGCTGCTGCTGAGCAACCCATTCAATCTATTCTCATTTTATTTAAAAATAATAAATAACTGTCAATCAAAGGAACTTATTTTGACATGTGCTACCTGCTGGGTGATATGCAGTATCTGCGGGATGTGTTTGTAAGTGGAAGATAGCTGCTAGCTGTTGCCAGGTCCAGCAGATATGGCATGAAGTTCCATCAAGAAAAGGTTTGTGGGCTCACTAGGATGTGGGACAGGTTGGAGGCCACCTCCCTTTTTAGCATTATTTGCTGTTATGAGAGTGTTTGGTCAGGTAGCCCAGGGGTCGCAGTGACTTCTGCTTGAATCAGTGACAAATCTCCATTGACCTGTACAGAGCAGTGGCCCTTCGTCTGTCTCACAGTTTGCTGACAGGTGGATTGTTGGTGGGTCTCTGGGGTCTGGAAAGCTGGCCTGTGCCTATTTTGGTGCCTTGTGATGGCGATGAGCTAAAAATGAGAGAGTAGAAACTCTTCAAGCTGCTGGGGTCTGAATCACATATTTCTGTACATTTTACTTACAGAGCCAACAAGCCTGGGAGGTTATTTTTGTGTTTTACCCAGGCTCGTTAATTAGCTGGGGGTGTTGGGAGCTGTCATATTGAGCAGCCTTTCCCTGCTCACTCCTGTTGTCCTGCTGGATTCAATCCCTACAGCCTCCCACCCCACTGTCTGTAGTTTATGGCCACATCTGGAGTGTCTCCCTGCACACGTGCTGGTAGGAGCCTCCTCCCTGCTGGCACACACGTCATGGCTTTTGGGGTCTGTGAAGTTACAGTCATCCTTCCCAACACTTGTTTTTCCATGAGAGGGAAAGAAAGAAGGGCTACGGGAAGGGCAGTGGCAGGGAAGGCCTCTGACACGAAATTCCCAGGAACAGGATTTGCACATTTTATGACCGTTCAGATGGAAATGCAATGGAGCTGAATTATTCCTCCTTAATCCTGCTTTCTCACTTTCCTCCCAGCAGCCTCTTCCCCTGCAGTTTAGGTAATACAGAAGCTTATAAACAAATCCCACCGCGTGAAAAATAGCAAAGGAGGGGGGGGAAAGGGACCTGGGTTAGGGCTGTGATGGATAGACAGGTGGAAGGCAGGCACCAGAAGGGAGGATGAATGGTAAAAGCCTTTGATGGAAACACTAAAGAGCTATTGAAAATCCAAGGGGTGGGGGGAGGGAGGAGAAAGAATAGCAGGAGGAGGGAAAGCAAGGGAGTCGTGCCCCCGTCCCCCCGCCCTCTTTCTCAGGATGTTGAAAGTATTTGTCCTTCGTTACAAAATGATTGAACTGCCGCCAGGCCAGGCCACCCTTCCAGCCATTGCACTGGGAAACTGGCACTTCTGAAAGCCTCGTCGCCTCTCAAATTTTATAGCTTTCCCTTTTTGTGGGAGTTTTTGTGTTGTGCTATTTGCAGGATTGTTTTCAGATTTGCTGCATATCAAAGAAACTATGTATTGTTTTTGTTGCTCTGACAAACACAGAATCCAGGTAATGAAAAGAAAAATTAAAAAATAAAGGCAACATTTTTATCAGAAAACACAGCTGTCTGCCTTTTATTGAGTCAGAATTTCATGCACTTGGTATTCACGGCGTGAATTTGGTTTACCTCTAGTGCTTTTTGAAGGAGAAATTTCATGCTACAAATAGAGCTTCTGCTTTACTAATGTCTCTGTGTGCACAAAAGTGGTGCCTGTTCTTCAGAGTAGTGAGGATGACACTGTTGTATCATAATTAAAATGGATTTTGCATCATGTTCATGTAGATAACAGTGGGAAAAATAATCTTTCCCCTTTTCAGAATAGTTCCTGAAGCTCTGCAATGTCTTTGACCTGCAGGATCTACAGATGGAAAGAACTGTTGAAGATCTGAGTACGAGACTGTTCCTGCTGCCAGAGGCTGTATTTGTACCATGTATTTATATGTGTATGTATTTATATAAGCCTGTTGCTCGGAAAGGACTGGAGCCATGTGTGTTCTTAATTAGATTTGGAGGTCTGTAGATGCAGAATCCACCCAGATTCTTGTTAACCGGGAGAGGACGCAGGGCCATGGGGTCTGCCCAGTGCCACTCACATGCCAGAGAGGCCAAGGTGGTGGTTCCCTGGCCAGGGGGTGACCAGGGCTGTCCCTGGGCAGGTGCCTGCTCTGTGTGTGGGGTGAGTGCTTGTCCTCCTGTCCCATCGTCTGCATCACCCTCACTGCAGCCCCAAGGGCACTTCTCTGAGTACACAGGGCAGACAGGCAGCTGTCTGTTGCTTCCAGGATTAGATCCTGGGATTAGGTCTCTTATGGACCATGCCATATAATTAAAATAGTCCTGGAGGGGCAGAGAAGTAATGTGCCACCCATACACAGCTAAATACTGGGGGACTGTGCTTGCTCACAGACCCACTGCAGCTGAAAGTAAATCTCTCCACTAACATAATTTACAACAGCAATTTCCACCTAAACATCTCCAGTGCCTGGTTATATTCATGAGTTTGCAGTGCCCTGAGAGGTAACACTGCCTTTGCCCCCAATTCCAAAAGAGCAGAAAGGGTAAGTGGTTGGCTCAAGGTTAGGTGGGAGTCACTGGAGATGGTGCTCCACACTCCTGCCTTCAAAGGAATTTGCTGTGGTGACCAGAGCAAACAGCCGCTGCTGTTACCACACTGGACTGTGGCGTGTCACTCGCACTTTGTATCTGAGATGCTGTGTCTGGGTAGGTATCACTGTCCTTGTGAAACCAACTTTTAGTTCTGGAGCGTGGGTGAACACTTGTCATCATGCCAGGATGACACAAAGTCTAGAAATTATGATGGCAATTCAGGTCATGGGATAGAGGGGGAAAAATGCTGTCTCAGAAGTGTCCCCGTCTGGTGTCACTGCTGGCGATTATTTAAGATGCAGGACATGACTGTGGCAAAGATCAGGTTGTAGCTGATATGAATCATGCCTTGAAATAACACTTTCCTTCTTACATTGTGAAAATTACAGCAGTATGGGAAGTGAGGGAAAATGGGATTTCCCTGGAGGTTAAAGATTTTCCTTTAATCAGCTTTCATAATGTTAATTAAACTTTTGGAACAATGGCTGAGTCCTGGGATCCGCCCGCTCTTGCATAACTATCTCACAATGCTGATTTCACTTTCATGTTTATTTGCCAGCATGATTCCAAGTGAGAGCTGAGCAAGATCTCTGCACCAAGGAGCTCCTTGGGGGTTTGGGAGAACTTACCTCCTTCTCTTACCTCTTCTGGGGAGAGAAGACTCCAGCTCTCCCCTCCCAAGGAGGAGCAGCGTAGAGGGATCAAAGCACTTTGTCTGTCATCATCACCCCATCTGCAAATGGGGCTAATAAAAACGTACTGGTATTTTGAGGCTGGTGCATATAAATATATACCCACCCATATGGAGAAAAGGGTGTGTTTATAGAGATCAGTACATGGATACATCTATTCCGGGTAGGTAAGATGGATTACAGTGCCACTTGTTCCCTGAATTTTTCACTCTTTCTGTAGCATAGTTGCTATGTGCCCATGGGAGCCATCGTCCCTGGTCCTTTCAGCGATGGGCTTAATATAACCTGGCCTCACATCACACACACACAGAGCTCTGGGGAAGAGAAAATTTGGGGAATGGTTCATGTCAGGCAGGGCATGACATTGATTGCCCCAGGGAGCACACCCCATGGGAATGGGAGCTGTGCTGGGCACATTTCCTGGGCCTCTTGGAGCCAGACTGGGATGTCTCTCCTGGTGGCCTGAGATGTGTTGGTGAGCCCCAGAGCTGCACTAGTGATGTCTCAGAGCAGCCACCAGCCACACAGGTGCAGGGGCTGTACAGGCACCCAGAGCCACAGCCTGGCCACTTTGTTCTTCAAGTTAGAAAGGACTTGCTTCAAAAATAAGGTATGAAAATGTACAAATGTTGGACACTATCAGGAAAAAAAAGGAGCATATTATATTTTAGGTCAAAGAGTTATCTAGCTCGAGATTTTTAAATATGTGCAAAATGCAGTTTGTGCAGAAAGGCCATTAATCAGCCTCTGGAAGAACTGCCTTTTCTGCCTATTTTTAAGCTGCAAAGATGAAAGCAAAAAGCGGGAAGTGCAGGGGCAGTTCCATTCTCCCGTTGTACAGAGCAGGAGGGCACCTCTATCTGTGCAGGCTCCTGCTTCCCTGGCAACATGTTCACATCTCTGCAAAAGCTGTTTAAATACGCTGAGCCACGCAAACTACATGGCACTTTCCCTGTTGACACACGCCTTTGTCTGCTCTGAGGAGGTGCTCTGTAAACACCACTGCTGGACGGTTTTTATGTGACTTATTCCTGATTCATTGGTTCTAAATTAGTAGCCCCAAGGCACATACCTTTCGTACAGGCAGGGAAGGGATTGCCTCTTCTCCCCACCTTTGAAAACTTTGACCTGCTGGGATCACAAACTGTAGGAAATCTCAGAGGCGAAGTCCCAGGTACCGCCAGCAGTAAAACCTGGGAGTAAACAGATTAGATGTGCTTGAAAGACATTTCAAGGGAGCTTGGACTATCTGGCTCAGCTTCCCTACACCACCAGCAAGATTATTTCAAGACTGATTTTAATGGCATGAAGGCTTCTTCTTTAATACAGGAATTAGCTGTGTAATTTCTATATATATACATATATATTTATCTTTTCCTCTTTGGCAGTGAGGAATTGAAACTTCTTCTCCACACCCCTTTGATTAGCACAGGAGTGGCAGGAGGGATTTTTCCTCTCTTAGTCATTCTGGGCAACCTTTGAGCCCAGGTTTTCCACCCTGTTCACATTAGGAAGCTGCAGAGGCCACGCGAGTGAGTTCCTGGCCAGCTGGGAGCCGTCAGCTGCCTTCAAAGCCCTGGCCAGCCCCTCTGTGATAAATCCATGGTGAGGTGTGTAATGCACATGGTATCAGCCCCGTATCCCACACAGTTCCTGTCCCAACAGGGATGAAAGCTTTCTTAAGAACTAGAGTAGAAAAGGGGAAAACTTATTTCTTGGACTTTTGAGTCAGTTTATGGAGCAGTCAAGAGTGTTAGGGTTGGGTCTTGCTTGGTTTTAACAGAGGGCTGCTGGTTGTAAGTTTTACCAGCCTGTCACAGGAGTGAGATGAGAAAGCCCTAAAAACTGAGCTGGTCCTTCCTAAATCCTCCCTTGCAGATGGCAAAGTACACTGTTGATTTACACAGAAAAGAAATGCTGAATCCACTCTAGACATTTTGGGCTGAGACAAATGAAGATTTTGTTTTTGTTTTGTGATTCTGGCTTTGGCATCACCTTTCCAGTTCTCTTTTGTTTGGTCTCTCAGTGATTCATCTCTCCATTTCACTTCTCTTTTGTTTGTTCCATAATTGCTGGCTTAACCTGGAGGCATGAGGCTTCCTTGTGGAAACATCACCAGGCTGTCAGTCAGCCACGGAGAGGTGGTACAGCTGGTACAGTCCTTCCTCCCTCTCAGAAGTGAGTGAATCATCCCTTG
The DNA here is from genome assembly GCF_031753505.1 of Anomalospiza imberbis. Taxonomy (NCBI): domain Eukaryota; kingdom Metazoa; phylum Chordata; class Aves; order Passeriformes; family Viduidae; genus Anomalospiza; species Anomalospiza imberbis. Next base: position 10,970,162 of record NC_089696.1, on the reverse strand, counting down.
AATATGCAATATCATCCAGGACAGAAGCCAGGATTCTCAACAGGCACATGAATTCGAGCATCTCTGGAAACATTATTTCCACATTTTGGGCAGACTAAGAGACAGTAAGTAAATAAGCAAGCTGTGGCATTTGCAATTTCTTGTAGTTTTATTTAAAGTGACTGGCTGTGCTCAAAATGCTTGTGTGGGTATTAAAAACACACAGAGAAAAGCGTGTATCCTTGATCTGATACTGCCCAAGGCAGCTTCAGGGTATGGCCCATTTAATGCCATTGAGCAGTCCATTGAACAGTGAAGAACCCACCAGAAACAGTAACTGCCTGCTTTCCTCATGAACACTCACAAGAACCAACACATCCCAAACCCTCTGTGTTGCTGGCCTCTGGATTTCTCCTTTGGAACTGTGTCCATGCTGGCTCTTGGTCCTGCAGGGAGTTGTTTCCCACTGCCCTCGCACAGGAGCAGTGAAAGACACATGGGCTCCTTCCCTCAGCTGGGATCTTGTTCAAAAGTGTCTCCCCTCCAAGGGAAAGACCAATTTCCCATGTTTTCCTGGGCTGTAGGGGTGAATAGAGAATTCTCTCTAGCCAGAGAATCAGGGAATATTCACTGCATCAGCAGGTATTCCATGACACAGCATTTCACAGGATCAATTGGTTTTCCTGAGCTCTCGTGTGCTGTGCTCACGAATCCAATAAAACTGCCCTGGAGTGAACATACAATGAAATTTCGCTGCTAAATGTGTGAGAGATGCAGTGGGAAAAGAACACTGCTCTGACTGAGTGGGAGACACTGGTCAGGAGAGCTGTGATATGGTTTTCTCTACTCTTATTAATACCAGGAGCCAAGACTTTTTCTGCTTCGCTTTTGTGCCAAGGTCATAGCTATGTGTTAACCTTCATCAGTCCTTCTGATGATAACAATGAAAGCAAAATACCATTAAAATTATCTTCCTATATGTTTAAATCACTCTGGCACTTTTCCAGGCAGTGTTTGTGCCCCTGTTTATGCCGCAGACCCTGGTGACCCTGGAATACTTTTATTTACGACAGCATAAGCATCATTTCCATGGCAACATGCTTTTCAAGCTGCAGATTGGGGATTGCAATTTCCTGAGCAATAGAAGAAGCAATGGTGGATTTTTTTTTTCCTAATCAGCTAGTAGCAACTTTCATGTGCAAAACAACAAGCCACGACAAATCAGTTAAAAGCTACATTATCATCAAGGCAATTTGAAAGCTCAGCATGGTTAGCCTAAAAATAAAAGAGAGTTAGATCCAGTTGTTTAATGGAAATAGAGATGGTGAGATGATATCCTCACTGCTGCTCTGGTAAATTGGCTTCAATGTGCTCTGCAATGCTGCCTAATGAGGAGCAGAACAGTTCCTTTCACTGCAGTGACACATTATTTACAGGAAGACTAGGACAGTTATAATCCTATATGGCTTCAGACAGTGCTTTCCCATATTGGAGGAGATGACAAAGCCTGTTTGAAAACCAAACTATCAACAAAGGAATGTTACTAACAGGGATGTTGGTTAGCAGCTCGTGTGAAGCTGCCCTTGGTGCTCTCTGCCTTCAGAGAGCACTGGGGTGGAGCTGCTCCCTGGGTGGAACAGCCACCTGTGCACACAGAGGTGCCAGCACAGCCCTGGGGACAGAAACGCAGAATTGGGATGGGGAAACGTCACTTGGCAGTGCCACAGCACTGCTTCCCTCCCCAAAATGAGTCTTCAACAGCAGTTTCGTGTTGTCACTCCACCAACAGGATCACTGAGGGGCAGAAAGATGCAATGATGTGCCCAAGGCTGCCGTGGCTGACAGTCAGAGGTGCTCCCTGGCATCCAGGACACCATCCTGTCTACCAGGGACCGTGACCCATCTAGCAGAGCAGGGTGTTTGAAGGCTGGATCTATCCCCTGCTCAGCCAGCTTGGTGCCCAGCACCACTGGGACCATCACTGCTCGCTGGAGATCAGCACTTTTCACAGCTGCTCTTCTCATCATCTCTCACTGGCAGAAAATTTGCACTAAAAATACTGCCTTAAGAAATTCAGAAAAAGGTGAGGATTTCTTTCTTGCTGGATTGCCCTTGAGAGCAAAGAAATCTCACTTCCTATCCAGGCAGGATTTGATGCTGACCAGGCCAAGCCCAGGGAACTGCTATGTACCAGGATGGGTGTACTTAGCAGCACTGCTTCACACCTCTCTGTATTATCACTCATGTCTCTGAGTTCCAAGCTTGACCTTAATGGTGACACTACAGAATTATCAGAGACAAATTTCTAAGTCATAGTAGAAATCATTTCAGAGAAAAAAAGTGCTGCTGCTGGTCCCACCCACTAGAATTATTTGAGGTGATGAGTAAATAAATATTAAACTACATTCTGTAATGGTAAAAGTACATTCTGCTTGCTAAAAACCACATTCACACTGATTTGCTTTGGGCCTCCAGTAGTTTTGGGGCAAAACTCCCACTGGTTTTGAAAGCAGTAGGACAGCAGAGGTGCCTCCAGGTTCAAGGGATCCCCACATGTTGTGAGGTACAGCTGGCCATTAACTCTCCTGGTGGAAGCTGAGGAGATCCTGCTTTCAAACACCAGCTTTTCCAAGGCAGGGCCTGGTGAAGTGTTCTGGGGAGTGACCTATTGGACCAGCCCACTGCAGAGCTCAATGTCAAAAGCTTCCAGGACATCAGGATCTGCAAGGAGCCCTGGACTAGGCAACATTTAAAGATTCCTTTTGACCCAAACCATTCTGTGATTCTGTGACTAAAGCCACTGCATATTGATGTGCAATGCCAACCACAGCATCCCAGCGCCCTCCTCCTGAAGTCAGTTGTCAGACATGATTTGGAGTCTAGGCACCTGGGATAGGAACTCAGGCAGCCCCTAAGCACGTTCTGCCCCAGGGAGAGCGCTCACCCTCGTGCTGGCTGGCAATGGGAGAGCAGGAAGGGTTTTCAGCCTGCTCTCATGGTTTAGACTTGAACTTGGAACTGTTTGTTTTTGCTACGCCAACCCTTCCGCCCTAGTTAATAGTCAACTTTGAAACCCAGCTTTATGTCCCATGTTTGATTTACATTTCAAATCCAGGGCCAGCAGGGCAGGCTGTCTAAATCACTTGTCAGCACAGGGGAAGGAGGTGACACAGTGGGAGGAAAAAGTGAGACGGGGCTATGGCCCAGTGTAAACGTTCAGGCAGCTGGGCAAAGCTGTTCCTGGGAGAGTCCCCAGCAAGCGACAAATGCTCACCTTGCCCAAAGGTTGGGGTCCAACCCAGGCACCACACAGGGACCAGCTTCTCTCCTTTGATTTATGCTCCGTTCCTCCAGCTCTGCAACCCTGCATCCTGTTTTCCTTCTCCTCTGCAGCTGTACGTGGAGGTGAGGGCTCAAAAAGACCCAGCGAGAGGAGTTTCTTTTGAAACCAAAAATAGCCTGTCATGATTTTACTGGTTTTTTTTTTTTGGTTTTTTCTTTTGGGTTTTTTTTTTTTTTTTTTTCTTTTTTTTGGTCAGCATGTCGCAATCCTAAATTTATCACTGAACTGGCATACAGGAAGCCTCTCTAATCTCCAGTTGGAGGGCACAGGGCAGAGTGAGTTCACCGGCCACTCTCAAGAACCATCTGGCTGGAAATATCATTTTCAGCTGCTCTTTGATGAGGTAACATCAAGGAGCAGAGTGACTGCACACACCACCCAGGCCACTGCCAAATGGATTGCAGGGCCAGTCAATGCTGCATTGAGGAAAGGGGAAACATTTGCAAAACCGGTCAAAAATGAATTAGATGTGTTTTAAAGTAATTCCTGTGCAGACTGTTTACTTGGAATGGCACAAATATGTCCTTAGAGACCTTCCCAGGCTTGACCTGATGGATGTGGTGATGCCTAATCCTGTTCTGATGCTGCTGCCCGGAGTTGTGCTGTGCGTGTCTCGACAGCTCATCAGCACAACCCTGCTGGCTGCCACACACTGCCCTGATGCCTTTGTGCAACAGGACAAACTCTTCCTTTCATCTTTTTAAATTAAACACAAGATCCTTGGCTGCAGAAGGATCAGCCAGCCCCTGGTGGAGATGGCAGGTGGAGGAGCCAGTGTGGAGGCACAGCCCAGCACCATCAGAGGCTGGTCTCTCCAGTGAACCCACATTCACCCCAGCTTCCCAAGATTTTGCTGGAAACACCTACCTCTGTTTCTTGCAACCATGTTAAAAACTACCTGCCAGGTTCAGCTGATGTAAATCCTCATAAATTCATTCACCAGCCTTATTCCCTGAGAACTGTTGCTCAATGCTCTGTTTCTTCATAGCTGCAATTTCTCTCAGTTTATTTTAACATGGTGCCTTGCTCTCAGTTTCACCACACACATCCTCTATATTGCCAGAAAGGCACTGGTGAACATGAGCCGTGTTACCAGAAATCACATTCCTGTTCCTGTTCCTTGGCTCATTTCTCCCTAATTTCCCTTTGCCTTCCTATTTTAAGACTGCATGCATGACATACCTGTCAGCTAGATCCACTCAAATATTTATCCAGTAATTCAATCAGTGAATTTTATGGTACATTGCTAACTACATTGATGATTTTTTTCTCATTCATGAAGCTTGGGTTGCGGTGCGTTAGGGAGCTGGAAGGCTGCACGTTCATGGGGGTCTATGAAGTCAGAGAAGTTTATAAACCATGAAAAATTTCTCCTTTTTTCTGACACCTGTGAGGAGCCCTGGCTGTGTGCTGTGCTGAGGGGAAGGGGAAAGCTCCAGAGCCTTGCTGGGCATCGACGTGACCCCACATCAGCCTCAGCTGGGGCCAACGGCCGGCACATGCCGAGGGAAAAGCAAACAGAGAAGGGGCAGAGTCCACTGGAACTGGGAGTGAGGGATTTTACCTTTAAATTTCAGAGCACACCCCTTTTGTTCATTCCCTGCTAATCTCCATTCATTCAGAAGACAGAAACTAGTCTTTCATAGGGAGTTATTCCCACCAAAGAAGGCTGTTAGGCCAATCCCAGGTTCCAGGCTAGAACAGCTTTAGGAGATACACCAGACCTCCAGGCTGTGCTCCTGAAGCCTACCATGACCCCAGGCTGGAGCTCCCCCGAGCCAGGCACCATGGCTGAGCACCCCAAAGCCCCCCTGCTCTGTACCCCAGGGCTGGTTAACCCTGGGCTCTGGTGGTTTGGCCAGTCAGCCCTTTCCTCACCTCAAAACGGGGCCTCCAAGAAAGGGAGGAGTGAGAGCTAGCACCCTTTTATAGTGTGAGTAATGGCTCAGCAATACCTTCCCCCGGGGCAAGGTATGCTCCACACACCGTGATTTCAAAAGAAGTTAAAAAAAAAAAAAAAGCAAAGAAGGAATGAGGAACTAACTCAACACACCCTGTAGGCAGGTTTTGGCTTCCCAGGGAATTAGAGTACAACCTTCCAAACTGTGCTTAGCGTGTTATAAACAGCTTTTTCTTTTGCCCCTTCCCCAACCTGAACCCCAGTTTTTTTATGGGGTAATGCTCTAACCTTGACAGGATGAGAGAGATGTTGTATATGTGTAGCTAGAGATACTTTATCACCCATTTCCATTAATAGCTATTAAGAATAGGGATAGAAATGATAATCTCCCTCTGTTGCGTCCTGTGCCCAGTCTCCAGGAATCCTGTTACTTAATGTTTGAAACATCCTTTGGAGGATAGATGGATGTAGTCGCCCCCCACTCATTCCTGGCTCTGGAAGCAGCAGCACACCCCGAGTCCTGCTCACCACAAGCACTGGATTTGGCTACAGAGCTCCAGGCATTTGCTGAAGAGCTTTGCTGGGCTGGTGTGCTTGATATCTTGCAGGATAGGGAAGGAAGGCAGTGGGAGATTAAGGATTTTATCGCGTTCCCAGGAAAGTTCAGTGCAGAGTTTCATTGATTTGTGTGGAAAAGAAGCTGACCCTCATAGTTTGCACAGCTGGGAAAGAAGCCTGGGAGATCCCAGTGTCCTGTCCTTTCCTCTAACCATTAGCTACACTTATTGGAGAAATATGGGACATGGGGGAATTTACACTGTCTTCCAACCATGAAGGTTGCTCCAAAAAGAAGCAATATTCTTGTATAATAAGAAGCATAAATCTATAATAATTACATAATAATGCATATTATCAGTGCATCAGAGTAAGTGCCAGGCTGGACACAGTGTCTTTCAGCATACCTTGGCAGTTTTACTAAAACAGCAGATAAGTGGAGATTGATACAACCTTGTCAGAAGTGTGGATACTTTTCCCCCCTGCAATACCTGCACTTAGCTGAAATTCCATATGTGATTAGATTTTACTTGGGTATATCTCCTACAGCAGTGGCATGAGGCCTATTAGGAAATAACTTCAAACTTACTGAAATCCAAGGCAATTTCAGTACATCAGTAACCTCAAACAGCTCTGGTTAATTGCTGAAGTGACACTGCCTTCACATCTCAAACAGCATTAGCTGATATTAGCTAGAATATGAAGCTCAGAAGATGAAAACATTTTAGACTGGAACATTTCTGGTTAAGACTCTTGCAGATGCAGTCAGACTAGGTAGCTCAACATGCCCTGGTTTTCTCAAAACTCTTTGATAAAATTACAATAATAATTGTAGTATATTAGTTAGTCCTCAGGGATAGCTCCATTTTCCATGCATGTAACCTTTACTGCTTTGGGATGCAAGCTATTTGTCTTGGCAGCCTGAAACAGCCCATAACTTCACCATGATAACCATTTTTAGTTTGGTCTGTAGTTGTATTTTTTTTTCCTTTTTCAAATCCATCTGTCCTGAGAAGTCAAATTCCTGATTTTATCTCAAACCACCCACCCTCTTCACTTACAAAGAAGACCTTGGAACAAACCCTCATCCTCTTCCTTTGCTTTTTGGTTTTCCCTTGCCTCATTCTCAAAGAGATTCATGTTTCTGTTTCACTGTGTCTGAGTTAAATACTTCTGTCCCTGGAATTTCTGTACTCTGAGGTTCTGTATTTATTACCTCACAATAACAGCAATAACAGCCAAAATACTTCTGTTGAATTTACAAGTTTTAAGAACAAGAAAAACAACCCAGAAATCATTTTCCAGCTCTTCCCCCATCCTTTTCTATTTTTCTCAGAGGCAAAACCAGCAAAACCACCTCTGCTAGAAAAATCATTGAGGCTCGTTGGCAGTGGTTTGCCATTCAGCAGGTTCATTCAGGCTATTTTCATGGGTGATTCTTTTTTCAGATGTCCAGCACTCAAATATAGCAGATGTGAATGTTTTCTCTCTTTGAAAAGAGAAAAATAGTAATTTTGATGAAGACAGTGGGACTGATGCAAAATGCAGAGTGACACCCAGTTCTTGGTGAGAGCCTTGAGATGATTTTCATCTTCACATTGTCATGGAGGCAGCTGTGAAGAGTATGTAACTAATTTATAGCAGAACATGGGGCTATTCCATGTTGCCATAGGTTCAAGTTCAGCCCAGAATCTGCACAGGGTAGGAGGGACATAGGTCTGTCTTTGCCCTGTCCTTTCAGCATGTGAGCTACACAGCTTTTGCACCTCGTGCTCTCATCAGCTGCCCAAGTGCGATTAGACCTGAGTAAACTCAGCCATGTGGGAAAGAATTATGCTGAGGAGTTGCCTTAGGAGTGTTGTGAAAGTGGCAGCAATTTGAGAGACACTGGGAAAAACGCCTCTGGTAAAACATGTACTTCTTCACCAGTATTTTAGGCGTAGGCACAAAACGATGTTGAGTGTTTCTTGCTTCCCACAAAGTGCAAAGCTGTTCCTTTAGGTTCATCCCAAATCCTCTGAGTGACTAATTCCCTCTCAGAGTTAGCAGGGAGAGACACGTTGGTCTGTTACACAGACTTAGCAGGGATTACTTGGTTTATCACCATCAGTTTTCCTACACTCCAGAGCCACTCTTATTCCCAGCCAGATGTTCAGAGGTGGGCCCAGCATCTGGGCAGTGCCTCACCAGACCCTCTGGGTCCTCACTGACAAATACCTGCAAAAATGCTTGTAATCTGTTTGGTCTGGCTTGTCACAAGGCCACAGGGAGCAGCCTCACAGGCTGGATTCGGTTACTTGGGCTCCCACTTGGCCATCCCTGCTGGGCAGTCAGGGACATTTTTGGGGTTTGAACCTTTGTCTCCTTGAAGGACTCATGAAATCACCCATTTTGCTGACAATCAAGATTGTTCAGCAAACTATGCTGCCTCTTGGGAACCAATATGTAGACATTCTTCAATAGCACTCAGTGTTTTACCTCAGATTAGGAACAGATGAATATTAAAATAATTAATGTTAACGTATTAATAGTACTAGATGTTATATTTTATTATCTCAAGATATGCATATTAATGAATTAATGGTAATTCTTAGCTAATTAACATCAAGTTTCTTGGATTATGTTCTTTGCTCAGTTGACCACTTTATAGCTTCTGGCAGTTAGGTGTGACAAAAAACTTGCAGGGTCAAAACTTCTTTATTTTTTTAAATTGAAATTACTATTATTTTCAACATCCCAATCTGAAGAGTATTGGACTGATCTCTTCTGGGAGAATTGGAAGGTGTCTTGTGTCACTTGAAGGTTACTGGGTGAGTACAAAACCACCACATTTATTTAAATCTGTCATTTCCTTTCTCCATGGTTACTCCTAATTCAACACCAAAAAGGCTTTGCCTCCTTGATGATGTCAAGAAAAAGTCTTTGTTTCAACCTGCTCTGCCAACCCAGTGACATAACCCGAGCTGCCAGATATCTCTTTCCTCATACACAGATCCCTCTTTCCAGTTCTGCTGCTAAAGTGTAACCCATTTATTCTGGTTATCTAGAAATCCTCCCTTCCCCTCCAGCCCAGTCCACCTTTCATCCCAACCATCTGGAAGACTGCTGTTAGGCAATGCTATCTTGGTCTAATTTGCAAGAAATAATTGATTTATTACTGCTACATACCTTCCCTGATTTTCCTGGACATGGCAGAAATACCAGGCTGTCCTGGAATTAAAGAACTTCATATAAATTGCACTCACACACAACATATCTGGGTGATAAGGGGACCTGAGCTCAAAGGAAGCCGCATCATATCTCAACCCTCTGGAGTTTTGAGAGGTTTATTTTAATAATATCCTGACTTTAGCATATACAATCCATGGTATTTGCCAAGCTTAAAACAACAGCCACAGGAGGATCCTGTCGTACGTTTTGCAACCGGTTCTCACATCAGCAGAGTGCTGATCCTGCATGGAATTCATTCCACATTTTATTCATTATCTGAATGAGTTATCAAGACAGCTCTCTGCCTGGCTGGAGGTACCAACATAGTGCAGACAGATTTTTTCCCACAGAACTCTCTGAAGCAACACTGTCAGCATGGCTATATTTAATGGGCTCTACCCATGCAGTCAATCTCTCAGTGCAGAAGAAATAGTTTACAATCTCTGAAACCCTACACTCCTCTCTGCCACGGAGCAGGAAAAAGTAACATCTACCGTCATTCCTTTTGCATGTCGCTAGATCCAGGGGGAAGGGAAGGCTAATAAGACAATGAGGACATTGAAAACAATATTTTGAGAGGCAGAGCAAGGCAAAAAAAAAAAAACCAAAAAAACTCCCAGTAGTCAGCATCTGCAAGCAATCTTTAACCACAGCTAAAGGCTGCCTTTTAATTCACATATGTCATGCCCTCCTTACCTTTGCTTTAGGCTTAGTTTAGAAATAACCTGTGATCTTCTTTATATCATTGCTATTGCTGAGTGAAGAGTTAGGACAAAGACTGCTGCATGCAAAGAGGTTTCCTCCAAGTTAAATGCCATTAGGCAGAAAATAACTGACATTTTGGGAAGATAACACAGGGCAGCATTATGTGCTTCAGAGTCCGGTGCTGTAGCCCTGCAGAATGTCTGACAGAGCTGCCACACACATTCAGGTAAAGGTCATTTGTCCAAAAGTGATTTCTGTGAAATAAAATTGCCTGTTTGACAGTTTTGAAAAGAAGTCTGGTTCATGAATATGGCACAGAAATGTCACTACATGCTGATCTGGGGTAAGTGGCAGGGTAATGGGGTGACCTTCCCTTCACATCTGAAATAAATCTCCTGGGATGTGGGAGAGGGGTTGGTGAGTGATGTCTGTGAAACCTGGGCCAGGGAATGGGAAGGCTTCACACTACACATGGCATGAGCACCGTGGAGGGAGAACAGTCATTTTAGTGAGGTTTGGCAGGATTTACCTTCAGAACAATGACACTGCTGAAAAATAAAACAACCAGATGAGACAACACAGCTGGATGGATGACAAGAGGGATGGAGAGCACTTTAGCTGGGAATGAGCAGTGGCACAGCCGTGTTGGGCAGCTCATCATGACTGAAAATGCAACTCAGTTGTGGCAGGACGAAGGCCAGGAGCTTATATGAGACCTCTATCTCTGTAAGTCCAAAACCTTATTCCCAGAGTTTTATTATAAGTGCTACAGAGTTGGGAAATATAAGAGGTTTTGAAATACAAACATGTAAAGGCTACCTTGCAGCTCAAAGCTTTAGGATTGATGTTCATCACTTTTTACCATGCTGTATGTGATATGTGTGTAGATCCCTCTTTAAAGTCATAAACTACATCAATTGTGATTGTTCAGGTCAAAATTTCCCCCTCTACAAGGCACAGGCATAAAGTTGACTGCTCTTATGACACAGTTTAATTCTTAACTCTTCAGTCACACAGGAAAAAATCCAGAGTCTTCTTGCCCACTATGTCCTCCTCCTCCCCCCTTTATGAAAAAAATACCAAATGTGCAAGTTATAAATAACACAAGTTATCTAACATTTCACCATATAAGGAATGAGCAGAAGTGGAAATGCTGATTTCTTTTTTGCCTTTAGCATTCAAATGAAATGGACAATGTAGCAAACGGAATATTCCCAGTGAAAATGGCTTGTGGGTAGTTTTGGTGTCCTTGTGCTCTTCTCTGAGCTTTGTAGGCCCCTTTGCTGATGATTCAACAGCCAGGGATTATATTCCTAAAGCATAATGATCTCTGACCAGTTTGAAAGGAAGGGGTCCCCTACTCTTGTGTTCCATCCCGTGTCTAGGTAGGGAGCACACAGGAAAGGACTGTTTGTAAAAGCTTAGGGGACGTGTATGTACTCGCCAGAGGCTGTCATGAGCTCAGTAACACCATCTTCACTGCTGCCTTTAGCCAGAGAAGGGATATTTTGAGGGCAAGTACAGGCAGTTAGATCTGTTGTCATATAGATTAATCTTGGGGTAAGGTTTGAAGCTAATCTGGAGCTAACACTGGAGTCTGAAGGGACCGGTTGGTTTAAACAATTTTTCCCGTATTAAATAGTAGGTGTCCTTCCAGACCCCTTTTCCCCCATGAACAGAAGCTGATTTGGTTCTGGGAAGCAGATTCCTTCCATCTGTGTTTCTCCTCTGCAGCCTGAACTGGCCTCCAGTTAATTCATATGGAATTGAAGAAGGGCTGAAGATATGAAGCTGTTCTGAGCCTCTCTCTCTCATACAGGGAGATATCAGCTACTGAAAAGCAGTTTTGTATCCCCTGGTAACACCAGACTCAAGGAACATTTCCCAAATAAGGAATCTGGCTACCTGGTTATTAACAGCCCAATGCTTACTTACAGTTATCTCCTACTCTATTTACTCAAAACCAGGTATGAAAACATGCATGCTAAAAAACAAAAATAATGGGAAAATGCACTGATTTGGGAAACCAAGTGAGTTAAAGCAATGAACCACAGTACGTGTTTTTTAATACACGTACAGCAGCATAAGGAAACTGTGGGAAGCTAATTTGCAAGCCTGTTTACTGAATACCTGGATCAACTCCCATTTCCCATTTAAATTAGCTACAGGAAGCCAAGTGTCTAATTTGCTTCTCCAGTACCTGCTTGTTCCACTCATTTATGTCCTTAGCCTCATGCATTTAGTCGACCATCTCTCCTGGCATTTCAGATGTTTATTGCTGCATCTATAGTCTGTGGAAGCCTTTCCAGGGAGAAATAAATGCAGCCTGCTAGCAGACGGGGCTGGCTCTGTACCTGCCTTGCACTTCATGGGCACAAACAGCTATCTGGAGTCAGGAGAACAGCAGGTCAGGGTTATAACATCCAAAATCCCTGGGCCAAAAACAGTATGCAGCTCTTGCAAAGGCAGGGACTGAGGAGCAGCCTCCTATGTGTGGTCAGTGCTAAACCTGTTCTGTATCCAGAGAGATCTGGCTGCCCAGTGTTAAAGCAAAAGATACCCAGGCAGGGTAATAATGGGATTTAAAGTATTCCTTTCCACTCACAACAGCACCTCAAAGCTGCTTTCCAACCCCACCTTCTCAGGGCTAACCCAGGCTGTGAAGAAAGCCTCTTGTTGCCATCAATTTTTTTTTGTCTCCTTGGGAAAGGAGGGGACGTGGCTTTGGGCTGTGAGAATTGCTCATGGAAACTGGTCCTGGGTTTAGTCCCTGTGCTCCGGTCTCCAGAGCCTGCGAGCTCGAAGGCTCAGCTGTGCATCTCTAACCAATTATGGGCTGTGTTAGCATTGCAGCTTGCTTTTCCAGAGGCAGGTTTCTCAGTGGAAAAATGTGAGAAGTGGCAATAAATAGTGACAGTTTTGAGAGCACTGGGCCAAGGTTTCGCCTTGCCTATGGACACAGTTACATAATGGTTCTTCACCATCTGTGGACTTCTCTTGACCAAAAGCTGACCTGGAATATGCAGGTAATGCAGACAGTGGAAAGGAAATGCCTCTGCTTTAGCAGTTGAAAACTGGTTTACTTTCAGGAAGATTGAACTAGATGATCTTTCAAGTCCCTTCCAACCCAAACCATTTAATGATTCTGTGATTTGCAATGGCATAAAGCACGTGGAGCAGCATTTTAAATGCTTTCTTCTGCTGCTGATCAGTTCTGTCTGCCAGACAAAACTGCCTGCCCCTCTGATTAGAGTGTGACTTTTCAATAGAACAGTAAATGCCAGTTCACCCTCATGTATTTTATGCATTTGTTTGTTTGCTACTGACAAAAGAAGAAAATTCCTTTATTCTTTTTCCTCCTCTCTCCCCAGAGAGGTCAGGATTTATCCCTGAATGATTACATGATCTGTTTCATGCTAATTAAATAGAAAGCAAGTAAGAACTATCGTTTATGGAGTCCTTAAGCCCAGAGGTCTTATTTTACATTTCAGAAGGAAATTGAAAACATTATTCCTTGGAGAACCAAGATATAAAAACACTGGGAAATATTCATGTAAGCTAAGCCCACAGAAATATCCTTCATTTATGTTCCCATTTGTTAAAACAAAACGGTACTTTTTTAAGCAAATGATGAAAATTGAATACTTTCTTCACAGTAGGAATATCACTGGTATCAGCCTTATAGACAAGAATGACCGTTTACTCCCTGCCCCTAGAAAACATCCTTCACAATACAGTGCAGTCAGACTTTGTCCCAGTAGATGAGTCTTGCTAAAGCTGTTGCAATTTGCACAGTGTTCTTCTTTAAAATAATCATTTAAAGTAGAGGTGGAAAAAAGAACTGTCATTCTTCCAGTATCAATGTTTGATTCACTGTTTTGACTCCTTTAAGCACATATCATTATGTCTTTCTCAGATGCAATACATAGTGAATGAAATACATAACCTGTACTTAAGAACAGCATATTTTTAAATCAATGCTGAACAGCAAGAAGTTCAATGGAGTTCTAATAAAAAAACAAACCCCAAAACAAAACCCCCAACATCTAGCAACCTAGAACCTGCAGCTGCTTCTTTTGCTTCCTCAGTGGTTTAGGTTTAATTTTACAGGCTTTATTACATTACATGATCTCACCCTTTTCCTTCTCCAGGTGGATGAAAACATGGTCATTGAAATGATATTCCTGTGAAGCTGCAGAACTCAGTTTGGTGGAGGAAGAATGGGACATAGGTGGTAAATGTTTCTAGGGCTGAATCACCTAAATTAAATTACAGCTCCTACAGAACCTGTCTGGAGAGAACCATTTTAAAGCAAGGCTTATAGTAAGGCAGGTACTCCGCAGAAGGAAACCTGGGGGATCAGTCAGAGTAGTGCTGAAGAAGATGAATTATGGAGAGATTTTAATTGGCTTTGGACAGAGTTATAGGTAAAATCTCCCTCTTACCCAAGGCCTTAATGGACATAAATAAACAAGAGATTCTGGGGAAGGTGGGTGGGGAGGGCAGCAGCCACCCAGGAAAGACACACAAAATGGCCAAAGCCATTTATCTTCATGAGGGCCATTAAGGAAAGCTGGGAAGTTCCTTTCTCCATGGATGCTCTCAGTGAGCTTTGGGGTGTCAGTGACCCATAGCAGCCACTGCAGAGCAAACTCAGGGTGTTTTCAGCAGTGAATCACAGACAAATCAAACCATTACTGCAATATTCCACAGAGTTTGGAAAACTTGACTGTGTGAACGTCCTTCCTGCAAATGTGGGAAATGCTTAGCCATACTATCCTCCATGGCACCTTCTTGAAGGATTGGGAATGTACCTATCAAAATCCCTTCAATTTCATGGTTTTTCACTGGCTACTGATACCAATGAAGTGCTTCAGGAATCCTTCCATGCCCAAAGCAGCTGTTTTGCACCTGGTTTTATGGGAAACTGTGAAATGAGATTTTCTCAAGATTTTTAGGGGGTTTGAGTGTGGGACATAAAGAATTTAAAACAACTATATGAAGCTTTATTACTTAGTGAAAATTATACATTCTAGAAGAATTCATTACTGGAAATCTAAAGAACTATTAGGACGTCACATTTCATGTTCTGATCTTTTACCGATTTCTGATAAATATTTTCAATCAGGAAGGCTGACAATGGTGGCTAATCTTGAAAAAATCTTTCATACCAAGAGAAAGCCACAAAATATTTTCTTTTTGTACATAAATAATTCTCACAGGATAAGCATGATACATGATAAGTTATAGAAAATACTCTGCTAAGACTGCTTGAAATTCTTCCATCGAGATGGAAACTGTACTGTGAGTTGAACATTTTTATTAGTATTTGCTTTAGTTACATTTCCATTTTCAAGTAGAAAACTGATATTTTTTTGGCTGAAAGTTCTTCCCTCCTCCAGCTCCCAGTGCAAAAATGTCCAACCATTTTCTACTAAACAGGTTTTTGGCTTTCAGGTTTCCAAGAAACAAGGCAAATATATCCACCATATCCCTTGTCTGAGCCACTTGATTTTACTACAGCACTGGGGAGGTTCACAGCTCAGCAGAACAACAGTGTGCAGCGTGTGCCAGCAGATATGCAGGAAAATCATGTCTCTGCCCCCCCAGCCTGCAGTGTGCAGGGAAGAGAGGGAGAGGAAAGGGAAAGCGGAAAGATGTGCCTAAGCAGAGATTTAGCTGGGTTTTATGAGCCCAGTCATTCTTTCCTGCAGAAGAGTTCCAGTGAGACAAAATGCCTTGGGGTGAAGTTTGGAAGGGGATGTTATGGGTGAGGTAGGAGGGAAGAATGGTGGAAAAATAACAGTGGAAAGGAGAGAAGCAAGTGTGTGAAGGGGGAAAAAACTGATATAGAGAGGGAAGAGATCAGAAAAGGGGGAAAAACAACTCACATGAGAGGAGAGTGATGGTTGGTTGGTGGGGGGCTTGAAGTGAGGAGAGCAAAGCCTGGCATTTCAGAGCTGAGAGGGGGCAGGGGCCCAGAGCCATGTGTGTCCCCAGGGCTGCTGCTTTTCTTTGGGGGAGTCACCTGGTACTGGCCAGATTTCTATAGGAAAGAAGGGAAGGTAGGAACCAGAGGGCTGTACAAGGAGTAAAGGCTTTCAACTGAGAGGGGGCAGATTAGATGTCCAGAAGAAATTTTCCCCTGTGAGGGTGTTGAGGCCATGCCATAGGTTGTTCAAAGAGGTGATGGATGTCTGGAGGTGTTCAAGGCCAGTCTGGATGGGGCTTGGAGCAACCCGGTCTAGTGGAAGGTGTCCCTGCCCATGGCAGGGGGTTGGAATGGGATGAGCTTTAAGGTCCCGTCCAACCCTAGCCATTCTGTGAGTCTATGGCTTTTCACCCTTCCCATCTGCTGCTGGGGCAGTGTTGATTGCAGGGCTTTTGCCCCGGTGACAGACCAGCCATGGGGTGGTTGGGAGCTCTCAGTGGGAAGCAGAGCCTGGTGCATGGTGTGATTAAACTGGTAGCTGCAGCAAAAGCTGCACTTTTACCCCAGTGGAAATAGATCCACACAGATGCATTTCATTCTTCTGCTATTAAACGGGTAACAGGCTGAGCGAGCCAGGCGATCCTATTACATTTCAAAAGGTAGCTCTAAGAATTCATCTTCCCCACACTCTGCAGTCCCATATGTTGTGTGAAGGAGATGGCTTTACTGGAGCTACTATCTCCTATTGGCAAGATGGGTATATTCCAGGAAAGCTATTACGTGAAATAGCTAAGTCTGGTGCTGATGGTATTTTTCCTCCCCCTGAGCAAACTTTCTTTCTTATCTCTGGCTGTCTCATGTATTAGCACACATGAAAATTTTACTGATATGAATTATATAAATGCACTGGAGAGGCTGCTCAGCAGCAGCACAGAACAGGGAGGCTCTATTGTAACACCACAAAAGCACCTCATGGATGAATGAATATAACAGAACAGCAGAAAATCATTAACAGTTCACAGGCCAGCTAAGAGTGCTGACCATAATTTATTCATATTTGCTTATATTTCTCTTCTGATTCTGACAAGACATAAATTAGAAAACCTGATCAGCCATGTCATGATCTCAGGGAGAAGTGCAGCTTAGAAGTTGGTGGCAGAAGTGCCTTCTTTTCATCAATCCTCACTGTGTTCAGGAGGGTCACAGGCATCTTTGGTGAATCATATCCAAGTGGTGTAAGACGTCACCACCTCTGTGGTAGTAGCAGAAGGAAAAACCCAAGATCAGGTAGTCCCCAGACCTCCAGTGGCCTCCTTCATCAACTTGTTCATCCTGGTATGGCTTGGACACAGGAGAACAGTGGAGAAAGAAGCAGCCCTGGGTCTCACCAACACTAGGTCTCACCTGGAAAGTTGTTGAATCTCTCCCCAGCTGTCCCCAAGTCAGGTTCATTCAAACACCACACAGAGATGCCATTAAGTTCTGTTTCTCAGTAAATACTTCCCTCTTTGGGAGGAGACAGAGCCCACCCAAGTCTGGCCAGACTCTGCTCTGTGTTTGGCCATCTGAGTCAGAGACAAGAAAAAAAAAATCATTGTGTGCATGAAAGTCCTTTTTGTCTTGTCTGTGTGTGGGGGGCCCTTCCCGACATTTCGATGATCTTTTCTGTTTTCTTGCTGAAGTTCTCATGCCTGTGCCATGCCCAGTTGATAAGCTGGGACACTTCTGAGAAGCCTCACATGGAGACAGTCACATTCACTTTCTGCAGCATGGCACAAGGAAAACCTTTGCAGAAGATCTCCTGCTAGCAAGGGTTTTGGTTCCCAGTCTGGCTAAAACTACCAACATCTCATCCAAAAAAAAAAAAAAAAAAAAAAAAAAAAAAAAAAAAAAAAA
Organism: Anomalospiza imberbis; assembly: GCF_031753505.1. Classification (NCBI taxonomy): domain Eukaryota; kingdom Metazoa; phylum Chordata; class Aves; order Passeriformes; family Viduidae; genus Anomalospiza; species Anomalospiza imberbis. The sequence goes on along the minus strand of NC_089696.1, from coordinate 10,952,642 downwards.
GAGGAAGAAAAGGTGGCATGGCTCACTGAGCTCCACAGGGGAAAAAGGTGCATTTCCCATCTGTGGTCATTCCCCATGTAGGAGGACAGCTATGACATTTGAGTGATAAATATGTTATTAGTTCTGGGTCATGAAAATCAAAATACCAACCTATTTTCTCTGAATGTAGAGTGCCTTCCCAGGGCTTTTTTGTATTGACTGGACAATTCAGTTAGTTGGGTAAGACCACCATGGAGAATATGGCTGATATTTTAGGTGAGGATGCTGCTGTAAAATATTTAATGTTAACAAGCCTATGGCATCTTCTAACTTCCTAACTGAAACACTTCCATGTCTGCTGAAAGAAACAAGGGATAAGTGAAGTGAAATCTGAACTAAGGTTCAGAGTGGATTCATGATTACCTTACCCTTGGGTGAGATGGTCAGAGAAGGATGTTACTGTCAGTGACACTCTCCAGCTGACCTCTGCTCTGTTTTTGGAACCAAAGACAAAGCCAGAAAGAGAGAACCAGGAAGCCATCAGTGCTACGGCCCTGCCATAGGCACAAGCTGGGCAGGAGGAGGAGACCATGAGATGTGAAGGACAAGGAACACAAGCTGGTTGGTTCACATTTTAAACAGAACACAGCAGGCAAGATTCCCAGGGAGTTCAGTGTTTGGTTGGGGGATATGAGTTCCTATGAAAATATTTGTACTTATGCTGGTGCCTAAATCAGCCTCCTTTTCATCAGCAGATTGATAACCATAGAGGAACACCTGGAGATGTTTTCAGAGCCACTTTCCAGAATGGAAGGAAAGAACTCCCTGAGGGTGCAGGTCAACAGCTGCCTCTGCTGTTAAGGCCAGGATGAGACCAAGGCAAGGGAGTGAGAGATGCTGCTGAGATAAATCTTGGCTGCTGAGGTTGCTTTGGAGATAAACTGGCCTGTAGGGTCCCCATTGCTTTAGGTGGCTGATGACATGCCTTGGAGAGGCACAGCGAGTCGTCAGCCAGGTTCTCATGGACTTTGAAACCTGAGCCATGGCACAAAGACTTGGGCTGCTCTCAGCTGCTGATCATCTTTTCAGCAAGGCAGTCCTGATTTCCAGCCCTCTTTTGAAAATAGGTCTTGAGATCTGAGATTAACATTTCCCAAGATACCTAAATGGTTTAGGGGCCTATTTTCTGGTATTAACGTCTTTTAGCAACAACAGTTGTAGATTGGGTGATAGATTATTGTTTGTGATTAAGAAATTACCTAGCTAAATCCTACAAAAGGCTGTTTGGAATTACTTCTGAATTTCCTAGGGGTTCTGGTTCCTTATCCTCTGCGTGGGATCTGTGGTTCTCCATCCCTAGGGAACAGGCAACCACCCATCTTTTCTTGATGGCTATGTAGATAAGGTCCCAAATTTTTCTCCCTTGAAGTATGGGATCATGGCACGGAAGAGGCTGAGAACCACTGGTCTATATTTGAATTTCCTTTTTTATGCCAACCCTGTTATTATTCTCTTAATATACTGCAGTTTTGTCTTCCCAGGGGGATACTTCCTTTAAAATATTTCCTTATTTTTTTCTTCTTTGCATTTTTGAAATGAGATAATCTGATTGGACACAAACCTTTTTATTTTGTTTTATATAAACTGGCATTTTTAAAGCAAGATATTGCTACATTTTCTAGGACTTTATTGTATTTAGGTCTAATTGTTCTTCACTTAAATCCAAGGCTAAATTCCTGTTGACCCAATAAAAATAAGTTATACAAAGAAAAAAAAAATATTTGTAGGATTATGAAAAGAATGGATTATTACATAAGCTTTTTGTGTAATGGAAAGACATAATTAACCAATTGAACTGTGTTTGTGTGGCCTATTTATCTATCAGGTATTGTGGACGTTTCAATACATTTCCTCTCTTCATTTTTAATTCCCTGCTGAACCAATAATATTTCCAAAAATACTTAGGCAGAGGGTGAATTCATAGCTGTCCTACTAAGCGAGAGCTTGTCTGTATTTTTATGATCCACTCACAGTAGGAATGTTTGTATCATCTGAAAAAAAAAATTAAGAAAAAAAGATGCTGAAACGTATGCAGTTGTTCTCCTGCAATATCTGGGCCAGATATTGCAGCACAAATCACACCCAGAAACCTCCTGGGACAGGCAGGTGGAGGAGCAGGAAACCAAAGAGCAGCAGTACTGTGCTGTGCCGATAATGACAATCACTGTGAGGACCTCTGACATCACCAGTCACTCCCAAACATGCAGTTAATAAATATCTGTGATGAAATTATTGCTGAGTCACTGCTCGAGCACGTCCCCTTTGGCCTCTTCAGGGCAAGCTGGAGCTGATCTTGGCCATGCAGATGTTGGTCTAAACCAGTTTGCCATTAAGCAGATTGCCATAACTGAATTCCTTGTGGGAGGGTACTCAGAGACAAACTTTGGCTTCAGTGACTGCATCAGGCATTTACTGTGTGGCTGTAGGTGCTGCCAAGCTGGTTTGTACTTTTAACCAGAGGGGGATTAGAGGGAGCTGGGAATAAAACCTTTGGAAAGGTGAGGAACAGGTATCCATTTTCCATTGCAGGGTAATTAATTAGGACACTGATAAATTCTCTCTCTCCCACTTGTCATTCAGGCCTGTTATAGGGGTGAGGAGCTGTCACCTCCAAGGCTCAGTGGGTCCCTGCCTTTTGTGCCTGTGAGCTGCCCTGCCATGAGTAGTTACTAGTGAGAGCACTGAGTGGGTAATGGTGAGAGCAACGAGCAGACTTCAGATGGTTGCAGCCCAAAATGCAGCCCTTGCCCCAGAGATGCTGTGTTGCAAAGGAGACACCACATTGCTCAATGTCCTTGGTGACTGTCGGCTTTCAGAGCGTTGTAGCAATAATCAGTGTTTGGAGGCAGCTGGCTGAGAGCTGATTTACCCTTCCCATGTGTGGGGATAGGTCTGCCTGTGTCTTTTGTTCTAATTTTTCATTTTTCTCTGGCAATGTCAGCCACATTTGGATGACCAGGATGCAACTTGACTGTGTAGCCCTAAGGACAGAGCTGCTTTTGACTCAGGGCCAGACATTTCTGATTTTATTTTATTTTTCCAGGACTGACACTGTAAGAAGTTAGCATGAAGCAAAGTCATGTCACTGGTTCACTGCATTCCCAGTAAGTTCTTCAAGCAGGCTTTGTCTGTTTCTCATGGAGGTGCTCACACACACAAGAACATTAAGTTTCGAGGTGCCAACACTGAAACTTTTCCAAAGCATCTGTCAATCCTTTTGTCCTCCTCCCTTCTCCCACCCCTCACCATTCCTTAAGCCTCCAGAGAAATGATGCAGTGAAAGTTTGCACAGAAAACAAGGAAGGAGCTGTAGACAATGCTTTCACCTGCTGTGATGTGCACAATAGCCGGAGGCTGAAAAACCTCTCTTCGTTCTTCTAGGAGGAGAGTCTCATGTGAGCTCTCAAAATAGGGCCAGAGCAAGCCAGAGTTGAATTTCATCCAGCCCCACTCTCTGCTGGAGAAGGAAAATCTTGATATTATTAACGTAAGAGGTGAGGTTAGCTCAGGAATCTGTGCCAGAAGGGGCTGAAATCCCTGCTGTACGTTTTGGAGAGCTGGAGCCTGATGGTTACAGGCCGGGGTAGGTGCCCAGTTCTGTGGAGTTTCAGCTGGAACCAAATGGTTGATGTGCCCTTGAAAATCCCAGCCTGCAATTCCTCCCCTCTGCAGTTACAACAGCACAAAGACAATGTGGTAATGTCTGCTGTGTTACAGAATCCCTTTATCTGGGAAAAAAAAAAAAGTCCTGTCAGACTAATCAGGGAATTAGCAGTATTACAAAAGTGCTCCTCACAAATGCTAAAATACAGACATGACTCAGATTAATTTTCAGTTCAGGAAACTTATCTTTCTAGTGTGCAGCACCAGTCTGTATGAGAGGATTCTGGCTTTAATATGGATTTGTTTGGTGGCACTTGGCAGAGAAACAGAGAGCTTTAAAAAAAATTATTATTATTTCAAAATCTACTGGAAAGGATTTAGCAGCCATTTGGAAACATTGTATTTTCTCTGTTTTGGGGAGCTTTTTGACCTTTCTTAAAGAATTTAATTACCCAGAATTGTCACATCTGATTTCTTTAAATACCCATAAGAGGAAAAACTCACAAAGCAAACGAAAGGTTGGTGAACTTTGCTTCATTTTGCTCACAATGCGAACTTTCAAATGATTGGAAAATTATTTCCTTCTATTTTGAATGATAGAAGTTAAAGATAGGAATGACCTATTAGATCACTGCGAGCATTTCCTTGACAATTGCAGTTCTGTTTCATTAGTGGGAAGAAAGGAGCACAAATTTCACCGACTGAGCAGCTCCAAGGGCCAGCAGTGGGGTGTGGAGACCCTCATGGTGAGGAAGACCTGAGCCAAGTCAGCAGGGGCCGGATGCCTTCAGCAGTTTGGTGGCCTCGTGAGATGAATGAGCTGCGTCCGTCCGACGTGGAAGGCCCGGGGATGAATAGCACAAAAAGCACAGCTATGACTGCTCCATTTATTGGCCGTTTTGGCAGCATGGCTGAATAGCAAATGGATGTGGAAAACTGCTCGGAAACTCCCAAACAGGGACCTAGCTATGTGGGGGAACCTGCACTTCCTTCACCCTTTGACATTTTATTATTAACTACTAATTTTGCAATCCATAGCCCATTTGAGGAGCACAAAGAGAGCCAGCTTAGCACAACAATCATCTTCTTGCTTAAAAGCACCCATCTATGCTCCAGTGCTCACATGACAAAATTTGTTTTCCACAATGTTTCCTGGGCATGGCTTAACTGCAGTAATTTTTAAATAGGTTTCTTTTTTCCCTTTCTTTCCCTAAACCAGTATTACACTAGTAGGATGTATTTCAGATGGCAGGAAAAGACTTTTTCTTGTCCGGCTTGGAAGTAATCGTGGAAAAGTCTCTTATTCTATCTCAAATGGAACAAATTGTTTGGAGCTCCTGCCCACTGGCTCTGCAGTAGCTCCTTGGGACAATCTCATCCAGTTCGAGGATTTTCCATGGCCACTCTGCCCTGGAGCTTAAAGGTCCTTGAGCAGTGCCAGAGAGTTTTTTTCTCTACATCTCCAGAGGGTGACAGACACAATTACTGCTGTTCCAGCTGAAATTTATCTTGAATCTTTGTGGCACTTTATTGACTTTGGCTGAGGGTGGCTCAGAGCTCCCGTGCAGCAGGGTGATGGATGAGGCACACGCTGCAGTTTGTCATTCCAGGGCTCTCCCAGAGCTATGATGGCACCTCCCAGTAAGCTGAGAGTTGGGTATTCAAACACTGTTCATGTTCATCTTCAGAAAGCTGAGCTGCATCCCACCAGCAGAGATCTACCTCTTCTTCACGTGGATCCAGAATAAAATCCTCTTCTTTCAGGAGCTTGGAGAGCAGTCAGACCCTGTCACAAGTGTGCCAGGGGTAGGGAGAATTTAATGAGAGTCAAGCTGTCATAATGTCCTGGTTCCTGCCAATGGCAGGGGTTGCAGAAGCTGCTGGTTCCTTATCAGAGACATGAGTGTGCTATTATTGTAAAATGTAGGTGAACCCAGTGGGAAGAAACGATGATGTCTAACACAAGTTTAGAAGGTTGAATGATTTCTTTATTATAACTATGCTATAATACATTAATATATTATATAAAGGAAGATACTAAAATTACATACCTACTTTCTCTAATTACTATATCTAATACTAACTACTTGTGACCCTGTTCGTGAGAGTCCAGACACAAGTGGATCTGATAGGCAATCAGGCCTAAACAATCTTCACTAGAATCTAATCAAGCAATTACCTCAGGTAAACAATTCTCCAAGCACACTCCACATGAGAAAAACAAGGAGCAGAAATAGAAATTGTTTTCTCTTTCTTTCTCTCTGTGCACCTCTATGAAAAATCTTGAGGGAGAAAGAAATATGCTACCATATGCTATGCAGAGTTTGGATATGTAATACAGCTTTAGAGGATCACATCTGGAATGGAGTCAGATCTGGAGAGGCTGAGGTTGTTTGGGCATCATTTTGCCACTGGGAATGTCCTGTCAGGTTAAATCCAGGTGTGTGGTCCCACACTGCATCTGCAAACACCGAAGAAAGAAGTGGTAAAAGGGGGAATTCTGCTGAGGGCTGGGCATGGAGGAGAATGGAGGAGGATGGTGTCCAACTGCTGTGTCCTCACCCAAGTGATCCCGTAAACAGGACTCGACCACCCTGGCTCCACACATCCCTCACATGCCCTCCTCTGTGGGGCTTCACTTTCTAAAAGTGGTCTTTCCTCGGTGGCTGCCGCTTTGGTGTCACTGCTGGCTCTAAGTGGGGCAGTTCCCTGTGCTCCACAAGGTCCAGAAGTTTTGCACTTCCCAGGTTCTCCTCCATGACAGCCAAATCCAGCTCCTGGTTGAAAGATGAAGTAGATTCCCATGTGCTGAACCCTGTGGGAGCTGCAGAGCTACAGGGCTTGAGTCACACAGTGCTGGGAAGTCCAGCCTCCTGCTGTCTCAGGTATCAGACCCTGTAGTCCCTCACTGATTTTAGATATTAATTTCTGTCTGTCCCCTCTGCCTCTGTCTCTCTTGAGTGCGGCACTGGAGAAATCCAAGCAGATGCTGTTACAAGGCAGGAAGCTGAGCTCCTCTGAAGCTTTGGCTCTTGTGGGGTATCAGTCCAGGTTTGTCCTGAGGCTGGGAAGACAAGTCCACGTGTTACCTGGAGCACCTGACAGTTTTGTTGTGGGGCAAATGGAGGGGATTTGTTTCCATGTCTGTAATGTCTCCTTAAAAGCTTCAGATGGAAGAAACAAACCTAAAAGGAGAACAAGCCCTGTGAGCCTGTGTGTGCCTATTTCTATGCCTGAATAGAAGTACCCAGTGACTTTTGAGATGCCTTTGAAACTTCGGCCAAACTATTTCTTAAAAGGCCTTATAAAGAGTGCAGTTTGACTTGGTTTTCCCCCCATGGTCTTAGCTACAGAATATTTAATTCTCTTGAAACAGGTAGTTTGTTTAAATCCTTCTGTATTTGTGGAATTTTACTGGAGAAATCCCTCTCTTTTCTAGATTTTGAGAATGCTGTTCTCTAATAAACTGCAGCTATATTATCTCAGCACTGTATTTTCTCCTTGTTATTCTTTGCTCTGACACAAGTTGTCCTGACACAAGGCACAGTTTGAGCTCTCTTGCTTTCCCTCTGTTTCCCAGTGTTTCTTTTGAAATTATATGCAAGAGCACACATTCCACCTTGGCATTTGGCAGCCCCTTCCCCTCTTATCTTCTATTCATGAGCTTTTAGAAATGTCCTGCAGTAGCCTTGCCTGGCTGCTGGGTGTCTAAGGCTTTTAATAGTTCTGCTAAGTTTAATTGTACTTGATTTTTCTGCTTCATTTTTATATGCATGCCGGACAGCTCATCCCCTCAAGAATGTCCTGAAGGCATCCTCTGCCATAATAAATAACAGAAGTGATAGTTAAAGTATACATGTATAAATAAAGTTTGCTCTGGTGTGTGAGCTCGCCTAGCAAAATGAAAATGTGACTGAAGGCTGCACCTCTACATTCAAATCCTTGCTGTACAGTGAAATGAACTGGAATGTGCTACAGTGATTTTCTTTGATAATGTCTGGCTTATAATTTACTTTTGGCTGAAGCAACCAGTGAGGGAAATCCATTTGAATAGCTTTGTAAGAACGCTTTCTTTTTCTGGTGCTGCAGGCTGCAACTTTCACACTCTGAGGCTAAATCCCTTTCGCATCGTCCAGGTCCTGGGGAGAGACATTTATTTAAAAGTAGCTGAAATGAAGCACAGAAACAAACTGTAAGTGATTTTTGGCATTACAAGTGCAGTGACTGTAAAGCAGTGGCTGGGCTCCATACTTTAATAGGCTTTAACATATCAATTATAGTGCTGAGTAGTAATTAGGGCTATAGAGCAAAATGCAGAGTGACCTCTAAACTGTTCCAAAGCTGTGGGAACTGGTGGGAAGGGGGATTTGGGAGCAGACTGAATTCTGGTAATCATACCTCAGGGTACAAAAGAGCAAATGTGACTATTAAAAGTTGAATTTTGTTTCAGCAACGCAGGCAAGCCTTGCCTACCCTCTGAAGGTGAATCTTCCCACAGCATGGAGCTAAGTGGGCTGAGCAGTGGCTAAGTCCTCTGAGACCATGGGCAGCAGCATGCTGGTCCTGCCAGGCTGCCCACTCCATTAAATAAGTTGTGTCTAAAATCCCTGCACTGCTCTGCTCTGCTCAGCTGCTCGGGAGCCTCTCAGGAGGAGGGTGAAAGCTGAGAGCTGGGGAATGCTGCTTCTCCTTTCAGTGTGGCCTAAAGACACCCCCAAAAATTCCATGCTACAAAGGGGATGCCTGGCTTCCAGCTATACTCCTTCCACCCTGCACTCAGATGGTGCAAATAGGCTTCTCCTGGCTTAGAAAGGGCACTCCAAAATTTTGGAGGACAGAGGCACTGAACCTCCTTCCCAGTAATAATAATAATAAAAATAATAGCAAGAGCAATGCAAACCACAAAATTACAACTTTTCTTCCCTTACTGGTTATTTGCTGCTCGAATTGCCCTGGAGACAGAGTGAAATGTCCAGGGGTACTGTGGATGTTTGGTTGTAGGGATGGCAACCTATATCCACATGTGCCTCGTTGGTCCCATAAACCTGAATGAGCCAAGCCCCAAACCTCCTCTTGTTTTCAGGGTGGAGTTAAAGCCACAAAATACTTCTGCAATGTTTGTAGCCAATGATCAATTGTAAGCTAAAGAAATATTTATTTTAAAGCGTAAACTGAGCAGCGTGAATTTCTTTGCCCAGGATATTCCTCTTGATGTTACTATTTAGATATGCCTAAGTTCATTGGTATAAATAGGGTGCAGTTGTCATCACATTTAACTATAAAAAGCCCTCCTCAGCTGACAGTATAGGTATCATAAAGTCACCTCACCCCCTACTAAGCAATTTTCACTTGAGCCATATGCAAGCCTCTGAATGACAATTCTGCCTTTCTAGCCTTGGCTGGCATATAATTTAAGAGAAAGGGAAGGATTTCAGAAACAAAGATTTGTAGGCTTGACACAGCACCAATGAATCATATACTTGAAAACTTTATCCACCATAGCTGAAAACAAAAATCACATACAAGCCAAAAATGCAAAGTGGGCCCCATGGATGTGACATGGCTTGGCTCACCTCCAGGAGGCTTCAGTAATCTTCTAGCATGGTTGGAAACATGCCAGCAAGTGTCCTTCACCAGGGTGGAGGGAGTGAAACGTTCACAAGAGCTAATTTCTTCATGTGAGATCCCACAGAGAGAAATGGCTGCTCTACCCTCGTGAAGAGCAAGATGAAAGTTTACCCCATTTTAGGACTTGGTTTTGTCTATCCAGTAAAGTACTTACATGGGCTCCATGCTGTCCTGCTCAGGCCAGTCGTGGTCTTTAACACATTTATTTTTGTGGGTAGAGGAAGGGCTGATATTTGTGCTTCAGTTGGGGAAGGCATGAATGGCAATGCAGTGTTCCACCCCACACTGAGAGAATGGAAATTAGCACTGCTTGTCTCAGCAGCAGAGCGAGTCAGGAGGAGCTTTACTTGAGCATGAAAATCTAGAGAGAGGAGAGTCAGTCTGTGCGAGGTAGGGAGAACTGCCAAGACTCAACTGGATAAGTAACACGCAGTAAATGCTTAGAGTCACCTTGCCAGACAAATATTTGCCTTTCACTTTGAATGAAGACCAAATCGTGTTCTAACTAGTAGGACCAAGAAATTCCACGCATTTTAGTAGGTTGAGTGTCCTACAGAAACTCCCATGGTAAGTGTATGAGGGCAGACTTTGGGGGATTGCTGGACAGACAGGAGGGAAAAAAACCCACTTGGGAAGATAGTGTAGGAAAAATATCAGAGGGAATGCTGGAAACTGGGAACACGGTGGAAAAAAGATTTGTAAATGAAGGTGGCTAAATACACCACCACATTCAGTGGATAGTCTTCATATTTATGGTGGTCAGAGGGGTGGAATCCAGGAGCTGAAGTGGTCAAAATCTCTGGGGAAACACTGGAGACAAAACTATGTCTCCTCCCTAAATCAGATTATCTATGAAAAATATGTTATGGAAAGAATTAAAATCTAGAGTAAAGACCACAGTCCCTGGGAATTTCCAGTCATTTCTAACAACCATGTAAACTTCCCTCTCTTGTTCAGTGAACCAAATGCAGAAGACAATAGCAGACAAAAGATAGCAGTAGAATTGTCCTCTTTGTGACAGATGTGGCCTTGGTATCATTATTTAAGGACTACTCTTATAGGCAATCTTCATTGTTCTCTGGCCATTTACTCTGTCTAGTGTAATAGCCTTTTATGAACAATTTTTGGAAATAACTGATTTTATCAGCTGTTACTACGTTGTTACTACGTTAGTAGCTCTGTTTGGACTTTGGTGAATCTATCAGTTTTAATGAAAATAATAAAAATAAAGAAGGAAGGCTGAGATGGACCAGCTCTTTGATCACTGGGCTGTGCAAGAGCAGAATTCAGACACTGCTTGTGACCCCTCTAAGTGCAGACTACACTTCCACTTTTTTTTTTTTGTGTTTTTTTTTTTTTTTTTTTTTAACTTTAAAGTGAGCCAGAAGTGACACCTTTACAATTTCCCTTGGGAAACCTGGGATCCAGAGCTCTCTGCATTCAGTAAGAATCTTTCCATTGACTTTGATGTCCTTTGGACTAGAACTTATATTTCCATGGCATTTCTGGGACGTGTGTCTGAAATTCACTTGCTTCCCTCGCTCTTTCTCATATGCATCGTTCTGGCCAACACATCTCCTGCCATAAATACAGCCCAGAGCACGCTCAGGAGTCCTCCAGTTTTCAGTCAGTAGCAAACACTGTCTGATACCTGTCTGATTTTCCTTTCTAGCTTCATCTCATTCCAGCTCTTTGTATCCCCTTGGGCCCCTGTGGTTCCTCTCCATTCCAGCACCTTTGCAGTCATGTTTTGTGACCTTGTATCATGTATGTAAACATGGAAAAGCTCAATTAAAATGAACAAATGTATCAAAGTATATAATCTATATACAATCTAAGTACTTATGTACCTTTCAAAGGCATATCAGAAGCACCTGAATAAAGCCCTGTTTAGCAACTATTAATTAAGTGATGTTTATACAATGCTTTGAACATGTAAAATGGTGAGAGCTTCTGAGTATATCATGAACATCGTTATCACTGGTATACAAAAATCAGGAATGTACTGAACTTCTCTTAATCCCACCCAATTACCAAAGACTTTGTGAGTAGAAGAGAATCAGCCTTGACAAACTAACAGATAGTCTTTCTTCCAGCTGGGCTGTCCTTTTGTCTCCAGAAAATGGTATAAATTGTAACTTCTTTTACCCATCTTGTTTATTTAAGCACATTTGTCAAAGCCTACTGCAGAATGGTTACTCCAGCTTAAAGAAATCCTTCCGGGTCAGAAAGTCCTTTGGATGTCTCACATCCAACTGCTCTCCCTTCCCATTCCTCTCTTTTAAGTCCTTGAAAGTCTGTCAAAGTCTGGGCTGAATTCCTGGAGCCAGTTGGAGTGTAGCTCTCCTTTTGTTTCCCACTGCCAACTGCAGAAAGCTACGTTCACGGGGTTTTGTAGTCACCAGCTTTAAAATCCCTAAGTCCCATTGCTTCCTTTGAATGGACAGATGCAAAGCAATGCTTTAAACCTAGGAATGACTTTACAGAGCTTTTCACTTGCCGTGTTGGATGGGCTGCTGTGCTGTCTCTGATTTCAAGGAAGAATGCCTTAAGCAGCCTGTCTGTTTCTTAAGACTATCAGAGGTAAGGCTAAAACTTGCAAAATAACATCTGGAAAATCCAGATCGTTCTCTAGTATAGAATCATCCTTGAGGTCTGAGGGCTATAAATATAGTTCTATCAATGTAATTAATTCAGCTTAAAGGGATGTCTTCCATTTTTAAGGTATATAAATTTAAGCATGGTTTAAATGGAAAACTGCTGCAAGTGCTGTAGGGCTGCTGAGTTTTACTGCACTTGAAGGTACAAGATGTTTGGGTAATTTTTGTCCTCTTACTATTCATCAGTGAATTAATTTACTGTTCTGCTTACGGATAGAAGTACAATCTAATTCATTAATCATATTGAGATTTTTAAACCTGCACTAGTCTGTTATGACTTGTTCTTCATAAGGCTGAAAAATATTTCTTTCATCAGAATGGCTTAATGCCTATAAACATGTCCTAATTATATTTTCCTGGAATTAATCAAGTTCATTATGTTAAGTTTGGGATCTACATCTGAAGTGAATCTGAATTGTGAGCATCTGCCACATTCCCTTCAGACATTACTGATAAGAATAGTGGTGTGGGATTTTCAGAAATACTCAGCTTTGGCCTAATCCTGTTCCTCATAATGTCAGTTGGAGTTTTACCATTCTTTCCGTGGTGTGGATTTCAGTCAAACCCAAGCAATTCTCAAAACCTTACAGTTTTGACAAATTTTTCAAACAACTTGAGAGAAGAAGTCTGCACAAGGTGTCACTTCATTTGGGAGGAGGCGTAGTTATCCCTGTTTGGTTGTTGGTTTGGGTTTTTTCCCTGTATTTTTCCCCCTAAAATAGATGTTTGCTAAGCATTTTGGATGAAAAGTGATTAAACAATTTGCTGTCAGAGACTTGGGGTTTTTTTGCATGAGAAAATCCTTCAGAAACCTACAGAATCCCTCAAAATTACTCAAAAAGTTAATGGGCTTATACAAAGAAGCTCCGCTTATACAGAAACCAAGACATTCTCTTTGATTTAAGGCCCTCTGAAAGGGTGATCTTTATCTCATTAGTTCAACCACAGTTGTTTCCATTGCAGTTTATTCACAAGAACCAAATCTTGAGGTCCTTAATTCAGTTTGGTCAGGTCAAAGAAAGCTTTTTCCTGAGTAATGGTCCCAGGATACGATTAATTTCTGATTCCTGATCTTCCCATTGAAGATAAATGAAATCATGCTTTCAGAACTGTTTGATATTGAGGATTGTAAAAAAGGAAAGGGCTGAAAAATGAAGGAGAAAACTCTTTATCCACCAACCCATCATCAGTGTTATCAAAGTCCATATTTTAGCAAGCCCAGCCTTCTGAGGTGGTCAGGCAATGTCCAGAAACACAGTACCTACCAATTCAATCGTTTCTTACCCTTGGTTCTATTTGGTTCAGGTGCTGTGGAGTCAGCAGGGGAATGGGATGCAAGGGGGTGCAATTCTGAGATGTCAAGGAGCCAAAAAATTCCCTCTGACAATTGTGCCTGTCAACATTTACGAATCTTGCTAATTGAAGGCCCCCTCACTGAGATCACAGCCTGCCACAGTAGCAGGTACATGGGGTGGGTTTGCTCTCCCTCCTCTGTCTCAGAATTGTCTGTCTGGCTGCAGGTGGGTGTCTAGACTTCCATCATAACCTGTGGAGTTATCCCTGCTCCCAGGAGCCAGCTCACCGTATCCAACCTGCAACCATGTGATGAATCACCCTCTGGCTGTGCTTGCCTCTCTCTGCTGATGACAGGGAAAGCCCAGATGGGTGACACCCATTCTTGTGTTCAGAAATTGAAGTTGGATGAGATGGATCCCACCCACATTGCTCACACACTGCTAATTGCAGTGTCAAAAGATCTTAAGCGTATTTTAAAATACACATATTTAAAATAGCCAGTTCTGGCACTGCAGGGTGGGCAACGTGATGTGGGAGGTAGGCTTGGGCACCTGGCCTGAATCCAGCAGTTGTTGTTGTGGGTAACAGTGAGAATGTCCAGCTGACCTTCCTCAAAGTCAACACAACCACCTGAGCAGGAGCTGTGCAGCTTGTGGAGCTGCGGGGGCCTTAGAGGGACCACTCCTCACAGCCATGGAGGAGAGGGACAGCCAGCGGGAGGAGAGAAGCAAAAAGCTCATCCACGTGGAGGTGACAGTGGCAGCAGAGCCAAACCCCTCAGCTGTAACCACCAGAAAAGGCTTTGCCTAAGTGGCAAGACAGTTTCAACCAAACCCAAGAGCTCCAGGACGAAAACTCTCGTCTTGATCTTCCCAATGTCTGTCTTAAAAGTGACTTGGCTGCAAACAACTTCTACAGCTGATGCATGATTAAAAAGCCATTTTCATTCATTGCACAGGCAGTGCACAGATCTCTCAAATGTCCATTTGTTGCATACTATCACCAACAGACCATTAAACTTGGCCCTGGGCTGTACTTCTGTGTCTGCCTTTTAGTTAAGCACATGCGTTTCATCTGTCAATAATTACAAGGAATTGAATCTTGGCTCTTTTTTTCTGGGAACTGCCCTGCTGCTGGAAAAAAGCTAACAGAAACATACTAGCGCAGAGTTTTCAACATTGTGACACTGCTTGGCATGAGAGATGGCTCCTTGTGACAAGTTAAATGCTAATTTTTATTGAAGGTAACAGTAAAATGGGAAATTGGTCTCTGCACTTCACTTAGGCAAGAAATTAGGAAGAAATCTGCCAGCAATTGCTGTTTCAACATTATAAACTTTGCTTTACAACATTCTGCTGGGCCAGAGAAAACCCTCTGACTATTGGAAATCCATGTGGACTGCTGATTACTGGGGAAAATATGTTATTTTCTCCCCTCCACACAGAGACAAATACACAATTCCTGTGGGGAGCTGAGGCAGTTTTTATCACAGCCATTGCCGTGGGGCAGTGCAGTAAGCCTGTGCCCAAGATTTTAATCAATCAGTGGCAATTCTTTCTGCAGTAGAATAAAGTTTAAAGGCACAGTCAGCACCAAGGAGTTTGGTAGCTGTGGCTGACCCAATGTCCTTGGAAATCAGTGACCATGGGTTGACCTGTGTGCTGGGGGGTGTGGCTGCTCAAAAAACCCCAGGAATACTCATCCAAATTCTGCCAGTCTAATGCCCAAACACTTACTTTACTTTGCATTTTGGTAATTTGCAGTGAATATTCATATCTCATGTGGCAGGTGTCCAAATACATGAGATGAGCTTAGAGAATGGAGACAAGAAATACAGGGTGCAAAATATGGGGTTTCTTTTAATCAGCTTCTGGGTTGTTAGAAACATTGTTCAGGTTTTTCTTCATAGGCGCCAGGAGTTAAAAACTTACAATTTCTTCTATTTTAAGGAAAAGCCTGAACCTCATGCAATCCCTTGTCTCCAGGGAGACCATTTAAGAAAAACAAAATACTAAGAGATGAGGAACAACTCAGAATAGTTAGAAGCAATGTATTTGCATTAGAAATATTGATTGGTTTTTTTGGAATTTAATTTTCTGCTCAGCACTCCAAAGGCCTGAGGTACTGGAAAGTGCTCTATTATTCATTTTATCTATAAAGTTCTCCCCCTCAACACATCCTGTAAAAGCATTCAGGGTGTTGCATGGTAATTAAAAGGTGATATTAATATTTCCTGACAAGTACTATAAAACATCTTCAATTAGCTTCCTGTAACTATCACACACATAGGAAAAGAAGAATAATATATAATAAGAAGAGAAAAAAATTATGAGGAAGGTGTTTCCTCTGACTTTCTGCTTGGGTGTTTTTTCCACAAAACAAAAAGTAAATAATCTTTGTTTTCCCGTCTGCTTTCCCAGTTAGACCAAGATAGCTAAAATCCCCAGATGCTGATGTTTTTCAGGCTTGTTTCCCACTTGGAGCCTCATGGGCAAATTACTCTGTCATACAAAGATTTCCTGTAAGAAAATAGGGGAATTTATTCCTCAGAGTTCAGATTTCTCCAGCCTTTGTGCTGTCCCAGCCACTGGCATCAGCGACACCTGATTTGAAGTGCAGCAGTAATTTTTTGTGCTTCTGTTGTGACATTTTGTAATGTGGGCTGTAGGCAGGGTCACTTGGCAGATGTTTGCATCACTTGTCCTTCCTGGAAGGGAGAGAGAGATGTCTCCAAGGGCAGTGCTCTATGCAAAGAATATGGTTATAAATCAAGGTACCAAACTGGTAAAAAATCCATTCTTCCACAAAGATTCTAGGGCTGTACAGTGCCATTGAAGGTGATTTTTTTTTGCTGTGGGATTTGAAATTCTGAATTTTCTTTGAGTTTCCTGCTTGTCTTGTTGCCCCTTGGTATTTTTTTTCCCCTACAAGGAGTTGGGTATCTGCAGCCTCCTCTGTCCTGGTCTCTTCCATGGGACCTGCATGACATCTGTCTGTCAGAAATTTGTAGGCAGAATGACACCAAGATTAGAAAAAGAACTGAAAGACATCTCATCTTAACAGATCCAGGAGAGGTTTGAGTACAGATAGAGATGTGTGTAAACCTGGACCACACATAAATATATAGACCCACCCTGAGCTGTTGTTTTTGCTCTGCTGTTCAGAACATAGTTAAGATCTCACTTTAATCAGCATGAAGTGGAACAGGGTATTTAGAAAGCAGGAGATATAGCTCAGAGTATATTATAGATATGAATGTTTCACTGGGCTAATTTTACCATATCAAACCAACCTTTCCTAATGCAGCACTGTGCTCCAAACAGCATCCATTAATTGCAAGAGAAGCTGGACATTGAAATAAATTCAGGGCATTTATTTAAGTGCTGAAACTGTTACAGGATTTTTTACATACAAAGGTACAAAAGAAGAACTACAGGGTTGGATGCTCACATCAATTCAATGTGAATCTGACAGTGGTTGGTAGAAAAAGCTTCAGAGTGATGTGAGGGATCCAAACAGAGGCTGCTGTGAGGTTATCTGCACTCTCTCATCATTTCCTTGTATGTTGCACCTTTATTTCTAGCCGTAAGAAATTGGCTCAAGCCCTAGAGAAGGATGATGAGCAAGCATGCCATAATTTTCCCTCTTGGTATTCTTTTTGTCGCTCTCTGCATATCCTCAGAAGTATTCAACCTCTTGTTTGATACTGTTAAGCCCTGTGTGGCTTTTCTGTGGTGGTGATGTGCATAAATTCATTGCACCTGCATTTAATCCACGTTCCCTTTTATTGGTTTTGGATCTGTTGCATTTCCTCTGCACTTAATGTCACCTTGTTCTGTAGCAGCAGTGCGGAGGGCAGAGCACCTGCCCTGAGCCCTGGGAATTTCACAGATGCCAGAGATACCCACCCAGGATTGTTTCTAATCTTCCCAGTCTCTTTTATTCACCTGGGATTTTCAGCCATCCCTTGAACATTGTTTTCCTTTGAACATTGTCTTCCCTCCCACCACCCTTCCCCAAATCCCTCTTTCTCTCAGGCTTAATTCTGTGCTTTGGGTTTGTGCTCTGCCATGATTCATGTGTCAAGCCCAACTCCACGCTCAGCAGGTCAGTAAAGCACTTAGGCCCATGGTAATCTTTAAACTCAGAACATGCTGAAGTGCTCCACTTAACAGAGATCAGATCATTCATGTGCCTAAAGATAAGCATTTGCTTAAGTACTTTGCTGAATTCAGGCCTAAACACACACATTAAATTCATCAGCTAGGACTCCTGACAAATTTTGCCACAAAGGTGCCTATCTCTTGCCATGGACTATAAAGGGAGACTAGATGACTAGTTTAAACTAGATAGCTAATCTTTAGACAGCTAAAATGAGGTGAGAGGAATCCCACCCTCTGTACCTATCTATGGTGTCAGGCACTGATCTCTGTTGGGGGCCCTCCATTCTACTGAGAGGCAATTAATGAGAACCAAAATTGGGGATGGGCCCAAAAGGTGATGGGGAGGGAATTTCTGGGTCCCTGCCTCCAGCAGAGCAGCACCCAGGTGCAGCAGGTTGGAAAGTTAATGGTTTATTTCATTCTCAGACGTGAATTTTGCCCTGCAACAACAACTGGGCAGGTTTTAAATGATCCCTTGTCAGAGATGAGATTTTGAAGTCTGTCTGCTTTGAAGTGAGCTACGTGGCTGTCCTGCTGAAAAATTCCCCAGGAAACCTTCAGCCTTGACCTAATGGTTCAAAGTTACAGAGATTGAGCTGAAACGTGACTTTAATGTTATCTGGGCTTTTTGTTTCAGTTTTGATCATTAAACTCGGGGGTGCCACATAGCCAGGAGTGATATTGGGTTTCTGCCAGACCTGCCAATGGCACGAACACTCGAGCCATTACGTACACAGTAACCCAAGAGTGCTGTAAATGCTCATGTGCCTGCAGAGTTGCCATGTCCCTAATGTGAAGTGCAAGTGAGAGCTGTCAGCTGCACACTAAAATGTCCCTGTGTGGAATAGCCTGGCTTCACAGTAAACAAGGTTTGCACCTTGAGGCCCAGGCTGAGGGTCTGGAGTAGCTGATGGAAATATTATGTCCATATCTGCCCTCTCTGGCTGTAGGATGATACATTAAGCTCATGAAGCTGCTGAATTGGTGTCTGCTTCTGTTATTTTTTTCCCCCATTTCATGAGATCAAAGGAAATTAAAAAAAAAAAAATCCAAACCCAAACCAAGACATGGTGTGTGTCTCCCTGCCTGGCCTCTGTCATTTTGATACCATTTTCTTTGGGAAATTTATGGTAGCCCAAGCCTTGATTACCAAATCATAGTTTTGCCTAGCTTGGTCTGCTTGACCATGAGCACAAGAGGCTAATTCTTGTGTAAGAAAGAAATTTCTGAAGATATTGCCATTATTCTGCTGAGTTACTTTTTGAGGAATGACATGCTTTTAAGCTTGCAGTGATGTGACCAGTTCCTTCATCTGGGGCTGCTCACCAGCTCACCTTTCAGAAGGACTGTGAATCCCTGGGCTATCACCAGGCACACAACCAAAGCCAAGGCTTTTCAGCCATGCTGAGAGGGGTCAAATCCAAATCTGTCTGACACAGGGACAGAGGAGGAGCCCTCCCTGCATGGCAGCTCCTGTGCTACGCATACCCTGTGTGCAAAGTCTCTGTCATTGGAGTTCGCCAAAAGTTTTTAGTCTCTCTTCCTCTTTCCTTTACTCATTCCCTCCTGTCTGTGTGCCTCTGTTCTTTGTATTCACTTCCCACGTTTGTCCTCCAAACCAGGAGGCTCTAAACAAAGCAGGCTCCAAACAGGAGCCTTTCTTCTGTGAGCAACAGTAGCATCCCAAATCTAGAGAGGATGCTCTTCACTCTGCTCATCCTGGGCAGAGAACCTCCCCACATCTCTGGCTGGTTACCTCCACAGAACACAACAGCACTCTCAGCTTGGATCTGAGATAGCATTTTGACCTCCAGGAAACTCTGCTCTTCTTATGTGATACTCAGTGCTCCCCAGCTAAATGTCACTAATAATAGTGGCAGTCCTTGGAGTGGAAAGACTTGGGGTTTCCACCATGCAGTGGTTCATTTAAAAATAAAAATGAATCAGAAGCTCACACTTTTCAAAGCCAAGAACATTATGTTGGCACTGGTGCCTCAGAGGGGAATTAGGAAAGTCTCTCCTGGGCTGGAGTGCTTCCTGGCTGATCTGCAGGATTCCTGTGTGTTCTCCACAGGGACCTGCCCCAGACACAAGCAGGGTAATTCAACAGTGGAGGATTGGATCACTCAGTCTGTGCCCTAGGAAAGAAAAGTTTGTGTCCTGACAATGTGTTTGAGCAGTGCAGTCTGGGCAATACATCGAGGCATTAAGCTGTGCAAGAAATGGAATGCCATAATTACTCAGATTTGGGGGAAAAAAAATAAAATCAGCTAGGGAAACGTTACATCCCTTCCCCCCCTCTCCAAAAGCATGTAGTTTCTTAACTGTGCCTCTGAAGTGTTAGTTTGCTTTTGGCATTTCCCCCCTTTATCTAAACCCCTCAAATAAGCCATAATGACAGCAGGAGTTGCATGTTACTTCGTGTACTGCCTTGCACAGCACTGGAATTCCTTAGGTGTCTTAAATTATGGGCTTCTTTAGGACAAGTGACTTATATTCTGCCTGATATTTACCAATATGCTGCAAACAGCAAAATATTGGATAGAGTTCGTATTATTATTGCACAAATATTCGTTAGACTATGCACAGTTAAAGCTTCGTATGTTTTATTGAAAATAGATGTAACAGTCTAATGAGCTCTCATATGGGACAAATGCAATCCAATGAGAATACCTGTAGATCTGTATGTCACAACCACAAAATCTAACTCTATAAATCTCTACCAAAGCTTTGCCCCTAATTTAACCTCCTTCATACACCTGAAATAATTTTTGATAGCAAACTCTTAACATTTCCTTTAGTTTTTCTAGTTGGATCCTTTTTCCTAATCTTGTGGACAAGTCTAACAAAACCTTTTTGTCAGCATCCTTTCATTGTGTTGTTGACTAGAATTTGTGAGAAATAATACAACAAAATCTAATCTCAGTGATCTTTTCTTCCTGGGAAAAAAGCAAAAGATCTGAGGAGTTTCAGTTAAACAAGTACTGTTACAGGGCTGATTCTCCCCTGGCCTGTAATAGGTTTTGTCATTTAAACTTTTGGAAAGTGGGAAAGCAGGAATATTTCTCTGCTGCAATAGAAATTTATATCTCCTTTGCACATGTCTAAATGAGCACAGGAGGGACGCCGTGGTGGGAATCTGGACTGTGGATCTTGCACAGTCTGGGCCACTAAGCTTTTTCACTGATTCCCAGAGTGAGGAATGATTGCTCTGACATTTTTTCCCTCCTTTCAGTACTGAAATTCTTATGAGAAATCCAAAGCTGCTATTTTTGGCAGACATGAACAGTATGATTTTTGGTACCTTACTTAAAAATGTAATCTATTTTCTTTTAATTGCCACAACAGCTTTATGGTCCTCAGCACTATTAAAATGTTTCAGGCATTAAAAAATAAGTCTGAAAAATAATGAAGAGGGCCATTCATGCAACATCCTGATCTCCACAAAAGCATAATCACACAGAATATTGAATCCCAAGAGATCATACACTTACCACTTTCATTGAAACGAAGCCAGATTCTGCTCTCATTTGAACTACATGAAACTTAGGCCAGTGGACATGAAAAGTACTCCAAACCTGGGTTTTTATGCAAATGCAAATAAGTCATAATATGTGAGTGATCTTTGCAAATGTGGGTATTATTTGACCTCTTCTTTTTGACTTTGCTCCTAATCCAGTATCATTGAGCATGACTTTAACTGTATGAAATTGCCAGATCTAAGAACTTAGGTCCTGAAAAACGCTGTTGTTTTATTCTGGATCTGTCTTTATTTTAAATAAAAGAAACCAATGGGACTTAAGCATATCATATGAATGGAAGTAATTGCTTATGCACTGTGCTGTGCTGATTTGGGCTAAATGGGAATCTCAGGAAACTGTCATTTGTGGACATTGACATTTTTCTGAGGTATTTGTAGGTGAACTTTTATTAACAGCTCTGTCCTTCAATAGAGGTTAATAAATCACTGTTGAATTCGCAGGCACTCTCAGAATAGATAGGAAGCCAATTCCTCTGGGAGATTACTCCTCTATTTGTTTAGCCACTGGCTCTTTGCTTGTAACCGATAGGTTTAAGAGCTGGGAATGCTGCATTTCCCTGTATGCTTTAGCTGACTCATTAGAGATGTTTGTGTTTGATAAACGAGAGGATGATGAGGGACTGGCTAAATGCAACAGGGGTTTTTTTTTATCTGTAAAGGTTAGAGATGGGAATTCCTCAAGCAGGCAAAGCCACTGGCATCTGGCAATGAGTAACTGTTTTGTCTTGGATGCAACCTGAGCTCGTTAGTGCTCTCTCTTCCTTTCACACATCCACACACACCCTCTTGGGTCAGCTCCAGCCCCCCGTGATGGCTCAGGGGGAGCCAAACTGCTGCTTCTCTTCACTTGGCTTAGAAGTCTCAAAATGTGTAAAATGCACATGTGTATCAGTGAACCCCCAGCTGCTTGAAAACACACTTGATTGAACTGGGAAAATTGCAAGTGGAAATGTGCTAAATGTGCAAAAAGTGGAAAACACGGGGAGACTGGGGGAGCCTGTCTGAGACAGCCACTCACTGCAGTTTAAAAAGGGTCAGAATGGACCAGGGAAGTTCAGAGGCCAGATTTGTGTTCATGTTGGGTAAACACATGGGAAATTGCATTTGGTTTGCTGCAGCAGTAAACAGACAATAGGTATTAGAAGAGGGCATGAATATCTGTGTGCATTTGGCTCCTCTGTCCTGGCTGGATGGGGCCCATCTTGGGGCCCAAATATATTGTATGGACAAATTATTACAAAAAGTTCTCTGTTTTTTATGGAAGTCTGTAGCTAAGTGCACATCACATTTCAGTTTTAAAATCCCATTGCAATGCTGAGATTTTAGGCAACATCTCTCTGCTCTGTCCTTGCAGATTTGTATTTATGGTATCCATTAGCCAAGGTGTCCATAGGCATTCAGATTGGACTGGCTGATATCCAGGGGTGCCATCCAACCTCAGCTATTCTTTGATTCTATGGCCTCTCTCTTGGACATTGCTGTAGTGTGAGATGGTTTGAATTTGCAAGCTGACTTCAGCTTGGCTTTTCTGCCTTGCATAGAGGTTATTTTTCAAAAATGCTTAATCTAAAGATAATGATTTGAATGTAATGATTAGAAGTGGGTCAAAGAAGCTGGGATGTGAATCGTACCATGGGAGTGTTTGGAGCTTGCACATGAGCTGGTTGCTCCCCAAAGGCTCTTTGAATAAACAGGCAAAAAGGTTGATGGTTTGGCAATCAAAGTGGCCAGTGATCAGAAGTTGCCCCCTCTCAATATTGGTGGAAAGGAACGGCTTGGGTGATGCTAGGCTGCCTTAATTGTAATCTGTCTTAATGAAGAGTAAATGCTCAGTGTGAAAAATGAAATAAACCAGCTTCTTTTCCCTTAGGCTTGTACAACAAAGATTATTTCCCTGTGGAAAGCAGATGTTTAATTGCCCAAGACCAGAAGCAGGATAACACATGGCTGCTGTACCTGTTACAGCTGCGTGTGCTGCATGCTCAAGCTGCTGTGTCACAGCTACAGCTGCAGACTGTTCACAAGGTAACTGTGAGAGCTGTCATACTGCCTAAAAATCAGACCCAGCTGGTACAGCAGGGTACAGGGAAGGGAGTGCAATTCTTGCCTTTATTATTAATTCCTGCATAGAAAGAGTGGAAGTACGTCTGGTATGGAGCCGAACGTTCCCGCTGTACAGTACAATTCAAAGACCTCAGTGCATGATGTAGAAAAATTGTTTGAAACCTCTCTCCAATCCCACTATTGTTCCATGAGTCTTTGGTTGTTCTTCCTGGAGGCTGGGGTTCTGCACCCAGCCTGGGGTGCGTTTCAGCTCTCTGAAACTCTTTCACCAGCAGAAATTTCCCTCAGGATCGCAGGACCACGGGGCAGCACTGCTGAACTCACAGGGTGTGTTAGAGCAGAGGAAGGAGAAGGCCCTTCTTTGAGACGAGTAACGTGGTCAGGTCTCAGAAAATCCTACTTTGGTTAGAACTGGCATTAGCAGTTTTTTCTTGGGTTAATCTGGCAGCTGAGCTGCAGCCCCTGCTGTTCTTGTTTGCAATGGGCAATGGCAGATAGAGGCAGCACTTCCCAAGGCAGGACTCCCATGCCAAATATATTCCCCCTCTATTTCTTCTGTGTCTCTCAGGGCAGGGAAGGGAGGAGAAGTCACTTCACTCTCTGCAGCTGGCAATGACATTACAAGAAGCTCAGGGACATTTTGGCACCCTGTATGACTCCTGCAGGGACCAAGCCAGTAAAGATTAACACCTGTTTCCAACAACCATGTCCTTAACTAGCAACTTCCTTCCACAAGACTAACTTTATTTTTTTAGTCTCTCTTTTTGCTTTGTTTCTAACAACACACAGTTTTGTTGACAGTGAAGTATGAGTGGTGTCCCATGTGCCCTGGTGGGTCTCTCAAATGAGCAAGCAGACATGCTTCCCCTCAGAAACTCCTCCAAGGTGAAACACTCAGGACACTTAGGATGTTACTGGGACACAAGATTCATGAAATGGGAAATCTGGACTTCAGATCCGGCATACAAAGAAGTACTCCAAACCTACAATTTTAGCAAAAAAAAAAAAAAAATCTGTTTGAGAAATAAACTGGCTATTTTTATTTGAAAATTGTGTCCAGCTTGCTTGGGTCTGAACCCCCAGTAGAGCCTCCAGAGAAAAAGTGCAGGAACAGGAAAAAAAAAACCACCCAAAAGACTGGCAAGGTTGAGAGTCACAAATGAGGGAAAATATCTAATATTCACTCATTTCTGGTTGCAGAGCTTATTTTTATTAATGCACAGTCCCATTAGCTGGTTGCCATGATACAGGGCAGTTGAGAGGAGGTGCAGAGTAAGGAGGTGAATAGAACTCAGAGTATTCCAGGGAAATGTAAGCTTCTCATGGTTTTTCAACATCTGACCTCCTGAAGTCTCTCTCATTGTGTTGCCTTTGATGGATGGACGTGAAGCTCCCTGCAGAAGCGAGATGTAATTGGCATTGCTTTGGCTTGAGAACTGCTCTCCCAAGTCCCCTGGGGTTAATAGTGACAATTAATATTGGGATTAATACAAATAGCACCAAGCCTGAGAGCACAGTGGGTGTTATAGAGAGTGTCTGCTTCTGCAGGAGCTTGGGAGGGTGGTGATAGGAAGGAAGTGGTGATGGAAAGGGAGGAATATCTCCCGGAGATAATGGAAGCACTGCCCTCCTGTGCTTTAATGACAGGCACATTTATTCTGAAACAATAGGATGTTTTGGCTGGCATCCTTCTAGACTAACTCCTAGGGTTTTCAATCCTCAGGTGGCATTAATGGCAAGGAAGGCAGCTCCTTCTGGCTTGCCATTAAAGCCTGCTGTTTCTCTGTAGGAGAGAATCTGGCCGTGCTCTTGGGAAATTCATCAAAGCTACCCTGTACACTGATAGCTGGATCTGGAAATGAAGGAAATAGCAAAGAAGGAAGTTTGAGAAATAATGGAGGTTGACACCTTACTTCCTCAGTGCCTTTCTGCTCCCTCCCAAGGTCATTGCTTGTGCCAGCTCAACATCTTCACCATACTCTTTAAGCTCTTGAGTAAGCTCATCATCTCAGAGAACACTCACATCTTTCCCACCCTTTCATGAAGGAGTTTTTCTGCAATTCAAAGCAATTCACTGGAGCCCTTCATAGACACAAAGCCCTTGATGCTTCACAAACTCCCTAAATATGGAATAGAGACAATGTGGAGGAAAGCATTGCAGATGTCCCATCTCACAACAAATAAAGATGAAATTACAGAGGAAACAAGAACCTCACAGCAGAGCTGCTCATGTCAGGGACCCCATGTCTTGCTGTGAGCCAAGATGAGTGAGGTTAGGAGAGTTTGTGGTCACTTTGGAGGGCCAGGCCACCCATAGCTCTCTTAAGTCATCTTTGTGTCCCCAGTTTTTTCTTTTCCAGGCTGAAAAGCACAGTTTCACTTGGGCATTTCTCTCCTCAGATTCAGAAAATGTACTATTACAGCTCTATTCCATATTTACTTGTGCTCTGTGAGTGTTTGGGAAGAGAATCTTAAAGGCTACTCCTCAGATATAGTCTACCACCTGATCGTAATAAATAAAACCACGGATGCACCTTGATGGTTAAGGCCAGGGAATATCCCTTCAACAAGAAAGGGAATTTCTGTTGCTGTTTTATCCCTGTCCCTCTGCAGCCCTGTCCCCTTCTGCTCCAGCCTCAGCTGGAAGCCTCACAGGGCTTGCCTTTCCCCTACCAGTGCAATCCTGCTCTCAATGAAATCAGGACACAGAAATCCTCCTCTGAACGTGGCCTCTCCTTTCAGCTTCTCCCTGTGCACACTTGCAAATGGCTCAGTGTCCTGCTGGCTCAGTGTAAATTTTTCAGCATGGGGATTTCTGTCTGATGTTGCTTTGCAGCATGAAGCTGACAGGAGTTTATGGCTCAGAAGGGACAGAAACTCTGCCAGGTTAAACTTCAGATGTATGATCCCACCATGTGTCAATCAAAGTCACTCTGCAGACTGATTTATTCTGCATTTTCCCTTTATGATGACAATGGCTGCACCCCATTGAATAAGCACTGAGATACCTCAAATTCTCCAGCCCCCTATGTACAGAAAGAACAAAAATATCTGTTATCAGTGGAGCAGGGAAAGGGTAGTGCAAGGAAATTTTGCTGACAAATGCAATTCATTGTGCAATTAACTGGCATAGCCTGATACCCTGTATTCATTTGCATATGTTTAAATGAATTAGGCAAGTCCTAATGCTGAAGTTGGCACCCAGACACTTGTGCTTATACAAACACACCCAGCTTTGCTAAAAAGGTCATAACTTTCAGCATAGACTTTTTCCATTTGATTACACCTATCTCTTCCTCTATTGTTTTAAATTATTTATAGAATATACCTCAATCCTTACGATATTTCCAAACGAATCATAAAACCAAACATTGTCTTACATATTTTGAAACACACAAGCTCCATTACTGTTTTATAATTGCTAATTAACAGATAAATGTTTCATACTCCCACATTTTTATCCTCCAGATACAGCAAAACAAACAGATTAACAGAGGAAACCTGAGGACTGCAATATCTGCTTAATGATAGAACAATTTAGTAACTTAATCCCTACTATGCTCAGCTCTCAAAGACAATGTACTGGTGGTTATGTGATACACAATAATGAACCAGTACAGATGTACATTTGTGTTGTTCTCTGGTTAGAGTGGGAGCTGAGATTTAGACTGTTTGTTTTATTTTTTTTTCCTGGGCTTGCTACTAATTTAAATGTCTTGTCTAAGGATGTGGAATTATTTCAACCATTTTAGAAGTCTTATGCTGTGAAATGGAGAAAATGCATAAACCCCTCTCAGTTGTGCACCCTTGTGTGTCATTGTATGGGGACACCATGGTTATTAGACTGACATAGCAAGCTAATGCAAATGTCTGCTGTAAAAAATAATGATAATTAGCAGCAGCACAGGATGGCAAATAATCATCTTCAGGTGACAAATGCGGGAAACCTGAGAAGCACCAGAGGGTAGTGGGACTTCTCCAGTTGCTCCTAAGGACTAATTACCTAATAAAACCAGGATGTGATTGCATGATACTGAGTCATAGATTCAATGTGAGACGCTGAGCTATATTAGAAGATGAAGTAAAAAGGTATTTTGAGTCTCTCTGGCTGGAAGTAAATGTCTTATCTAAAAAACCACATACATTATGGTTTCGGATATCTGCATTTTTCCAGCCTAATTCTTGATTATTGCAGAGGAGGTATTTGTTTAGCATGGGACTCTTCCCAAAGTATCACCATTTAAATTCTCCAGCTTGCAGCAACACACTTTCTATTTTGGCAAGATGAATCTTCTGGTATCTGCATACCTCTCCTGTTCCTTCCTTCCTGTAATTAGGGGTAAATCTGCTCCAGGACCTGTTCTTTTGTAGAAGACACCATTTTTAGAGCAATACATCATTGGCAAGTCATGACACTAACAGATCCTTGGAGAGGGCTGCCTCTCTAAAGAGGTGTAGTATCACCTTGATCCCTGCTAGACACTGCTCAGTAAAGAGCTCCATCAGTTGGTGAAAAAGCAGGAACAAACTCGTTTTTGCTATAAGGATGCAGGTGGAACCCACTTTTCAATTAAATAGCCTCAACAAAGTATCTCTTTTTTACCTTGTCTTATTTCCCCTCAACATTCCCATAACCTCATTTTGATTTTAGGGATTCAAGCTGAGCTGGATGGATAATTAATGTTGGGGTGTTTTTTCCCCAGAAATATTTATTTGCATTTGAAAATGAATCACTTCTATTTTGCACTTCCCTTGCCTCTGCTTTCCCTGGACATTGGTCTGATAGTTTTGTACTGACAAACACAGAGCAGAAACATCAGAAAGAGTTG
This sequence comes from Anomalospiza imberbis, assembly GCF_031753505.1. Taxonomy (NCBI): domain Eukaryota; kingdom Metazoa; phylum Chordata; class Aves; order Passeriformes; family Viduidae; genus Anomalospiza; species Anomalospiza imberbis. The sequence goes on along the minus strand of NC_089696.1, from coordinate 10,924,819 downwards.
TGTTTGTGCCTCCTTTCATGGGACTGGGGAATTGCTGGTGTTTACGTGCCATGGCTCTTTTTCTCAGTCCAAGCACTTGCTCATAAAGAGGTCTGTGAATTAGTGATTGATCTCAGCCTTGTCAATCTGTGTATGAGAAGCCAGTGGTGTCAGAACCTGCTGGTCCCCAGGCCAGTCTGGTCCCCAGAGCTTGTGCTTCTTTATTCAAGATGAAGATCAGCTGGTTGAGGTGCTGAAAATGAACCACATGACAAAATGGACTCATTCATCACCACAACAGAGAATATTGCCCAGGAGCCAGAAGGCATTAAAATATTCCAAATAAGACTGAAGAAACTAGTAAAAATAAATTGTGAATAGAGCCACAGGTCTGTTCATCGGGTAATAGGGTAATAGCATTTTTTGGGGGCAATTCAGAATACCTAAATGGACATCCTCAGAGAGAGTTGCTTAAGGAGCTCAGTCTGAGAGACAAAATTAGATGTCCAGAGCTAGAAACTGTGAGTGCTGCCAACCTGTTGGCAAACTTGGCCTTATTTTAGTTACCCAGTACCCTCCTGAGGAAGTGGATGCTGGAAAGTGAAACCCTTCTCCTTGTTACGATGATATTTCCCTTTCTTACTGGTACCAGGAAGGAAACCCGGTGGATTTACACTTTGGTTGTAGTGTCAGATGATTCACGGGGTGATGCCCCCTCTGGTCCTGCCATGTGCCTTGCTGCTCCGTCAGCTGCACTGCCCTGCTCTCCGTCCATCCATCCATCCATCCATCCATCCATCCATCCACTACCCACCCACAGCCCTGGTTTCATTGTTCTCAGAGCTCAGAGCAGCTCGGAAGCAGCACTCAGAGCCGGGATTTCCTCTGTGTCAGCACACGGAGGGGCTCTCCGCTGACTCACTGGACTGCTCCCAAAAATAGCAGCTTCAGAATAGAAACCTTCGTGCCCTTTCTGTCCTGGAGAACAATGTCTTGAACAATTTTTTCCTCCCTAAGTATGAAATAAATCCCCTTTGTGCTTCCAGCTTGGCAGGGTTAAGATGGAAGGGCTTGCTCCAGTGCTCAGAGCACCTGATGGTGCTTTCAAGGAGAGGAGTTAATCAGTGGGACTATTATTTACTTATTTCTCAGCAGGGACATTATTTATTTCATTTTCATCAAGGCTTTCTGGTTTTTGTCTGGGGAGATGGAGACTTAAAATGGAAAGAGATTCAAGAAAACACCCCTCTTCACAGCCTGGGTTTTTTATCTTTCTGCAGGGCAGAAACCAGACAGAACCGTCAATGAATCCAACAGGAAGGACAAGGAATGTTAATGAAGTGTAGGATCCTTCAAACAAGTGCCCAAGGATTTTGGAGTGTTTGCTTATTTTCTGTTATTATTTAAAAAATGCCTAAACATCTGCCAAGCCCATCTGAGAAAGAGCAAGACCTTTCTATGTATAATTGTGTGTCAGTGCTTTACAAACCCAGTAGCCAAATCTCTGTGGGTTGGCAGCTGCTGGTGGTCTCTGTACAGCTCAGTTCCTGTTGGGCTGCAAAGGAATCCTCAGGGAACAGCACTACCAGTGGGACCCCAACCTGTCAGCCTTCTGTTCCTGGCACCCACCGCTCGTGCAGCCTGGCTCCTCTGCAAGCTGGCAGCATCCTGATTTTGGGAACTGATCTGCTGGATTTTAGTCACTTACTGTCAGCAAGGGCCTTATCCAAACTGCATCTGCAGCTGAAGACAGACTGGGCTGCTGGGCTAAGCCATGCATGCTCCAAGTGCTGGGTAGGCAGCCTGATAATTTCAGAGATAATTTTCACAGCTTCAGATAATTTTCAGAGCTTCATGTCTTCAGTTATTCTGACAATCCAGATCTAGCAATCCCATGTGGGAACACTTTCAGGGAGCCAGGCTGTTTCCTCAGCAGAGGTTGTGACTACTGAGAAATATTAGAAACCTTGCTCCAACAAGAAGTAATCACAAACACTGGAAAAAGGCATCTAAATATACAACTTCCTGAAAAGTAGGAGAGGTGAGATTCAACTGGTTTTGTTTTTACAGAGAAAACCCCAAATCATCTTCTCCAAAGTATGTTGAGCTTTGAAAATCTTCTTCCCCCTCCTCCCTGCCTGACTCTACAATAAGTACAATTGTTAGACAAGGCAGGTCTTTGTGCTCCAAATTTAATACATAGTTTTTGACCCATGGAGTGATAAGCTGGAAAATAAATGGCTGGATTTTCCCTAGTGTTGAAGAACTCCTTTCAGATTGACTTGGGAACTTGCCTATTCTCGTCTGCCCACCTGGCTTTCACTTTGATATCCTTAACATTATCATAACTTTTATTATGTTTTCATGTCAGTCAAGCCTTCTTCACTAAATTACTTTCATTTATACATCCTCTCCTGCTATTTGGTCTCATCATCATCTAAGATTTAAGGTGAAAAAGTTTCTTCTATTTGACAGGGTGGGAGGTGGAAATTACTATGTGAACAGTAAACTACAGGTTACATAAATAATGTGTCATTGTATATCACCCAGTGGAGCCTTAAATCAATTCATTAGTTTGTATAAAGCCTTTGTCTGCTTTTTAACTGCATCATATCCAAGTTGATTGCACATTTGCTCTGAGTTTGGTTTTTTTCCTTTCTTTATGTCGTCAGCTTTCAGGATTCTTATGAAGTTATGCTGAGTGTGTTTCTAAAGATTGTTTTTCTTTCTTGAGAGGCTTGGTTTATGTTTTTACCTCTGCTTCTCGACACATCCCTAGCCCGAGGCAAAAGTGTGCATTTTGTTCATGAAAGGTAGACACAGGGATATTCTTCCCTGTGCATGGAGTGAAAGGCAAGCTGAGATATGCTGGATTACTGAGAGGTACTGAAAAGCAGCTGGTTGACCCAGACTGAGCCATTCACTTGCTTTTATGCTGCTTTATAGCAAAAAAAAAAAAAAATCTATAGTCTGGACTGAACAATACTATAAGCTGCACTAACACCAAGAGTCTCCTATCCTTTTCACAGGCTAACCCTTTTTTTTTACAGGCATGCCAGAAGAGATTGCTTTTTGGTTGAAGTTGAGATGATGGTAACCCAGAAGAAGCTTGTTTTGGAAGAGGACAGAGTTAGTTGAATAATATTTTTTTAGTCTTTACTGCAACTCTTAAGAAGATACTAGTTTGGGGAAACAAGAAAGAGAGAAGCAACATTTTATTGCATTGTCAGTAACTGCCCATGCTGAAAACTGGTCTAGCCTGACTGCAAAGCAAAAACAGACATTGCTTTGATACAATGATCGATTTTATTATTCCAGCTGAGATTTTTCTCTTTCATTTTTCTGCAGATCTCCTCTGCTCAGTAAATAAGGAACTGTACAAAAGTCCTTTACAATGCAGACTTGATGTACAACAATATTAAACAAGAAAATATTCCAACAGTCATGAAACAGCCATCAAAAGTACTGCTCCTTTTTTCAATCCCTGCAAGAAATCAAAACCTTTCAAGCAGAGCCAGATTTTAACGAAGGGTGGCTGTTTAAAGCAGAGTTGCCAAAAGCCTTGGCTGTGCCTGGACTTTTATTTTAAGTATTTGTACCATTAAATATTAATATAGGTCAAATAGCTGATCCCCCTGAGCAGATGAAATCTGCACAATGAAAACAAACACACTGTAAAACATGAGCCAACTTTACCCTTAATGTTACAGCATAAATATGCAAATACAGACCCCGATTTTCCTGAACAAGTTTTCTTATTGATGTTCTGGGAGAACGAGAAGGAAAATATAAAAATTAAATAATAGTCACAGCCCTGAAACTTTTAAGAGCTGATCCAAGGCTCATTGGCTCAAGGGAGCTTTGCCTTTACTACCTTAAAGAGCTGCAGTGCTGCAGAACCTGAAGCACACACGGGGAAATCCCAACATGGTGCCACACAGACAAGGCAATGTCACATTTGACAGCAGATATGTCCTTAAGGACATATTGTTATAGCAACGAAAAAGAAAAATTTGGAGCTGTTCTGCTCATTTTTTTATTGGCATTGTCCTGCACAGTTTTACTCCAGGCTCCCAAATCCTGCAGCAATCCTGGCTGCAGCTCAGCCCAGCCAGGCAGGCTCTGGAGCCAGGAACTGGGGGTTTGCACCTTGGACAACTGGTGGCGATGAGAAATATGGGGGATCCTACAAGAACATGGGAGATGTCCTTGTTCTGGGACCTTGGTGAGGTTCAGGCATGATGAACTCTTTGTCCAGCTCATGGTGAGCATTTTGAGGAATATTGATAAGGTGAAATAAAAGTGAAAAGGAGGAGAAGAATGGAAACTGGGAGTTCACTGAATAGATCAGTTTGTGTAGAACCTCAAACATTATTCTGTAGAGGCAGCCATGGCGAGCCTTTACTCTTGATCCTTTTCCCCCTTTGTCCCAATCTTCCCAGCTGGCAAAGCTGAAGCTGGGCTGGTGCATTCAGGGTCAACCTGTGTGTTGGAGGTCTGGCTGCCCTGGGATAGGTCAGCACCTGGAAGTGCTTTGAGTTTGAATTGAGTACAGGAAAAACTTAAAGAAGCTGTGAAAAATACCACAGATCTTTGTTATTCCTCAGGAATAGCTTTATGCAAATGATGGCACTGGCATTGAAAAGTTGTACCTTAAAAATGATGAGTGAAGGTACAAGGGCACTTAAATAATGATGCTTAATTCAATGATTTAAGGTTTTCTTTAAAAGAAGTGTGAATCCTATCTAGTTCCATGTTTCCAGCAGCTGAAGAGTTAAGAATAATCCTGATACTGTGAAGCTTGGAAACCTTCACATAGGGAAATATGGATTCCTATAACAAGAATACTCTGGTAGCACACAACAGTGAATGTAAAAGTCCAACTTCAAATCTTAAAAGGGAACAGTCCCATGGCTTAAGCTGCATTTCACCATTTTTTTTTGGCTGCCATCATGTTTGGGAGCAAATAATACAGAATAACATATCTGTACTCCAAAGGGGTAGAATCTAGATTATCAGCAGTTGTGAAATGCTCCACATTGTAAATAAAATCAAACCCATAGAAATATTTTCTTCAGAAAGAGAAGTTCAGGTTTCTCAAAATATGAAGAGAAATATTCCAAATAGTAAAAACAGTTACATAAAAATACTGGATTAGAAAGCAAGCTCTGAAAAAAATCTAAATATACAAGAAAATCTCATCTGAGAGAAATTTTCCATGCAATTTGATTTTTTTGATATAATCTTTTCACCTTGTTGAAATCTGTATTTAAGGAAATGCTTCTCATTTCTTGTATTTTGATTGAAATTTTTAATCATTGTTTTCTACTGATGTGCACCATTCTGGAGGCTGCTTCTCAAAATCTAGCCCAAAATGCTCACATTAGAGTGCTGATGTGAAGGAGACAAAGCAAGCCTGGCTCCAGCCCAAGTGCTCAGCCCTTCCAAAGCACACTGATTGGAGTCATAACCATCCGGCTAAATGGAAGCTGGTAATTAAAAATATGCAAAGGGTTTGGAAATAATGTGAATCTCTCTGAATGTGGATTTTGAATATGGGTGTCTCTCACATGGGTAAAGTGGATAATTGCCTGCCTATCCTGCCTCTATTCATTGCGAATAATTGAGTTGTTGTCAAACACTTCCAACACTGCCTATCACAATAAATATGAGAAGACAGAGGGGCTCTTTGAATAATCTCATTTTTGTAGCTGAGGAAGCTGTTCCTTTTGTACTTGCCTGGGGAATGGCATAGCAACAGGAAATGAGAACGACAGAAAGAATGGAGAAAGCACTGCAGACTTTGCTTTATTTTTTAATTTCATATCTCTGCATTGCATCAAAGGCTTCAGTCCCACACCTCTGTTTCTCCAGGGACTTCCTTTGTACAAAACCCCATGGCTTGCTCTCCACAGGAGCAGTGGGATGAGTTGTGTGGATGGGGACATTGGGCTGGGGACCAGGGATGTCAGACATCCAAGGGGAGCTTAGCACAAGTCCCCAGCTAAGGCAGCTGTGGGTGCTTGCCAGAGAAGTGGGGCATGTTTAGGTAAATGTTTGACCTGCACAGCTCTCTCAGGCTGCACGATGCCACTAGTGTCACCAAAGCCCTTCACAGGAAACTTACCTGTATGTGACAAATCAGCCTGACTGACGGAGGGGGTGTCACTACCTCCAGGCAAGCTCAGGTGCCGCTCTGGACTTTGCTCTGGTCCTTGGGTCCTGCAGAAGGGCTCAGGTGACACTTCATCGCTGTGGGTCCAGCCATGGCCCATCTCTTACAGCCCCCCAGCTCTGCTTCTCAGCAGCCTGTCCCAGAACACCTCCCTCTGCATGCCCTTCCACCACCCTGCTACTTCAGCAGCCTTTCCTAAGCCCTGTTTCCCACACTATCACAGCTCTCCATATGCCACTGCAGTTCCCTTTCCCCCATATTTTCATCCTTCCCATCCTACAGCAGACATTCCCTGCTAGTTTCAGCAAGTCCCTTGCAGTTTCCACTGTGCTGCTGCTTTGAGGGTTATTGTGTTTTGTACCCTTGGACTTCTGCACAGGGACATGTAGGTGGCTGGAGCACTGAAAAGGTGAGAGTGGCGCTCCAAGAGATTTGACAGATGGATTTTTTTGCCTCCGTTTGAGACTCACTGGCACACAGTGTGGGAGAGACAAGCCCTTGTCTCAAAACAGCTGCAGCAGGTAGTGCCTGCTCCTTTCTGCCTGCTGCTCAAAGGAACACTGACCTGCATCCTCCCTCTTTCTAACCTCACTTCTGGATTTCAGTTTTGCTCAGGGTGTGTGCTCTCCAGTCTTTTTCAGACAGTTTCTAAAATGATAATGCAGACTGAGCTGGAGGAACAGCCCCGGAAAGAATCAGTTTCACATCTCCATCCTCAGATTTTCCTGAGGATCAGGACCCTGCCTGGAGTATTTCTGGACACACAGTGATGAGTTTATTAAAAGTTCCCTTTCACCGTTAGGGCCTTGACATTTCTGCTGCCACCTTTAGTGTGAGGCAGAGGTTAACCCAGAGATGCTGCAGCAGAAAGCTTTGCACCTTGCAGCAGCCAGAACAAACCTTTGATATCTGAGGGCTGATCCAACTGCTGCCTTCTAAGGGCTCTTGCCATCACACGAGCTTTTGCCACAGTAATAATGCAGCAGCTTGAGAGCCCAGAGAAGGTTTTGCCTGTGCAGCATTGCTCTTGTAGTGAATAAGATGCACTTGGGACCTATTACAGTCCCTGGCAATTAGACAGAGTGCAGCATCTCCAAAACGCCATTGTCCAGGCAAATTAATTAATCCTGTGCCCCTGGGACAAGGATTGTTCCTCACCTAGCTGAGTGTGCTGGCAATTCTGGGCTGCTGGGGAGAGGAGAGGGGGCTGAGGCCACCTTTCACCTGGGCAACTCCCTTCTGGATTCAAATGACTTCTAGAGGCCACACGTCAAATGTGTGGCACTGTCATCCCTGGAGGTCAGCCAAAGCCTGGCTGAAGGCAACAGGCCACAGCATCTCTTTCCATACTGTAATTGTTGGTGTGTTTGAATAAATTCCTGCAGGGACACGTGCTGTATAAAACGTGTGAGTCAAACAATCCAGAAAGCAGATCAGCTTTGCACTGTCATTTATACTGGAAGAGTAGGCATGTTAAATCCCTTTTCCCACAAATCCCCTTGCAGTAAATCAGTTTTGGAGCAATGCAGCTGGGTGTCAGGTGCTTTGCTGGGGCTGTGCTCTCAATGACTCTCTGTGCTAAGGGATGTTCTTGAAAACTATGCTAAAATAGACCAGGCAGTTTTGGAAAAGAGAGGTATGTGTCCAAACAGCTGAAGTGAATGAGTTCATTCTATGTACCAGGGAAATGCACAGTGGGCAAAGAGTGGCCAAAATTATAGGCCAGGTACTTTCAAAATGTTCTTGGCTGGCTTCACAAGCAGGTGTAAATCTGCTGGATGCATTAAAAGCCAGTGCAATTCAGATGCAAAGTGGGAGCCTTTGAGGAGTCCTGGAGGAGACAGCCTGGATTGGAGGAGAGCCTGACTCCTGCTCATTAAAATAGCTGTGCCTGGGAGCTTGCTGGCTCTGGAGGAGAACTGGCAGTGCTTCCTGCAGGGAAAGGTGGGCACCATCTTCTGAAAGCAGGTGTAAAGCTCAGAGCACACCCCAAACATGCACAAGGCATCCTGGGCACCGGCAGTGATCAGCATCATGGAGTAAAAGGACCCAGAGGAAAGCATGAAACAGAGGTGATGAGAAACTTGGGCAGCTCACTCTTGTCAAATTGTCTTTCACTGGCTCTGTTCTAAGGAGTAACCCCTTGTGGATGCTGACCTGGAAGGCCTCATCCCTTTCCACAGCCCTCACTCCAGTTTCTCAGGACTTCTCACCTGGGGAAGCAGAGTCCCAGGATTTTATCCTGGCTACAAATGATGTGGGAACATTATCAGTCCCTGTTAATACTCTTTAGGGTAAAATACCTCGGTTTTCAATTTGCTTCCACTGCCCTCCAGCTTGGCTTGAACGTGTTAAAGCAAAGGGAAGTAGGAGCCAAAGCACCCCATCTAAATCCTGTGCATTTTGGTAAAATTTAGTTTTCTTTACTCATTTTTTGAACCGTAAAGATTTACATTGCATTCAGTTGTGTAACTACTCAAATTAAAAACTCAGCTTGGCAGAGATCACTCCAGAGTCCTTTGTTGGCATCTTTCCTGGAATGCCAGCTGTTCCAGAGAAGCAGAGAGGCAAGGTTCTGCTGATTTCCCTAGCCTTGCAGATACCTGCTCCAGATTTGTGTTTTGAAGAAATAATTTAACATACAGGTGGTTTTTGGGTTGAAATTTTGTAGATTGCCAAGACTGATGCGACGTCAGGCCCAGATCCAGTGAGCATGATGGAACTGAACTCCCCTTTTACCAAAAAAGTATGAAGTTCATCTCTGAATTCAGTGGCAGGTATTTTGGGACAGGAATTAAACCAAGGACTGTTTTCCTCTGAACTGCAGCTCAGATGAAGAAAGTTCTGTATAGGGAACGGTGATTAGCAGAACTGATTTTATTATGGCAAAAAACCCCCAAACATGGCAATGTGAAGTGCCAACATCAAAGCCTGTGAACATTTTCTACTTTTGCATGCTGGAAGTTATATATATTTTTAAATGTTAGACATTTAAAGGGTTTGTAGATTCTTGATATAGAGCAGAACACAGAGAATTACTTTGGATTCATGGGACCACACTCCCCCATAATGCCACTATAAATTAATTGGCTGCACAACCAATACCTCTGCCTGAAAGTTGTATTTTTGCTTCCCCGAAATGCACTTAGAATTACTGGGGCATATTGAGTGACTCTCTTTACTGAAAGCTTTCATCACATAACATACATGCACGAAAATCAGCCCTAAGTGAGAGAGAGGGTAGTGGGGGAGCATGAGAGGTAACGGTGAAAAATTGAGAGAGGGAAGGTTCCAACATACAAAAAAGTTACCAAAATAAAAAAGATAATGATTCACCATAAGACCTGTCCATAAACAGAAGTTTCACAAAGATCCTGCATTTGGAGTGTTGGGCTGGACAAAGCCTTGGGCAATCTGAACTGAATTCAGTGTTTTTCCTGCTCTGAGTAGGAGCCTGGTCCAGAAATCTCCTGATGTCCCTTCAATCTGAACTGCTCTGTCCTTCTGTGAGAAATTGTCATGAGCTGGCTTTTGCCATTTTAAAACAAATGATCAGGTTTTCAGGTTTCTATTAGCAGGAGCTCAGCATTTCTAAACAAATCACCATTTTTGGCAGAAGGGGTGGGAGCCAGTGTTCACCAGGTGACCCTCAGGGTGCTCCTACACACCTCTCCACATCTCTGTCACTCCTTTTGGACTCAAAACTTTTGGTGCACCTAGCAGATTAACCTGGAGCAGGTCAGCTGTGCGTGTTTATCCCATGCCCAGGTTTATCCCAGGAGTCTTGCAAACATCCCCTTGACTCCATGGACAGTAGGTGGATCAGGGTGACTCTCAGCAAGCTGCCTGGGTGGAGAGGTCAGGAGACTGACTGAGCAGGCAGCTTGTTCTCCACCACCCATCTGCAGCCTCCACTCCTCTGAGACGAAGGGGGAACCAGGGCAGGTGCTGCTCTGACTCCCTCCAATATGCACAAGGCTTTTGCAGCAGCTGCTGCTGAGCCATGGAGTAACCACTCAAATCCTCTCCCTAGTTTTTTCCTGTTCTCTGCTCGATTTTTCACTCTGAATTAAACATGCTGATGAGCTGCATGTGGCAGAATAATAAGCAAGCAACAGGTTGCGATCTAAATATTTGATTCTGATCACCACTGCCATCACTTTATTGTTGCTGTTGAATGAAGATGTGGGTGAATTCCAGCAGGGAATTTACAATCTACCTCTGTGTTAGTAATTACTGATTTGATTTCCAGGTGTCCTGCAGCTGAGTACTCTAATTTCACATTGATGTAAGATTTTCATCTTTCCTTGGGAGTTAATTGTGTAACATGAAAACAAGAAATCAGCCATGAAAACATGGAAATTCCCAGGTCTTCATTTCCTCTCTTTTGTTCAAAGTTCTATTGGAAAGGTGGGGTTGGTTTGACACAGCTAGGACAATGTGTCCAATGTGGATTTGTGCAAGCTGAAGCCAACATACAAAGAAAAAACAGGTTAATTGCAAGAGCTTGATTCTGAGTGCCATAGTACAAAGTCTTGGGGGAAGGAGGATGCACAATTTTCAGTCTCTCTATTCTCCATGCTTATGCAAAAACCCTGTACCACACACCAGCAGAACTGATCAGGGTGAGGCCTTTTCATACCAGAAAGGTTTGACATAGCAGCTTTTAAAAGAAGGAAAAATTCTGTCCATCCAGACCAAGTGAATATCTCTTCCTCGCAGATAAGAACCCTACCTCTGATATGCAGCACTGTCAGCACAACCAAAATGTCAAGAAGATATTGTGAGAAGTGCACAGAAAAATGGCATGAAATTAATTTTTTATTCCTCAGGATACTTCTTCCCACTGAAGCTATCGATCACCTTTAAAGTGACACTATGACTTTAATGAATGCTTTCTTGCCTTTGGGGCTACTTTGGGTAGAAAGGCAGGTAAGGATTAAACAGGAGAAGGTCCGTGATGTTGATAAAAACTATGGCTTTCAAATCTGAAATCCACTTGAGCAGCCTGGTGCAGATGAAGGCATGCACCAGGGTCCCTCTCCTAACGCCGTGTGAAGGCAAGAAGAAAGCTCAGAAAAGTGACCCGTCCCAGAGGCACTTTAGGCAGACCTCTGCAAATAGACACTGCCTTGGACACACAGCAGTGACACACAGCCAAAAAGTAGCTGTTGCCTGCTGAGCCCCAGTGCTGTCCCAGATAAAAACCTGGGCCAGGTTTCTCCCCGAGCGCCCGCTCCGCTCCGCTGCCACCCCCCACGGCTCCAGCAGAAGTGCTCTCTCTGAGGCCAGCTTTGTGTTGTGCTTGGCACACAGTGAGGCCCTGAAAATAATCTCTTGTATTAGCTGAAACCCTCTCATGCCAACTTCGTGATCCCTCTGACATATTTGCTGCCAGCTTTTGGTGTCAGTGCGTTGGCCCGTGGCTCAAAGCAGTTACATTTTTAATGTTGCACAATGCGTACCTTCTCTCCCTGCATCCCTCTCTAGTGGATGAGCAGGACTTGGGGAATTTGGCTGGAGCATCATTTTCCCCAGTAAAGACTGGGGACTGATGGAGAAAATGATCTGTGGTCCCCCACAGTGTGTACCAAAATGGCATGTGGTAATTCTCATTCTGATTTCTAAAATGCTGGATAACAGCCAGCGTCTCTGCTTCTCCAGCCCCATACAAACTGTTTGGGACTGTCAGTTCTCCAAGGCCTTATTTGAGCAATTCACTGAAGAACTGGAAGGGATAAGGTGATCTGAAAACACAGTGAAATTCTCCAAAAACCCCAGGAAGGTTATTGTGGTTTTTTACCATATTAAGCAATAACTCTAGTCCATAGAAAAATAGTATCAAAGAATTGAAGAGAATTGAAGAGCTGTCCATATAAAAAATAACCATATAATCATAATCAGCTGAGCACACCTTGAATTAAACCTAAGTAGGTGTAGGAAAACAAATGTTTTAATGTCCTCCTGTAACCTCCTTCTCCCAGGTGCCAATTTTCACTCCATCTTTAGAGAAGCCAGGCATTTTGCCTAACTGGGCATTAACAGAGGTCCAGGCAGGAATCCAGTGTGGACAAGCAAAAAAGGCCCTTTAGTTGTTGGGAGGTAGAAGCTGGTTCCAGTGCTGTGATGGAGAGCGATTGCAAGGCAGTGAGACCAGACTTTGCTTTGTCCTGCAGAGCTTTAGTGCCCACCAGGCTGTGCCACAGGGTGCCAACCATCAGCCTGCCAGGCAGTCTGGGACCTGAGAGTCAGAGACAATTGCTGAAAGAGCAAGTTTTGTAATAACAACAGCAAAACTCAAAGCAACAGAAGGGAGGAAAGCATCACAATGGTGAAAAATACAAGGTGGCTGCAGCTACGACACAAAGCTGTGAGGAGCCTTGGTGACCACACAGCGTTGGACACGCACCTGCAGAGCAACCCAAACCATTCATCAGCTGCAAAATGGAACAGCATCTGTGTTTTTCTTCAGCTCAGACTGCCTCCTTGAATTTGAGCCCATCACTGAGTATTTTGCTGCAATGGATTAAATATCTCAGGTGGCATTTTGCTGACGCTTAGCATCTCAGCTGTCCTTCATAGTGTTGGTATTTTTCTATCAATTACCATTTGGCCTCCTAAATTAAGAGATCAGTCTCAATCTCAATCTTGTCCCCACATGGGGAAATTTTGCTATTTCCATTTTGTCTACAAAATAAAAGAAAACTGTAATTTATTTTTTGTGGACAAAATGGGTTTGGGTTCTTTCACTTTTCTTTTGGCATTCCTTCCTGTTGACAGCATGATTTGCACAAAATTACATTCTGTTGATAAAAATGTGCTGAAATGTCTTTCGTTTTCATTGACTGGATGATTTGCAGTCAAAGGTTTGACAAAATGCATGTTGTCGACAGAGCAAAATGGGGCGGGCGGAGGAAAGAATATACTTCAGACATATGGAGCAAGCAGTTACACACTCACTTGGTTTGTTAAAAACCCTGCTCAGAGTCTATCAGAAAGAATTTTGTGGGATTCAGATAAGACAATAGTTACTTTGGAAAATCTCATTTGCACAGACACATCTGGCAGTGAGGAAAGGCATAAAGAAAGTTAACGGGTGCAGAGTTTGGCCAGAGATCATGGCAAGTGCTGTTCTGCTTCCTTAGATGTCTTTCTATCCAAATAAATTTCCTCCATTAAGTTTACAGATTTCCTCATGCAGCTTTTAAGGGAATACTTGTACTGGAAATGAACAAGACAGGGAAAAGAAGTATGTTAAAATTTATGAAAACATCTGTTGGAAGTTCTGAGAAAGATGCTTTTGTTTTAATCATCTAAGCAAGACTGATGGATTTTATCAGAGCTAAGTACTGAAGAGTCCCAAATGGGCTCTTTATCCCAAAGGCAAAGCACTTGAGCATATGCCCAATTTTAAGCATGTGAATAATGGCCTCGTTTACTCCAGTGCAAAACTCAAGTTCTACAAGCCAGTGTGTTGCTTTCTAAGATACTTTGGATTAGTGTTAAAATCTTGACCAAAAAATTGTACCAAAAATTAATCCTGAAGGTAACTGCACTAAATTATTATAGTTAGGACCAAATGGTTTTGGTAAAATAAATCACATTAAGTATCTGCATCTTGTATAGAACATTAGGATAAAAAGACAGTTATTGATTAAACAAGGTAAATATTCATTTATTAAATGAGACTGGTTTGATAAGCATTAAGTGTCATAGACATAGATAAGCCTTAAGTGACATCATTAACCTGGTGGGTAAGGAATAAATCTTGTTTGCAGTGATATTTCTTCATTTTATCCAAACTTTTTCATTACTCAATATATTTACTGCTTTAAGTCAATTCTGAAAAGAATTTTAACACCTTTTTTTTTTCCTTAGCTGTTTTCTCACAGCAGCATCCTTTTGTTGAGCACCAAGTCAGGTTGTCAGTGAGAGAGGAGGAGGAAGAACAAGAGTCAGATCTGTGCTCTCTTTCAAGAGTGGTTCTGTAGGTGTGGTAATGAGCTGTGGCTTCTTCTGGGAAATTTGGGTTGTGAATTAAGTTGTAGATGGTGTTATGTTTCCATTGCAATGTCCAGCTCAATTTTCTGTTAAGGTTGCTATGGGTATCAGAATATGGTGCCAAAATACCCTAAAACACTATTCCAGACAATTATTCTCATTTCAGGATGTAAATGTCTTGATTCCACCCCCACAGTAAAAATCCCACTGGCAGGGGCTGGATCAGGGGAATAAACAGTCTCTCTTCATGTGCACACACTCAGTTCACTTCACTCTGCTGTCAGAACCGATTGCACTTGCCTGTTCAAACAACAAATGCATCAAACCAGAGGAAGAGCCTGTGAAAAATGCTGCTTGCACGGGGACAAGCTCCTGGTGGCTGGATGTGCTGGGGCATTGCAGGAGCTGGGGAGCAAAGGGGACTCTGGTGGGTAGGCTGGAGGAAGGGAGAGTCAGAATGCACCTCACATTAGAGGAGAATTTCAATTGCCCTGGGGTTTGTGGTACTAAAAGAGCTGATTTTGGGGAGTTACAGTCTGACAGAGTGCTTAACCTGAAAGCTGGAGGAATGAGCTTAGGAGGAACCAGTTGTGTGAGCTAAGAGCATCCTCAGGGCACTATCAGCTCCCCTGCTCTGATGAGGAGGTCAGTGCTTATGGTCTCTTTAGACAGGCATGATTCAGGCACCAAATGCTGTCAAGCTCGACTCACTTGCACCTGGTGGCTACTGTTTCCTAATTTTGGAAAACCTTAATATACATTGCACATGCCCCTTTTGAATGGAAATGCTATTCAATGGTGTTTAACAGTGAAAGAGACACAGCTGGAAAACAAAATGTTTTACAGAAATTTTGGAAATTGCTTTCTTTTTTTTTTTTTTTTTGGCCGTGAAAAAGCTTTTTCTACTTATCTTGAATGATGTCATTATACTTTTAGCTTTTAAGCAGTAATTGTCATCCAACTAACCAAGAGTTGGAAGTGCAGACTTGTCTTCAAACCTAGCAGGGAATGGTGTTTTATGTTATGAGATGTGCACATCTTTCCACTGAAAATTTGCATGTGTTTAGGGCTGGCCATACATGTTGGGTGAGATATGGGTCCCTGTCTCAGGAAAACGAGTCCAGGTAGATTTCTGTCCATGAACTCAAGAAGGAATCAGATGTAGGGAGGATATAATACAGGTATTATTATCAAATACATTTTCTAGAAGGAAATTTGCATGGGAAAACAAAGGTACAGAAAAAAAGTTTGGATTTTTCAAAGCCATAGAAAGAAATGGAAGTAGTAAGACTAAAATGAAATGGAGAACTTAGGTCAAATTACTTCAGAACATATGAGCTATAAGCTGCCAAAAGAAGTCCATCAAAGCAAAATTTACTCTTGAATTTAAAGCACAGCCAGGCAGATTTTTCTGGAAGAGGGAGAACTGTGAGTACAGTAACCAAGCACAGAGCTGGTGTTTATTTAACCATAGAAAAAGGTAGAGTCTGTCAGAGCATTTTCTAATTCTGTTTCTATTATTTGGGAGTAGAGCAGATGACAAATCTGTTAGTTCAGAGTGTTGACACAATACACTTTTATCACTTTTTGTCAACAGAACATAATTGTGTTCAGATTACTCCATCGCAGGGGAATAGCCGTAAGATCCTGCTGTCCATAAAAATAAATGTCATGTTCTATTTCTGGGAAAACAAGAGGGAAATAGGAAAAGCAATGCAAGAGGAGAAAAACCTTGGACAAACTATTCTTTGACAGAGTTTTGGTTGCACAGGCACTATGATGATGAAGCAGTTATTCACCCAAACCTGACACCCTCCTATGCCTCTAATTTGTTTCTCTCCTTGCCACCCTATCCCATTGAACCCAAACACTTCAGTGCTGTCCTCCAAAAGTCTTCTGTAAGTGATGCCAACTATGGGTCATGAGCAGTGTGTCAACAGCAGGGATGACAGAAACCCCGAGGAGGGAGGGCAATGCTCTTCAGAGCTCTGGGGAGTGGAGCAGTGAGGCTGAGAGGACAGGGACGCCTCCAGTTTGATCAGCCTGGCTGCCTTTGCTGCTGGATTTCAGGGGTCAGGTTCCCAAAACACAAAACAAAGTACAGCCCCTTGGGGATGTGGCAGCTGTGGGCTGTCAGCTTCTCTCTCCCAAGCTGGATCCTCTCTGCCTGTGGAAGGGAAGACACAAAATCGCTCTGTGCTCTGCTCCTCCAGAAAATCATTCCACCTCAGGCATTCATTTCCCAGACAAAACGCAAACTCAGCTGCAGGAACATGTCACATTTTTCAAGATTAAGCAAAGCAAGAACTAGTATTTTTAATAAAGCTGTTGGAAATATTCAGTTGGCTCCATTCTAATGGAAATAAAATTCTGCCCATCCATCATCTTTCCTTGTGACACTCTGGAGACAGCTGTGAGTGGAAATGTGAGGGCTGAAGGGGTTTCAGGCAGGTACTGGTGTTTGTGCACAGCAGACAAAGGGATTAGTCAGTGTGGGGAGGAACCAGAGACACTTTGGGCTCCCTCATGGTCCAACACAGGTGCAGTCCCTCACGATTTCCTGTAGTAATTGCAGAATGAATCACAGCAATGAATTCAGTTATAAAAATAGAATCATATTATTAAGGGGAAGAAACAAACAGAAAAAAAAAAAGTCCGTTGTCAAAATCCAAATTCCTTCTCCCTTGTCCCTAATTTTATTTTCTCATAAAGTCATGTCACGTCTCACACCTTCCCATTAGTTTTTGACATGCTACTTTACCAACTGAGAGACCCAGAGGGGATGGGGGATGTAGGAGTCTTAAAAAAAGAAATAATTAATCTCCACTGAGAGTAACATGCTGCCACATATCACTCAGCATTGCATCAATAGCCTGATGGCGTCAGGAGAGGTGACTGAGAAGGAAACAGGAACTAGCTCTTGATATTTGATGATGAAAACTGAGATATTTAAAATCTCCAGTGCCCATTTGCTATGCAGTCTGCTCAGAGGCATCCAGTGTGATTACAGCACCCAGACAGAAGAGTGTCATCTTCGGTGCTGGTGGTGCCACTTTTATGGCAGTTTAGCAAATGATCACATAGAGATGGAAACACTGATTAGTAAACAGAGAGCCTTCCTGTGCTCTGCTCATGCAAAGCTTTGAACTTCTGGAAGCTGTCATACTGTGGAAATACCAATCCTCCAGGTTAGCTGTGATGTATTGCTGTCACTATTTAGAGTGACAGTGTGTGTAAGCTTTGTGCATGAGCCTGAGTGTCGCCAGTCCAGAGGGGCAGCTGCATCTCAGCTGAAGAGAAGGTGCTCATTAAGGCAAGAGGCTGTTGGGAAAAAGAATCAGCCATAGTCCTCTAATTGCTGTCACCTCTGGAAAAGAGGGGCTGATACCATATCTAAGTGTGAAACCCAAGAGGACTGCTGTTTTGGTTTGAGTTTTCACTTCTGCAGTCCAAAAAGGCTGAGATCCAGAGTGAGAACTGACCCTGGCAACTTCCCACAGGTTAACTGTGAGCAGGAACACAAATAGACTGTCCTTTCTACATTTCCCAACCTAACTCTCCTTCCTGACCCTGCCCACCTCTCTTTTACAGTAGCCTCACAGAGTGGTGGAGCCTTCCATGTCACTTTTCAACTCACCCAGGTCCACTGAAGCTGTTTAGAAAGGGATTTTTTTTTTGCTTGTAGAACTGGAACAATATAGGAAGAGTACAAAACCCACCCAAAAGCTCAAAACTGGAATAATGAGAAAATGCTAGAGATATGAAACAGTCTTCATCGCTCTAAGGGGTTTGCAGGAGGCACACAGCCACAACAGGGAGGACAGAAGGCTGCAACTCAATGCTTCAAATACCTTGCTCTAACTGACCAGGACCCTTATTCAGTCTGAGTAGCTCAGCACACCCCTGTGCAGTGGAACACCCAACCTTGGAGCTTCTCTCTGTGATCTACAGCCAGATTAATGAGTTAATTTTCTTGTTTCTTCACCATTTCCATAAGCTGCAAAGCAAATGGTGAAATTTCCCCTTGGTTCTGGGATAAATGAAAGGATGGGAAAATGGCCATATGCACAGTTAGAAATCCAGAGGAATGCCACTAGTGGTGGGGATTCAGAGAGGAAGGAGCTGGGAATTAAAGTGATGTTTCAGAGAGAGGAGGGCATGGGGTATCATTTGGGCACAGCTGTTCAGCAGCCCAGAGGAAATGCAGAGGGCTTCTCAGGTGGAGCAGGCAGCAGGGAGCCACCAAAACATGTTTTCATCTTTGCTTCTGGAGAGTCTGAATGAGACCACAGTGGAGTAGCAGCAACAGATGTTCACTCAAAGCACTGTGTCAACATCCAAAAAATCAGGATGACAGGGAGGTGTTCCCCCCTGAAGTATCGTATTTGACAGAGTGGCCCTGGAGCAGGTGGGCAGCTTCAGACGATTGTTTTTGCTCCATGATGGGTGAGCAGTGTCCAGGCTCAGGAGGTGCATTTGGGACTGGCTGCCATCTGATCCTGATGAATTGTGGCTGAGCCTTAGCTGGAGCTGGACCCCTCAAACTGACACCGGGCTGAAGTGAGTTTGGTGGGTTGTGGCAGCTCAACCAAGAGGAATAAAAAAGCATATGAAGTTTTGAGAGTACAACAGCATCACTGGTATATATCGAGGAAAAGAACCAAAAAGTAACATTCCCCATCTCTGGCTTTTCTGCTTAAAAGGGGAAACTTTTCTTTTAATACATGAAATAAATATCCCTGACTTTCCATTAAGTTTAACTTACTGGAAATTTTAAACAAAAATTCCAACTAAAAGCTGCTGAACGCAATGTCTTATTTTTGCTTAATCACTGGTGCCAAGTGCTAAAATACAACACTTGAAAAAAAATTTGGGGCTTTGAAAATAGCACATTGACATCTCTCTCCAGTTTCACACTCACCATTGTCCTTCTCACCTAATCTCTCTCTTTATGAAAATAGACTGATTAGTTTTGCCTACTTGGTACGAAGCACAGCTTTTCTTTATGAAGGCACCACTGCAAAAGAAAAGGTAAATGGGGAGAGAGAAGGAACTAATAAATGATTCTTCTTGACACCTGGGCTAGTAATACAAATGTCAACACAGCCACAATTCAGTGAGACACTTACGTATGTGCTTATACTTAAGCAAGTGTTTAAGTCTGCTCAGATTCAGCTTCCTGCCAAGGACACACTTCACTTGTGGGACATATGTGACTTAAGAATATGCTAAGTGTTTCAGTGATTTGGTACCAGCCCAATAAATGCCCTTCACAAGTAGCTGACTAAGTATGTGCAGTTATTTCTCAGATAAAGGGTGTTCACAACTGCACGGTTTGGTTGCTGTGCTATCAGCCCTGCTGATCTTCAAGGGTGGCATTGATTGAAGGACACTGAGGGATAGAAACAGTCTCTGATAGTGTGTCTCTGCATTTATCTACCTAGATTTGTCTTTGTGAGCCCTGGAAAACTTGCTTTGATATCTGAAAAGAAAATCAGTCACTCTGCCAATTTGTGAATTATAGACGGGAATGGAGTGTTCTGTCATGAGGGACTCCAGTACTGGCCAAGAATGCTGTGGTGAGGCAGAGAGAAACATGAGCTGGACGTGTCAAACAAAGGTGCGAACATCTTCAGACCAGGTCTGGCATTTCAGCAAGCACCTTTCCAATGAAGATAACAAGGATCACCATGAGTTTTCCAGGTGTTTATGTCTTTGATGCACTGGAAGAGAACATAAGGCCTGCCTTTCATGCTGTAAGGTGAATTGAGGTTCTGGACTTGTTCCTGAAAATTCAAGGATAACTTTGGAAAATGATGGAAATGACTGGAAGCATACAGTATGGCAAATGACGTTGCTTTTTATGTGGAAGCCACCCCAAGCTGTGCTTTTTATATCTCTTTTTCTCTCCAGGGGCTAGATACATGGCCTGAGTGCTGAGTGTGCAGAGGGTCCTGTTGGGCAGCTGTCGGTGGTCCTGCTGCTTGTTAAACACCACAGAGAAGTGTGGCGATGCAGAGTAAATGAGTCCAGCTCATCACAGCCTTTAGGAAGCTAATTGGCTACCAAGCTTTTGAAGGGTCAAATGCATTAGCATCCAGCCCCACTCTGCCCTTTGAACAGTCAGTGGTCAGGAGCAAGTCTGATTAGCAGGGCTCTTCGCTGCTTTCCAGCTCTGATGTTAACTCATGACTGACCTTTTGCTGCTGTGCGTGTGTGGAGTGCAGAGCCAAAGACACTGTCCCCAGAAATAGCTCACAGGCTGACTTAAAGGCTGTGCTCAATACAAAGTGCATGTTGTTTTTAAAGTAAATAATTAGGGCTAGCTTTGTGGGTCTGCATTTTACGTAGTAGTTTCAAGCAGATGAAAGGCATGAAATTTGATTTTCAACCCTTCTTTCAGCCACAGAGAGACTTCAATACAGGTGCATTTATAACCAGGCTTTTTCAGTCTGTCAATGGCTGAAAATCCATCAGGATTACTTTTTAGGAATTATTTTTCACCGTTGCAGACTTTCTTGCTGAATGATGCATTACAGATCAATGCTGTAGCTTCAGAAATGTCCCCTAACTTAACTGGCCAGACCCCATTAACAATAGGTGAAATTATTTACCTGATTGTTTTCTGAAGAGATGTCAGAACATCTGAATTGGCTCCAGGAAGGCTGATTACTGTTTTGATTTTGAAAACTATTTCTTGTGGCCTGCCTGCAACTGCATGAACTGGTGTCTTGAACATTCCCCAGAACTCAGATAGTTATTTATTATTTAAATACAAGCTAAGAGCGGGAAACTCTTAAAATTCCCCAACGCTCTCCTCTAAAAATAAAGATCCATTAGTTCATCCTCAATAAATGATTCTTAATTGTTCCCTCAGGTGAAATTGGACTCTTAACTTCTATCTCCTTGAGCTTCCTTCTTGGCTTTCTTTGTAGGTGCAGCATTTTTTTGTTGTTCTGCCACTGACATTCAAGTGTTAAAGCCAAACTTTGTGAAGGCATGTGGAGGGCAACACTGGCTCTGATGTCATGCACATAGTAGCCTGGAATGACCCCCATCCACTCTTGGTGACTCCTGTTTGTTTTGGACAGTGCCTAGAGCTCCATTTTCCCCCCCTCTATCTGAAAGATATCTTGCATATCCTCCCTGTTTATGATCACACTCGCCTCTGATGTTTCCTTGTTAGCATTGTTATCCATCTTCTGGCTTAGACATAAACCCTGAATGCTCCCAGTCACTGAAGATCTGATGGCACTTTTGACAAAAGGAGATGACTGACCTCCATGGCCTGGCCACAGGCCAGCCTGGCTATTTACACCCTGCCTACCAGAAATTCCTCCAATGGCCATGTTGTTTCTCACTTTTTTGTCCCAAACAATCATTGAATAGATGCTGTTTTTCACTCCGTGCTACAGTTCAACAGTCAGTGGCACTTTGGAGCTAGCAGGATTTTTTTCTGCTGGTAAAATGCCCTGGGTCCTGGGGGCATGTGAAGGTGCTACAGTTTGATTTCCAGGAATGGCTTCCAGTTGTTCCATGCCTTGCTGTGGAAGGATCTTGTGCCAATCCCCCATTTCTCCTTACTAGCTATCATTATCTCTAGCTATTCTTATCTTAATAACATTTTATGGAATGATTCCAGTATTTATTCTGTTTCCCATCTTTCTTTCCTTGCTGCTTTTTGAAAGAGGTGCTGGGGAAGGTGCTCAGCTGCTGTGAAACAGCCGATGGACAGAGAGCTCAGAGCTCTGTGCACTTCCAGCTGACAGAAACCCAGCCAAGGGCTTTTCCCATATACAGGAGAATTTCTAATTTAAATGAGTGCTATTAACTCTGGTTGTCTTCTCGTTGGTTTTCAGTTTAAAATTAACAAAACGTATGACTGAGTTTTTCTCAGAGTGGTTTCCAAAAGGATCCAGGGGGCAGGAGACTGTGGTGAGACTTGGCAGGTAGGAAGGCTGCCCCTGTGAAGCCTGCTTGCTCCAGCCAGAGTGCTGTCTCTCACTTTAATACTCACCCTGTTGCCATCTTAAAGACATTTCAGTCAATCAAAGGAGATGTGGTGCAAAACAAAAGGTACTGGGTCATGCCAAGGTGTATGTGGGAAGGGTAGAGAGAAAATGTGAAGCACCAAGATAATATGCCCAGGGACAATCAGATTTGTACCATTTTTCTCCTAATCTTTTCTATTCTATTTGGTCATGGTTTGCCAAAATCAACACCACTGATTTTAATACAGGTGCCTTTGTTCCCAGAAATGGTCTGAATGAAACCTGGGATTATGAATTCTTTCCCATGTCATGTTGAACCTTGGGAAGCTTTCCATGCAGCAGGTAATCCTTTTATATATTTTTTTTTTCTTTTCCTGTTTGCTGTTATTAACTTCCTCCACCCAGGTTTGACACTGTTGTAGTAGGATTTTGCTGTCCCACACCATGGTGTGACAGAGGGGCTGTACCCATTACAGATGGAGTTTGTAGACATGATTTTGGGTGCTAATGTGCCTTGGAAGGTCCAATCCAAATGATATCCAATATGTGAACATTGCAATTGCTGCATGGACACACTGCCAGACTTAGAAGAGTCAAAATTTGGGATCAGGGCTGAAACAGAAAGACTTTGGAAATCTGCAAGTTCCCTTCCATGCAAGCCCTTCAGGCACATTCAAATGTAGAATATGAGAACTATGTATGAAAATAAAAGTTGTGAAAAAAAATTGCCTCAGTTTCACTGTTTCTTTGAAACTTGAATCTCAGCCCAAGGTCACAAATTGGTCCTCCCTGTTTTATAGACTTATAAAGAGACCCTGGGCAGTGTTTTGTATAAACCTGGACTTACTGATGGCTTAGTGTTAAAGAAATATGTGAAATCTGTGGTTCTGCAGAGTTCCAGTGTGAAAGCTGATGAAACTTGTTAAAAGGGAAGGGTGGTTGGTGGTTAATCACATACCTGAGACACAAGCAATGAGGGTCCCTCTTAGAGAAGTTTTTTGGGACAAGTCATGTCACATCCTTCTGTATCAGCTTTATCATCAGTAATGACATGATGGGAGGATTTATCTGCCCTACCTGCCTGCCTTATTTGCAAAATAGGTTGAAAACCCCTGGAGATGGTGTAATAAGTGTTAAAATTACTTCACTCAAAACCATTTAAAGTTTCTGTCTTTGGAGGGGTAGGAAATCTCACCTCTTAGAATGTGAAGAGGCAGCAGATGACCTATTACTTTGCATCCTACATATAGTGATCCATCAACACCAGGATCAATTTCCTGAAGGTCACTAGCTCTTTTAAATCCTGCCATTCTCTTTGAATTCAGACAGCAGGGATTTGGCTTCTCTCTCCCTCACCTGCATTTTCCCTTCTTTCTCTTTTGATAAACATAGGCATTGCAGCTTTAAGATTTTAAGACCTTTCCCAGATGGAAAAGGTCATTTGTCTTTCACTACTCAACACTTCCTTCATGAGTTCATTTAAACATTGCCAGGCATCAGAACAGAACTCAGCTGTAGGGTTATCTGTGTCTTATTCCCCTTTTGTGTAGGTGGCAAAACTGATCTAGAACAAAACTGTTTGGTTCCCATAGCAATTTACAATGTGCAGAGACCATAATACTGTGCTCTTCCCACTCCTTATCTACACCTGTTATGTCTTCCTTTGCCACACTGCTAAGAGCTATAGCACTGGCACTATTTTGAATGGCATCCAGCAGGCCATTTCCCCAAATTTCATGCAATTTCTCCCTGTTTCTGGTAAGGACAGGATGTACTTTTAATCTAAGGAGCAAAAAGCAAACATTTTATTAGCTGCTTTCAATTGGATTCTCAATGAAAAGTTAATTAAAGGAGTGGAATGAAAAGATATTACAGTGCATCTACTAATCTTGGTACATTATTTATATTAAATCAGTCATCAAAATTAGTCATGTGCACTATCTTGCTGTGTGTGGTCTGGTTTGAAATGGTGTGTTTGTTTCCACTCAGCTCCACTGGATACAGTTAAGATACACATTTGATGTGTTATGCAGTTAGATCATATTTTGAAAGTCTATTATGTTCTCTATCTCTGTGTATCTGCAGGCTCGGAGTCAAGGGACCATTAAAGGCTTTCAGCTCAGCTTTGCAGTGTGCCTGAGATGAGACAAGTGACAAAAGTCCTCCTTTCCCGTGAGCTCACAGGCGCAGCTGGCCCCGGCTCGTCCTCTCCCAGCCCTTTGCTGTGTTTCCCTGCCAGGTGCTGCTGCTGGTCTTGGCTGCTGGGGCCAGGGGAGCAGTGGCCCACCGAGCCCTGTGTGGCAACACAGCCTCTGTGAGAGGAAAGGCCCTGCTGTCCCCCTGGCCATGGCAGTGGAGGAGCATCCCTTGCACCCAGCCCCTGTCCGGTCTGCAGAGTGCTGCCTGCTCCATCAAGAATGAAATCCCTTTGGTTCTGCTGTCAGACTCTGGAAAACTCTTACCCCCTGCAGGTACCACAGTGCCTGCTTTGTTTGGCTTTTCTCACTTTTCTCCTTAGGATGTGCACCAAGAAAAATCAGGGCAAACAAAATCGTTTCTGGGTGGTCAAAGAGCTGCTCCTTCCCTCCCTGCCTTGTCTCATCCTCTCCTGCAGAGAGCAGATAGAGTTACGGATCCCAGGAGAGGAGAATAGTTTAGTGATCCCTCCTTAAGGTCACTGTCAATGCTGTTGCATGAATTGACCTACTAGGGGCTTCTGTGAGAGCAGTGCTGTTAACTGGACACGGAGGGGTGTAGCATTACAGAGCAGTGCATGGAAGTCGCCCACTTAAATCACTGAAGCATTTTAATTGACATTCAGTAACTCTCCTTTTCTAACAGCTGCCTTTAATAGAGTGAGCACTGCTAATGCCAGTCATGGGGCTGCTCTGTGCTCTCTACCACAGCTCCTGCTTGAGCTGCAGGGGCAGCTCAATGCCTGAGAAATGCAGCTGGAAATATAATTTTTTTCACTGCAGAGAGCAAAAGTAAGTGCACAGCCACTCACTTGCTCAACACAACACAGGCTGTGAGCAAGTGAAGCTTGGGTGGAAAGAGCTAGGTCAAGAAATAAGAAATAAGTGTCCACATTGGCTCTGAGCTGCTCAGCTCGGGGGTGAGTCGTGGCTCTCTGTGAGTTTTACCTGGAAGATGGGGAAAGGAACAGGTCTGGCGGCTTGTTCTGGGGAGCAGGGAAAGCAATGCAGGGAGCTAGGGAGGTATTCCAGCTGATCTCCTTTCTTCCAAGTGCTTCCTCACCTTTCCCCATTGATGTCCTTCAAACCCATTGCATTTTTACACTTGTCAAAGGCTTTTCAAATTTCACATCAGTATCTCCTTCTCTGAAGACAATACACTTTTGGAGACACTTGATAATGTAGCAATAATTTCATGTACCCCAGCCTTACTCTGCAACGGCAAAGCACCAAATAATCTTTCCCCATCACACTGCTTTGCTTACTTGTTGGCAGCTTAAGGGTTGATATAAGGGCATGATAGGAAATCCATCTTGCAGGCTCAGACCAGACATATTGATCCTACAAAAGGAGGATTTGTGCTCTCGAGCACCACTCCACTAACTATAGCAACAAGAAATGTGTCTATAGCTGCAAAAGGGCAAAATAAAGAGGAGAGCAAACCCCCTGTGACAGGGCATGGTGAAAGTCCAAAATTTATTTTAGACCAAGATACATTTCTGCTCTCTGAATATATTTTGGATTTTTTTTTTGTCTTGAAACCAATGCATGTCTCTAGTTGAGATACACTATGCTCATCAGGGACTGCAAGGTAGCTGAAGAAACCAAACAAATTTCGTGTGCTAGAGACAGCCACTCTTGCTCCTGCTGGATAGGGCCTTACTCTGGGAACAGTCTAATTTTTTTCTCAGTTTCTCCCAGTGGGTGAAAACGGATTTTTGCTCTGATTCCTTGAATGAGGCAGCTGGGGTAAAGCTCTCAGGTATAGTGTAAATGAAGGGGCAGATGCCAGATATAGAAAAAGCTTCTTGAAATTTTAGTGCAACTTCCAGCAAAGCTAGGAAGCAAGCCACCCTCTAGATAATTTTCCATATTTTATTACCTTTTCTCATTATTTTTCTGGTTACAATGGCTGAACCTGGGCTCAATGTCTCCAGTTTCTCATAGAAGCATCATTCACTTTGTGTTCCAGAATGAACTAAAGCATAAAATGGATATCTCTTGATCAAGGATGGATCCCCTCTGACTTTTCTCATAAGATATTAATAAGAGAGAGGCATTATCAGATTCCATTTAACAGGTGTGTAGAAGAAGGGGAAATCTCATAATCATTTAATACTTTCTGCAGGAACATCCCTCATCAGGTTTTGCTAATTATGAAGATGAAGCCATTTTCTATTTTTCCCATTTAAAGCCAAAGACAAAATTCAGGAGACAGCAATAGCAATTTATTTTCCAGGTTTTGCTTTCTTCGTGCAAAGGAATGCCAAGGTAACCTCACAGGATTTCATTTAAAAACAAGAATTCAGAGGAAAAATACCAAGGCTTTAGCCCACTGCCTCTATTAGTTTATTAAAATATTAGTCTTGTAGGTGTGTTAGATTGATTTGCCTTCTATGGTGTTTAAAAATAGCTGTGAGAATAATGGGCTTAATCAAAAATCATTAACTGGGACATTACTTTCATTTTTTAACCACAGAACAAAGAGTCACAGCCAGATTAAACAAGACAGAAAGCATTTGGAGAGCACACAAACAGCCAGAAATTTATATATATATACCTTAATCATGGAAAATCCTGGAAGATATTAGCTGTCTTCCACTGCAGTTGGGTCAGAATCCCTAAGAAAGGTCAGATTGTTTGAAGTGGCTGGTATTTGTACCAGCTGACATGCAAAGGCTCAGTTATTTATAGTGGTTTGCCTGTATCCCCACAATGCTAAGGGACTGAATGAGATTGCAGAGATGAAAGGACACTTCAGTCTAACAACTGCAAATAGCTGTAGCTCACTGAACTTCTAAATTATGACATTACCAAGCCAGAGAGCTGCCAAGATTAAGCACAGGTTTTAATCCTTACGGGGTAATGGGATCCCATAAGAGCCCTTTTTTTTTTGGAGAGGAGCATTTTATTTTGATAAAGTTTAGTTCCCTATGCAGTGCAATCAAACTTTAGGGCTTCCCTTCCAAGTTTCCTGTATGAGCTGTGTCGTCTTTATCTGGTTGTGTCAGCCAGCCCCTCTGATGGAGTTGTTTTTTTTAGCTATAGGACTTGGACAGGGAAAGAAGAAACTGGGGTCATATGAGGAGAGTGTTGGGACTGGGAAGAAATGTGGATCCAAGTTCATCAGGGTGAATGCTCACCCCTTTTTGCTGAATATTTGGTAGGCGAGTGACCCACCATAGATCAAGAGAGAGAGAAAGAAGACATTTCTAATGAAAATGAAAACACTGATAAAACTTATGGGAAAAGAGAAGGGCAGCGACCATGGCCAATAAGAGTGAAAACTCCTGTAAATTGGCATAGGAGATCTCTCTTGAAGAAACCACCCACAACTTCCAGTTTTACTGGACTAGTCAGGTCTCTGGGGAAAAGGTGCTTTCTACTCATCTTCAGGTCCCAGATCATCAGGGAATTAAAGACATGGAATGTTGGCCCAAACAGCCAAATGGAGGAAAAAGGTCCTTGCAGTCAATTCAGCCTCATGGGAAAACTCCCATTTTGCCCCAGAAGCAGCAGGCAGGGAGCAGCTGAGTTGTTGTTTCTTTAAATCAGCTTAGTTTGGTGTGGGATGCCCTTTGGAGCACGGCTGATCAGGCCAAGAATGAGCAGGATGTTATCTCTGAACAGCTCATGAGCCTTCCTGAGCAGATAGCCTGGAAAGAGCCCCAATGACTGGCCCTAATCCTAAAGCCTTCCCTCACACAGATAAACCCCCTACAGCCAGAGGGACAGAGGAAATTACTGATATTCACTCATCTATTTATATTTAGACAAAAGATTAAACGACTTGGAACTGCCACACTATGTCCATGGCCAGGCTCCTGCAAACATGTGAGAGCTTGCAAGGCTTCTCTGCACAGGCTTAACTGGAAATGGACTTGGGATTGTGGACATTTTCCAGCAGTGTGCTTCCTCAATGAAGGAAAGCTATGTTTAGAAAGGAAACAGACTGGTTTTTTAGGGGTGAACTTACCAAGAACCATCGTTTTGATGAAAACAAAAGATTCCTGTTGAATTTGTGTTTTTATAAAAGTCTAAACAATTCCACAGACGTGAAGCATTGTCACTTTGTGAGGACTGCAGGCACGTTGAAACAAATCTTTGCAAAGCGGTTGTTCTGACGCTATCAGGGCAAAATCACTGAGGATTTCAATTTCATAGGAAATTTCATCATTTCTTGTTCTTTTTCTGGTAAGCTATGAAAAAAAGAAATAATCAGAAAATTGTAATATCCCTGACTTCAAAGGGAAATTTCAGGTTTCAATCAGCTTTGCTAAACCTCCCTCTACTCTTGACTGGCACTAGGCCAGTGCCAAGCTAGGCACCTGAAAAATTTTAGGGAATTACCATGTTTTTTTCATCACCCCTTCTCCCACATTTCCTCACAAAGAATATCCATTTCTATCACTCATTTCAGGTGATAGAAAGACACGTGAGAAGCAAGACCTCTGTCTCCTGCCCCATGACACAGCACGCCATAAGCAACCCTTGACCAGTCACCTGGAAATGCTTTACTCTTCATCCTCATGTTATCGTTGTCAAGTGAGTTGGACAGAGCAACTTCTGGCTTCATTGTGTTTGCATGGGTTTGAGGGGTAGTTCCAAGAAGCATCTTCTGGCCATTGCTGTCTGCTCTAAAAAAACTTTTTAAAGGGTTTTGGTATTAGAGAAGACATCAACAATTGTCTTTCAGGTGGTGTTTCAGCTGTTTTGCTGGAGGCTTGCAGAGACTGGACAGCCTTGCCTTTATTGATTTGCCTTGGTCAGATTGTTGCTGTGCTCTCAGGGCAGTTCCCAGCCTCCTCTTTCCCTCACTTTCCCCTCAAGTCCAAGACCTAGACCAATAGCCTGTGCTTGGGATACTCAATATATGAAAATCAAGAGTGATAACTCCCACAGCATGAGACACCTGCTCTGTCAGAGGGGCCTGAGCAGGGTAGGAGTTTTCTTCAGGAGGGCCTGAAGGGGTGGCATGGACCTCTGCAGGAATGCAGCCCCACCACCTGGTCCTCAGGGTGGAAGGACCACTGGGGGTCATCCAGTGCAGTCTCCCTGCTCAGACAAGATTCCCCAGAGCACACTGCTCAGGACTGTGCCCAGACACCTTTTGGGTATCCCAGGGAAGGAGACTCCACAACCTCTCTGAGCACAGTCCTTGTGCTCAGACACCTGCACCGTAAAGTTACAGATATCTTCAGTTTATTCTCCAAATGCATGAACCTTTAACATGTCAATACACAGCAAGATCACTCCAATCCAGAAATACAGAAACCCAGCTTAATTATTCCATTTTGCCCCATGTCTCACCAAACACAAGGCCACAGCGGAGTTTTCTTTCCCAAGAAGAGATGAAAGAAGAGACTGGTGACAGATGTTAATTAGAGTGTTAAAATCACCTCTGGAAAGAGCTCAGACATGTTGTGGGGCCCCCCAGTATACATTTATTTCCTTGAAACTTGCCTGTTGGTCCTACAATTAGCATGGAGCCTGGCCCTGCAGTGCACAGTGTGCTGGAGGTGGCATTAAGGAGGACCTGTTTTTTTAGACTTGCTGTTTTCCTCCTTGCTATCTGCAGTGTATATTTATGTTAATTGGAGCAATACATCTGTCCTCAGAGTTTATCAGATTCAAGAAGATAAGATATTGCCATCAAAGCCTGTTCTGAGCTGCGAGCTCCCCAGTAAATCAATGTTACATGAATTAAGATTGCCTTGAGATTTTCTCTAGAACATTTCATCTGCCCATATCTGGAAAGAGTTTCTAATCAGAGCTCTGTAAAAAACAGCTTTAGGAATTTTCTCATGCAGCTTACAAACTCTGTGGTCTCAAACAGGCTTTAATTACCAGGGCTTCAATGGCAGCAATTTTATGATGTTTCAGAAGTGAAATGGTTTATACTCTGGTGATAAGAACTTAATAGGAGCCAGTAAAACATAAAGCAGAATTCCACAGCAGGAGATGGATTTTTTAATGGATTTTTTCAGATAATTCTTAGCCTTTTCCACCAACAGTGAAGATACATAATGTGTTAATGGGCACTTACACTTCTTTATTTTCAGTAGTTTTACCTGGTGCTCCTACCTTTCACTTTGCCATGTTTAGATACAAAATCAACCCCATTTCTGTCCGTTTGAATACAAAAAAAACCCAAACCAAGCATACTTCCACCTACCACAAAAAATATACCTTTTAGGAGAGATGTCACCACAACACAAGCCCTGCCACAAGCTCCATGTGGATCATAGTGGTTGGCATTCTGCACTCACATGCTGGCCACAATGGAAGGTAAATATGGAAGGGTGGTCTTGCATGTCAGAGCTGAAGTAAACATGTGGTAGCATTGGGGTAGGTGAAGACTGCCAGTATACACAGGAGTAACTTCAATTATCCAGTGCTGCTGAGTCTGGACTTCTAGAAGGATAAATATTTACTAGTCTAAATGAAATATTTATGTCATACAAGTGTTTGTTGCCATCTGTCTAGGATAGATTAAGAAAAAGTAAAAATTGTGTTGTTGTCACGTGGTCCTTGAACTAAAAACTTTCCTTTGAGCAGACAGGTGCTATTTTAAAGTTCTACCACCTGCAGAAACCTTCATCTCAGCCTCATTAGAAAAGTTCCAGTTTGTCTAGCTGGGGACATTGGTGTCCCTGCAGGCACTGGGGTCCATGCTCTCATAACTGATGAACCCTAAGTCCTGTCCTTGCCTTTGCTACCAGTCTGTGGGGTGAAAACAGGGGAACTGTTGGTAGTGCCAACATTACATCTGAAGTGCCAGCCAAGCCTTTGCTCAAGACCAAATTTGTCCATCAGATTTGGGTGCAGGTGCAGATGAATCCAAAGCACAGACGACAAAGTACACAAGTTTGACTCTTCTGGACTGTGACTTCCTCCACTTTTGCAGTGAAATGACTCTGGGTGCTACTACAAAGCAAATAATAACGCCACAACTTTTTACAGTTCAGTTTAACTTTGCTGGAAGGATTGCATCTGACCGAATCCCAGCCTGGACAAGCCTCTGTCATGTGCAGGTTGCTTTGATTTATTCCTGCACTTAACAGGATCCAGGTGGCCCACGGAGAGCGTTGGGTTGCTGTCGCTCCCCGCTCCAGATGAGCGCCGGGTGTTTCTCACCAGGTCACTCAAACAGCAATAGAACAGGTCATAGAAAGACCTCAAACAGCAATATAATGTTGGCCATTCCAGGACATTGTAAATCAGGCTGCAAGCCCCCATGTTTGGAACAGTTAGTGTCATTGCCTGGGGCAGCACCGCAGACACGGCTTTTTTTGCTTTGAACAGAATTAAAATGAGAAATAAAAATGCTGCTTTTGACAGCAGTTTAGTTTTAAATAGATGGCATATTAAATACTGTTTCTTAGGGCAGCGGGTTAATTATGCAACCTCTTTCCACTGCATCCTGTTTATAGGAATGGACTGAATCACCCCTCCTTGCTGTGCTCCACATGTCTCAGGGCTGGCTTTCATTTTGGCAGAGCAGTCACCCCTTTGCAATATTTTGATGCACATCAAAATGTTTTTGTCTGCAAAGCCATGTTATCAGACTGACATTCTCAGACAACCTTTGGGCTGAGTGCATTTCTGGAGCTTGGCAGCACAGGCATCTTTCTATTTACCACCTTCCTAAAAATACAAGTGGCTTTAGTGAGGATAATTGATTGTGCTCGAGAAACACACTGGTTTTGCCACAACTTCCTTACCCCTTTTGCTACTTTGGGCACTTCTGTAACCCACAAATTGTTGTGCTTCGATAAAGTGAGTATTTTTTAAAACAGATCTGTGGGGAAGCTCTGAGTGATGGGCAAGCTGCTTATATTGATTCTTTTTGCAAATGGGGCCTTGCTAAATAATATCAAAATTTAGTTGGTGTATCTGGTCATAGATTGTAAAGATATTTCTCCTAAGATAATAAAAAATGAGTTGTTTTAAAAAATTAAAGAAGTGTAAAACAATAAAATTACCTGAAAATCATAAGGCTGTGGAGTGTTGCACTGAATATATATATATATTTTTAAATGAACTAGAAAGCTGTTCTTGAGTGCCAAGAGCAGCAGCAGAGTGTCTGTGTTTGTACACATATGTACACACCAATGTTTCTGACCATTTTACAGGGTACCTTCTCTTTTAGGAGCACAAAGTACATTGAAAGGGCCTCATTTTCACTGGCTGGAGCTCAGTGTATATTTGCACAAAGCAGCTTGTATCAGAATTTGGCCCTGAAAAGCTTTTTTTTTCCCAATGATACATAATAAATCTTCCATCTGAGGGATTTTCAGACACGCTCCTACTTGACTCAGAAGTAGTGTTTATTGGAAAAAAACTTTGATGGAAAGGGTTTTTTCCCCCCATCAGTAAAATGTGGTAGCGCTAAAATAATAATAAAAGGAGAAGTCTGTGAGCTCATGTTGCTTTTGGGGAAATTTAATTTCAAAAAAAGTGATGAAAAAGTTCCAATAATGTTGAAACATCCTAAATTAGCTCCATACCTGAAAAAAGTCAGATATATTATTTTCTTTTAAACTTGTGTCACTTGTTCTTAGAAATTGATACTATATTACATATTAAAGTATAAAACCATGGGGGAAACGCAACTTTCAGTTTCTGCCCAATCAAAAATTTTCCATGTGAAAGAAAAAAAAATTGCTCTGAAAGGATATAATATAATTTCTGTAATCCCTGAATCTCTGTGAAATGAAATTCACTGTTTCCTTTTGCTCTTGAGCAAAATTATCATTGTGAAAAAGACCCCCAAAAAGAAAACAATGTATTGATTCATCAAGCAACACATTTTTTTCCTCCTGAGTCCTGCTGTCTTTTGGGTTCTGACTTTGCTTGCTTTGTTTTGTTTCAAATGCCTCAGTTAGTATTTTATGGAAAGCTTTCCTCCTCCAGGTTCAAGGTCTGGTGTCTGAAATTTCAGAGACTGCACCAGTCCATTTCCTTCTCTTGACCTCAACATGTTTTCTCTTGAGGTTTGCTGTATGAAAATTGTGTGTGTAGTTAATCAGCAAGAAATTGCCCTGGTGATAGATAAATCCACAAGACTTTCTAAATTTTACAAAAGTAAAATACTCATTGCAGGTGTGACGTTTCCTCCTGCAGTCACAACCTGTGATTCTCAACCACAATTAAGAAAGTTTTTGTTCATGTTGCTTTGCAGGAATTTGCTCTGTGCTGTGGAGTAAGTAAGGAATGGTGGGTGACAAACAAAATACCCTCAAGTAAATCTTGTCAAAAGCAATGTGCTTACAAAGATCCACTGCGGGAGAAAATCTGGAGGACAGCAGACCAGGTGTCACCTGGTTGATCAGCATCTTCATTAAACTGCCAGCTCCAGTTTCCTGAGGAGACTCGTATGCAAGAATCGGGTGGATATGGGGAATAAAGACCTGATGAGTTCCTGCTCCAACCCAGTAGCTTTCTTCTATCTACAGGAAACTGGTGTGACCATACAAGTGTGGATCCCCAATGGTTCCTCCACTGGCAAGAAGAAATAAACATCAGCCAGTGTGTGAGGTAACAGCTTTTGTCCTCTCTTGGGGAGTGATCTCTTGGAGGGAACAAAACTGGGACATGTTCATCCAAGAATGACAAATGACTTTTGGGAGAAAGATGCAGCGCTTTGTTTGAAAGCTGAGTTTGTACAAAATACACAGCAACAGGAATGGTTTATAAAATGGGAGATACAGGTCAATGTCTAATTGATGGGACAAGACTTTCACCCTGTCATAAAGAAAAATCAACAACATCAACAAATACAAAAAAAAACCCCAAAAAACCAAACCAAAATAAAAACTAAACCCAAATATGAAAGGTGCAAAAAGCCTTGAGATGTTTCTCTTCTGTCTCTTGACAGGTGCCTCAAGCTCCATGTCCTGGGACTGTGGATATCTCTCTGTTTGAGTGCTGTTCTTACAGAATGATATTAGTCTTCCTCAAATGCAAAGAAATTGGCAGCCTCCTTCCGGAGACAAAAAAAGGAGCTTGTTTAAAAGTATCTCAGCCTCCAATTCTCCTCTGTAGGGAGATGTGGAATAGTTCTCTCTACACCTTCAGTTTTTCCCTCATTTCTTGCAGAGAACAACACTGCAGGCAGAGACAGCTCACAAATGAGGGCTCTGTGGTGAAAGACAAGTCTGGATATCACAGCCAGCTTGCATCAAATGCAGCCTCTGCTGGTGCCATCTGAGTGACTTAATGCTAGCTGCATATCAGCAGCTTCCAACAGGTTCCTTCCATGCATGTCTACTTCCTCTACCCCCAATACTCACCTAAATAGGTTGAGAGAGGATGGAACTTCACAGCTTGTCACGTGAGAGTGAGACAATTTTCTTTGCCCACGTTTTGAGATTAACAGAGACAGGAGAAAGAAAATGGTGAAGCAAACACATTTGATCAAGGAAAAATACTACAGCCAGGGAAGCATCAGTGCTGTGTGAGAGAGCCTGAGTCAAGGACTCTGAGGATGGGACTGCCAGTCTGCACTGCTGCCCTCTCTGCTCCTCTCAGCTGTGGCAGCTGGGGGAAAGGCAACCTGCACAAGAGGACACTGCACCTTCTTTAGGGTGTGCCAAGAAACCCAGATTCTGAAGGGTGACTTGTTTCCTGTTTACTGTTTGTTCTCTGTCCTCCCTGTCTTCCCAAAACTACTTCACAGGCAGAATTTCAAGGGCAAAGCATTTGATTTTTCCAAGTACTGGAGTTTTCTGTGATCCTACTCCAGTTTGAAGTAGTGTCAGTGGATGCATTAAAACATTCCCTTTTTTGTGTGCTTTCCCATTCTACTTTGGCAGCAGACTGGCTTAAAAATCAAGACCCGATCCTTCCAGTTGTTGTTTTTGGGCAGACAATGCAAGCATTGTGCATTGCTTAAATGGAGCAGATTCCCATTGTTTACACTTCTTGTGGCATTGTTAGGCTTAAGCAATTTGTCTGCTGATAGCCCCATATTAGGAGTTCTCATCTGCAGAATCACTGGAAGATATGATCAGAACCAGATCTGTGGTGGCAGTCCACATGTCACTGCCAGCTCTGTGGAGTGATAGTCAGCCTCATAAAAAGGCCACAGGGTGAGCTGAGCCAGAGGTGTTTGCTAGTCTGGGTGCCACTCTTGTGTATGAATGATTCACATCTGTTGTGAAAGCAAGCACTAAACGTGAAGAGAAGGTAGATAAGGAGAGAGATGTGACAGAACTTCCAGCTGGATTTTCTTTCCTGGACTTTGGAGTCTCTAAGCTGAAATGCATTTGACTGCTGTATGACACAGTAGTAGTAATAATAATAATAATAATAATAATAATAATAACAATAATAATAATAATCCCATAAGCCATTTCAAGTGTGTTGGTATTTGTCACCTGCTTTGAACTCTTAATTTTGCTTCTTTCTCTAGAGAAGGGCATGCTGTGAACAAGGGCAACTTGATATGGCTTTCACTTTGGAAAGGCTTTCTTGGAGATTTCCACTTTCAGGGAGCTTCCTATGAAGCCATGCATATGGTCTAATTAAAAGCTTATGTGGCTGAGGTAGATAAATAAGGGGGGGTTTTATTTGAAAAGAACACTTGCTGCATTTTGTGAGGCTTTTACGTGAAAGATATTTTGATTAGCCACATCCCACAGATATTTGCAGCTCCGTGCTGGCCTGCATACAGGCTGCACTGATTCCTGTTCCCAGCCATTCCTGACACGGGGTCTGTCTTGCTGCATTCCTGTTTATGTTTTATAAACTTAAATCTGCTTCTCCCCAGCATGCCTTGCCTGTGATCAGTCCTTGCTTTGTAGCCCACGATGGAGGCAGCTCACCTTGAGCTTTCAGGCACTATTTGTTGACCTTGGTCTGCAGGAAGCAAGGACTGCTGGAGCATGGCAGTCCTTTCTGGGAAATAACCCTCTGTGACTGTCACACAGATTTCCTTGTTTAGCCCCATCTTCACAGCTCATTACAACTGCAAAACCACTTATTTAAAATACAACTGTGGCCTGTTTCATTGCCATTTACTGAGAAAAAGTTCTGTTTTCTGAGCACTAGCAGAAGTTACGGAGTGTGGCACCACTCCACAGTATCAGCTCCTGGTGTCATTCCAGTGGAGCTGGCACCAGCAGAGATCACTACAGAAGCCAGTGTCTTCCTCTTTGTGTTTGGCAAAATTACAAGCAGTTGGGAACTAGGCCTTGTTATGGTCTCTTCTGGAATTTTCCATGCTGGGTGTATTCCTCTGCCTGACTATTTTGAGGAATGTTCTAGCAAAAATAGCTCCTTTATTTTGAAGGCCTAAAACATGATGAAAAACGAATATGAACAACTTTAAAACAGTTTTTTTGCAGCTATTTAATCCATAAGCTTGCAGTGCTGTTTTTCTTTGGAGCAGGAGCTTGGAAATGAGCCGGCTATGTCACCTGGGGGCCAGGTTATGGCTTTTCAAAAGAGACCTTTTGAAATCCCTGAGCATTGCTGCCTGCACGCTCTCAAGCTGTCAAACTCTTTTGAAGACAGTGGCTTCAGCAATCATTTGGAAGTGCTCTTCAGGCTGACCATTCAATACAGGGTAAGGAACAAGGAGTCTTTCTCTCCTCCAACAGTCTTTCTCACTACTGAAGGCAAAATGAAGGTGCTGGTGGGAAACCAGGAGAAGAAAAAAGGAAGGCTGGTGTACAGCAGCAGAAGCAGAGGATAAAGACTGGGTAGGTTAATAGGCTTTTGAGATGCCATTATATCCCTTTCTGAACTTTTTCCACTGGTGTCTGTCACCTTGCAGACTGCCAACAGCTCATTTTTCTCGTCTCCCATCAGTACTTGCCAAGAGAGGAAAATGCTGCTCATATTCTGATATCAGCTCCTCTCTTAGCTCAAAATGTGGAGTTATACCTAATTTCTCTCCAAGTCCAGTCTTGCTGGTTGGGTAGGTGGAACCCAGTAGCTTTCCACCAGTGGGAAGCCCTGTTTTTAAAATTTTTATTCTTAAAAAAATAACAAAACAAAACCAAGGGTATTTTGTTAGCAGACATTAGAAGAACTGAATTGTAGTGTCTGGCATTTTGGCCTCTAGCACTTTTTGAGAATGATATTGAGGAAATGAATCATGGTTTGTGCTGAAGGAGGATGTTGCTAGCCAGACCACTGCCTCACACATCCTAGGAGATGAAAGTGAACAAGGCAGGGACCTTGGTGAAGAGCACCGAGCTTGAGGGACCTTAATCCCTGACTGACCAGAATCATTGACTTTGTCCTGGAGTGTAGCAGGGACCTCTAATATGATGCTAGAAAAATTACTTGGAGGAACCTTTCCATATTACTTAACTCATGGTAAATCTCCCCTTTACTAAACAACCCTGTCACACAGAAGGATCCAGCCTGTCAAAAAAAAAAAAACCAAAAAACCCCAAAAAACACCCCACAACAAAACCAACCAAAAAAAACTCCCACTAATCTCACCTAGACTTGGAGCTACAAAGGTTGG
This sequence comes from Anomalospiza imberbis, assembly GCF_031753505.1. Taxonomy (NCBI): domain Eukaryota; kingdom Metazoa; phylum Chordata; class Aves; order Passeriformes; family Viduidae; genus Anomalospiza; species Anomalospiza imberbis. The sequence continues at coordinate 10,886,995 of NC_089696.1, read as the reverse complement.
TATTCGTACTTTTCTACTTCTGTCCTATCAAAGTACAGGTTATTTAATCAGCACCTATGTGATTTGCATTAGAAAATATGACAAGTTTGGGCTTAATCCTTCTAGGTCTTATCTCCCAGGGCTGCTGTAAAAATTAACTGATGGTTGTGGAATACTGTCAAGCTACAGCAGCAATATAAAAGGAAACTCATAGAATATTAGAACACACCTTGGTTTAATACAATGCTTGGATACAGAGAACAGTAGATAAGACTGGAAAACACTGTTGAAATTACAAGGTTACAAGAAAATACAAACCACACATGGATTTAGCAAGCCCCAGCCACTCTGTGATAAATAAAGTGAGAAAAATAGCATGTGTTAAAGTTTTATAACGGGCACAGAGGAGGGCAAACAACAATTGGACATAAGACTCCAATGGGCATTTCCTACTGTGCAAGTGTGAGACCTGCCAGCCTTGGATTTTGGAGGTACAAAACTGTGGGAGGTAGATATTGCAGAAAATGCAGGGATTTTGCTGCAAGCACTGTGGAGTACCTCAAGGTGACCTGGATCTGTTGGCACACAGAGGACTCCCATGTGATGCTGTTCCACAGCTCCAGGATCTACAGCCCTCAGGCACTACAGGCCTGTGCCTGTGCTTTATTCCAGCCCCAGAAGAGCCCCTCAGCTGTGGTCTTGTGAGCCATTGAGGCATGATACATTTTAAAGTTTCCTCCCTTTGTGGAAGAAACATCCCTGCAAATCTGAGGGACACCACTACCCAGGGCAGTGCAGAACAAATTCAGGAAAGGACAAGGAAGGGTTTTTAGAGGATGGGACTTAAGATGAATCGATATGACCTGAACAGGGTTTAGGAAGACCTTTTCACAAAATAAATGCAACTTACTTTCCCTTGCTAGACTTCCTTGTCCCACACTTTTCATTCACCATGAGCCAAAAGAGACCAGAATACTAACCCTCAAATTATTGCCAATTTGTTCAGATCTCTAGAAAAATGCCTCCAATAAACACAAACCCTGCAAGTCAGAGTAGCATTAAATCAAACCTTAAAAGATGAAAAATGCTTCTTTCACTGTTTTATCTGAAGCCAAAAAGGATATTGCTTTACATTTTTTCGAAATAGAAGTGCATAGCTTTACTGCTGCCTTCCAGCATCGAGGGATGTTCCCCCTGGTAAGAGCTCATTAATTTGAGAGTAGGCTTGATTAGACTAGAACTGAACAAGACCGAAACATTTCATTTCATTCTTTCACACTAATCTCTTGGCAGAAAAAACCCTTTTTTTGCCCATCGCCCCCACTCAAAACACAAACAAAAATAAGAGTTCCCCCTCCTTCAAAATCTGTATGGACCACAAAATAGCCAGAAGGGCTCTTTTGTTATTACCATAAATGCATTACACAAGTGAATAAAATAGCTGTTGGTAGCTCAGGTCTATGGGATACTAGTAATCCTATATAATTGCCAACTTGTGGGGTGATTGGTGAAAGAAACCTTAAAGCCTTTTTATTTTATCTTAGTAATGATGAGGGAGTTACCCAAAACATATGAATGCATCTCTCCTCCTTTAGATCATCAAAGGTTCAACAATGAATTCCTTTCTTTGAGAAAGCTGGGCTTTAGTCTGCCATGAAACTCAATCCATGGCCCTCTCATTAATTTTGCTAAATAGATTAGCCAATTGGAGTTGCTGCTTCAGAGGGAAGCAACCTCCAAAACAAGTTTTTCCCCATTCTCAAGGTGAGATGTTTTGCTCACAGGACATCCTTTCAAGTGCACTGGAGTACTTTTAGACTGGATTAGCTGAGGCAAATGGATTAGTCTTTGTAGGTATTAGAACCAAGGGCCTTTAAGAAAGGAAAACAAGGTGCCTAGTTTCACCAGTATGCCACTAAAAGCTACTTAGTGCAAACATCCGTAAAACTGTCAAGAATGAGGACTTGTAAAAGCAACTGTAAGCACATCCTCAAGCTAATTGTAAGACACACATTTACACAGAAATATGCAAACTGCAAACACAGCCTGAATAGGGACTGTCACACACATATCAGTTCTTAGGGAGCATAGGGAAATTTTTACTGGTGTTTCAAAGGTGAAACGCTGTAGCATCTGCTAATTTTTCTTCCAAGCAAGCCATTTGATTAAGGCATTAATCCTCTCACAAAGGTAAGCCCAAATGACACTCCTCTTTGCTGGCTTTCTGAGGGTCCAGCCCAGGGAAGTGGTGAGCTTCACAGAAGGGGGGAATCCACACATCAGTGGCGATGTGCAGCCATTCAGGGCTGGGCCTTAGACTTATTCCTTCAGTCACTTCTTGCTTAAGTGTGAGACAGTAAACCAGCAGGAGCAGAGTGCTTTTCTGAAGCTCAGAAAGTGACTGAGGAAGGCAGGAATTTCAAATACTTCTTTCTCCTAAAAGGCTTCCTCCCTTACCCCAACAAGCATTGATTTGACTGGGCATTAATGAAGGACACGTTCCTATTCCTATAGAAAAGTTTTTAAAATACCCCAAACCCCATAATTTAGATGGATAGGCAATACATACCACAAAAAAAAAAAAAAAAAAAAAAGAAAACCCAAACAAAACCAAAAAAACCACAACAAAACCACATGGAGAATTAGTTAAAATACAGCAGTTACTTGACCTGCTGCTCAAACATCCAAAGTTTGTTAATCTGTAGAGGGCTCAGACATGGAAGGAGAAACCTTGGCTTGCCAGTAGGTCATTAAAACTACTGCTTATGTTGTGCACCTCTCCAAATTACTGCTCCTCACATGTCTCATGTCCTTGGCTGTAAAGGGGGCAGTTTGTTCCAGGAAACACTTCCATGAGGAACATCTTGCTACGTCATGTTCTAAAGGGTGTTTTGCAGTTGTTCCACTCCTCACTAGAAATGTCAGGAATTACTGTTCTGAAGGAACCCAAAGTGCTGTGCTTTTCCCTTTTCTTTCAGCTGCACAGATCAAGGAGGGCCTTGATTTAAATAATGCCTGCTCTCATGCAGAGGAAAGAACTTACTGAGTCTTTTAAAGTTTTTCAGGAACTTTCTACTTTTCTGCTTTGTCAGTTGAAATATTTTTTCAATGATGCTGATAATCCTACTGATGTTATAAAGCAGAGAATGTGGTGAAAGCCTGTCTCATTACCCATGACTGTGGGTAGTAGGCTTTTTTCTGGATGGGTATAGTAAAATCATACTTAAATGACAGTATCAAAGTTGATAATGGAGGAAAAAGAACCCTTGTGAAGCATGGTTAATACTTTGTTTTATTGACCAAAAACATTAAAAGTATGACAATAAATGGTAAATACTAGAAAATAACTTCTTAAATATAAAAATGTTTGAGAATTATTGTGGTTCAATACATATTCTACTTAAAAATTCTATGAACAAATGTGTATGTTATGATGGAATAGTAACACCTTGCTGAGTATCCTTTAAAATCTATTTCTTTAGCCAGCTGGGTGAAAGCACATAGAAATGACACACACGTTTGAGAATGTGTTCAAAAGATAATTTTCCTTATCTTTTTCATGAGCACTATAGAAATGTCTATAAAATCCACCCAGACACAATGATCTACTGTTCAGTAGCACCTTCCATTCAAGGTCTCACAATTCATTACAATAATTTGCAGAACCTTAACTACTCCCTGAAGAAGAAAGAACATTTTTCTGGTCTAGATATGTCCTTTTGGCAGCTATACTGGGAACAGTTCACTTATCCTAAGGTTATCATTGGACTTTTGTCTGTTTTCAGAGCTGAGCCTGCCACACTCAGTGGGCACAAGGGAAACTGTAAGTGCCTGGACCCATTCCAGAAACACTGAGATAATCTTCAGGGATTTTATTCATGCAGATATAAAATGTTGATATAAATTGTAAATGTTGTTTTCGGAAACACAGAGCACCTACACATCCCACTGTGAGCAGCTGGGGCCTTGAATGCTCAGTACACCTGAAAATCCAGGCCTCTGGGATGCAGTATTCCCTGATGTGGCCTGCAGACAGCACTACCTTCCAGAACACAGCAACTGAAACAGGGAAATTGCAAAAGGCTTTTCTTATAATAGAATCATAGAAAGTTTTGACTTGAAAGCAGCCTTGGAAGTCATCTCATTTTAAAACCCCTGCTATGGGCAGGGACATCTTTCACTAGGCCAGGCTGCTTAGAGCTCCATCCAACCTGGCCTTGGGCACTTCCAGGGATCCAGGGGCAGCCACAGCTTCTCTGGGCATCCTATTCCACTCTGTGGAAATTCTTCCACTCTCACAGGGAAGAATTTCATCCTAATATCCAACCTAACCCTGCCCTCTAGCAGTTTTAAGCCATTCCCCCTTGTCCTGTGGCTCCAGGCCCTTGTCTGAAGTCCCTGTCCAGCTCTCTTGTAGCCCCTTTAGGTAAGGGAAGGTGATAGAAGCTCTTCCTGGAGCCCTCTTTTCTCCAGGCTATCCCATCACTTTGTGTGACCACGGTACAGAAAGTTGCCCTCCACAGCATGCTCACAGCAGTGCTTTCTCTAGGTCTCAGGTCAGTTGCAGAGGGAGCACCTTGGGAAAAACAAACTGTATTTATGCAGCCAAGCCATCAGGGCTGCTGGAATTCCAACAGAATACCTTATTTCCATGCCATGTCCAACACCCACACCACAGCCTCCCACTGTGACACATCATTGCTGATCCTGACTGCTGGCCTCAGTGAAAGGAAGAGGCTCTTGCTGGTACCCTGAAAAGCTGTCATGAAGCTGCTGTCCGGTGTCAGAAATCTGCACCCACAGTTTGCCAGCCACACTGCAGGTCAAGGAAAGCAAGAAGTGCCAGATGCAGGCTGATGAAGAACACAAACACACTGCACCAGATCTGCTAATAGATCTGATCACAGATCAGGCCAGCAAGCAGGGACAAGTGATAGCAAAGTAACGTGAGTGAAGGTAATGAAAACAGACTGGAAGCAGATTTAGGATGAACATAATTAGAGTTAATGTTAGCACTGAAAGCAGAGATTTGGGGGTTGGCGGTGCCTGGGGCTAGTTGACGTTTATCAGCATAGCTTGACTGTCTCTCTAAGTGGGGTTTTGTACCTGGGAAGGGATTCTGACATTTTGTTCACAATTGGACCACCTGCTCATGTCTCATCAGCTAAAAAGAGCTTAAAGGCTTCTTAGCACACGGGAGGTATGGATCAGGCATGCAAAAATATTTTAGTCTTGGATGCAGCATCTCTTAGCCATGGCCACAGAAATAGGTGCCTCTTCTTGATGTCTTTATTCAGCATAATTAATGCATAAATATCTAAATGAAGCCCATTTCTAGCTGGAAATACATGAAGAGTTCCTTTATATGTCTGCAGCTAAAAACATGCTGTAGTGCTGGGGTGCACTGAGCTCTCTCGAGCTCTCATCTCTCTGTGCTTCTCCCCCACCCCTAACCCTGCTGATATTGTGGTGATCAGCACAGACCAAGGGCCCCACCATGTGTCTGCTCTGATGTGTCCAGTGCCAGCCTGGGAAGTGTGTCACAGCCTCCCTTTGGAGTGTAGCCTTGACCTTAAACAGGCCAATATCCAATATATTGAATATACTGTGTCTCATGCAGGTTTGCTTTGCTGTTTGTTCTAAATGTCCAACTCTCTCCCTGAGCACTCCTGATCTGATGTAGGGGGGCAAATGCTTGTGGGATGATGGTGGCCTGTGTCCCATTGCAAACACACGTTCTCCTCTGTAACACCCACAGGACAATTTGGGACAGGATGCTGACTATCTGCTTTTGGGACCACACTGGTTCACGTCACTTTTTTCTCCCTTCATGGTACTTCTTCCTCTTGAAGCTGCTGTGTTACTCTCATTTAACATGAAACCAATTATTATTTTTCAATCCAATTATTGGAAAAATGATATGAGGTGAAAATTCTAGCCTTGGCACATTTAACAAATGCACTGGAGCCAAACCAGACAGATTTGGTTATTTATTTCTGTCAAGGATTGAACAAAAACTTCCACTTGAACCCCTTGAGTCCCTCCTCTCCTCCTTTCCTCTCCTTTCTCCCCCCTACACCCTTCACCAAAGTTCAGCTCAAGTTGATGAAGAATGTGTATTTTTTGAATGGTAAATGCCTGGCAGGCCTAGGAACTATCTACAAGACAGGTGTGTGGCTCAGGCAGCTTCCAACTCCCTGCTTGGGACTGATAGTGCCTTTGTAAGAAAGCAGCTTCAATCCTGTCCTGGAAGAAACATTCCTGCCCCTGGGGGACAAGTGATTCATTCACTCAGTGAGGTCAGTCCTGCTGCAGATCTGCCTAAGAGAAGCTGCCAGCTATGTTGAACTTAACTCACAGTCACAAGCCATTATGGAATTTGTGCTTTCTACCATTTTGCAAAATGGTAGAAATTGTGACCTTGGGCTAAGCTCCCATTTGAAATTCAGTGTCACCAAGGTGACTCATTATCACAGCTGGAATGGGAGAGTAGGGTGTGACAGCAAACCAGTCTGCAAGGGAATGAAACCCCCAGGACTGGAAGATAAAGGGAGAAAGGAAGAGGAGGAGAACACCTTGAATCAACCAACAAAGTTTGTGATTGATGGTTCCCAGTTGGGTCTCCATACTGGGAGGGGATTCTGAGCTGAAGGGGATGCTCAGGAGCAAAGGGGAGTGAGTGAGGAAGAAGGAGACCCTAAAACAACAGCAACAAGTGAAAAGCTGTGCAGGGTGTGTGATGAATGCACAGCTGTGGTGGGGAGGAGAGGTGTCTCCAAGCACAGGGGATGTGTCACCACGGCAGTGCAACAGAAAGGAAGAATAAAACTGTAAAAAGGAAGGATATAAAACTCTGGGTCACAGACCCCAAGGCGCTGCTGGGGGATGTCTGGGCTGTCAGGAGTTTGCTCACATCCCTCCTCCAAAGACATCCCAGGAAGTATTTTTGCCTCATCTCTCACCATCTGCCAGCTCCTTTGCAGGAGGACTGTCCCCACAGCTGGTGCCCTCCCTGGCTTGCCTTTCCTCTTTCAGTGGAAAATCTGAATTAGCTGTGGGCTGCAGATTTTTCTTCTGGACTAAAACTGTTGTAAAAGGCTACAACCAGATTAAAAAAAAAAAAAATAGAAGTTTTAAAGGGAGCCATAGCATCTTTTAACAGAGGTCAATGGGACTAAAACTTCCAACTCTTTCATGATTTTATCAACTTACCCCATCTCTCTGAATTATCTTTAACTCAATGGAATTACAGGAGAGATGACCATTTCTGTTTATTTTTGTCAGTTGAAGAATATACCTTTTTTATGAGAGCTTAGAATATTTTGAGGATATCTTGCTAGATTAATTATTTATTGCTGGGCTACCCAAAAGCTGTGCAGGACTGACAATATCCTGGGAGGAAACTGTATGACCTTAAGAGTCTTGGTGCTGAGAGGGCTACACTAACGTCAAAGCCAGGTAGACATGGTTCTGCTTTCTAACTAGGGTCAAAAAATTCAAATTAACAACAACACTGAAGCAAGATCAAACTATAAAATTTCTTAAGTAACTGAAAATACACAGAAAAAAAAGATCGACTTTGACAAGGAGAAATTTAAGGAGCTGTTTGACCTTCCAGCTCTATTCAGTCAAGGAAACTTTCCCCATCACTGTCTGATTTATCTTTCTGGATTGACCATAATTACCTGGCAATTTTCTCACAGCAGAGATTTTATTGAAGGCTTTGGCTGTAATGTCTCATGAATTTAGACACTCTTGCTTAGAGAGCCAACGGTGAGCAAACCAGAATTCCTTGTGACCAGCCTTTAAAGAGACAATGTGTGATGTGATTTATGTATGAGGTACTTTTTCTTTTCAGTGTTTTAGGAAGATCTTACAAATGCTTCACACCCCTGTGCCCACCCACCACCCATTACTGACTGCCCTCCTCCCTTTGCGGTTTATCACACGTGACCAAATGTGTCAATGGGAAACAACTGGGCAAAAAGGAGAACAAAATTTCCAGATTTACGTCAAAACTGTGGGATGCAATAACATATAGGGACTTCCTGGCTGAGGAAACTGGGCAGGCTGGTTTGGGTCAGAGGAACCTTTCCCTTCTGCTCCTTTGGAGAGCCCATGGCTCTTGTGTCAAAACCATAAGGCTTCCTTGTCCTCTTGACCACATTCTTAGGGCTGTGAGCTTTGTTGCTTTCTCTTTTTGAATAATGAGGAGTGTCAGCATTTCTGTGTGACATGTTCCTTGGCCACATGTAAGGTGGTGGCTGCACAGTGGCTGTTGGGTCATCCTGTGTCCCCTGCTGTCCCCTAGGGTCAGAGATTGATTACTATTGATATTTTGGAGTGTAATTCATAGCATCAAACCCAAGCCAAGTGAGTGAAATTGACAGTACTCTGGGAAATGGGTGTTTGAATTTGCTGTTTCATCATGATATGAGTCAATGAAAGTCATATGTTTTGCAGAACTCTAAGAAGAATGGAAATGGAGAAGAAAAACAGGAACTGGTTTTAAGGAAGTTTCTTTTACCCACTTTTCCGGAGCAGACAACCACAAGACACTGTATGACATCAATTTTGGGTGCAGGACCTCTACAGGTGTGTAAAAACAAATTGTTGCCCAATAAAATGGAGCCTTTCAGACAAGCTTCTCGTGCATACCTTCAGAGTTCTTTAAATATCTTTGAACCACAATGCCTTAATCCTTCCACACCCTTTGGGTCACATACACAGCATCAAAATAATGGTTTATAATGATCATTGGGAACAAAGTTTTATGTTTCTAACACATCTGTAAGGGTCAGAATTCACAGCTCATTAATTGACCTAAATCAAAAATCATGTAAATGGGTTTTATTCTGTTCTTCCTGCTGGCTGGTCCTTCCTTGACCTGCATGACAATTTCCAGATCATTGTCACATTTCCTTCTAATCTCTGTGTGGCCTCCTCCAGAGTCTTGCATGACCCCAAGGCTTCAGAGTGGGACCATAATTGGTTCAGTCATACTGGGATGATTTTTTGGCAGATCTGGGTATTGATGATGTCAATGTGGCTACCCAAGAGTGGGTAGAGCAGTGGCCAGTGTCCCTTTCAAGCCTCAGAAGAGATTTTAGACCTTGTGGTTGCAGCTTCTGTAGTCATTTTGAGCAGCTGATGGCATTAAACAAGTTTCAAGGCAAAAGTTCCTACATGTTTACTCTCTTTATCTTCCGTGACTCACATCAGTTGTACCAGGCCTGGCTGAACCATGATCAGTCCTGGCAGTGTTTTCTGAGCTGTTTATCAGCATAGGGCAGCAGGGTTTAGTGAGGGCAGAGAGCAGCACATAACCACACTTCACAGATCCCTCTGGTCCGTGTCAGCGTCAGCATATCTGCAAGGGAGCTTGGCATTGAGCCACAGCACTACTCAGCAGCTCCAGCCACTGCAGTTCTGGCTAAAAACCTGCTGCTGCTGCCCCACAGGTGTGCTGGGGTCAGGCAATGGCAAACCCAGGCTCCAAATACGACCTGCTGTCCAGGAGCATCAGCTGCCCACCTGAACAACAAAGCCTGGAGGGAGCTAGGGAAGATACAGCACTGAGAATTCCCACTCTCCTGTAAATTTCTCGTATGCTTTGTGACAAAAATGACACATCTCAAACTATCACACTCCTATCTGTTCTTCCACCCCCTCCTTTGTCCTCAAAATTCCTGAGTTTTCCCTCCAGTAATTCTGCCAGCCAGTCTACTGGGGATAATGTGCCAGGGCCTATAAACTTTGGAAATATTGTGGGCATCTGAGCTGAAAAGAAACATTTCATTGATGTGTCTCTCAGTGTTTGTATTCTATTAAAGCTGAAAATGCAAGAAATGAAACACACAGAGAAATAAAATTACTTTGGAAAGAAAGGACATTTCTGACTCAAGTTAATCAACACACTAATGGCCTTCAGTGTCTCAAGAGTCCAGACAAAGATTTTTTTGTATAGATGTTTGTCTGGAAGGTCTGGCAGGCTCTTTCACTCAGGTAGAAACTAAAGTTCAAAAGATTCCAGAATGATTCTGGTTAAACATGTCCATATGGCTGATGCAGACACTTCAATGAAGAACTGGAGTTACCTGAGTACCCGTCAGCAAAGCAAATGTACACAAAGATGGGATAAAGAATCTGCACTGGTATAGAGACAGAGCAGTGAGGCAGAGAAAGAGTTGTCTGCCTTTGTGCCACTTTTATGTCTCAATAGCTTATTTTTTGAGGAAGAAATACCTGAACATGAACCTGTAGCCCAGCAAGGAGAGACTTTAACATAAGTGAATTTCCTGAAGATTTTCTGCTTCTTTAGAATCTATTCCAGGACTCTCTGATAGATTCCTCCACCTTATAACATTGTCCAGAGATGGAGCTCAACCACTAAATCTGAAAAATAAATAAACACATCACCAAACGGCTCTGAGCAGGGAAGGAGGTGAAGAGATAAATGATGCACACATCTCAGGCAGCAAATGGATGTCTGAGAGACCAGTAAGTGGTTTACTTTGATTTGTTCACCCACTTAAGAGAGAATGGATGTCTTGAGCCTTCACTGGAGAAGGGAAGGCAGCCTGCAAGGAAAAAAGGCTGGAGGGAGGCAAGACAGTGGTGCTTCCTTTGCATTCCAGATAAAACAGAAATAGGTGTCTGCATTGCTGAGGAGGCAACAGAGAAGCTGCCCTTCTCTGGCATCAACAGTTTGATTTTCCAAAGCTGCTGGAGCAGGGGAGGATCTTGGCACCAGTTCAGCTCTGTGGTCAGAAGAAGGAGAATTGCATGTGATGACTGTCCTCATTTGTCATCTGCTCCCAAAGATCAACCACGGAGCAAAGTGCAGCAAAGTTCACAAGAAGAGCTTTTACCCTGTGCAGCCTTGGCCTCAACCTTCAAGGACATCAGGAAGCAGCAGTATGGGCTGGTCATGAGGGATGATGAGGGCCATTGCCCTGTCCCAAATTAAAACCTATGTCAGGGATCACAGAAGAAACCCCAGCCTTGACTGATGCAGTCACCTGAAGTGATGTCACTGGTTCTTACTGGGGCATGGTGAGGCCAGAGGAAATTCTGCATCATCAGTCCAGGAAACCCGGGTGAAAAATCCCCAGACTCCTTTGGATGTACAGGGATTGTGCTCTGTGCTCAGCAAGAGTGAGGACTGAGGGACCTCATTAGATGTTAAAGGCAATAAAATGCATTTGGTTCCTGGAAAAGTGGATGTCTAATGCAAAGCCATCTTCAGAACCAACCTACAGTTGAAGATGAGTATAATTTAGGAACTCTTTGGATGATGGTAGCTGTCTCACCCATGATGTCTCAGCCACGGTGCAGAGAGGAATCAGTACCCAATAATTTCTCTAAAATAGGGCCCAATTGTGATTTTAAAAAAGACCCACTCCCACTGGTGTCTGCTATGTTCTGCTGGGCTGCAGGAAAGCAGGATCTGACCTCCAGCTTTTCATCCTTCCAGGCTCCCTGTTTCACACCAGTGCCTGTCAGGACAGCCCTGTGGTCCTGTGAAAAACCTATCAATGAAGCACACTGCAAATCATAAAGTGAGTTTTTCCTTTTAGCCCAGGAAGGTTATCAACCCCAGAACTCCTCTCCCTTCTACCCCTGCTGCTCCCTCCTGCCACACACACTCCTTCCCTCTCCAGCCCATGTGCCTTGTGCAGGGAAACTGGTGACTTGGGGGAAGAAAAAGGAGACTGAGTCATGAGGTCATACCATTATCACATTTCTATTCCAGTGCTTTCTCTCGCTGCCTACAATTATCACTCCTTTATTCTTGTACTTGGCTTCTTAGACTTTGATCTAGTCCTTTGCTTCATATCCTTTGATGCATTTTAGCTTACATTGTCTGTAATCTGACCCCTTGCCATCTAATTCCAGCAACTTCTCACAAGCCATATCAACCACTCTCTCCCCCCTTTCATCTTTCTTTTGTATAAATGTATACAGAGCAGTAACAAAGAAACTACAGTGTAGTTGTAGCACTTCCAAGATCCTTAGAAGTGCTGGATAAAATCTCTATGCATTTATTTTGCTCCTCACAGGTCATTTTAAAACATCTTTGTTTATTCCTTTTTCCCCTCAGACAAAATAAAAATGCTAAGGAAAGAAAAACTAAATACAGTGCTTTTTCTCCCCCCATGAATTTGTTATGAAAACCTTTTAAAATTATTTTTGTTGTAAACCTATCTTCAAGTTCTTTTCAATGACATTAAGACTGTAAAGACACGGTATATTTTCATCATTAAATACTGGTAGAGCCTGATCATGTTTACTTTCACTGAGGAAAAGGAAGGAAAGGCCAATGCTTACATTGCAAATACCAATTAATGCAGAACTACAGTGTGTGCATATGTATTTATAAATATATATTTAGAGGAAAGAAAATAACTTGGTTTTTGCAAAGTGGGATCTGTGGGCAAAAATATATGGTTGTATTTTCCAATATCTATGTAATGCAGAAACAGACTTGCAATTCTCCAAAGTGATTCGGGAGCCTGAAGTCTTCAAATCTGTGAATTACAAGACTTGACAATGTCTGAATATTTGGGAATTGTCTTAACTGCAACTTCAGGTATTTAAATTTTATTATCAGTCAGGTCCCAAAATCCTTTAGAAATTGGATTTAGAATTCAATTAGTGAGGCAATTTTTTGTACTTTTGTCCTATACTTCTGGTGTATATTTAGCAGTGTGTTGGAACTGAAGGAACAGAGAGTGAGAAGAGATTTTTTTAGATGCCTCTGCATAACCAGAAAGATATTTACAATAATATTTCTCTTTCTGCTTGATAATAACAGACTTGTAAGGGCAGAAAGAGGTAGCTGGGTAACTGGTAACTGGGTGCAGTTTTGCATGGTTGCTCTGACATCCAGCTCAGGAGAACTGCTTCTTTATTTTTACCTGCTGGGAAGCAATGATGAGGGCAGAGAGTGTGTTTGGTTTGAACAGTCCTGGTGCCTCCCAGGCAGGTCAGACAGGCCCCAAACATTTAGGTGAGAAATTCTGCTTTGTACTTGCAGGTTGTCTGGCCACCCAGCTGCAGGTGTGATCTTGCTGTGTGCTTTGTGGGCTTCAGTCTCTGCTGAAGAAGAATTCTGCACTCCCTCTACGCCCAGTCCAGCATGGAAAAATGGTGGAAAACTTGCTTTGAGCAGATGCTGCTACTCCAGCAATCTGATCCATGGTTTTCAAGAGGGAGATGGGGAAGGAACAAGACCTTCTGCCTGTTTTCTCCTGCCCACCTTCCCCAGCAACACTGGGCTGGGACTGCACTGGCAAAGCTGCAGATAAAATGTTCTGCGTTGTGTTATATACATGTATATATGCATGTTATACAGAATGGGCACTCAGAACCTGATTTTTAGTCCATTTTTCTCCTGCAAGTTCTTTTCTGTCTGAAATGTTGCAACTCTGAATAATTCCTAGAGATACTTTGGGAATTTTCTAGCTAATGAATGCCAGCAGTTCCCAAGGATGTCAGGCAAGCAGTATTGCAGGTGCTGGGGAGAAAAATATAACAAAAACAATGAAAAGAAACTCAAAGAAAACACTGAGGTTTTGCTTTGTCCTGCAGTAGCTAGTTGGTTAGCACCTTCTTTGCTGGCTGATTTCAATCTCTAAAATTATATTTTCCATAACAGTGGGCCAAATGGTTCCTGGGTAGTTTGAACACCTGTGAGCCTGGCATGCTGAGCCTCTAAATAATGCAGACACAGCAGTTCCCTCTGCACCTCTAGCTCATATCCTTCCCAAGCTGGCAAAACCCTCTGATAAAGACAGTGTTTTGCAGCTGGAAAATAGGTCACTTTCAAAGCTATGTATTTATGCACACATATGTGTGTGGATATGCCCTGAAGTTGAACAAAGGAGTGGAATAGTTACGTTCAAGGGAGAACTCCAGTTTTGCCCTTCATGAAAAGCCCTGAAGGGATTAAGCGGAACATTCAGGTTTGTAAATATGGCAGGAGGCTGAATCCAGGGAAGGGAGGGACCCCAGGGGAAGTGCTTTCCTGGACTAGAGCCACTCAAGAAAGAAGAGTATATCAGTAGATTAAGGTCTGGTTTCAGTTTGGTTGAGGTTTGGGAGTTTCACCAAGTGTGTTCATGGTCACATGCATGCCTTCATGGACTCAAACAGAAAATATGTCCTTGACACAAACTGCAAGAGTTCTGCCTCTGAATAATCGATTCTTTTATTCAGAGGTTTCTGTGTACAGTGGTGAACCAGCAAGTTTATTTATACTGAGGAAGTTTCCCATCCATAATTGATGACTAAATCAGCTCTGGTCTTCCCATGGTCTGCAGCTCCTCTGATGTGGCTGCGTGCGTGAAGCAGCTTTGAGTTTGGCATGGATGGTTTGCTTACAATCAATTATACATGTGGTAGGCACAAAAGGATTGTTTACGGCACAGGGCAAGCTTCTCCTCCCATTTCTAAGTTTCCACATTTTATCAGAGGACTAAGAGCTCCTATCTCCTCTCTTGCAATGCTTCATTCTCCGCTACTCACGACCTGCTGCTCATTCAGAGGCCACTTTCCTTCATAAAAGTGTAGTTTAGTTTTATTTTCTCTGTTCAGTGCACCACTGCCATTTCAAAAGGAACATCATCAACCAAATCCACTCCCAAACCCATCTAAAGTTATTTAAAACCTCAGCTTTTCTTTTGGAGCATATATGAGACTATAAGAATATGGTATATCTATGTATAAAGAAGGTAATAAACTATTTTTTTACCTGGAAGTTAACATGAGTTTCACGTTTGACTTCAAAATAGCAAGAGGACTTTTGCTCCACATAGCATGGACACAACAAGCACTTGTTCAGATGAGCATTTTGGCATGACTGCTAAAACAACTCACATTTAGTTATGGGAGTAGTAACCCAAGTGATGGGACCTCCTGCTTCAGCAAATCTATCCACAGCTGTTCTGCCCAGCTCCTGTGACCTGTGCTGACTTATACCTCAGAGTCCCTAGTCAGAGGTCCGAGTCAAAATCTTTCCTCTGAATAATTGATGAACATATGAAAAAAACTGCTACATTTGGCTATATTTTCCATCCAAGTCTATTTTCTTTGTACATCCATCCCTCCTTTTACCTCTACAGGGAATAGTCTTGCAGGGGGAAAAGACTCCAACCAGATATAAGGCATTCCCTGTTTTCTAAGTCCCAGGGGGGTTTTCTAAGCTCCTTTCCTGCTCTCTCTTGGAAGGGAGCTCTTACTCTTCATCTCAGTCCTTGTGGACCAGGAGGACGAGCAGCATGCTGAGCTCCACAAGACCACTGGCACCAAGCTGCCTTTGGCCACTTTCTTTTCCTGGTCTCAGAAAGGACAGAACTGAACTGTGGCTGCTTCACATAATTGTAGCTGAAAGGACTTCTGCATGGCAATAAAAAATTAACAACCCCAGCCATCAAATCAAGGGGTATCAGATCCTTTGATGGAAATATGAGTGTGTCTAAACTGGAGGTAATCGAGGACTGAATTTGACACACATGGCGCTGACTTGTAAAATGTCATGAGTGCTTGACCTGACATTGTTGAGACACAGCTGGCTCTCCAGGGTGGGATTTATGTGGTGGTGGGAGGTGGGGAGGTGATGGTTAATGTATCTTAAGAACTTGTAGTGTTCAGGGAAAAAAAAATAAAATAAGCAGTTACTCAGATGAGTTGGAGTGGCACATTACAGTGTTTTGTACTGTCTGAGCCATGTCATGTGAAATCTACCTTGAGGTTTCATGGGGCAGTCAGTTGGTGCAAATACCCATTTAAAACAAAGGTTGGATTTTATTTTTTGTCTGGAATAATCCATTACCATTTAACAGATCTAGGAATGCTGCAGATTTCAAATGGCATATAGTCCTCAACGCTGAGATTTTTTTCCCTTTTAACAGATATAGATGCCAAATTCCAATTCCAGTTATTGCTAACTTTTTATACAAATTACTTTAACAGTTTTGACTATCTCAAAGGCAAATCAATATGACCATGATTTAACTGTGAGGATAAGAAGGGCATAGCAAAAAAAATTGACCTGTCCCTATAGGATTCTCAGGGGTCACCCAAAAAGACGGGGCTTAGCTGGAGATGTGACTTTCTAAATCAGTGTGAGATTTGATTGCCTTTGAAAGCCTCTCTGGGTGCCTTTCTCCTCACTATTACCTGTGGTGGGTGGACACTGAGGGATTCTGTAGGGGAAAAAATAGGGATTTTGGTATTTTTTTTCAGCAGAACTGGAAGGAATCCATCTTTCCACAGTGCTTGGAGCAAGGGCCAAGGTAGGTTCCACCAACAGGAGAATTAGACAAGCTCAGTGGCAACATGGGAGGATTTAGCTTCATCCATCCCATTGCACCTCCCCAGCTTTGAAGTGCTGGATGTGTTTATGCTTCACAAGACCAAAAGTCTCATTTTTTCCCTGGAAAAGTGTGTGTATTTCAGCATGGTATCATTAAATTTTCAGACCATCCTTACTCTATAATCCTTCATGCTTCACAAGCAGCAGCTCATGGAACTATAAATGTGACGTTTTTCAGCTAGATGGCTGATATCTAATATTTCCATTCAGAGCACCTCTGTCTTGCAAAAATCAGGCTATACATGACCCTTTCTACACACTTCTATTTTTAACATGTTAAAAAAAGTGATCTCTTCTATTTTTAGGTACAGTTCAGTTCTCTAGACTGGCTGGTTCTAATAAAAAATTCCTCACTCTCTAAAGAAAACCCTGCATTGAAATCACAAATCCAGGGGAATGTCCTGTACTATTAGCAAACCTGCTAAGATGAAAACCTGAGCTTCTTAGCCAGGCCTCCAAACAGAAACATTAATCCAAGCTTGAGAGGAAAAACGGGCAAGGAAGAAGCATTAACCCCAGGAAGTTTTCTACCATGCTCCCACCCTGCCATGATAAATACATAGAAAAACATCTTCATCAACTTAGAAAGGAGATCAGGACCTTGGACCTCTTTCAGGTCTCATTTTATCTCATCCACTTGGTTTGATTTCTCTCTGTGTTTCTGATAGCTGTTCATCTTTTGGAGATCATAGAATTCTTAAGGTTGGAAAAGGCCTCTAAAATCATCCAAAACCATTGGAAAAGCCAGACATTATTTAGGGAACATTCTGTGGAAGAACAAACATAAAGCACACTTGTGTTAATCATGGGAGGGACTCTCTGAAGCCACTTTGGGAAGGGTTTACCTGGCCCTTGGTGCTCTGTTTTTTTGCAGTCTGGGGAGTTGGGGATTCCTCAGCCTATTTAGTTGGACATCTCATAAAGATTGACTGTCGTCTCCTCCAAATTTTTCAGAAGTTGCTATTCTGGTCTCAGCTCTTCCTCTGACTCATAGTGTGACCTCAGGCAGCTCATTGAGACCTGGATCTGCAGTGTTTTCAAAAGTAAACCAGAAAATGCAGTGTAGAAATCTGGAGACTCTTGAAACGCCATTCATTTTTTGAACCTCAGTTACAAATCTGTAAATCTAAGATGCTGTTGATAACTATTAATAACTGTAATAATGTACTGCAGGGAGAAGCTGTTAATAACTGTTAAGTATGTACTGCAGGGAGAAGCATCTTCAAGAATTTGTGAACAACTCTGAAACTGTAAGTGGAGGCACTCTGAGTGCAGAGATGGAGAGATAGCTGATGCACAAGCTGTTCCCCAGGGTGTGGAGCAAAGTACATTGTGTTTCCCTCTATCAAAACTGCACCTCAGGGACATGAACAAGAATGGAGTGTGATTGACAAGAGATTCCCTGCAAAAAAAAAAGGCAAAAGATCTGCTCTTCCTTTTGGTGAACGTGGCCATATGTATTCATCTTTCAGCTGTAAATCAAGTGCCAAGGAAGTGCACCAGGAACTGTCAGAGGGAGAGCTGCTTTAGCAACCCTGCACACCTGGTCATGCAGGGTGAGAGGGAGGGAGAAAAAGAAGATCAAGCTGAGTTAAGACAAGTTATGGTATCTGCATGCCACGGTGATTGACAATACAGGAACATCTGAGAGATACCAGACCTGTCAGGGTATCACCTGGATGTACTCTAACTCAAGTCATTTGCAGACAAAATTTTCAGAAGATGAAAATTCCTGTGAGTAGCACCTTACAGTGAACACAAAGTGTCTGGCATAATTATACCCAGTTCCTCACTCTGTCTTTGCACTTTCATCCTAATCAGTGCACTCCTGCTGCCCACTGGTTTCTTCCCCTACAGAGATCACCAATTAGAATGTTTATTCCTTTTTCAAAGGAAAGAAACCAGTGATTTTTTTCCTTTTTTTTTTTTTAATTTCCTTTTTAGCCCTCACTGCAAGGAGCAGAAAAAAATGCTCTTTTTTTGTTTTGTGTGGGTGAGAATCAAGGGCAGGTATCAGAGCATCTCCCCTGTTCTGGTGGCACTCTGCCTGGTCCTGCTGACACGTGTGGATGGTGATTCAGTGGAGCCCTTTGTTCCCCAAACACACAGATTATTCCAATTGTCTCTGGGGCTTGGATTTGTGTGCTGCTGTCCACCGGGGGCTAAGAAAACACCATAGGCATTATCCTATACCACAGCTAACATAATGAAGAAGAGTGCTAAACCTGTGAGCACAAGTGGCTGTTTTCACTCTGACTCTTGAACTCCACAGGTTTTTTATCTAAAGAAAGATACTGCATCTGTTACCTACCAATTTGCTAATTTTCAAGGTGTTATACACAAGGTTCACAAGCACTTGATTACAGGGTAGTCTACACTGTAATTTATAACTTTAATAAATCAGAGAAAAATAGTATAAAACACTCTTTCTAATAGTTGCTTCATCAAGGATTTGAAATGTGAAAATTTGTGCTGATATGAAGCTCTCCACCACTGTAACCTTTAATTTCACTTTGAAGTGGTCAGGATGTGTCCTGAGACTGGTGGGTTTGTATATTTATCGTCTGAAATTAAACACATAATTTCATATTCTTGTTCTGTCCATTACTCAGACTCATTTGTGTGGCCTTTGAGGGGCACCATGAGAGCAAAAGCACATGTGGGAAGGGAGCTGCTCAAGGCATTAACCTGTTAACTTCTCCCAGGGCTGCAGGGTGATGCTGAAAATGTGCTTGAGGACTTGGCTGGAACTTGAGGACTGGTTGAAGTGGAAGGGGATAGAGGAGACTACCACCCCTCAGTTTCCTTAGCCAAAGACAGAATCAGTGGCCAAGACTAATTTGATGATAATTTCTGCTGAAAATGAACAGGGGTAGAGGAAAGCACAAAGAGCTATAATGACTGATTTGTATGCTGGAAGAACTGTTAAGGAAAAAATAATCATTCCCCCCAAGTGCCTTCACCTGACACCCACACAGTTGCCCTCCATGGGGGAAACAGCACCCCAGAATTTTAGTCAGAGCTCCATTGGGCAGTGTGTTGGGTAGAAGATCTCTTTATGGGCTTTGTTTCCAACCTTCTCTGCCCTGGCTGTCCCCAGCAAGGCTCATGAACCTGCTGCTCCACAGGTGCGTGGTGCAAGTCCTTTATGGTTGCCACCACCATTTAATGCTGTGGCAACAACAGGCATGGGGCCAAATTTTGGCCATATAACACTGGGAGCAGTGAGGCTGGATGTGGTGGAATGTTTGGTCTCTGGAAGGAGGCACGTGCTGTCTCTGCTCTCCCAACTCCCCACCAAACAATGCTGCGTGGCTGGGATCTGCTCTGGCTCACTGCCAGAGCTTTGACAGGCTGGAGTGATAGAGGATGCTTGATAAGCCTTTGGAAATGAGTCTACCTGAAGGTGAGGGTTAGTGGAGGTGTTAACACCGATGCCATATCTGACATCTGCAGCACAGAGAGTCCTAGCTCTTGGCACCTGTGTTTTCCCATCAAGTAACACTCATTTGTTATCATATATACACACCACAGATTTACATAGCTTGTAGGGGTGAATCATGCATAATTGTGGCTTCTTACATGACAGTTCATATATTAACAAGAAACTTATTTGTGCTCCGTGGTGAAGAAATAGAGCAGGAGCATGTGGATCTCCGGTGTCAGAACCACATTCATCATTATCTGGAGATAAAACAGGAGTTCAGTGGTTTAAAATGAAACGGGAAAATAATTGCCGGTTTGATTTGCCCGTACCATGGGAAACATTGCTTTGATTTATGTGTTTATCTCTAGGTACCTAATGAAAACATGATAGCAACCAGGAATCCACCACTCTTATACAGAGCATAATGAAAACATCAAGAGCCAGGCTCATAACCACTTCCCTGTGTCCTGTAGTGCATATCTGGATGAGCACAGGAGTTTGTGTGCACAAAGAGAAGGTGTTCTCCAGGAGATGGAGACCTCTACATGGCACAGGCTTGAGGAAGTCCAGCTGGCAGTGCTGTCACCTCGGGCTGGAGGTGTCACACATGACACTGTCCTTGAACAGTGAAGGATGCCTGGGTGCAAGGGTGTCTGGCACCTCATGTGTCAGCATCAGCTCATTAAAGGTTATCCTACCCCAAAATGTCCCAGAGCTGTGGAAAATTACTTTCACAGCAAGTCCTACACCCATCCCACTCATGGGTCTCATTTCCCAGGTACTTCTAACGCTCCTGTCTCCTGGGGGGCTGCAGCCTGTAGGATTCCTGTAAAAGGGCTCCAAACCCACGGAGCTTTTCTCTCCTGTGAGCCAAGCAGAGCAGAGCAGGCTGCCAGCCCTGCTCCCCGCCAGGTCTGACACCTCCAGCTCCAGCTCCAGCTCACAGGGTCTGGATGTGAGCGCAGAGGGAGGGGTGGCACAGCCACGGCCACCTCCCCCTCTGATGAAGTGTGTGGAGAAGATGCAGCCTGCAGGACGTTTGGCCAGAGTACAGGGAGGGAAAAGAGGAAAATTAGTGGTGAAGAGGCTCAGTTCCCACAGAGGGAGGAAGAGGAGATACCTCTGCATATTCTCTGGGTAGGGCAGCTCTGACCACAGTGCATAGCATCCTGGGGAGTGGGACCCTTGGGGTGTTGAGTGCAGCTTTTTTAATGGGTCTCCCAGGGGCTGATGGATTTAATGGGTGAAGTAAGCCTGCTTTTATTTATTTTATTTTTTTGGCAGCTGCTACAAGTGGAATTTTATGCATTTTTCTGGCTGTTACTGCTTGTCTGGGCTATTTAGATGTTGAGCTACACTTGTTTCTCTCATGGTGGACATTTTTTCAGAGCAACTGAGACACCTGCAATGGCATGTTGTGGTGCACTTGCATTATAAAATGATCTAGTCTAGAAATGAGCTCTGAGATGGTTATTAAGAGCTGTGTGAGCAGTGTTTGAGCAGAAGCTCAGCAGTGGGTTACAGAGATCAGCTATTATACTCAGTCCAGTGACCTGTTATCCCACAGCACCTTGCCTGCTCAGGCTTGGAGGAGGCAGCTATGAATATCTGCACCTGTGAGTGTTGCAGACCTCATTTTCCCTCTCTCTTTGATATTCTTTTCTATTCTGTTGTGGTTTTTCTTGCTGTTATCATTATCAAGGTGTTTAGCTGTGTTTCTGCTGCAGGGTTGACACTTATATTACACAAATTAGGTATAATTGGGATACATTGTTCAGTCTATGGCATGACCAGGTCTCCTTCAGGCCAGCAAACCTTTGGGTAGATAAACAATATTCTGATTTTAGGCCTTAATTAAATCCTGGTGTTTGAGACCTTAACTGACACTTTGCATGATTTTTCCCTCCTAATTTCTCTGAAATCTCTGCTGCTGGATATAGCTTTTTGTACTATGAGAAACAAACTGACTTCTTCCTGCTGATAATCCATGAAGAACCTGTTCTGATAAGAGGCAAAACCTTCTCTTTTATTTCCTTATAATCATCCTGGGACGAAAATGTTCCATGCAAAGTGAATGAGGACATTAGAAGTTAAACATTTGCTAATATAAATCAATTCAACTCTGTATGTGTAAAGCTTTGCTCTAGGCACAGACCTGGTCTGGAGCAATATTTCATTTTTGTTATAATCTCCCCCTATAATTCAATTCCTCTCACCTTGCAATACTTTTGCTGCTCTCTGCTGAACCCCCTCCAGCTTGTCACTGTCTTTCTCACCATCAGTTACCCAGAACACAGACTGGGCTGGATACTGAGGGTCTGCCAGCCTCTCCCAGTTGTGGCTTGGCCTCTTGGCCAGGTGAGGCCAGATCACACAAACAGCCTGGCCTTTCTCTGCTGTGCAAGGTCTCTCTGAAGGAAATCATTCCTCAACAGAATCACCTTTTCTGCTGCCTCTTCATCTTGCACATTCTTAGCCAGGGTGAAACATCCATAAATCTCTTCTTCCTATCAAGATTTCTCCCTGGCTCCCTTTCTAAGATTGTGAGATGGTTTATAAATACATGAATCCCTAGATAATTTTTCCACTCCTCTTGATAAATATCAGAATAGAGTGCATATTTACCTCCAGACTAGGCAGTAATGTCAGTTGGCAGTCATGGTCTGTATCTGCAGCTTCAATAAAGGCTGAGAAGGCAGAGTCACAACTATAGAGTTATATGAAAAGTTAATTGCCTTGTCTGACATTATGAGTGCAGTAACACCCAAAATAAAAACTCTACTGAAAATTTATATTTTCTCAGTCAGAACACTTAAGAAATTGCTGTGACATTATGACCTTGTAGTGGAATAATGGTCTGGAAGACTGTCTTCCCTCTGCTGTTATGCACCACTGAATGCTACTGATTTTCATAGTTAATCATAAATGCTTGCCCTAAGTTAATTGATGTCCTCATTATGTCATACTTAACTGCAGCTTAGGAGAGTTTTTTGCCATTAACTTCCACACCAGTTAGCCTTACAGCATCAAGAAGCAGTAAAAATGAAGAAAGGATCCCCAAAACAAATTGACCATCACTGTGACCACCACATCACCATTTCAATTTGTAAAGGTCACAAGAAAATGTTCCCTTCAGCCTGCATATTTCTCCCCCTGCACATTTCATGAATACCACAAGCTAGAGTGATCTTCACAGACACCTTGGAGCTGTAATTAGCAGCAAACCAGTGACTGCCTACCAGTGCCAGTCCAAACTCTATGCTTTGGGGCTGAGTGTCTGCAAATGCCAAAGAGTTGAGGTTTCCACATAAAACTCAGGAGTTTTGAAGCTGCCTGACAGACATTGATGCTCTTGTGATAAAGCTTCAGCTCCTCACTCTACAGCTCATTTGCTGAGCTCTGTGTGTTGGAATTCAAGGGTGAGACCAAAATTTACAGCTTGGGTTGTGAAGATTTAAGGGACAGGTGGTATTTCTCTACCTGGAATGACAGATTTTGGGGTGGAAGGTGGAAGAAGTGAAGTGGTAGAATGGAGTCATGGCCATGGCAGAAAATGACCAGACATCTGATTCTAACCTGCCCTATTTCTTCCAACACCCTTTTTATGGCAGTAATTGAACTGTTGCTGTAAATTTCAGTCAGGTGCACTCATATCTCAGGACGTGAGAGGAGGACCCTCTGTTCCCTGTGCTCACTGGCCTGCCTGCCTGGGACAGCCACCAAGGAACTTCCTGCTCCAGAGCCACGTTGGCCGGTCCTCTTACTCACTGCTTACTTTTCTCTTTCCTGTTATATTCACCTCCTAATCCTAGTTAAAAGCTATTCAAAGGTTTGATCTTTGCAAGCATTCTACCTGAGGCATGATTCCATCTCAAACCTTAATCCCAATAATCTTGGAAACCAACCTGCCTGGCTGACCTTCTGAAAACATCCCCTGTGTAACAAGATGCCACGGACACTGCAGATCAACATCCTCATGAACACCCAATGCTTACAGGGGGCTCAGCAGAGATCCTGGCCCAAGGCTTCCCAGCAGAAATTCCACGTGGTTACCCTGGAGATAGTCAAAATTGCATTTTGAGCTGTTGCATCAGGGTGTCGTCTATCACTAACATTATCTTTCAAAATTCCCAGCCTTACACATCATGGTGTGTCATGTCTGGTGAAAAGCAATACTTGACTTGACTGATGTGCTGTAACCGGGGTGAACTTATTACTCATGATGAGCCTATTAGTCATGTTGCATCTGCCTCAGTGTGGGGAGGTTCCTGTGTGAGTACAAGCTGGAACTCCTGTGTGTAAAGTGCAGCTGAGATAACCCTGCCTTTGCAACAGGCATCTTCAGTTTTGAACTAGCTGGTGGCTGATAAAGAACATTTCAATGAATGCCCTATTTGTTAAGGTGTCCCAAATAAACTCGCCAGAACAAAAACCACAAAGTCAAGCTACAAATCTTTCATCAGAGGTTGTTAGGAAATGTATACGAATCTAGTGACACTGGCCTTGTCATCCTTATGTTTGAAACACCTCATACAGTAGGAAATGTCAGCCACAAGGGTATGACTTGTGATTTCAGGGTGTCGTTGCCCAAAAGGAAATTAGGCTGGGTTTAGTGGATTAAGCATTTTGCCACAAAGACTGTGGGAAACAACTGAAGGAAAAATCCAGCCCTGTCTGGAGGACTACTTTAATTTCTGAAAACACATTTCTGTGAATCTGGGACTACCATCAATGATTCTTTTTTTGTTTTTATTTTAACTTCATCCTAGACCCTTCCCAACTTGGCTATTAGCAGGTTTTCAGAGGAATATGTATAACAATTCCACAGATATATACTGAGCCCAAACTAAGATGTTCTAATGGTTAACCAGCACTGGTTAAAAGAAGATTTTATTTTTCCATTATCTGGATTTGTCTGGATTTGATACTAAGTTGTAATTTTTGACTGTGTGGAAGTTGAACCCATATCACATACCAGTGGATCACACTTTTTAGTAGGGAAAGGAAGCAAGGAAGTGCTGTCTGGATGTTTGTTCTTTATTTTATTTTATTTTGGTAAAAACTCCTACAGTCTTGTCTCTAAACAGCACAGATTTATATAACTGCATAGCACAAAGAGCTGTTCAGCATAGCCCTCAC
The DNA here is from genome assembly GCF_031753505.1 of Anomalospiza imberbis. Lineage (NCBI taxonomy): Eukaryota > Metazoa > Chordata > Aves > Passeriformes > Viduidae > Anomalospiza > Anomalospiza imberbis. Next base: position 10,862,072 of record NC_089696.1, on the reverse strand, counting down.
AAGAGGTGCCTGATTTCACTGAATGGCATCTGGTTGGAAAGCAGCACTCACATCGTGCATTACCCCTCCTTTTCATCTGCCCCAAAGAGGATATGTTCCATTTTCCCATGGCCAGTACTCTGACAGGAGCTCAGCTCTGTCTCTTTGGGGCAGGACAGGCCATTAACACTTCTCCTACCAGAAAACTTGTGTGGTTCAGTTCTGCTGCTGGCAGTTTTGAGCTGGCTTTGTCATCTATAAACGTTTGAAAAGAGGCATCTGTGCAAGACAAAATTGCACCCTAGTGTTAATTGTTTTCAAAATTTTTGCAGAAGACATTACTACTTGCACACCTCAGAAATCACAAAATTAAACTGGTGTCAAATCATCTACCAGCAGCTCTGTGCTCTTATCCCTTTTATGATTAATTCTCTTCAGTCATATATCCACATCTTAGTCATCTAGGGACTGATGTAAAGCCCATCCGAATGATTAGAAAGTTTACTATTATCTCGCCTGGCTTTAGATGATGTTGTCAAATTTTGATCTTGCTGCTGTTCAGGCTGTTGGAAAAACCCTTGTTGATTTGAGGGAGGCAGGATTAAGGCTGTCTATTGTGCTGGGGAGAGCAGCACTCCTGTGACGCAACGTGACCTTTTCTTTTTAGAACTTGATCTTTAGCTCTGCCTGCTTGGCAGTTCCTAGTCAGTGAGACAAGTTCATCCTCTCCCTATTTTATGAGGCCATCTGGGAGGATGTTGCTCTCATAAGCACTATCCCTGTAACAGCTCCATCATTTTGAGCTGAAAATTCTCGTGCCAGATATAAATGTGGGGAAACTTTCCCCTGCAGCTTGTGATAAGTGGTTGAACCTGGCACAGCTGAAGGGAGGGAGAATCTGCCAGAAAAGCTTTAGAGTGTCTAAAGATCTTGGATCCTTCTGGGCTTGGAACCTGGGGAGATGGGATGTGCTTTTCTCCACAAATGGCTGCTTATCCTGATCAGTGCCTGGAGGCCAGCTATTCCTCCTGCACAGGATGGTCTTCATTCCCTGCACCCAGAACTTCTCCTTAACTCTACACCCAACGACCCAATTTACCTCCTTGCTTTATTTAATGAAGAAACACCATTCCATCTCTTGATCCAGCTCTAATTAGGACAGGTGATGGATGTCCTGTTTGCATAAACCTGTCCTTACAGATTTTCCCAGCTGGCATAGCAGTTACTCTGGTGGAGATTAGTGCAGTTTAACATCTTTATTTGAGGGGTGTTGATGACGCACTAGGTGAACTATTAACATGTTTTTTTGCATTTTGTTTTGATTCTTATAGTAAAGTTTCCCACCTGGACTCCTGAGGCAGGATGTGTTAAGTCTGGCAGGTTATTCAGACACTGTGCAGAATTTCAGATAACAACTCCTCCATCTGACTTCACAGAGAAGAAAATATATGCTTTCCTGTGTCAGTTTTAAATCTGAAAACTTGGGCTCATTTCTGAGCCCTGCCAGTGACATCACTAACCCCCAGACAGAGATGTTTTTTTGGGTGACAGTCATAGTGCCATTACTCATGCTCTGTAGAGATACAGTTCTTGGTTTGGGTCCCCATCCTGTCATCATAATTGCAATAACTTATGCTCTTAACTATTTAAATTTTGCCTGTAGGGTAATAAGATGACTGGCACCTAGACAAATCTGGTGCAGGTTTTTCAGGGTTTTTTCTAGTAACATATGAAATTGAGGTGAATTTAGTTTTCCCTGAATCAGAAAAAGGACAAGCCTTTTTAGAGCATATTGGTAATTTGAGCAGTTCTTTATCTTTACATAACACCACATCTCGAGACTCTAATGGACTTTTTGGAATGAAGTTTTTTTGTACAAGACCCAGGACTAGAAGAGGTTGGAGATTGATGGCTAAAAATGTGGACTGTTTCATAAAAGATAGGATTATTATTTGATTTGTATTCCAGCCAGGTTTTCAATTCATGAAGAATTGAAACTAGCATTGGAGACTGTTGTGAATATGTAACAAATACTGAATATATCTGTTGTCCCTGTTAGTGAAACAAATAGGGATGTTCAGATGCTGCACATCAGTGTGACACTCACAGAAGATCCTGAAATTGCCATGGGACATTCTGAAGGTGAAAAATGATCAGAAATAATAGGGTGGATTCTGCAATTTGAAAAAAAAAAACCAAACGCAGCACAAAAAAAGCCTCTTCCTTTCTCTGTTCTAAAAACAAAGCCAAAATTCACCTCTTCAGGAAGTTTCATGTTTGACAGGATTGTTGCATAAATGACAAAGTGACAACTTTTGTCCCTCTTTGCTTGTTCCAGCCTCACATTTACTTGCTAATTCATGCAAAGTTTTTCAAAGTGCTTCATACTGGAGGATGTTGGCTCTTCTCTGAACAGCAGTTTCTCAACCAGCCTATTTCCTCCTCAGACTCAGTGATCTGGCATGAGAGTGAAACACTGCTTGCTGCAGCCCAGGCCAGAGGCTCTGGAGGAGTAAAATCACAACCTCCCCAGCTGGTGTGTTTGCTGCCTTCTCCGTGGCACTCCTGCATCCCTCTCTTCCTCTGTCACCTCCTTTTGTTTCGTGTGAATGCCCAAGGTCTATTCCTGACACAAAGTGCAAGAGAGTTGAGGAATTAGGTGCTTAATTTAGGAGCTAGTAGCAAATTATTCCCAGGGGTAACACTGCTCTGCAACGCTTCCCACTGCAGACGTTCCTCCCTTCAGCTCTCCAGGGCACTGCAGGGGCGCGTTCCATTCCCTGCAGTGCCCTGAAGGTCCTGCATCCTCTCAGCCAGGTTGGCCCTACCTGTACAGCCCATCAGCACATTCCTGGCTGGACTTGAGGAGAACCACTTGAAAATGGCTGTAGATAGTCAGTGCCCTTCAGGAATGTGCCAAACAAGCGCCCTCCCCTGCGCTCTGCAGCTGCCTGTCTGCAGATCCTGGTTTCCAGCCAGGCCAGTGGGGAACTGTAGTTCCCTTGACCTGATTTAGATCCCACTTAACTGCCCAAACTTACAGACATGAACCAAGAAAAACACTGACGTGCACTCGCCACAGAGGCAGGGACTGACAGGCAAAATCAGGCCATCGCAGAGGTGTGGACTGATGTCTAATGGCTCATTCCTGCTGGGCAATCAGAAACATTGGTATCTCTTCTTTTAGAGATCCTTTATCTTTGCCTTATCTCTTTACCACCCCTCCCCTTCCTAAAAAACCCCACAGGTCTGAGATGCACTCCTGATACCTGCCTTCCTGAGAAGGGTGGATTAGCAATTATATACCGTGCTGGTCAACTTTCTTCACACATTTACTTCTCAAACTTGTAGAATTGTCTTCTAGCACTCACCAGTGACCCTCCTCCAGCCTGAGTTGTTGGTTTTTCTCACAAGCCCCGCTGAGCTCTGTCCATCCTGGCTAAGGACCCCTTCCCACTGTGCTGGAGGCTCCTCTGCTCCAGCACTGGGGCTGCTCCTGCCCCTTTGCACTCCCCAGAACATGGCAAAGAGAGACAGCAACGTGGTGAAGAGAGAGTAACCATGTCTTCAGTGAGAGGGTGGTGACTGGATGGACTTACACCAAACCAGAGAATGGTCATGGCCATTTTTGTTCATGGAAGGTTAGGACTTTTTTTTTTTTTTGCTGGATCCTTCCAAGAATCATTTCTGTAAGGGTCACTCATAACCCAACCATTCTCTGTTGGATTTCACTGTTTCCTTAAAGCCCATTGTCCATCCCCAAGCTGTTAAAGGAGCTGTTCTCTCTTGTATTATTACACTGCATTCAATTTCAGGTTTTTTGAGACTCTGGCCCTTGAGTTTGGGGACAGGTTGTCCATGCAGAACTCCTGTTCTGCAGTTAATGAGTACTTGCTTGAGAATTAAACCCTGACTGCAGTACTCTTGACAAAAACCTGGATTAAAGGAAGGGTTTTTGAGTGGATTTTAAGCAAAAATCTTTAGTATGGAGATTTTCAACACAGTTTGTTCACATTCTCTGCATCCTCCAGACTGGTTTTCCATCATTTGGATGCATCACTTGGCTTTTGCAGGACCCTGATGTGGTTGTTCACTCTCCAGGTCTTGTATTTTCTTCTTCTTTAGAGGAAAGAAGGGATGGCACAGAAACAATTTGGTAAGAGTCTGCCATAATAAAAACCAGTGTTGCATTTCCACCTTTCACTTAATATTTTTATGTCCAGCTGTGGTCAACAGAGACTCCAGATTCAAGCGTGTTAATGGCAATATTTATTTAGCTATCAATGTAACCCTTTGTTTTCATAACCTTGGCTTGATAATTAAGATCCCATAGCTAATGAAGTTCAAAATATTTTGTGGTATCAGACAAAGCTAGGAACATAACAGCCTCATCAATACCTTTCAGTGATAATTTTACTCCAAACCTGTGTTTTGAACATGAACCTCCAAAAAATTTTATTTGCCAAGACAAACGGTTTCTGTGCACAGTTATGTTTTTACAGTATTTTAACTCCAGTGAATCAGTACAGTAAATATTGATGCACTGTTTTGCTTTCAGTATTTTTGGACTTCTGTCAAATTAATTAAATAGTAAATAGCAGAGTGGATATCCCAAGCACACTATCCTATTAAATGCTAAGCAAGATTAGAATGCCTGATAAAAAGGTCTTTATGTTTCTGTAAATAAATGAAAGACATGGTGTTATATCAGCTTTTGTTGGCATTTCCCAGGCGGTTTTCTGAAGTGAACATTTACTTTGTGTTCTTTAACAGATTAAAAAGCTTCACTGCTATGAATGCATCCAACATACTTTTATAATTATCTTTCCATCATTTTCCACTGTGATTTCTCCAATTTACAGGGTTTATTTTCCTTCTTCTTCTCCTGCAGAACTGACAGAGACACCCGTAGGTTGCTAACCTCCATCTGTCGTGGTGTCTGCAGAGTTTGCAGCTGCCATTCATCTGCCTGCACATGGATCAATCACCTCACATTTCTCTGGGATACTCTTCAACCACACCCGGAGCGGGCTGTCCCCTTATCCTCGTTGTTGTCCTTGTCCTGTTAAAACATTTTGTGTCTACAGGCAGAGAACACCACACAGAGATGATTTCTGTAGACACCACCGATCTCCATGTCCTGCGGGGCCAGGTTAGGAGGTGTGTGTGCCTCCTCCAGGGCTGGGAGGGAGCACACACCACAGAACCCCGGCAGGCAGGAGAGGTGCTGCAGCCACAGCCCTCCCTTCTGGGCAGCAAGGCAGCAAAACATGTTGTCTGCAGCATTTTGCTTACTCAGCATTGGCCAGCAAACCCTGCAGGCTGTTACAGCAGAAAGTTCACACTTTCCAATCTATTTATTGACTGCATTCCTGGCCCTGCAAGCATCTGCTTTAGCAGAGCACGTCACCAAGGAAGAGATCGAAATCCATTGTATGATACAGGCTGGTTTTCAAAGTGGAACACCTGGGCACCTCCATCTCACTTTCTCATTTATCTGTGCACATCTTCTGTGCCTATCTTTTGTATTGATTTGCTTCTGAGATTATAGAACTCCAGCTCTGGCTTTGCGTCTCTGACTCCACAAACTCGGAAGATTTAAATGTTTTAGTGCCAGGTTTCTGCAAACTTGCTTTTTCCCCCTGTGTGTATAACTTGGAGAATCAGTATGTTTCAGCTTTTAGAACAACTTGCAAGCAAAACTGAATCCATATTGATATTGAAGGATGAATTGGCTTTTACTGACAGATACTTAAGCTCACATTCATCACATCTCAGCGTTCCCAAGTAAATTTTTTTCATAAAAACAGATTGAAAGCTTGACCCAGATAGACTTCACAAGAAAGTTTGTTGTCACCGGGAACTGAAAACAAATCTCATAGAATATGAAGCAGAGTTTTAAATAGACGGCAGTCTGTATCAGTAGAGGTTTGGAGAATTGGGTTTCAGTATCCAGGATTATCCAATTTGCATGGAGGTTGGACTACCTGGAAAGCAGTCTGCTTTGCAGAAAGGTTATAATAACTTCCATACAGAAGTATAGCAGGGCATATGCTCTAGTGGATCCAGGTCTTACACAGTTGTTCTCCTTAGGAGATGGAGTTTGAGGTAAGCATTAGGTATGATCTCTTACAATTCCTGTAGTTCTTTACCCATCAGAATTCCTCCTGGTTTAAAAGAGAAACCTGTGATCCAAATCTGAGTGAAGCTTCCCCTCACACACAGGAGCTCCCTCCCTATTGTTCAGAGCAAGCAAGGCAAATACCTCTGCAGAGCCTGTTTGAACATGCATGTTCTTACAGCAGGGAACACAAAGCAGTCTGACACGGTTTGTTATTTTCTTTTGCAACACTGGATATGTCTGTGCTCTCTTTCCCATTTTGTTTTCACCGCCTTTCTTTTTCCATGTGAACTCATTTAGGAGAGAGCAGGAGAAGCCCTTCAAAAGAAGGAGGCACAGTGTGTGATGGAGTGACCTTGGGGATTTTGCCTCTGTCATTGCCCTAACCACCTCTTGATAAACAGCAAGTGAAATGGATTTACAAGATTCTAGAAATCATTTCATTTTCTCTCGTTTTGTCAGCACAGATGGAAAGCAGGGCTGTATCTAATCTCAGTCTAGAATCAGCTGGAGTTGGACTGATAGTGTATAAAGACAGCAAAGGCAGCAGACCTATAAATTTACCGAGCTGTAGCTTGTGCTGTGTGAGCTAATAAGACAGAGCTTAAGGAAGATAGAGATACGAAGACATTTATTTTGACATTCCATTTCTTCAAAATACTCCCTAGTCCTGCACCATATATTTCCTGACATTTCTGGTTTAATGCTTGCTTTAAAACATTTCTTGTAAATATGATCTAACAGGGCCTAAAGCCCTGGGTTCTTCCTCAGACAAGGTACATGGGTGAGAGCTTGCCAACGTCTCACTGCCAACCCTATTCAATAGGATTCACCCAGATGGTCCTGAAGTTTGTACTACAGGCATCTTTTAGCTTTATCTTTTGGCTTTCTTCCTCTCTCTTCATCTCCTTCTCCTTCTCCTTCTCCTTCTTCTCCTTCTCCTTCTCCTTCTCCTTCTCCTTCTCCTTCTCCTTCTCCTTCTCCTTCTCCTTCTCCTTCTCCTTCTCCTTCTCCTTCTCCTTCTCCTTCTCCTTCTTCTCCTTCTCCTTCTCCTTCTCCTCCTTCTCCTTCTCCTTCCTTCCTTCTTCGCTTTCTTCTGCCTTCCGCCTTCCTCCTTCCTTCCTTCTTCCTCTTTCTCTTCTTCCTCCTTCTTCCTCCTTCTTTATTGTTCCTTTCTTCTTCCTTCTTTTTTCTTTTTCTTATTTTATTTGTCCCCTGAGTTCTTCCTGCAGCATTTGAAACATTCCAGAGGCTCAGTGATGCCAATGTAGTGCTTTGCAGGCAGCCAACTGCACTTCTAAGCCGCCGCCCAGGAATGTATCTGACCACATTTGGCAGGGCAGCTGCAAAAAGGAACTATTAAGACTTGTTGAGGACCAGGACTGAATTGCCCTCTTACCTTAGACTGTGGTTCCTGTGATTTGGGGTTAAGTGCAGGGGGATGTCAAGCGTGGCCTTTAGGAGTAAATTGTTGAGTTAGACATTTTGTCGTTGAACAGGGTAAAGGAGCTGCTGCAGAGCATTCCAGTGAAAATATTAATGGGACACTTAATGTAGTGTGTAGCTCCTACATGTGTTCATTCATGCACAAAAACTCGATTAGTACAGTACATCCACCATGTAGCCAATGTCTCCCATCAGCAAGGGCTTGTCTGACACATATCTGTAAGGATGAAGAATTGAGAATCATGTACAGTAAAGAGAAATGTGTAAAAGTAGCAAGAAGCATCATTACTTCTGGGGGCAAAAAAGCCTCTCTGTATTAACTAGCAAACTGTTGAAGCACGAAGAAATCAGTGCTCTATCTGCACCAGTCTACTTTGTATTCATTACTAAAGGGCTGGGTTGAAACTTAATATATAATCACCCCATGAGTTTTATAATGGGATTGTTAATGTGGAAACTGGAAAAGCATTCCAGCCTGTACCTTATAGACACATGAATTTCAATTCAGAGTTAACATGCATTGGAAATAAACACTGTTGCTTTGTCCACTTGCTGCCTGAAAACACCAATTAAAAAACAAACCACAAACGACTTGTGCATATGATGATCTTTGCATGGCTTGGATGCTAGTAATCCAAAATTCTAGCAAAATGTAGGAATAAAAAATGAGCAGCTGTTTACCTAGTGAGGAAAATTGCTGCATGGGGAGGGGGGTATCTTCAGTTTTCTCTGGCTGCTGGAGAGTCATGGATAATTTAAACCCAGCAAATGTTACACCAGCAAGCATGACATTTCATCTGGTAGCAAGACGAAGGTGACCTGGGAGATTTGGGGTCCTTTGTGGCTCTATAGCAGTCTTGGGTGACTTCAAAACAAAACAGCTGAGATGGAGAGCAGAGGCCCTCAGGAGTCTGGCATCCTCAGGCTCTTTTAAGCCATTAGACTGCAGCAGTTGTAGTGCTCTTGCAATTCAAATAAACGCCGGTACATTAACGTGCAAACAAAGCTTTTTGATGCTGAGGTTAAACTAACTTCCTTTCAGAAGCTTTAAAGTTTCACCTTGTCTTAAAAGAAAAACACATCACATACAGACTTGAGAGTTTTGGATAAAAGCTCCAATGTTTTCCTTCTTTTTTTTTTTTTTTTTTTTTTTTTTTTTTTTGACTCGGTTGTATTTGGAAGAAGAGATACTTGTAAAGAAAGAAAGGCTAACAGGTGTCAGAAACTTTAAAGTTAGAAAAATACGAGTTGAAAAAGTGCATATGGGCCCTGTCATGAATAAGTTTGTCCTTCCTATAACATCCACCATGCCCATTGTTTGATGTGAAAATTCATTTTTGTATATGAATGTATACAATACACTTCTCCCCTCCAAAGGTCTCCAATTACTATAATATCTCTTTAAGGGTGTAGAGTGTTACTGTTCCTGTAAGGAAGCGTTCCCCTTACAGGACTCTGAGTCAGATTTCTCTTGCCTGCTCCAGTTCCTTTCTGGCTTTTGAGCAGCAGGTAGGAGCCAAATATCCAGCAGATCTCTCCATCTGATACCCATGGGATGTTACAGAGGAAGGAAATACTGAAAATGGGATATGGTGCAGCCAGGGCCAGGGGTACCACATGAAATGAATGTCAGTTGTTTCTGGAGGCTTGGAGAGGTGTCAGGACTGATTTTGCCTGAATTCATCATGATGCAGAATAGCTTTATTTTATTGCAAGAGAACTGGAGGCCTTTGAGGCTCCCAAACATTGATGGCCTGGGGCTGTTGGCTGGGCAGGGGCATAATCTGGCTTTCAAGGGACAGGCCCATCATTCTTACAAACCACTGCCATACAAGCCACTGCTGTGCTGGTTTCCAAGTTGTTCCATCCCAGAGGAGCTGTTGTGCTGCTGCAGAATCAGAAAAAGAGAGATCCAGCATAAAGCCAGCCCAGGAGCCACAGAATCAGAGATGGCATGTGGGGCATTCTCCTTCTTTTTCTTCCTACCTACTGCCAGCAATGGATTGAGAGGGGAAACAACCTTGGCTTTGAGCTTTATTGTATATGTAAAGAAAAAAGGATTGGTAAAAAGATGGTAAAAGAAAAAAAGAATGGTAAAATCTAAAGCTTTATTGTATAGGTAAAGAAAAGAGGATTGGTAAAAGGATGGTAAAAGAAAAAAAGAATGGTAAAATCTAGTGCTACAATTTTGTTCCACTCTGTGCCTTTATCTCTTCTTTCTCCAGGATTCTGCATCAAACTGTCTCCATCAGACAGATATTAAATGTAAATCTGGAGCAATCTTGATCCCCAAGGAAGCCAGTAGGAATTTTGCTTCCTTCCCAGCAGCTTCTCACCCCTAATGTGAAATTTGGGGAATATTCTTTTTCCTGCTTCACCTTTCAATAGCCACAATTCTTTTCACTATCTGTCAGCAAAATCACACAGCACTCATTTCTGATCTAAGTTTCAGACAGGTCCCCTTAAGACCCTAGGATTTCATCAGCAATTAGAGCTTTAGAGATCTTTTGTCTTAAGTGATTATTACTGCAGAGTTTATTCGAAAACTTTATCTGGCCTTACCCAGCCCATATACATCTGGACTACATTCCAGGAATGCCATTCCTTCTCCATTGTTTCTCTTGTGTTTTTATGTAACTATTTGAATCCAGAGATGCACTCACTTTTACATTGTAGACATGGTTTTAACTGGCACAGCAAATAGTTCCCTACACTTATCTTTAAAAAAATATATGTAAAAGATAATCTAATCTTAAATTTAAAGTTTAACACAAATACGGGGAGAGATGACAACTTGTGAAACTATTTCTCTCTAAGACATGCTAACATGGGTGATAGGACAGAGTACACATTATTTCTCAAATGAGGAAAAATGAATATTTAAGACCTACTTAGAAAGTTCTGCACTGCTGTTGACAGCACTATTGTGTCTGAAGAGGATCAAATAGAGCTCATTGAATAATTCATTAAATGCATTTTGCAAAACTGTTCAAAATGTTTGTTTAAATTATTTATCCCGTGTGCTAAAACGCAGAGGGATGAGCCCTCCCTAAAACCCTGCAAATGTTTTACTGTATTTCCAAAACAGAAAAACCTTCCTAAAACAATTATAATAGCTTGATGCTATTTAACTTGCCTCATTCTGAAAGCAAACCTGATCTATCAGCACCATTTATCAGACCTGGAATGGACGCTTGGCCCTGCGCAGGGATGTAAATGGCTTGTGGAAAGGTCTGGGTTAGCACATCCAGCCCTCTCAGGGTCTGAGTGAGTGATTGAGCTCCAGACAGGGGCTGCATTATCCCAGCAGAGCTTTCCATGGGCACTGATTGATGGGGGCAAGGACACAGGGCTGGGTTTTACTTCCAGCTTTGCCCATGACCGTGGTCCTTCACACAGACCTTTGTGCTCAAAATCAATGAGTAACCCCTAGTGCCCAAGAGCTTCCCAGAGCCCTGAGATCCAGAAGATGTAAAAAACCCCACTGTGCACTCATCAGGTACACGAACATATGTGAGCTTCAGATTTCAGAGGTGCTGCCACCCAGTCCAGGCTGCATCTCTCTGATTTTCTGGTGATGCCTGGTGCACGTTCAGGGAACACTCTGAGTGGAAAACTGGCATGTTAATGTCTCCATGTGCCCTCAGCAGCAGGATGAGGAAGAACAGCATCAAAACATGACTGCAGGTCCACAGTTAAGAAATGCAAAATACATCCAAAACCATTCCCCCTTCCCTCCTTGTGTATTGCTATGACCTGAACTAAAAATTTATGAAAACATAGATAAATGCATTTGGCTTGTCAACATGATGCTCAGTTTACCCCCATCTGACAGATCCATCTCAGCCCAGTAGAAGTTTTCATTTGTCACCTCTGAGAAAAAAATAACTCTCAAAAAACTGAGGCAAAACTGGTTGCAAAGTGGATATTAACAGGGACACACTGCTCACTGAAATTCTTTTAAAATACCACTGGATGTTCTTGCAAGTGAAAGAGAGGGCTATAAATATTCGCTGCAGAAAGAAACCAAAATAAAAATTAAATGCCTGAAATGCAGCAAGCTTTTCACTTACATAAGGAGCACCAGTTTTGCAGTGGGTAATTCTGAAGAGTGATTTCCCCTCCTTTCTTATTCCCCTTTTTTTTTTTTTTTTTTTTTTTTTTTTGTTTCAGAGTGTCCCTGCATTTGTACAACATTCTCTTTCCTTCTGCCTTGTGCTACACTTTCCTATGTGGCTACCAGAATGTACATGTCATTAAATCAAAAAAGCTCTGTAAACTGCATGAGTTTGCATGAACAAGAGCTTTTCAGAGTCCCATAGGAGTGGTGAGAATATTAAAAATATTGAGTGGTACAGCTGCTGTCTCTAAACAGCCTAGATGATCTTTTTTCCTTGAGTTGTTACTTTATTATTTATCTTCATGGCAAATTGGGCAGCAGGAGCTCCACTCAGAATGGGTTCCAAGCTTAACCTTTCCAATGGGTAAGGTGCCATCAGAAATATTCATGTTTTATTCCATTTTTATGTGACTGAAGGGAAATGCAGAAAAAGGTTGCATCCTTGGTACTAAACTACTCTTGGTCAGACACAGCAGCTTGTAAACCCCTCAATTTGCTGTTTGCCTGACCAGTTTTACTGCTGGTGCTGCTCATAAATGTCTGCCAGGTCAAGCACTTTTGAATAGTCTAATAATTGTCAGATGCCCAATAGTGGCTCAAACACTGGGGTTACATACATCAACAAGTAGGAGGAGGTGCTCCCCAAGTTAAGATTGCAATTTGCTGCTCCAGCAGTAGACCAGACTTGCTGCAGCTTCTTCCCCAGGGTTGAAGCCAGCACAGAGCAGTGGTTTTGCTGTCCTGCAGCCTCAGCTGAGCAGGGCTCAGGGTCCCTCAAGAAAGGGAAATGAGCTGCCCTGCAGATGATTTTAATCTCTGCCAGCATCTGCTGTGTTTGGTGCTCAGGCAGGGCCAGCTGGAAGTGCCTTGTACCCAGGTGTCCCCTCTGTAAATGCACGGGCCAGTTTTGCTCTGTGAAATTAAACAGGGAAGAATTTTCTTCTTCTATGCTAAAATTCCCAGGCTGTAGCCACACCACAGAGTAGCTCCATATTCCCACTGTCCTCCCACTCGCTTCAACAGTATAGTGGAATAATTTAGAAGTACTACATGGCTATGAAAAAGCTATGTAACACCTTTAGGAGAGCAAGAGCTCAACTTTTGCTCAAAATCCCTTAAAGATCAATTAATTTCTGACTCGTCCCTTAAAGCTGGGTGAACTGGAGCAATAGTGTGTTGCTAGAGGATATTTTCCCATGCTCATTTGGTTCTTTTTTTACTTACATAGAGGCACAGAAAGGCTGGGAAGAACCTCAGGGGCTCATCTACTTCATCCCTCTGCCCCAGGGGAGGATTACTTGCCCCCTGTACTCTGCTAAGCAGTTTAAAAACCTCTAATAAATGGAACTCCACAGCTTCCCTAGACAATCTTTTCCAGTGCCAGTTACCCTTGCCATTGGAAAGTTTCCTTAATGCCTGAGCAGGATGTCCCTTGCTGCCACTCATGAACATTCCTTCTTGTCCCATCAGTGATGGAAAAGAGCAAGAATTTGTGACTTCCACCCCTCTGGCTCTTACATACTTAAAGACTCTCTGTCTCCTCCAGACTAAACAGGCCTCAAACTCCAGTGGTCCTTGTTTTCAAGGCCTTTGGTCATCCCTGCTGTCCTCTGGACTCTGGCCAGTGGCCCACATCTTTCTTGAATTGTAGTACTAAAATAGGAGAAGTTTTCCAGCTGAGAGCTTCCCAGCATGATGTGGATGGAACTGATTTTGTGTGGCTGTATGTGTTAGAGACAGAACTCTTGGGAATCATATCTTGAGTGCATTTGTTGTAAAACAGGGACATTTCTGACTCCCACTTAACTTGTGATGCCCTATAATCCTCAGGCTCTTGTAGGCAGGACTGATGTGTTGATGGTCAGGCACATCCTGCATTTTTACAATCAATTATTTCTATTAATTGCAGAAAATTCTATTTGTTCCTATTGAGTTTCATCCTTTCTTGGCCATTTCCCCAACCTATAAGATATTTATGAATTTCCAGCACATTGCAGATTTTCTAGCTTGATACCTTCTCCAAATTTATTAAGCATATTATCTAGCCAATTGTACCAGTTATTATGTAATATGTTTAAAGATCAGTAGCAGGCTTTTAGAATTTCCTAACCCTTGCACTTCTCTTCTTAGAGTAAGCTGTAGATAGGTCTTCCTGAGAACAGTTTTTCACACTTTGGGTTCCCATCTTGCATACGTTTATTTCAATCTGTTTCTCAAACTTGCTGATAAGAATACCACAAGGCACTTGTCAGAATTTCACTGAAGTCAAGGTATGTAGTCTGGAAGATTTTAATCTCTTATTTCTAATGTTTCTGTAGGGCACATGATCATTTTTGGTCCCAGAATTGGTCTTCTGAGATCAGACCTAAAGCCCTGTCCCCAAAATCATGACGCTGCCAAGATGTCTAAAAATGCACTTAACTATAATTGTGCTGCAATATTGGCATTTTAAATCCACACATGTAATACAGCTACCATTAATCTGTCCTTCCTGAAATAAATCCTTTGCCTCATTAAGGGTGTCACTGAAATACTGAAATAAGCCCTTTCTTTCCCTCCTTCCCCTGCACAGTTAAATGTGAGGGGTCAACTCATGGTTGCCCAAGAGCTCTGAAAACTCATCCTGGCTTCAGGTCCAACACATCACAGGGACCAGAGGGACACGGGCAAGTGCGTTTAGGGGGAGGCTGTGCTGATCCCTAGCAACTGGAAAATATAAAGGTGAACAGCATCCCACAGCCAGGCTGCAAGCTGCAGAGATTAATTGCACTCAGTACGACTTATTTGATTATTTGGTCCCCTGAGTAATAATGGGTTTCCTGAAGACTAAAGAGAGTAACACAGAAAAGTCAGAAAGAAATATGGGGACGTATTAAAAAGTAACTATGAAAGGGAGAAAAATATATATGAAACCACAAGGCATGTAATTAACTTAGCATGGGACTAGATTTGTTTGCTTAATTATTCCATGCAGCTTCATAAAGCTCTGAAGCAAGCTCATAAGTGGCTTTAAAAAAACCCAGAATTGATTTTAACAGAATATCATTAAATTTGTGAATGAAAATCCTGGTCTTCCTAAGGTCAATGGCTCCTCTTGCTTCATTCATGCTGGGATCTCTCCTTACACTGAGTGTGGAGCTCTTGGTACTTCGGGAAACATTCACATAGCTTAATTTAGGATTTCTGGCTCAGGTATCCTGAATTGCTCTCTGGAGGCTGCATTGACACTACAGGGAGCTTGGTCCTGAGTTCGACCTAAAGTTAGAATGTGTCAATGATCTCTTCTGTGTATACAAATCTTTAAAGGAAAATATTCTGCCACTGACCAGTGCCTCTGTGAGATTGTGTGTCCCACAGAGATGTGGCACGGTAAACAGGAAATCAGGGAGGCAGCTCATGTTTCCATAGTATGGTAAATGTCAAACACCACTTAAAAGGTGCTACACATAACTTTGTTACTTCTGGGGAAAATTAAATTCATGGCAAAGAAGCATAGCTTGACATGCCTAAGAATCTAAGCAGAGATTGAGTATATTGCAAACTGTTTTTTCCATGAGGGAATCTTGGAATTTCTCTGCAGTCTTTATCTCCTCATAGTGGCAGAAGGCCTTACCCGTGGGTGATAATATGAGCACTTGGAAGTGCTGCTTCTTGGGGAGCTCACCAGTGAAACCAGCCTGCTGGTGTGGAAGTGTGGCACTGAATATCAGGTCACATCCTTTGAAACTAGGAAAAATCCATGTCACTCCCTTAGGATGGGAGCAGAAATGAACGTTACCTTCAGAGTTATCTTGCAGGGGAGAGAAGAACCTTAAGCAAAAAGAAATGAGGCTGAGGGAGGGGTGAGCTGATGAGAAAGCCCTGTGCAGCTGGAGGGGCTGCAAGCCCCCTTGAGGACTCTGACCAAGGAATGATCAGGAGTGATCAAGAAACCTGCAGGTGCTCTGAAGAGTTTGGATGTTTTGTTAGATCTGCATATTTCTTTCAGTGTCTGGCTTGCAGCAGAATTGTATTGCAAAGTCCAGGTGTTACGTGCTCCAGCTGTTGCCTGCATCTGGAGAGGTGAGCTGGGAACCAGGGAGGCTGCAGGACCTGTGGAGGGGTGATAACCACAGGGAGGGGGGATTGGAAAAGAGGGGGCTGCCACAGAGCCTGTAAAGCCAGAGAGAGCAGATGGGGATGTCTGCAGAGTCACTGTGCTGCTGTTCTCAACGTGAAGCTGTCATTAGAAGGTGGGACTGGCCCTGGATTAATGCACAGGTTTAAAGAATTGAGCAGTGGAGCCCATCCCCACTCATCCGGTGGATGAGTGGATGCCAAACCCTTCACAGAATCTGTATTATTCATTATTAAAAAAAAAAAAAAAAGTGATTTTCCCTCTTTCTCAGAGGAGACTGAATGCACTTGTATGCACACATCAGGAGATGTGAAGGTCCAAGGGATGCAGCATCAGTGCTGCCCAAGTGAACATGGGCACAGCAAGGGATCCATGGTGCTGTGGGCCGTGCTGAAACCTGCTGTCAGGGGCTGTTCATCCAGAATAATGCCTTGGCACGGGCTCACTGCTTTGTCAACACTTGGCTGTGCAGAGGCTGAAGTTACTCAAATCTGGCCTTGCCTCATTTTTCATACCAACACCAACTTCGCTCTGCCTTCCGCTGCTCACCTGCCTCTGCCTGGGTGAATGTGTTCAGGATCTCTTGCTGGAAATCCTGGTCTGGGTCACTGGCAGCTGACCAAAGCACCATCCTAATGATGGCCCAGGAATATGTGATGGCAAGGAAGAAAGCTTAGCTTTTCTCTAAATGAAAATTCAGGGTCTCAAAGTTGAAGTCATGGTGAATTTTGCCCCCTGATTAGGAGTGTAGGATCAAGTCCTCTAAGAGACAGTGAGTTTGTGTGATGCACTTCAAGGATAAGGGGGAAAAAAAAAGAATGACAGGCCTAATTCATGCTCTTCCAAAATTATTATTTTTCAGCTAGGGGAGGAGGAGACAGGATGTGGTAGAAAAACATTTACAGGAGTTTGGCATGTAAAAACCTGAATGATGGATTAACAGCTTATGCCAGATTTTACCTGCCTTTAAGCAGGTAACATTTCTTCGAGCTCAACAAGCTCCTGCTTGCCTAGAGCTATACTTTTCTTCTCCAGATGAGTGAAGCCAAAGAACCTCATGCAGTTTTCATTAGCCCCAACTTTCTCTCAAATGTTTTCTTCTTCAAGTTTAATTTCACTCAGGGAAACAGTGGCCCTTGGGAAGGATCTATCTAAATGAGGGTCCTTTTTTTCCTGTGGGTCTGGAGTATTTTTTGCTGGGGGTGACCTGAGCTCTCTGGGATGTGCAGCCTGCAGTCTCATGCACACAATCACAAGGCTAAGGGCAGGAGCTGGAATGCAGAGGATAAAGCAGAATGTAAATCCATTCAGTGCAGCAATTTAAGGTGTGGGAGGTCTCCTCTTATGCACAGAAAGGTCCTGTCAGTAAATGAAGCCTGAAAAACAGAGCTGTCTTTTGAGTCTCTGGTTTCCTCTCTGCATTGTGTAAAAGACACATAAAGCAGCTCTTTTCCCCTTCCCTGCTTTTGCAAAACCTCTACAAAACAGATCAGGATGGCACATGGCTGCTGTAAGTGCTGCTAACTGCACATCCTTCCCTCTGCACTGGAAGTAAATGGTTCCTGCTCTGCCTTTTTTGGCATGTCCCGTGGTATCTCATAGGAATGGGAGTTTATCCTCCATGTCTTGCCTAATTTTCCCCTCCATGATTTTAGTTTTCCCACGGTAAGATTAAGCTATTCTATATACCATCAGTCCCATAATAGTCAGTGAACTTTAAGTGAACTCTAACATCTAGACTCAAGTCATTGCATTAAAACCTCATAAGTTGATTGGATAGCTGAGTATTTTAATATTAATCTCCCCACGAAATGCCTTTATGCACTGCACAGACTTTCATACAAATGTCTCTCCTTGGAGCACAGGGTGTCTGAAAAGGCCAACTCACTCTGAACGTGGCACAAAGTGATTTAGTAACATCCCCTGCAAAAAAAGTGGAATTTGTCATCTGCAACTGAAAATCAAAATGTGAGTAACTCCAGCCTTTGCAAGCCTGGAAAGTTGGACCTGCATGAGCAAGGAGAGGGGTCTGGGCTCTGATGGGGTGAGGGAGTGTAAACACCAGGGCTTACACTGTGGTTTTAAGGGCATATCTCTTCCTTCCCATTCTGCAAACCCTTTCTTTGGCATCCTTTTCTTTTTATTCTATGAGCAGATTGTTGATGTCCTCTGATTCTTGACACTGACATTTATAACCTCTCCCAGTTCAGTGTAAAACCCAAATTCAAGAGGCTCTTCTTGCTTTTCACTGCCTAGGCCCTCTCCTCTGGGGGTAGCCCTGTGCTTCTGAGGCTCTGCACTAACACAGGGTCCCTTTATGACCTGGCTTAAGTGAGAATTGAAGAGTGTTTCTCACAGTGAGTAGTTTTTCTGCAGTAAAAAGGAGAGTTTCTCACCTGATCACCATCACTTGTGCCTTCTCTTCCCTCCCTCCAGTTCAGACAGAGCAAGAAAATGGGGAGGCCCAGCACTGGTTCTCCTGTCCCAAACCCCAGATCCTCCTCCAAGGGGAACAGGGACATGCCAGATCCTACCTGTTCATGAGCAAGTTTAAAATTAAGGCCTTCCATTCAGCTTTTAGAAACCTCAGCATGGTCTCCAGTACATTTTATCCAGTTGCTTAAAGAACCATCTCCTCAAATGTGAAAGGTTAAATTTCAGCCAGCCAAGGAGTGATGTTACCTTACAAATATTTTGGAAATTCCCAAAACTTAGATAAAGGTCCAGAAAGCAATTTGGGCCTGATGCAAGCTAATGGGATTTTTTTTTTTTGTATTGCTTTCAACAGGATTTGGATCTGGTTGTCTGCAACAACTACTACAAACCAGCTCGTGAATGAAAGCTGGATGAAGAATTTCCTGCCTGCTCCATTCTGGTGAAGCAGCAAACAAGGAGGGAGAGCACTGCTTTTAAAGAGATAACTGTATTAAAACCCATTTGGCTTCAGATCAAAGATGGCTCAAGCCTATCATTTGAAGTATGTGCTGGACTTAGCAATTGCTCTGAAACATTGGCAAGACCTGAACTCACACAAAATAACAAAAAGGTCTTTGCCAATAAAAAGCAATTTTAAAAGATACAGTGCAAGGAGGTAAAAAAGGTTAGGCAGTACAATTCTGAAAAACATGAGAATTCTTCCTGGAATTAAGGAATATATCTGTGGGTAATTTAGCAAAGGAAGACCATTTGTGCTCTGCTTTGGATGCAATTATACTGCAGCACAGACCAGACCTCATTGTGCACAAAGTTTAGGCCATTTTACTCTAGTGGAAACTTTATTTTTTTTTTCCAATTAAATTCAATCCCTCTGCTTTTCTCACTGGCTCGAGCTGCTGGGAATGGCAGAGATCTGCTTTGTGCTCACGGGGAGTCACAGGATGGGTGATGTCTCTGGAGAAGAGCCTTTCTGTGCAAAGGTGTAAATAAACACGGGCAGAAGCAGGACAGGCAACACCTTGAAAACATGCCAGATTCTTGCAGCTCCAGGCTGTGGACACTGCAGCAGTTCCACCACAGCCTTTGTTCCACTGGATCAAGCACATGTGAGGATGCCTGGGATTTCAAATCAATCTTAGGAAGTCTGAAGAGCATCATCTTGTACATCCCCTCAGATTAGGCTCTCCCACCACTGCTTCTACTCTATCTTGGGCTTGGGTGAGTGTCCCAGTGCCACGTGCCACCCCTGCCCTGTGTGGCCTGCCAGGTGAGGACTGAAGTGCCCATGGGTGCATTGTTCCTCCTTTCCTGTAACTGGCTCCAGGAGGAAGGGCAGGAAGTGAGTAACATGGCTGGTGCAGTCCAGCTAAAATCTTAAGACATAACAAGCAAAGAATTGCCATTTTTGGGTAGCTCCAGCTCTCTCAGGCCATACAGAGCCATATCCTCTTCCTGGCAGTAGGCAGAGGTGGACACTCAAGGAGAGTAGAGGCAACATGGCTTTATGGAGACGTGTCCCTGTGGATATTCCCTGGTGTGCAGCAGGAACTGGGATTTATTTCCCGAGCTGGAGGGTGCTGTGGCTCTTGCTCAGGTCTCTGTGAGCCCAGGGCTCACAAACCCTTTGAGGAAATCTGGATGGGTGCATTGTTCTACTTTGCAACAGGAAAGCAAACAACTTTCCTGGAATTAAAATATAAATGAACACATTGCTTATAAAAAGTACTTCCGAGATAAGTCATTTATAAACCATGGAGAAGTTTATGACATATAAGGCAATCTGTACTGAGGCAGCTGTGAGAAGTGCAATTAGCTAATTGGCAATGTTTCTCCTAATTGCTACTTTTAGTAGGAGAGCTACACCAGTTAGAAAAGATTTGGTGCTTGGCTCAGAACAAACTGGATCAGTCCCAAGGGAGTTATTTAGGGTAGGAAGTGGGAGTTCCCCTGTCTCCAGTGTCATTACAAACGTAGAGAAGCCTGTTACCAGCTCTGGCTTTGCCCCCTGGGGAAGACACCAGCCACGTCCCCCTGGCCATGGGGACAAGGCACGCTGCCACCCACTGAAGGGAGAAGCCAAGGAGACAGTACTCAGAAAACAAGAGTTGTTTTTAATGCGTGTTTAACCTGGGCTTCCTCCTATCTGGGAACATTCTTCCCTTTACTCACCGTGCCATTCCCAGTGCCTGCCCACCCCCAGGCTCTGCAGCTCAGACCAAACACCTGAACGGAGAAGTGGCACCAAAGTGCTCCTTGCAATAACTCACCAGGGAGGTTTCTGTCGGGAGGCATCAAAAGGAAACCTCCAACAGCACCAACAGGAAAATAGCTGATTTCCAGGCCTTTTTATTGCCTGTAAAACTTTATTGGAGGCAGAGAGAGCAGGGATAGATAATGTTTCTCAGTGAAATCATAGAGCATTATCTTAGTGTCAAAGCAAAATTGAGTTCATTCCTCCAAAGATTAACACTTGGTATCAGCTGCAGCAGTATCTAGCACCTCAAGGAGTTATTATTAGTTTCATTTTTTAGTTGAAGAATTCCCTTTTAAATAGAGTCCTCTGGAATTTACAGACCACCTCTGTCTGGAATGCTTGCACAGGAGTTATAAATAAAATTATTTGCTAAAAATGTTTCCTAGTACAAACAGACTGGGTTTACCAATGCAAACATAATATATGTATTCATGCATATTTTGAATTGGTTACTGTGGTTCTTTTACCATTTGCTTGAAAGACAACATGATATGACTGCATTATGTATTTCTAACATTTTATTAGTGTGGAGAGGCAGTTAAAGACTGAGACATTAATGAAATGAAGAGTTTTAATTCTCTTTTCACTTATCTGTCCACAGACTCATCTAAGAACCTTACATTCATTAACATATTTCAGCCAGCCAGTATTACCTGGAGATGGAGAAGTCATTTCATAGCTGGGGAAAACCCAAACTGGGCAGAAAAAACCATTCTGGGTGCAATGTGCCCAGCTGGGAGCTGAAATGAATTCTCACCGCCCCAGGCCTGTGTGCCTTACAGAACACCTTGTGTCTGTGGCAGATCTGGAAGAATCGATCGCATCAGTTACAGATTGCTGCTCTCTAAAACCAGGAAGAAATGCTTTGTCAGAGGAGTGCACATTTAATGAGATATCACCCACATGGTTTTTCAACTTATAGAGCTGAAAATGGAGAACCTAGGAAAAAGGATCTTTTTTTTTTCCATGAAAGAATGCCACACATGATTTCCTTAATTTACTGAAACCAGTTACATTAATTCCCATGGTTTTGTGAGGAGCTTTTCTTTCTTTTTTTTTTTTTTTAATAAGAAAAATGTACAATGATTAGCTGAGTTGCCTTTCTAACCTTAATAAGCTGAAGTTATTGGAGAGATAACAGTACATGTACACTGTTCTGTTTTTCCCTTTTTCATTGATTTTCCTCATGGTTTGCCTGGTTTAAGCCTGTACCTCCAAATTTCCAGGGGCTTTAAGAAGCATTTTCAGTTTTATTTACTGACTAAAGATATATACAAATATATATAATTCACTCTGGTACGGCCATGGGGAATTAGAAAATAAAAGCTTTAAAATAATAATCAGTAGACTGAATAAATAATAGGCAGGACACTTTGCACAAGGTGTGGGATCATCTCCTGCTCATTGCCCAGTTTCCATCCCAGACCCCTCATTTTTATTTCAACCTCCACCCCAAACCACAGGGAGGTGCCTGCCCTAGGGGGTGTTACTTCCCTACATGGGAAAACTTTCAGCCAGTAGTTTTTGTCTTTTTCTCCCCTCATTAAGCAATGATCTTTAAATAAAAAAATCTCTAAATTTACTTGCCTTGCACATACAATGAAAGAGCCAAAGATTTATTTCTGGTTGAAGCAGTGGGTACTAGAGGCAATAGAGCCTTGCTAGTTTTCGTTAGCTGAAGAGATGGCTTGATGCAATCACAGTGTTCATGCCAATAAAACTGAAAGGTAACCAGCTGTTTTATTCCAACTACTATGTGGGGTTTTTTTATTTTTCCTGGAGGAATTTTGCAATATATGATTTGTATGAATTACTTTTACATGTAATTAGTATAGCAATAAATATTTTCTGAACTGCAACTCTTCTTCTAATTTTGGTTTTCTAGGCAAGTCTAGCCAAGTCATAGCAAAGACCACAGCATCAGAAGAAAGTTATTGCAACAAAGCTGGAATCAATGTCAATAAAATAATGCCAATATCATTTGTAGGAGCAGAAATACATAGAAATTTCCTCCTAATCTTGAAAAATGTACTTATAAGAAATTTTGGGTTTCAAATTTTTTAAAAACATTGTATAGAGGACTTTTAAGGTAATACTGAAAACACTATCTGCCCAAGAAATCTGAGTCTGTTCCTTATATGAATAAAATTCATTCAGCACACACAGCATGCCTTATTGCATGAGCTGTAAATTGTCCCTTCATGATTTAAACAGGACAAAAGAGGCCCTAAAACAAACCAGAGCACTGCAAAGACTTCCCTGGCAGCATTTGCAAGACACCTTCATCTGTGAACATCCTTTGACTTATGTTTGAGGAGATTAAAATGTGTTTGCCCGTGAAAGATAATCTCTGGTGTTGGTTTGGAGGAGCTCTTGGGCAGGGTGGTCCCATTGCTGATTTTTGTGCTCAAAAGCCACGAGGCACAGCTGAAGCTCCATGAATACAAAGCAGGAGTCCACGCATCTGGTAGGACCCATGTGAAGCTTGAAAAATCACAGCCCTGATGGGATCTAAGCCAGTTTCTGATGTCCAAGCTCCTTTTGATCTCAGACTTCACTGATAAAAATCAGGCAAACATGATGGTTTTTTTTCTGTGAGCTAAATTTGAAAAAAAAGGGGAAAAAATACCAATTTTGAATAATAGACAAAGATAAATATAGAGAAAATATCAAAGGGTAAAGAAAAAGTTTGTTTTCCAGAATCTTATGAAGACTTTGTGTGTGCAGAGATCTTTTTTTCTTCTGAGCCATTAAAATCCATTCAGCCAAGACCTCAGGATCTAAAAGCTGTAAGCAATTAGGCATTGACCAAAACAAACCATGTTGCTGCTGTGCATTTTGTGTCAGCAGCATTCACATTAATGCAGAAGGAGCCACCAGAAGAGCTGATATGGTCAATAAGTCATAAAGGAAAATACTTTCTTCCTCCTTAATTGCTCCTTTATGTTATGAATTTGCATTTTAATAAGTCCCTAATTATTTGCTTATTTAGTATTGTCCATGGTATGCAATTTAAGGTGTTTTAAGTGCATGTGTAATTGACTATGCATAATAACTGTTGGTGAAACACATGTAATTAGGAAGACTGTGAAATGTGTATCATACCCAAGAAACAGTCACTGTTGTACTTTAGGGCTCCTTTCAAGAAAGATTGCAAAAGTAATTAAAAACTTAATCTAGTCTAATCACAAGAATTTCTATATTATGAAGTGCCTTCATTTGCAAAACAAAGGTAGAGTAAGACTTCCAAGAGCTAAACCATTTTGATCTCTGTTTGTGCCATTTTTCCTGTTTTCCATGAGACATTCCAATGGGCAGAGCTTGACTTGCCAGCCTGGACTTCCACCCTTAGCTGACTGTCCATGCTATTGTAGTCTTAATTCAACCTTTTAATCCTACCTGAAATGCACTTACTTGTGGTTGAATTAATAATAATTGCCAGCTCCCTGGCATCAGATACAGTCTACCTTAGTGCTACTTTACTGTCTGGAAATTCCAGTTCCTGGCGTCAAGGGGCTCCAATCACTTCCACACTTTCTAGAAATAGCTGTGACCTGCTTTTTTGTACCATTTCCATCCTTTCAGGCTAAACCTGAGCTCCTAGAAACAGAACACTATTGAAGTGTGAGCTTTTTTAGTACTTACTGCTTGGTAACTTCGTTTTTCCTATTTAATTACAGGTTTCATGTTTAGAGTATGAAGAAGGACATCTTGTACAGGCACCTTTTCATGTGTGGATAGACCATAAAAATGTAGGTAGGGGCTTCTTTTCCACAGTGGGTGCCTCTGTGGTGTTCAGAAATGTCTCACTGCTCTGTTATCAAGCAGACCTGTTTAGAAAAGAAAGAAAAAAAGGACCTGAAGTGCAACCAATTCCTACTTGGTTACCTCCAACCAGACACTATTTGGTGGTGTGGGACCAAATGTCAGGCTAGACAAAGAAGGCAAGGATACAGTGAGTTGGGCTATTGTGGAGAAAGAGCAGGAATAAAAACAATGTGGACAATAGTGACATTTCTGTCCATGCAGTGGGTGCAACACACCCACTTGCTTAATCTGAAAATCTTGTGGGGTTCAAGCTCTCATGGTTAACACAGCTGTCATTAAAACCCACTGCAGCATAGAGGAGCCATTAGTGTTCTTATCGTTAATAACTGCAATTTTTGGAGTCAGTCTAGGTGAAAATAATTTAATTAAAATTGCCTTAATTAATGTGATTATTGCACCAAATAAAGAGGACAACACATTAATGCTTCTCTGAAGAATACTTTTTTGCTTCTTCTCTTCTATTGAAAGATTTAGCGTTTACTGACTCAGTAAATTACTGAGTCATTAATTTAAGCTTGGGGGATGAGAAATTTATTTTCAGTAGAATTAAATCTACAACCTGATGAAGTAAGGGACTCCTCATGAGATCATTTGTACTGTAAATCAATCCATTTCTCCCAGTTCAGGGCTTTGGAGCACCAGCTAAACTTGCTTTTTTACAATGAGGGCAGAAGGACTGTTTATTTTTCTTCCAGATAGGGTGGATGGTGCCTGCCATAAGTCAGCTGAGGTGAGGAGCTGGTGAGGAGGTAAAATGAATATACAGGATGGGTAAGCTAATAAAACCCCTTCTTTTGCACAGGACCATGGACCACTTGGCAATAAGATCACAAGTGCAGGCAGACAGGGAGATTCATATTTCAATCACACTGACTCTTTAAGAAATAATGTATTCATTTGTTTCGTGGTATCCAAATAATCTTATTTAGCTTTGCCCTATAAAGGTATTTACCATACTAATCCCATTAGGTAGATAATATCCCTGCCAGAGTTCCTGAGGAAAGCTTATCACCACTCCTATTGTTCCACTCCTCCTGGCTGCTCAGGAGAAAAGAGCCCATTGAACCAGATGCTGAAATTTAAGACCAAATTAGATCCTCACACCTTTGCTCCAAAGCGTCTTGGACGTGTTAAACTACTAAGGCTCTTGATCTGATGACTCAGGGGAGTCTTGCTCTTCCTCAGCAATGAGGCTTCACCTACAACACAACTGCAGTACAAGAAAAGGATCTGCTTAAAACAGAGTTGTGACTTGGCTGGTAGGAAGAAGATAAAGCATGTAGAGTGGGTGGGATCTGTCTACTTCAGATTTCCTCCCATCTGTAAAAAAATATTGTTTCCATTTGTTCTTTCTGACAGCCTCTCAGAAGAGGGCTCAGGAATTTAGAAAGAAAAATGAATGCACTTGGAAAAAGCTCGACAAATTTGGGAATCTTTCTGTTCCCACAGACCTCTGTTTACTGAGCAGATGCAGCCAAGATGAGCTTGGAGTAGCAGTGAAAGTGCTGGCTCATTACCCAGGTGCCTCTTAACACGTCTGTCAGTTCAGAGAAATAACACAGCTCTCCCTGCTTTCATGTGTGTGACCACAGGCTGATGTGCCCAAGGGTCAGCTGTTTAGAAGTGCACACATATTTTGTGTAGTTCATTTCTTTAGCAAATCTTTATTTCATATAAAACCCAACTGTGGTTTTTAGGCCCCATTTGAAGTGTTGTGTTGACATGGGATTAGATGAGTCTTCAATTTTGATTTAACACCATTTTCATTCCATTGGTGGCTTTCAAAATCTGCTGGCAAAATCATGCAATAAGACGGGTCCTACATCTAGATCATATTTAAACCAAAAAGCCAAAGTGGTCTCTGGGTTTCGAAAGAAAAACTTGATACATATGAAACCCTCATAACTGGAGGGTTTCATATGTAGGTCAAACAATAACTGGATGGGAATTTATTTCATCAGAGTCCTGAGGAAGGATCTGAGTGAAGGTAAAGATCTTTCTAGCTGAGAGCAGGGGACAGAGCTAATGGTGCTGGACTTGGTAGAGGAGCAGAAGTTGGCTTCTGTGGATAAATCCCAGTTGTAAGCCAATGAAGTTAATCAAGAAAACATCTAATCAGCTTAATGCCCTGTTGCTCGTGAAGAAATAATTTTTAACAAAAATCACTGAAGAAGATTTAAAAATTGCAAACACATTCCATCTTTCCCAGAATTTCGTTTTCCCAGTAAGGTCACAGCAGATATTTAGTCCTGCATTAATATTTGTAAAGACTCTTAAAAGTGCTGGGCTAAGGGAGAAAAATAAGGCCAGGTGCTGATGGAGAATTTGGGGCATCTGCTTCACAAACCATTTGGATATAGAGTATTTTAGAGGGAGGATTGCAGGAGGTGGAGTGGGTGGCTTCAGCCAGGCTGTCTCTGAAATGGTCTGACAGAGCTGTATGACAGGGGCAGCTTGGTTGTGTTCATGATGGGAGATAAAATTAAAATTTTAACTACTACCTCAGCAAAGTCCCAGTACCTCCTTCTCCTCAGAATCTCCTGTCTGGTACACCTTGAAGGAGGAATCTCTTTGAAGGTCCATCAGTGAAGAAAGCTGTGGTAATTCTTATCGTGGCTGGACTCCCATTTTCAAGGCAAGAGAAATTCCAGTGAAACTTCAAGACCCATCAAGGTGGTTTAGCTCTTATTCATCACCCTCCTGGCATCCAGGCTTGAAATTCTTAATGTGATTAGTGCCGTGGAAATGATTTTCATCCTGCTCAGCTTTACTCACAGCCCCTGGTAAAGTGCAAGACCTGGTGGTTGAGAGGAGAGGGCTTATTAAAAGCTGCCCCTTTTACAGCAGTGGTGAAATGGCAGGGCTCTGTCCCCAGATTTTTTGTGGCACATGAATGTCCCTTTGCTCCATGGCAAACAGAGCCGCAACAGCAGAAACTCTGAGAGAAGAGAGCACAAAATTCAAGCTATTGTGGCAGAAGCGTGGAAAGCCAGGAGGAATGCCTGCAAACATTCTGACATTGGAGTTCTAAGTGATTCCATTTTCCGAAGGTCCCTGGCATCTGGTGTGTTATTAAATAACTCAGCAGAGATCTGTTAAATGCATAACCTCCCTGCACAAAGGATACATTCTTCTACAGGGTTTCTCCCTTTAACCCCTACTTCCCTTTGATACTTGTGCGCTCCGCAGTTGCCAACCATGATTTTGCCAACTTGGTTGAAACTTTTCAGTGGGACAAATCACCCTGTTCACTCCCTGCCGTCCTCATGAGTTTACATCAGAACCTCCATTGCTTTCAGCCTGACATTTCCCTTTGCTTTCCTGCAAATCCTTGGACTTGTTTCGTAAGGTGCACCAAGATATTTCACCAAGAGAGCAAACATCTGACAAAAGGTAAGGAATGAAGTTGGTCAGCCGTGGTGACTGCAATAGTAGAAGAAGATTAAGCAGATGCCAGGACTGAGCTGTGTTTTGTTCTCGTTGGAGTATGATGGAGGACAGGGTAGAATTCAGACAAAATGAGACATAACTGTTATGAGGAAAATTGTAGGGGATAATTGATATAAACTCAGTTTATTGAGTTTTACTCATCAAATACTGTGGCAGATGCTAGAGGTGTCATTTTGGCTTGGATTTCAGCAGGTCACAAGGGTTTGTGGAGGCCTGGTTTCAGGAATGTTGCTGCAGCCTCTCTGAGCACTATTGCAGCATAAAGTAGAGCACAGCCTTACCCAAATCTGAGCTTTCACTTTGGGCTGGGTTGAAAGTAAATGCTGAGTGGATGATATTGATTGAGGATTAGCTTTGCCACAAAGATAAAAGCTCTTGCAGCCAGGATGGGTCAATTACCATCCACCCAAGTATCCTCCAGCTAAAACCTTCCCTTACATGGAAAAAGAAGGAAGTACAGGACCCTGGCTGACAGGGATAACTGAATCAGCACAGTCAGCAGTGGAGCACTTCTGGCCTCCTTAGCTTTTATCTATTTTAATTTATGACAAAGGAGGACTTTGGATTTTATAATATTTGTAATTCCCAAGGCCTTTAGGACATGAATCTACCATCAGGGTGACAGAGGCAGAAAAGCTGTAGATCTCAGAATTAACTGACTGTGTGAGAGCAGCAGAGGAGAAGAAGTTGCCTGAGTGGCAGCTCAAAACTTGGTTTTTCCTGAGTCAGAAAAGGCAGGATGTGAACATTCAGCCCTTGTCTCGTCCTCTTCCTCACAGGAGGTGAAGCTGATCTAATTGTCACGTGTTCATTGTGAGGAGGGAGGATGTTATAGCTCTACAGTCAGTCAGCTGGAACAGTGACCCCAGGAGTGGAGCTGGCCTTGAATAATGCAATTATTTAGTACCTATCTTAATACAAATTCTGCTGATTTGGCTGGAGAAGAAAGAAAATTTAGGTCATTAACATAAAGTATAGGGAAAGTAAAAGGAAGAAACTGCCTTTTGCAGCCCCATACTCCTACTCCTTTCAGTTCCTACAACAGCCAGTACTCACAGTGTTTATAATAGTTATCTGCTCAAGTATTAAATTAGTCAGAAAAAAAAATCCTCACAAAGTTAAATATATGCCAGTTAATGGTGAAGGTCTGAATGCATCCAGTGAGGTAGGAAGGGAACTGTGCACTTTGTGTGGAGTGACTGGAAACAGCTTTCTCACTGCCCTTGAGTGCTTTTCCACCAGCATGGCACATTTCCTTCATGAGGAATCCTGATTTGCCCCATGTCTACAGCATCTTCTTCATTCTGCCACAGTCCAGGGTTTTAATACTTTCATTTGCGAACCTCCAAAGACCTTGGTATAAGTCTGTTGGAAGTGAAAGAGATCCTTTTTACCCACTTCCCTAAGGTTTATATATCTTCATCTCCCTCACACTTGTTTTCATAGAATATTTGACTTTTTGGCACTTTCATGTGTGTTGCAGGCTCAGCTAATGTGGGAATCTCTGCTTCCCAGTCAAGGGAGACCCACCTTCTGGGACTTTATCTTAACTAGAAATGATCATCTGTGTTATTCAGAAGACTTTATGTAAATAACACTCCTGACACATATCTGCATAATTAGGGTCCCCCATGAATATGACATCCTGTGGCTTAGGGTAAAGTACTAATTGATCTATGAAATATTCTGAAATCCCACTGGAATGCAGTTTATGTCCAATGAGTTTCTCTTTGGTTTTGACTCCCTGCATTACATGCAGATAAATTCAGCACAATCCTCTTAATCAATATTTTCTTCTAATGAAATATTACTCTTCAAAATCCATAGCAGAAGTAGCAAGAAGTACCCAAAGAGCTTTGACTTGTACCCTCTTCTGCAGGGCATCTGCAATTTGCTCACTTAATAATGATTTTAAAATGTTTAAAATCTAAACAAAACAACAAGTTCCTACTCTTGTATTCAGGTGTGACTTATCCATCTTTCATGATGAGACAGGCATAATAATTATATAAGCCCTTGGGCCAATATACATGAGCATTAAAGTGAATTATGACATGATCAGACTGCTAAGGAAAGCCACAGTTATTTTGCAGAAATGGGGCCAAATTCTACTCCCCTGAAACTGGTCATGACGCTACAGAAGTCAGCAGTTACCTTCCTGTGAAATTTGCTCCATGCAGCCTAATGTAAATTTGGGATTTTAGCCCTGCCATACTAGTACACTCTGCTGCCAAGAAAACAGCGCAGAAACAAGATGATAATTTTTCAGTTTTACATTGCAAGTGCACCTCTAATGCTCTGAGAGGCAATGGGAACAAAATAAGATATGACTTGGATACACAGATTTAAAATACGTGTGGTTTCCAAAAGCACAGCATAAAGGGGGGAAAGTGAGAGAATTCTACAGCTACAATAGTTTGACCAAAGATCAGAGAAGTCAATGGGAGTCTTTCCATTTTTCATTCAGTGAGATTTAGATCAGATCCCTTTGGGGACTCATAATGAAGTTTATTTCCATTATAAATATACAGTTGATATGTCAAATTTTACTACCATCATGAGAAAACGATTACACACAGAGTCACAGCCCAGCTGAAATTCACTTGAAAGAAAATTGCAGTAAGTTACTATTGCCAAGTTTTAAAGGGAATGACATTTGACAAGAAAAACACTCATACTTCTTAGATATAATCACTAAATTTCATACTTTCTGTGGTGATCAGTCTATTGCACTCATTAATGAGAAATCTGTCCCTCTCAAAAATTGATCCTTACTGACCTTTTCCATATCTTCCTCCAGATCTTAGCATATGATTTGACAGGAGGAAAAACCATAAATATCTTTACACTAAAATAGCCAAATGCTAGTGGAGTTTGGATAGGTGCATGAGCTGCAACCAACTAATTTTGAAGTAAATTTTTGGTTGTCTTTTACAAATTAGCTCCTTTATTTTTCCTTCTAGTGAAGACAAAGCATTAGTGCAAAGGTAATAATTTTTTTTTATACATTTTTTTTTAACATAAACAAGACTGTCTGATTTATGGCTTTCTTTCTCTGGGTGTTACATTTATATGAACCAAATCCTAATTCAGGATCAACCACAGCTTTTGGGAAGACCTCTGTACTTAAAAAATGAACAAACTCAATCCAACATGTTATTAATTACACAAGAAATTAGTATAGAAAAGTCTTTGACCATATTTACATCAGAATCTATTCTTTCCTGTTTGAAAAATGAAGTGATTGACACACTTTTTTCAAGCACTCAAAACTCAGAATTTTCAACCACTTCTATTCATTATGAACATAATTTGGTTTTGGTGGGTGGAATTCTCATTAGTCTCTGAGCTGGCTGGCATGTTTTGATAACTGAAAAACAAAGTCAAAATCTCAGGAATGTGAAAGCAAGTTTGTTTATTTTCCCAAATGACCCTATTGAAATTCTCTTCCCAAATTAAAAACACTCTAATACATATTGATAAGTTTCACATGCCCCTAACTTTGGGGGATACCAGTCATTCTGATCCTAAATCACTAATATATTTCATATTCTCCCATTACTGTATTCACTGACAGGTTGTAAAGAGGATGTAACAGACTGAAGTCTAAGAAAGAAATACAGCAAAGAGATGAAGGAGTGTTTTTTATCTGTCTCCTCAAGTCTTCAGATGGTGACTAGATGCCTACAGATAAGACTTTTCTTAATCAAGGAGTTAGAGAACTCTGTAGTTAAATGACATTGAGTGAGTCATAGAGGAGATCAGATCATCTAACAAAACCTTCAGTTGTTAGAATATGCATCCCTCTGAATACAGATAATAATTTTCCAGGAATCAAAGACCAAATCTTTCTAAATCAGTAATTTCGGTGGGAAGAGGAGCTTCAGGGGTCCTATGTGTCATTTTCAAAGGTCCTAACTGCTAGAGCTGACCCAGGGCAATGCAACAGAAGCCATGGCTGAAATTGTGTCTCCAGTGAGCCCAAGGGGGAATCTGAATTCAGTGTGGCCATGTTACCACCCAGGGTGTCAGTGGGAAATTTGCCAGTCTAAACCAAGGGAAAGCCATATATTTAACCCCAGGAAGACAAAAAGAAAAAATGTTCCAGTCCCCAGTCCCTCATCTCCCCACAGAGCCTCCACCCCTCAAGCCAAAGATATGAGCCAAATGGAGAGTGCCATCAGATTTACAGGTCTGTCAAGGTAAGAGTTGTTTGGGGCAAGTCTCAGCAGAAGACATGTGTGAGGCAGGGAGGTCTTTTTCTAATACATAAAGTGGGTAACTAAGTGCAGGAAACGGGGTCTACAGCCATGAGATACGAAGGCAGTGAGAAATTGCATAAATTGGACAAAACAAAGTTCATCGATGGGCTCACAAAAACTCAGAATGGTTGAGGTTGGAAGGGGGCTCTGGAGGTCACCATGTCCAGCCCAACCTCAGCAGGGTCAGCTAACGTAGGCTGCCCAGGGCTCTGTGCAGACAGTTCCATTTCACAGAGACACCCAAGGGCACATCCCAGCCTTCACCGTCACCATCCATGGATGATTCCATCAGACCTTTCTTCCAGGTGCACTCTTCCCCAGCTCACTCAGTGCTGCTGTTTCTCATTCATTAATGGATCTCCCACGAGGAGTTTCTTGACGTGCAGGTAGCTCATAAACCCACAGTTTTTATGGGAGTTGGGGCAGAGCTTAATTCTAGTTACAGGAAACAGGAGGAGGAAGGGCGGACTTTTGAGCTGTTTTATTGTAATTTAAGAAGGCTTCTAAGAGATGAGGAGCTGGCAGTAATGTCAGAGGTTACAAGGAGTTTCCATACAATTGCAAATCCATATTTCTCTGTCCTTATGCACTATGTGGGAGAAGACCAGCCAGGGGTAAGTGGCAGAACCAGGAGGAAGAGAGCTGTTAGCTGGCTCTGCTTTGTCTCTCCCTCTTATCAGATATTAACTTTGCAGCAGCAGCTTCCACAGCAAAATCCTTTCCAGCCTGACTCCCTAGACATGGGAAGTTTCAGACACAGGAGAGAAGCTAAGGAGGCAGAGGAGCAGCTTTTTCTGGCTGCAGCAAACTGTGTGGGATCCCTCTATGGCCCAGCTTGGTTTCCTTTGCCTACAAGCCTGACAGGTTCCCCGAGGAGATAGAATATTTGGTTAATGGTTAATTTGTCATTTGTTATTAGGTGAATCCTGACAAGCATTAAGACTACACTGTGATTCTTTGATGGGAATATGTCTGTGTTTTTTCTAATTGGTCAAGATTTTCTCTGCTGGATATGTATTTCAAACTGCAAAAGAAATCCATCTCCTACCCAACTATTTCATGCTTGTAGACATCCCAGAGAATGTCACTGAATGAACTGAAGTAATTGGGGCCACACTGTGACATAACATAACACAATTACTGTACTGAGATTGTTCCAGTTTTACATCCACTTATGTACCACCCCAGAAATCCATCCACTATTAATATTTTAAAGTATTATTTTAATTTTTTTTTTTTTGCTTGACAACCAGCTTTCCCATTATTTTAGATAATATTTCCTGTTTTAATCCATCCTGGGTACAATTGTCTGTTCTTTTCCTTGCAGTTCCCAGGGCAGATGGAAGAAAATGGGCATCAGTTTAGATTGTCTGTGCCAGGAAATATATAATAATGCCGTCATTCTTAAGACAACTCTGCAGCAGCAGGCTCAGACAGCTACAAAGTGGAGCACATGCATGGATTTGTCATCCTGTCTTACTCTTGAACAACATTGGCTTCTTTGTCAATTGTGAGGAAACGGGGGGGAAAGCCCCTTGGAGATGAGCCACACGTTTATTTGTTCCTGAGCTCTGATAGCAATGTTGGCTGCAACACAATCCTTTTTTTTAGAAAGGAGAGGTGAGCATCTTGTGCAACTTGCGCAGAAAAGTCAACAGATGTGTTTGACAAATGCACTTTCTTGACACAAGTTGACTTGTGACACCCAAGGGCAGGATGTGTGCGACAGCATAAATCAGGTGTTCCAGACAGACCAGGAGTGCTGTTACGTGTTCCCTACATCCCCACTTCTGGTGTGAAGAAAAGCCATCAGCCATGGTAATGATCTGTGGGCAGAAGTGCCCTAGCACACTACTGGCACAGAGTGAAACAAACCTTGGGGAATATGTGAGCAGAAACTTGCTTTTCTGCTCTTCTGCACCAATGCCCACCAATCCATGGTGGTGGACATCTGATGTTTCTATTCAAACTAATGAATTAGTAAGGCTGAGTCTTTTACCAAGTTCAGTTGAGTGTGGCAGGTCCTTCTGAGAGGGGACACTTTGCTCCACCCCCTCCTTTTTCACAATACTCAGAACATGAAGAGATTCACTTTGTCTCATGGACAAGTAAGTACAGGCTCTGTGGACCTAAAGTCCTACTGGCTCCTGCAGCATCTCTTTCCAGAGTGCCAGTGGGAAGAAACTGTGCCTTCAGAGTCGTAGATTTTTCAGTAATTCTGCCTTCATCAAATATTTGGGGCATATCATGAAAATATTTATTTCTAACTGCAAAGGGAGATGCCTTTTCCTGGTACTTTTACTCTGTTTCTCAGGCCCTGTGAGAGAAACAAAGTCCAATGCTGAAAGATGTCATTTAGGTGGTTGCATTCCCCATCCTTACCTGTGCCAGAGGCTGGGCCATCCACAAAGAGTTTAAGTCTGATCATGAGAGCACACAAGCAGCACCTGAGGAGCTGTGCTTGCACTGAGACAGACACACAGCCTATCCAAGCACTTCATGAGGGGGATGGTAATATTTTTAATGCCTCCCAGCAAGCACATGTTAAGAGGTTTGGTAACCCAATATGAATTCTGAAATGTACAGACACATCTGTGTCAACCCCTAATGAGGGAAAGTGCCTCTGAAGCACTCCAGTGAAACATCTGCAGCCTGTGTGACTTTTGTGTTGCCTTTAGATAAACACATGCTCCCTTGTAAGAGCAGCCTTGCTGTTGAAGTTGATGTACTTGCAGATCATGGAGTATGAAAATGAGTACTGGTAATATGAGTGCTGCAAGTCCTGATGGCAAAACACATTTCCTTTAAAAATGGAATGTCACAACTGATGGATGACATCTAATTGAGTGACACACTTCCACACACATTAGCACATGCTTTTCTCAAAGTAGAATGACTTAATTTTAAGGAAAATCTCTACAAGGGAAGGGAAGGATATACACTCCTTCCTTTTTGGTGCCTTAAGAAGGTTAGAGAATTTCCCAGTCTCCTACTTGTTTCTTGAATTTCAGCTCCCTTTAAAGTCAAAAGCAGCATTGAATGTACATTACCAGCACTCCTGTATCAAGGGAGGGTTCTGTACCTTGCCCCATTGCATCCCAAGAACAAAAGATGACTGACACATTGAATCTGTTCAATAACACATGTAGCTCAGGGAACATTTGATGAAGCAGGACAGCTCTTTTGCTGTTGCTTTTTCACCACAGATGTCCCCAGCAAGAGTGCCCAGAGCTACCAGAGAACCCTGTAAAGCAGCTGAGGCCAATTGCCAACATTTGGGTGTATTTCAGGTCATCTCACTCTGAAAAAGAGCCCAGAATAAACTGCATCAACTGCTACTTCTTCCTGTCCTGGACCCCCACAGCAAAGTGTCACTGGAACAGAGTCTGTGGTGCTCCAGAGCCCCCTCCCACCGGCTTCTCAGCTGGTCCGAGCCTCCCTGTAATAGATTAAAATAAATAATGATGGTAGGGAATTAATAGCTAACTAATTAAGGTTTAGAAAGACCAGCAAAATCATCCCAGAGCTAAGAAGTTTTCCACAGCTTAGGTTTGAAGAAAAGTTGACACATGAGCAATGTTTTGGTTCTAATCCTCCTCTATCCCATGCTCAGCCTCTGTGAGAGGAACATACCTCTGCATCTCTCTTCTCTTCTGGATTTTATAGCTCTCCTCATTAATCTTGTGTTTTCCCTTGGGTGAGTCCAGCTCTGTTACCATTCATCCTCGAGGCTGGGACCCTGGAAAATATCTTCTGAATTTTCAACAAGTATTTGTCTCCCTCATCATAGCTCTTATTCCTCTCTTCCCTTAGGAAACATAACTCATTAAAGATCAAGAAGAGCTTAACTCAAATATAGGTTTTATTTATAGAATTTCCCCTTCCTCTGCCTCCCCATCTCCCCTTCACTTTTCTCAGTGTTTTATTTTCACCAGCTGCACTATCCTCTCAAAAACAACTTTCAAACTCTGTAGCTCCATCAATGTTAAAGGAGCTATTCTGCATTCACAGGAAGAGTAAAGATCCCAGGTTTATGCTTCTTTATCATTCAGTCAGTAAAAGCTACAATTTACAGGTTCTGCAATCTTTCAGGCTTTCCTTAATGAGGGGTACTTATCCTTGTCACAAAAAGGTAACCTTAGGATTATAGAAGAATAAAACTTTCTTTTGTCTTTTCTTCCAGGTGTCCATATGTCTGCAACGGGGAATCTGGCCAGCTCACAGAAACTTCCTCTCCTCCAAGAATTGCGTACTGAGGCAAATTCCCAGCTTATTAAAAATAGTTGTGTTATTTTGCCATCTTGTTTGTTCTGCAATTCCACTGTATTTTTCCCCTCTCTCTCTCTTTTTTTTTTTTTTTAATTGTGCCGCTGGCTTTTGATGGGGAAAAAAAAAGGAAATGGAAAAGAAAAAAAGCCAAGAAATTTAAAAATATATCTTTATTTTGGGCTGTGTGTCACTTCCAAACTTTTGTAGGAATTCATAGGAACATCCCAATATTCTGATGCTGTTTGTCCAGTGAAGAGCTGTTTGCATGAAGAAGTACACAGAAGCTTCCAAAAAAACCCTAAAGATCTTAAAGTACGTTATAAAGCAAAGCTTCTCTTCAGCTTCTGACAGAGTGCCTTAATTTCACTGTTGTTGAAGTCTTTTCCAAAGTAAATGAAATTAAAACTGGAATGGCTAAAACTTGAGTAACACTGTCCCAGAGTTTAATGTGGTCCAAACACTCAATTTCAAAGTTTAGCTTAGTTGTTTTAGTTTTCCTGAATGATTCCTAAGACAACTTTTCAATTCAGTGGTGGATTTTCTTTGGTTGTTTGCTTTCTTTTTTTACACCATCTTATAACTTCCTAGATTTTGAAGGTTAAAGCCAGTTATGTTGAGATTTGAGAAACTGTTCCTTCAAAATAAAGGAAAATGGTTTGGTCTGTGGCTTCTTTCATGAAGACACAAAACTGACCATAACAACACATTACATCTTTTTATTTATACTTCATCCTTCATTACTTTTTGAAGGAATTCCTTATATCCTTTCTTCTTTGAATGCTATAAAAGTACTATAGAATTTTTTTCCTTAATATACACTTGTGAAAATATTGAAAAGACACACAAAAAAAAAAAAATTGAAAAGGCATCACAATGTTTGTTGGTGAATCACCCAAATGGCACCCAGACTCCAACACAACAGTGTTGCATAGCTGTTTGCAACTTCACTTAATTGAATTTTGCAATGCAGTTTCACAATGCCACTTTGTAAGGCTTCCTTTGTAAGAATCCTGTTCCTTAGTATTTAAAAAACCCAACTAGGCTTTAGAGAGGAGGGTTTCAGCTCGGCCTGCTCCTGGCTTTTCACAAGCTCTCCCTGCCCCGTGCCGCTGGCGGAGCGATCGCGCAGCTCATCGCGGGGCACGGATGGAGGGAGGGATTGCACCTCCCGGTCCTGACACATTTTTATCCTTGGACATCACACAGCGAACCAACAGCCCCGTTCAGTCACCCGCAGTCCCTGGTGCCTCCTCAGTGCTCAGTGCTCACGGTTTTAACGCGGCCTCTGCGCTTCTCCTGCCCCGCCACAGCAGAGCCGCAAAGTCTCCAGCTCTCCGGCACAGAACGCGCTGTTTTGGTAAACTTTTCAACCCTCCTGCCGGGCTGGGATGCTGAGCACTGGGAAGAGCTCGTTATGCCTTAATGATCTGAGTGGGTCCAGCATAGGGCTGGGAGTACAAGTGTTTATGGAAGGATGAAAAGCAAAAAAAAAAAAAAAAAAGAAAAAAAGGGTTTTATGGAGGAAGGTATGATGTCACCCGGACCACAGCCTATTTCTGGAACTAAGCTGTGAAACCCATGATACATTTTGACACATAAATGTTGCCAAGGAAAACTGATAATATAATTGTTAATATGGCCACAGTCAACTGTTTTTCAGATAAGGAGTTAAACTCTTCTATGCAATACAGTATTTGTGGAATGTAGCACCTAGTCATTCCATGCTTTCATTGGCTCTGGGATTACTTATATCATACTTAAATAAAAGGACTAGATTATTGGGTACCATAAGAACAATGCATTGCTTATGGTCTTGCAGCATTTATCTTAAGTCAATACAAAAGTTTTGAGTTCTAAAGCCTATGTCAAGGACAGAGAAACAAGGGCTACATTCAGTGAACAAGTGATTTGTTTATTTCTTAATGCACATTTAAGTATCTTATTTTGGGGACTCAGATATACTTAGATGATTCAGTTAAATACAGCTTAATTAAAAAAAAAAAGTGCCTGTCTGAGGAACCAAATCTGATAGAAAATATTAAAAGTTATTATGTGCAATTTGTTCTAGATAAGGCTAATGATCAAACAACTTCCTCATCTCTGCCACAGCACAATTTCCCCTGAGATAGAGGTCCATTTTTGCATCCTTCATATGAGCTTTGTTCCTGGGAGCTTGACAGGGCTCCACAATGTAATTATAGACTGATTAGGAGTAAGTAATACCAGAAAAGAAGAGATACTTTATAAGCGCAGATATGGAAGGGAAGGGATAGGTTCAGATATGAAAGACAGAGAGACACTGTAGCCCAGAGACATGAAAACTGCTCAGAGGGGCTCAGGACACAGAGGCAAAGAGTGACAGCCAGCACTCAAGGTGTGCAGGGAACAAGTGGAGCACTGAAGGGTGAAGTCTGGGCATGAAAAACAAGTAGAACATCTCTGCCACCTGCAAAAATGCAGGCAGGCTAGAGTTTAAAAGATGTTTAGGTGACCATTTAGGAGTTTCAGAGAACCAGAAGTCTCCCTGAGTCTTAGACTCTTATGTTCTCCTCAAAAGCTTATAATGTCCTTTGTTTCCATATTTACAGGCAGACACTTTTAAGTATAAGATTATAAAATAGTGTAATTATTTAAATCAAATACTTGCTACTCCTTAAATTCTAAAATTTCTGATTGCAATGAAATAAAATGAATTTTTTATCATGGTTTGTAGTGGATCCCTGCAGTTCATTTGCAGCTATGGCCAATTTACTCTCTTAGAGAAAGAAAAATAAGTCTCTGGTTGAGTGTTTCCTTCAAACACAGAATAACATCTCTTTACTGCTGACCCTCCTCCCTCCCAGTGTGAGAATGGAGTGTGTGAATTTGGCCACGAACCTGCTGTGCTCCTGACTTTGATGGTGCCTGAAGGTCCATGAACAATTCAATTGGGAGTGATTTGAGCTGGCGTTATTTCCATTTCCCCAAAATCAGCTTTCCTGCTATGATGTGATGCTGTGTTGTCCCTGGAGTGGGGTGCGGGGTCATTGGAGGCTGGGTCTCCATGTCCAGACCCTGTCTGGTGGTGCCTGTGCAGAGCTGCCTTGGCTGTGGTGTTTTCCCAGCTGCTTTCTTGGCTTCCAGCAGCAGCTCTCCGTGTTCAAGCGTCTGTAACACACGATCTCCCCACGGTGGGAAGCGTGATGGTGTGATCAGTGAGCTCCATCAGAGGGTGCTGAATGTAGTTAAGGAAAATAACACCTAAGAAAGGATCACTTCTACCTCCTTGAGCCCAGTTCTTTCTGCCAGAAAGTGTCTTCCCAGGTGTCTCTTCATATTGCCCAGCAATGCCTGCAGGGCAGCTTGTCTTTGACTTCCCCTGCTTAATAGATCATATCACACCATTTTACTAAACTAGCAGAAAAGTTTGGAGTCTGCTCTCCTCTGATTCCCTGCCTTGAGCCAGAGTTTCAAGTTGTTTTTCCAATGCACACTGATTTATCTTTTCCTTCCTCAAGTAGCAATTTCCCAAATAACAGATCAGGGCTGAGTGGCAGCGTGGAACTGGGTGGCCAGAAGAGGTTTTTATATATTATTCCTCCTTTCTGAAGACAGGACACAAATTCCAGAGGACTGAGGACTGCTTCCAGCTCAGCATCAGCATCAGCTCAATCCTGACTTTCACTGCGTGTCGTTCACCCAAGAGCAGCAGAGTGCAGCCTTGCCTGCTGGATCTTGGATTTCTGTGTAATTGCTTCCCATGTTAGTGAATTTACAAGGTCAAATTTCACACCCTGGCTTCAGCAGGGACCTTTCCATTGGCATGGTGCCAATCTGATGGCCATGTGTCTCCCATTCAATAAGACCCAGGGCACCAACTCTTCCACCCATGTTCTTGGGCCTCCTGTCTCCTCTAGTTTGAGACCTCCTAGTCTAGGAGATTAATTGAGGT
Organism: Anomalospiza imberbis; assembly: GCF_031753505.1. Taxonomy (NCBI): domain Eukaryota; kingdom Metazoa; phylum Chordata; class Aves; order Passeriformes; family Viduidae; genus Anomalospiza; species Anomalospiza imberbis. The sequence goes on along the minus strand of NC_089696.1, from coordinate 10,821,859 downwards.
CTTCAAGTGTTGAGCCTATAGGAAACGCAAAGACTTGGGCAGAAGTTAGGCCAGATGAAGACAGAACTTATTAGAGGGAGCAGGGCATGGTCATTTGGAAAGATTTAGTTATATATTCAGTGAGGAGGTTTAACTGAGGACAGCGCAGATAATCCTGCGATGTAGAGATGGAAAATTTGCATTTATGCCCTGAACATCAACTGTTCCTGCCAGTTGGGAGAATTGTAACACTTGTGGGAAACAGGTGCTTGCTTGCTCCAGTGTTCACAGAACTCTCTTCCCCACAAACCCCTCAGTTTGCAGAGAAAAAGCTGTTTGTACATAAAGAACTGTTACGCATGTTTCAGATTCTTAATGTCTATGAAGTTTCAATTACCCAGTAAAGGAGGAAAAAGAAAAAAAAGAGTATCATGAGTATCATGTGACCAATTCATTTAAGAAATTATAGGGCCCCTCAACACTTGGGGATCTGTGTGTAGCTGGCCCTGCTATGCTTGTTTTCCTCTCGTTACTGACCTCTTTGTACAGATGGGGACTGAGAAGTGAAAAGATGTAACACCGTGTGACAGCCAAGCAGGGAAACTATGGCTGAGTCATGGAGAAACTCACATTTCCCAAGGATTAAGCACTGAAAGCCATCTGTAGGTGACAGAGGAACCAGGCAGGGAAAACCCCAGCCATCTGCAGAAAGTCAGAGATAAGGGAAACATCTTAAGGACTGGTGTAAAGGTAGAGTGAACCGGTCTCACTGTGTGCTTAAATGATTCCCATCAGCCACGGTGTCACAAACAGAAAACATGTGGGCATTGCTGCCATTCCTCAGCCCTCAGCAGCCTGCTCTCCTCGGTTCTTCTTGAGAGTCCCAACTCTCTCTGAGGCACTTGCAGAGTTCACAAAATCAGCAGGAACTAAGGCTGGTCACATTCACCTTGTGAATTACATCAGGTAATGGATGCTGGGGAAAAAAAAATAGGAAGGCAAAGGTATAATAAATCAATCCCAAATATTAGACTGGCATCTCCCCTTGCTCCCTCTCTTGAGATGGGAGCTGCTTTCAGCAGCAGCTGTTTCCAGGGTGGGATTTGTCTTGGATGGAGAGAGTGTCTGTCTTGGCAGTGTCTGATCTGTGGGACATGGCTCTCCACCACCCCCAAAACTCCATCCTGCACCTGTGCCAAGAGCCAATTCCATCACTTACATGTCCACAGCCTAAAAACCAGGTGGGGGCCACAAGCAAGGAGGAGACAGAATGTGGGTGGGGCTGGAGGAAGATGGACAGCACTGGAGACCAGAATAATGGTGCTGAAGCCGTTAGCAATAATAAACTAATTTTCTTTGCCCAAAGCACCGTTAGCAAAGAAGTTACCACCAGGCAGTCCCAAAAGGAGTGATTTTTTTGGGACAACATGGTCAGGCCATGTGTTAGTGGGGGACACTGCTGACCTGAGGCTTCTTCCCAGGTCTCACCCACAACCTGGACAGAAATTTCTTCCTCCACGTGTTGGGGCAGATTCCAGCTCTTAATTTCAAAGGCAATGCCAGCTGAGAGCAGGTTTCTGTTCCACAGCAGTGTGGGGATCATGCTGCTTTCTTGTGGCTGTGGATGGTGACGGAGAAAATAATTCGATAAGTCTGCAGAATGTTTTTATTGTCATGTCAACAAAATATTTTCTGCCTCCACAGACTGTGGAAGTACTTAGCATGCAGCATCCATCCAGTTTTGGAAAACACTTGAAAACCACCGACAGAATCTCACTATTCCTTTTTTTAGCTCCATAATGAAAAAGCAAACAAGAAATATGCTGATTCCCAAAATGAACTAATTTTTTTTTCTGAAGCAATTTAATTTTTTAGCTTTGATCTGATACCAGAACCCAAAGGACTTACTTGCTATTTCTAAATAATGAGTCTAATGTTTATGCTCTGAGCCTGAACTTTTCTGGTTTTGGAAAAAATGTGACTTTACATAAAAGTCCTTTGATTAAGAGATCTGCAGTCAGAGGAGTTTTCGATACAATAATGAAAAGGCCTTTCAGATCTCTCACTCAAACACTGCTCAGCACGATATTACTCAAGAAGGGAAGAAGCCGACAGAACAATCACACTATTAGTCTTTGCTTTGCCAAGTGTTGTGTTAGTCATATTCCTATGGTAAAATCTCCCAAAAGTGCCTAAGAGAAGTCTTACACTGCATGGAGCAATGCATGCCTGCAAATGCACCCTGACCTGGGTGGTCTCTCACCCTGGCTCTCTCCTTTGATTGTTATTTAGCCCTGTTTCATTGAGGCTTTACGAGTTGATTGCTGACCAGAGGGAAAGTGCTTGGAGGAGGAACAAGGCTATTTCCTCCTGCTATGGTCCAAATTCCCCTGCAGCAGGAATGGTACCTACAGCAGGCTGCAGCAGACTCCTGTTGCCAGTAAGATCATGGCACAAAGCACAGACCTTGCACAGTGAGATCCCATTCCCTGCCCCGTCAGGGCACCTGGCTGCAGTGCACCCACCTCTCCTGGGTGCCAGGAGCACCCAGTCCCTGGGCTCATCCGAGCTCCTGCGAAGGTCACCCTGCTGTCCTGGTCCTGCTTCCCGAGACGTGGGATGGAAAGAGTGACTCTGGCACTTGCTTAAGTAGGTTGAAGTTTGGAAGCCGGGTGCCTGTGTTATTTATGCAGAACTGACATGTCTCTTTGTCCTGAGCCATGTGGCCCAGATTCCAGCCCTTGTATCTACAAAACATTACTCACGTGCCCGCTCCTCCTGCAAGTCCTTGATTCCAACGGGATTACTCACATGTGCACGCATACCCAGGGCTCTGCAGAGCAGAGGCAAATCCTGCTGCCTTCAGCTGATTTACACCACCCCTCTGGAGATGAAAATCTGACACAGGAGCAGCTCAACAGGAAAAGGAAGATCAACCTGATACCTCCTCTGTATTCTTCTTCTACATTCCCTCTTCACTGTCACTGGGGCAGCCTGCAGGAGGGTCTGCTCCCCTCTACCATCAGGGCATTGCTGCATACTAGGGGTTAAAATGAGAAAGCACTTTGGTTTTGTAGATTTATTGCTTTCCTCCTGCTATATTTGTAAAGCTCATCATTAAGGTCAGCCATCCCCACCACTGCAGCTGTCTGTACATTTTTTTCCTCTGGTTCTAGAGTTGTACTTTACTGAGGAAATTATAATTATTAAAATACACAAGGTCACGCTCTAGATGAACTTGGAAACAGTTCAAATATGTTTCAGGTTTGAAACTATGTAGCAGCTATGGCCAAGTGGTGAGTTCATAACAAAAGAATGGTTAATTTCACACTTCAGATAACATTTCCCCTGGAAAGCAGTAAAGTGTATTGGGACAGGAATTATTAAAGTTTGAGAACACTGGAGACACATAATCAGTCATTAGTCCTGATAATTAGATATTAAAGATAGGCTCAGGATGGGGGTAGAGTGGTTCTGCCTGAATGAGCCAGTGTGTATTCTTACTTTTAAATTACTCTTTTAAAGTTTTTCATTTTCAGAAAGGCACCATGACTTTCTGAACTTGATGTGGGACATCTTGGGAGCTTCTCCACAAGTGGCTCTTCTTCACCTGCTACAGGTCACAATTCTGTTTGCATGCCAGCAGATAACATCATCGGGTCACCACTAGAATTAAAATATACAAACTGTATTCTGAAACAGCAGCAAAGAAAACATACATGTGCCTCTCCCTGAGTTACCTCCCCCTGTGCATTGGGATGGTGGGAGGAAAGCAGTGGCAGATGTTTGTGGCCTCCCCAGCAATCTGCATCAAAGGTAATCACTGTTCATCCCTTGCAAACTGCAAAAGAGATTTCCACACAGCAGGTTTTGAAAGACCAAACCTCCTCTGTGCAGACAGCAGCCTGGAATGGCTCTCTGCTAGTCTGTGTGAGATTTGTGGCTAAACCAAGTTGATCTTGGTTGGTTTTCTTCCAAAACTGAGGCTGTGTCATGCAGACCTCCCCTACTCCATTAACCTGCATTTCAGTGTTGAGGCTTATCAGCAGTGCTTCCAAAGAATCACTTAAAATAATGTTTCTGTTAAACACAAAAAGAACACCCCAAATTCCCCAAACTATCTGTCTTCCTGAACATTGGCATCCAAAAATCAATGCTGGATGTTCCAAATCCTCCCTCAGCAGCTTTCCCCTGGAAACAGCAACAGCCCAGCCCAGGTTGCCCACGCATCCTCAGCTGTGCCTCCAGATCTCCAGTATCACCCTGCACCAGGGGAAAACACACAGTACAACCAACCTGTGCAGCTGGAGTTGTGAAAATCTACTCAAGAGGAAAATCAGGAGGTGACTGACTTTATGAGCACATCTCAGAGGCATGTGCTGCTGCCACCCACATGTCCTGCTCCATGGATGGGGGTGACACTGGACTCTAGTCTGTGACTTTGGGGAAATCAGTGACACCCAGCTGCTGAGGTGGAGGGGAAAGGTGATGCTTTATATGGGTTATTGCCCTAGCTGGGTCTTTTATTTTCTCAGCTGTGCACAGCTATGGACATGCCCACAGTCTGTCTTGGAATTGTGTCCCAGTATTGGCTGTTCAGCTGCATGGCAATGAGGTCAAGAGGCTGAGCTTTACCTCTGAATTTTCCTTCTTTTCCAGGTATCATATTTTATTTATAATTTAAAAAGAACTTGCTCATATCTTTGTGGGCAAAAAAAAAAAAAAAAAAGGAATGGCAGTGAGCATTCAACACTAGTTTCATTTTTCATCACCATTATCAAGGCTTGGATTTTAACTTTGGAATGTCCTTATCTAAAATGAAATCAAGTAAGCACTTTGTGGCAGGGGTCCTACACTCCCTCCTCACTTCAGGGAGCTTGTGCAATGTGCAGCATTTCCCTCCCTGCTGCATGCTTGAATCAGCTCCCTGGAGCTGACACGTGCACACATCTCCCCACAGGTAATGTCACGTGCACATATGGCTGCTAAGGTGCATTATTCATGCTCCAAGGTTTGCACCTGAGCAGGCTCCCCAGCCCCTGGGTATGGACAGGGACAGACGTGGCTGCTGTCAAACTCGTGGACAAAGAGCCAGGCAAAGTGTAAAACATGTAAACCCAAGGCATATTTAAGTGATCTTAGTGAGGCCCAGGGCTGGACATCAAGTGACCTGCAGGTGGACTGAGCCCATCATGTGGCCATCCAGAGGAGCTCTGTGTTTGTGTGCCACAGCGTGGACAACTGTACAGCTGGAGCTGGACAGCAGCCTTGGGCTTCCTAGAAAATGTGGGTGCAGACACCTGATCTTCTGCCAACCCTTTTGCAAACTTGCAGACTGAAAACTTGCAAACAAAAGTGAGCTGATCCCTGACTCTGCTTCCACCACATGGGGGATGGACAGAACAAGCCCAAACATTATGTCATCTGCTTTCTGTGGGGTGGGGAAAGCTCAGCTGAGTCCCACACACGGATTTGAGAGGACTGGCAGCCCTCTGGATTCTCAGCAGCTTCCAGTGTTTCTTTTCATCCTGAACCTAATGTGTGACTGGCAGCAGAGTTCACGAGGATTTTCAAATGAGCTTAGAGAAGCTTGTTCATGAGAATTTGGATCCTTGGCAAATAGCCCACAATAGATGATATTTTTCCATTTTATGGGGGAGAGTGCTCCCAGTTATGTGTATTTTTTTAACTGCCATAAATAAACAATTTTATTTTAATGCTAATTCCTCTGCCTCCCTCTTGGAACCATGTGCATTCTTTGGAAGGACACTTGTCTCTGTCTGAAGGACTCATGGACTTTTCATGTGGGTGTCCTCTCTCTCACTCCCATGTATGAAGTCTGGCTCCTGGGTAACGTAAATGGGCTGCACAAGTGGAGCTACCACAGGCTGGCAAAATGGAAGGGTGGAACCTCTAAAATGTGGGTTAATGACACAGTGAAAATTCATAATTGATGGACCTGATATACCAAGTAAAGAAAAAATAAGAGCAAGAAGTGAGAGGAGGAAGAGGAGGCCAAAGGCAGGTCCCTTTCAGACGCGTTGCCATTGTTGTCCTGACCAGCTGGCTGCACCTACTGCCCATCTGAGTCCACACCTCAGCACCTGCATGTTGTTGTCTGAGTAAATCCTGCTTCTTTTGTCTTCTGTAAACATTGGGGCTACTATCTGCAATGTTCCACCCTCATTCATTGAAGAAGAATGTTCTGAAAATGAACCACTGAAGACTGGCTTTAGAAATACCCAAAAGTCATCTCAAGTAAATCCATTGCTTTGGACAGAGATACTGCAAGGGTGATGCCCCCTCAAACCCATCTTAATCAGTACCTTTTTACTCTAATTTCTGTAATAGTTTGGAAGTAATGCTGAGAACACCTCTAAATGCTTTTTTTTGGCCTTTTTTTAACAGAGATTCAGCAACATGAAAATGCATTGAGAATTTGCCTCATTTCTGCAAATTGTTCCTGCTGAGGCAAACAAACATTCAGAAAAAGCACCCTTCAGAACAGAATGTTTTGATTTTCCAATGAGAACAAATATCTTAACACTTGCCACCATCCTTAATGCCAGTTTAAAAAACAATTAATGAAATTTCTCAAACTTGAATGCAAACATAACGTTCTGTCCCAAACACGCTATTCTGTTGGTCTCAGTGCTAACTGCAAATTTATTTGCTTTTCAGCTTGCTAAAATATGTAAATCTTTTGTTTTCTGGGTTCATCCATTAATACTGTTTTGTGAACTTGTCAGAGGTGCTAACCAAGAAATCACAAGCAGACAAACAATGATCTTTTCTGGCCTTGCATGGAAACCTGGAAAGAGCATAGATGAGTGAACTGAGTGGAAGCGTTGACTTCCACCACTCCGAATCCAGCCTGCAAGTGGGATGGGAACAGGGGACCAGCTGGTCCAAAGAACAGCTTCAGCCACAGGCTGACTTAACAACGCTGCTGCAGCTTCCAGAATGCTCCAGATGTGACAGGGATCAGAATTCGCTCGTGTTATTTCAATATATCGATTTTCAGTTTGTGAAAGTTGCTCTGAATCTGCTGCGTCGTTTCATCTCAGCAACAAGCAGGATTGTGTCAGTACAGCAACACAACTGCTATAGTCAGGGGAGCTACCTAAAATAACCTTGGGGCAGTCATCTCTCTTCCAAAATCTGGGCTGGAAATTCAGCAGCATTCTCTTCACTGGGAAAAGGTGACTTTTCCTTGGGTTTCCCTGTGTGCCAGGAGCCAACGTGAAAGCCAAGACCTCACCCTGACTCTCACACACGGGTTGCTTTGTTAAACAATATCAAAGTCTCACTCCATTGCTTCGCCTTCCGGAAGCAATGAACCGGCTGCTCGAAGAGGAAAAGTTGTACAAACTTGTACTGACACACCTTGCAGTGCAATATGCAAAGCTTTCCTTCAAACCAAGGATTTCCCCCCTGACTTCACCAGGGCTCCTTTCATGTCCCTCCTCTGCACCACATCCTTGGCAATTCCAAGGAATTCCTCACAACCATGGTGAGGAATTTTCAACATGATCAATTGGTGGCTCACAAGACTGTTTTTTTTTTTTATTATTGTTGGGGTCTTTTCTTTTCTTTTCTTTTTTTCTTTTCTTTTCTTTTCTTTTCTTTTCTTTTCTTTTCTTTTCTTTTCTTCTTTTTCTTTCCTTTTGTTTCCTTTTCATTTAATTTATTTTCATATTTTAAATTTCTATGTATTTTTTGACATCTCCCATTCCCAGACTGCTCTGTTGAAATGTGCATTTGTTTTTCACAGTCGCCTCTGGAGGATCCTTTAGAAGACTGCAGACCCAAGGAAAGGGGGAGAAATGGATGTATCTGGATAGAACCACAGATCTGAAGGAGAATGTTGCCTCCCTGCCTTCCCTTTATACAGCACTGCTCTCTTCAAAGAATACCCCAGCCCCTTTGCAGCTTAAATTAACAAGTGTACCTTGAGCTGCACAAGTGATGTGGACACAAATCTGGTCTTGTGTACTTTGTGTCATTGCTGCATGACCCTCTATTCATTGAAATCAAACCATTACAAAAGATAGTGCTGAGGAAAGGACACTCTAAGCCTGTCTGTTTTGATCAGGGTGGAAAATACCATTAGTCTGTAAAATGTTAGGCTACCGTATGCTTTTAGAAGACTACCTGGGTTTCCAGCTGGGCAGGTAAAATGTTGGTCAAGTTGCAAGGACAATACACGCCCATGGCTTCTTTAATTATTTCCTAATTTTACATTCACTGGAAGAGCAAGAGAGAAGCATGGCAAAGAGAAAATGTCCAGTGTAAGCTGACATAACTCTACCATTTCCCTATGGTCAATTTTGCAACACAGCAAAATGAGTCGATTTAACTCATTGAAGAGGTGCTGCTTGACATGTGGGACCAATTCAGAATCCAAGACAGGGAGCTGCTTGCTTGCTGTGAGAAAATAAAGCTCCATTTAAGTTAATGGAGTTACACTAATTTACCTCCATGGGGATTTGCTCCTGCTTTCAGAAGTATCAGCTCACAGTAGTTAATGGGTGCTTTGGCATGGATTTAGGAAAGCCTGGGTATTGTCCTGGTCAGTAGGTGGTGATATTAAAAATAAAACCAGGATAACATTGAACAGAGAAGCCATGATTTTAGTATTATTTAAGACATGCCATCTACAGGACAATTAGTCTATTAAAAATATATTAGGACTGGATATTCCAGGTACAGTCTGTGTTGTGTCAGCCTGATGACTTCTAAGTGGGTTATGCACTTCAAGACTTGTCAATCCATAGTCATTCTGCTGTTATAAACCTCTAAAATTGATCCAGTTAACTTTATCATTATCTAAAGAAAGAACTTGAGTAGCTGAACAAAGTGCTCTGAACTCCATGGCTCCATCCATCATCTCATCCTAAGGACTTTGCTCTCTCGCTTTCTTGGAACTGGCTGTTGTTCAGAGAGAGACTAAGCAGCATCTTCAAAAGCAAGATAAAAAGCAGAACTATATGCTGTGCTTGGCTTTGTTCAGCAGCTTCCACCTCCCTTTGAAGGAAGGAGGAAAGGCTGGAGAATCTGGGTTCTGCAGGTGAGCAATGCAAGGGGTAGAAGAAATCTCAGCATTGCAGAGGGTAGCGTGTGCTGGCGTGCACTCAGTTACAACTGTGTCAAAAAGTGGATGTTTTTAGGGGAAACATGGGAATCAGGTTTATCTGCTCACTTCCCCTGGTTGGGTTTCACAGCCATGTCCTTGTCCCTGAAGGAATTGGCTGAGACACTACCTACCAGCAAAGGGAATAACAAAGGGGCACCGTGTGCTCCTGGTGTCAGCCTGACCCTCCTTTGCTCTTAATCACTGGGTTAACTGAACATATTTACTGCAAGGAAGTTCCAATACATCTAAACACTTCCTGCTGCCTGAAATACTTTCTGTCAAAGACAGTGGAAACAAGTGTCAAACTAAGAGAAATGCCTGGAGAAATCAAGAATTTCCAAAGGCCTGAGTGATGGCCAGTCAGATAAGGTGTTCAGTAAGGTCTTGCATACAGGGAAGGGATGTAACACTGAATACTGAATATTGATTAACACTGTTTGATGTGTGAAAAGGGAAATCTTTCATAAAGAGTCACTTCTGTCTACTGAAAGAACAGCAGTAACATTTGTAAAGTGAGCTGAGAGAACAGCTAATGATGTATATTCACCAGTAAAGCATATGATGGGCCTGATTTTAAATGGCACTCAATTAAATGGTGCTGCTGAGGACAACCGCAGATGTGGGCAGTGTGGGACTGTGTGATCCTCATCATCTTTCCCTCAGGATGCAGAAAGTTGGTGCCCTGGTGGGTGCTGGACAGACTGTACAGCAAATATTCCAGGCATTTACAGGCTCTGCTGCTCCTGCAAGCAGTTCAGAGCATAGTACATTTCAATGCATTTAAAAGAAATAAAAATGAGTAGGCACAGAAGGCACAGGCACAGAAGCTTGACTGTAATTTCCTCCTTGCTCTCAAATTTTGGGGTTTGAATTTTGCCCAGCCCTCCCTGAGACAGGGTGAGGCAGGCCCTGCTATGTCTGCCTGCTAAGGCACTCTGTCTATGAACTGGGTTGCAGATACTGACTGGTGTTCTCTTTGATTTATATGGGCTCCTACAGTAAAGATTAGTGTGTCTAAGGAGAAAATTAGGATAAGGTGTGTATCTTCCTTGAGTGTGCTATTCAGTTAGCTAAATGACAAACAGACCTTCAGACACCTGTTAAATTGTGATATAAGTCAATAGCCCACTAAACTGCTTTTCTGATTTCTTCTGCTGTTTGAACACCTTCCACTTAGGCTCTCCAGGATATTAACAGCCCTTGAGAAATACAGAATTCAGTTAAAAGCACCAATACTAGACCAAGGGCATCCAGAAAAGATGTGCCTGAGGGATGTGTTCTGTCCTAAGCAAGGACAAAAGACTCCAAAGTCCTGCAGCAAAGGATGTCTCCAGGGATTTCCAACTTCACTGGTATCTTGCCTCTCCTTATCCTAAAACAACCATGAAATCCTGGTTTCAGTTTCAGCTATTACATATTATTTTCACGTGTGATAATTGTTAACCTGGTTACACGAGGCAGTTTCAGTATGAGATCCCAGAACTATTTCTTTCTGATCTTTTCTGAGTGATCTATGCTAATTGTTTAGGAAAAACAGTATAAAAATACTGATCCCTTGAGAGGCTGGGCTTTGTGGCAGTCTCAGGCAGAGTACAAATAAAAAGTTGTGTATGGCTTAGCAGTGGACATGCACTCTTATGCAATCCAAGTATCCAGGAGCAGAGTATTTTACTCTTTCAGTTTAGGGCATGTGTCCAGGAATTACATGTGAAATTAAATCCACTGGAGTAACTGATGTGCTGTTTTTGTTGGACTTGCAGGGAAAGATTTCATCCAAGATTTCTCCTCAGACACAGAGATCAATTTTACTGATGGCTCCCTTGCAATCCTGCTCCATCAAACATCTGAGCTGCAAACAGCTTTGTTCCTGAAGCAGAGCCGTGGGATGGCTTGAGCTGCACACACCAGTGGCACAGCTACTGCAGGGAAAGCTTCCTGTCAGCCCTGGATGCTTGGAGTAAGTGCCCTGCTGAGGTAAAATGGCAAAGAACCACTTGTTTCAGTGATGCTATTGCAATGTCCAGTGGCTGTTTGACTCCTTCAGGGCTGCCACGGGGGAGGAAGGGCAGAGCATGGGATGTGGGAGAGAAGTGGGGGATGGTCACAGGGGGGAGTTGCCCCAGATGATGCAGTTTGGGCTAGTGGCTCCAAGCAAAGGCAGGAGTGGTGTTACCACTGACAAATCACCCTACACCATCTGGCAACTGGTCCTGGGTTTTGTTCAAGGGCCATTTTTAAAAGCCTGGCTCAAGTGACATCTGATTTCACCCAAGCAGCTTGGTTACCTCCAGAAGGTGTGAAAACCATATTCTGTTAGCCAGGATGGATGTGATCACCACTGAAGACATCTGATTTCACCCAAGCATCTCGGTTACTTCCAGAAGGTGTGAAAACCATATTCTGTTAGCCAGGATGGATGCGATCACCACTGAAGTCTGGGCCAGTGTGTCCCAAGTGATGTGCACTGGACCTTCCCTGGCAATGTGAAGGGGTGACCACAGGGTTAAAGCACTTTTCTGGGGCTTTTCCTGCTCAGTCTGCACCTGTCTGACTGCACATACCTCAATGAGTGCCTGGGACACATAAATAAACTGCTTCCTGGCAGGTCATCTGAGATGGTGTAGGATGGTATGTTTTTATATCATTCCTTCCAGTCCTGGAGATATGAGCTGACCTAATCATTGAAGATAAGCAACATCAGGTCTGGTCACTATGGAGAGGAAAGACCTCAAAGAAAAACACAGGTGCTCCAGGAAATGCCACTGCTGATCCAGAGCTGCAGACAATACTGCATGGGGCTCCTGGAGTATGGCTGAAACAGCAGCAAATCCCCTGGGAGAGCCATAAATCCCTGGGACTTCTCATGGGAATGGGGTGTTAACTCTTGTGTGTGTGCTGTCATGTTGAAATTCTCCATAGGAGAGAGCTCCTGTTGTGTTCTCCTTCTCATGCCCCAACCAACACATCAGTGTGACTGTGATGAACACTCTAAAGGCTTTCACCATCACTGCAGGGTGCTTTTAAGGGGCACGTGTCTATCAGACAAACCACAATTTTCATATTTATTTGGCTACCTAAAATACAACCTGTATCCTGTTGTCCCTCGTGGCTTCTTTCCTCGCCTGCTAAAAAGGTGCATGCTGTGCCTGGTACAAACCAGCCAAACCTGCTCCACCCTGTTGATGGGTGAACATCAGCCCTGAATTTGTATTTCTGCAGAATGAACGATAATAGCAGTTTATTATTACCTCTAGAAATGATGTTGCAATATTGGTCAGTCACCACTAGCAACTGAAGTTGTAATGAAGTCATACTTCAACTCCAAAGTACTGCTTCTTAATTCTGTCTGGTGATTGGGTTTTTAATTATTATTTATTTTGTTTTGTGAGGATTTTTTTTCTATTTTTTTTCTTCTGCCGGCAACTAATCTGGTATATAAATATCTGACCTTACTGGAACATTTGGGCAACTTATGTGTTATGAAGTCTCCTTCATTTGCTAAAGAAATGAATGTCGCAATTTTCCTGATTCTGAGAATACATCCTTCTGTGAATTAACATTTCACAGAAGCTGCACTTATGTGTTTTGGAGGAGGAAAAGATAGGAGAGAAAAAAAGAAGTGAAGAAGACATTAAAAAAAAATCTCATAAATTGTCTGTAGTCCTCACCAGATGTGTGAGTGAGAAGTGCACTCACATAGTTTTGAATAAGGGAGCTGTGACAGTTGATTTCTCCACAAATTAAAAAAAAAATAAAGCTATATTATGCCACAAGGTAGACTGAACAGCAGCCCAGTTTATAGTTTAAATGTCTTGGGAGCTTCCAGAAAAATCTTTTGCATCAAACCTTTACTACTATTGCCACCATGTGGTGAAATTTGACAAACGGCACCATTTAGCTGCCACAAAATGTGTCAGTTCACTATGATTTATTTCATATCGACTGTATTTGGAGAGATTTAGAGGCCACTATATTTTTAATAATGACAGGAATTAAAGTCTTTGTCTTGCCTTCTCAGAGAAATGATGCAGAAAGTTCTGCCATGTTTCAAGGCACAGCTTCTGTAGGAAGTTCCCAAAATGAGTTGGGATTTTTAGTTGGACTCAAGCTCTGGGGATGAGGGACCCTCCAGTTCTTCTGCAGCTTTCCCAGACTCCTCCCCATTGTCTCAGGCTGTCGAAAGTCCCCCTCTAACCAGCCATGGCAAGGGCACTGCTACAATAAAATGTGTCCCACACGGGAGAGCTCCCCCAGCCTCCTTTCCATGCAGACGCAGATGGACACAGTGAGCAGCCCTTCCTCTGCCCACCCCTGGCACCTGGCATGGGGACGTGTCACCAGGCTGGAGACTTCCAGCTGCTGAGAGACCCCTCCTCACGAGTGGCATCTTTTGTGCTGCTTGGATGAAAAAGGGTTGGGTGAGAGGTGACCTGACAGGACCAAAATGCAGGGCAGTTCTGGCAGCTGCCTTTGGAGCTCTAATTTGTTTCCCCTAAAATATGTCTAATAGAGATTTTTCAGAAAGAAGACTGGTGAGATGCCTTATTACTGATGGAAATATCTTTTTTTTTAAGGTCACAAAGCCTGTATTTTGGTTACTTCAGCAGTGTGCCCAGTATTTTAACTACTGCGTTAGGGAATACTGCTACAATGCATGTTCCAGTTGGACTATCATGTCTGTTTTCCCTCAGGTCTTGTTCCTTTACTGCTATTAAACATATTTTAGCATATTAAACATTTACCAAGCATTTGATCCATACCTACAATGCCATTTTTCCTTCCATTTAATCCTGCCCTCTGCCCTGACCTTTGTTTTTTTTTAGTCATTGCAGCCAGCCTGGTTTCAAACATTTAAACCGTAGTACCAGTTTTGCCTTTGTCCCTTTGTGTGGCTGAGGGCCTGTCCTGATGGCAAGGACAAGAGCAGGGATTGTGGCCATGCCATTCTTTTTCTGTGGGTTAGGTCTGAGAACACAACAATCATTCAGCGTGTCCAACGCCCCGTCCCAACAGGTGGTCTAAGGCATCTACTGCTTGCCTCATTCACAAGGCAGATTTATTGAAGCCTGTTTCCAATTCAGGCTGTTTAATGGTTCCTTTTTTTTTTTTTTTTTTTTTTTTTTTTTTTTTGTGTGTGTGTGAGCTGAGTTCACCCAGTGTAGTGGCTGCAGTCAGCCACTCTACATCCCTGTCCCAGTGCAGTTACAGAAATGAGCACTCATGGCACTGCATTCAGCTGACCTGACTGAGAAAGCTGCAGCAACAGACACAAGCCATGCTGAGGAGTGTCTTGGCTGGGTCTTGCATGGCAGTGAGGGATGCAAGGGGCAATCCATAGGTAGACACCACAGAGGTGCATATATCAATCACCCTATATATCTATATATGCCATGTGTATCTATGTATTTACATGCTCACTTGTCCTTCTCCTCCCCTCCTTGGTGAGGGATGTCACTGGAAATCTTGACTGCTTCAACTTTGGCTTAACTCAGACCAGACCAGGTCAGACTGAAGCTGCCTGTGCCCCTCCTGAACACAGAGCTCCTCCAGGCATCAGCCAAGGATGGCTCCTGGGCTGTCACATTCCTGCCCACCGTGGAACAGCCTGTCCCCTCTCACAGCTCCTCTGGCTGCCCTCCACCCTCATCAAGGGTGTGGGAGAGCACACCCTGACTGCTCTAAGGTCAAACTGGGGAAAAAAAGAAAAAAACAAACAAAACAAAACAAAACAAAAAAAAAACAAACCAAACAAAAAAAACCCCATGCAAATCTGTGAGAAAAGCTGGTTGAAGTGAAAGAGGCTTGAGGAAGTTTTTGAATGAAATGAAGAAAGATACACACCCTCTTTCCCCCAATTTTTCGTTGTGGTTCCAGGCATGGTTTTGTTTGATTGAAAACTCAGTGTTGTATTTAATTTCCAAGCTATTTATCATTCTTGAAGCTTGTGAAGTGATTTTTATGAAAAGAAAACCAGTGTTTGCAAAACAATTCAAAGAGCTGAACTTTGGGAAGCATCAGGATATGAACTGTGAGGTTTTTTCAGAGTAAGACATTTCCTATAAGGATCACTGAAACAATCTATTTTGAAATTCGTGAAAATTATCCCTTTGCCTTTAATCTTAGGTTTATTTTTTTGTAACTGGAAAGATTTCAGAACAAATTTCCTGCTGTATTTCGTTTTTCACTCATTCAAATAATAGTGTGTAAAAAATGTCCAGATTGGATTTGTCTAAACCCTCCCATCCCTTTAAAAGGCAGACATCTGTGTTATAGCTGGTTATAGGTGCAAATGGAGCAAAAGGATGGGCTCAAGGGAAATAAAACCTCTGTGCATCCTGTATTTACCTGTCTGTGATGTGTGCCATCATCTCTGCAGCGCTGCCACCGAACACCTTTTCTCTGTGATTCTGGCTGACTCGTGTTCTGTGTGTTCTGGAGCTGCTGATCATTTCTCAGCCACAGCAGCTGGCTGAATGTGGGTATGATAAACTCACATTCTAACCAGCAGTCATTTGGCCAAAACGTTGCTTCCCTCACCTTCCCTGTGTCAGATGGCACCAGCAGTGCCTCTTCTCATGGCTCGTGCTCGCTGCTGCTCCTGCCAACCAGCGGTCGTGCTGCTGCCCAAACGTGATCCCCAAGGCCACAGTTTGGGTGTTTTTCCTTTAATATTATCAAATGTATCCATGGAACCCTCTGAGTGCTTACAACAACCACACAGCCCCATCCATTTACTGCGAGAGCCTGCCCTGAGCCTCGAGCCTCCTCAGAAGATAATGGGGCTTTAATCACAGCAAGACTCACCCTTTTGAACTGTGCTCTTGAGCAAAAAAGTACATGAGGCAAACACAGTCTTTGGCACATCTACATGGAAAAACTTCATAGTGTTCCTCGGCTTGGCCTCCTGAGAGGGAGTCTGAGCTCTTGCTCTGTCAGTCAGATGGGATTTTTACTACTTTTTTTTTTTTTTTTTTTTTTTTTGGTTGCTCTGTTGTTGGGAGAGAGAGAATCTCTAGTTGCCAGATACCAAACTGTGTACAATCTCCTTGAGCAGTCAGTGAAAAAACATATTTACTTCCCTTTCTATAAATGGCTCTGAGAGAACTGTGGCTTTCTCCAGGGTTTAGTCTTCTCTAGGGCTGATTTTAGGCAAGTCGTAATGGACCTACCAGAGGTTCGTGATGGAAACTCATGTCTAGGTTCTCAGCTAGAAAAAAGTTCCTGGCAATTAATGTCAAATTTATCCCAAAATCTCAGAAGCATTGACCAGGCTAAAGATACAGTTCTCAGCAAGGAAAGCTGCTGGTAGTGAATTTAGTAGCTATTCCAGCTGAAATAACATCAGAGCTCTCTTTTTTCCTCTTTACGAGCTGAACTTCTGCAGCGTGACTCCAGCATCTTCCTCTCCCAGTGTAATTCAGCCTGTTTTTTCTGTAAATATCTGTACATTTTAACATTAGAGACAGAAGGTATGATAAACTCCCATTAAGGGATCAATGCCAGTAAATGAAAGAAAAAAAGCATTGAAATAATTACTTGACTTAAAATTCCCTGTTTGGCTCTGGCAGGGTTCCAAGGCGCATGATCGCCAAGGTCACACACTTTGATGAAATTCCCTGGCACAGTGGGAGAGTTAAAATACTGTATTGTAGTTCCTTTTGCTGTGGGGAAATCTTACAAACGTTTTTTATTTGGGATCTTTCCTGCCTCCAGTCATTCCCCACTTCAGACTAGGAAGGAATCAGCTCTCATGAAGTAAACAGGGTCAGAGCTGGTGGGGTGTTGGGATGGGAACTGGGTGGATGTTTGTGGCCAAATATTTCATTAGAAGAAAAGGAAAAATGTGGATGTGAATCCTCCTGACAGGCTTGCAAATTAAATCATGTTTCTCAGGTGCTTGAGCCAAGAGAAGATGATAACTAAGAGTAATAATAATTCATAATGCTCTAATCTTGCAATGTTCTCAAGATGAAGCTTTGCTTTGCTTTCCTTTGATTCCAACATTTTTGTTGGAACTTTTGTTTAGAGATGGAACTAAACGTGTTTGCGCTTCAAGGAGAGAGGACTAATGGGAGTTAACTATTTCATGCTTGATTTTTTCTTGGAGTGTTTTACTTGAGTGAAATTTAAGGTGTTTTTTTCCAGTCTCAGATTGTGTATGCTAAAAAAAATCAGGTAGGGCTCCCTGTTATCTGCTGTTCAAAGCTAAAAATGAGGTGGTCTTTTCTTGGAGGTATTCACCCCCTGGTCCTTCTTGAGGAAGCAAATTTGCTAACCAAGAACCAGTGTTGACTGTGATATCCTCAGACCTTCCAGATCTTTGGGTTTCAATGCAAATCTCACTGTATTTGATGTACAAAATGCCTCTTCTCCTGGAGCTGATTCCTCATGTGACAATTTCAGCTTTTCATTAGGAGAACTTCAACACTCCGGATTTACGGGGAACAAAACTTGCCTAATGTGTCCCAAGTCACTCCTCATTCTCAAATTTAAACTGCAAACGGAGAAAACCCTGAATGCAGAGAAGGTGTTGACCTGGGAGGAAGGGTTTGAGCAAAACTGCAGGTATTTTAACCAGTCTAGGGGTTTGATTCCTGAAGTGTTAGGTGCACTAAGGCAGGCAACTCTCCATTCTTCCCCTGGCTGTCTCCCAAATGTTGTAGACTACCTCTTAAGAGATACTGGCTTCTCATCTGGAAGCATCTGCCTTTTAGCAAAGCCTTTCCTGGTTTTCCATTGTGTTGGAAGGTGCTGAGATGTACCTTAGTACTGTTAATTTACATTTGTTATTGTCTGTCATAGCAACTTTATTTACAGTTGATTAAAGCTCTTGGTTGGGGAGGCTGCATTCATACAAGCAGCTCTTGGCTGCTCTATATTAAAGTGAGGCCAATATTTATGGAAAACAGAATATGGCAGAAAACTTGGGGTTTTGTGGTTACTACAGAATGTCCCCATTGTTTTCTTTTCTGGTGCTCTTTCCTCACTGCTTGCCTTCAATGGCCAGGTTTGCTTTTGTTTCTTGACAGAATGCCTTGCCAAAACCACCGTTTTCTGATTCAAATCACATTCTGACAGCAGTTTGGATGGATAGATGGAAGAGATCTTCTCCTGCTTCTTGAAAAGAAAATGGGATTTCTCCTCATGCTGATGTCTTTCACGAGAATGGTGATGCAAAACAGCCACCTTTGCACACAGATAAGATTACAACAGAAAGCCTGGGAGGAATAAGGAGATTTCAAACTCTCCAAGGGGAAAAAAGATTGAAAGACTCTCACATCCAAGATTTTCCCAGCTTGAGCACTGTCTTTCTTTGCATTTTGCTGAGCTGTGGAGGAGCTGGAGATGTCCCAGATCTGGGGGATCTCGGAGGAGTTGAGTGCCTGTGAGGTGTCCCTCGCTCTGTGGGGACTTGAGGTGGGGCTGTGGCTTCTGCTGCTCCTGTGTGACTGAAGGACATGGATGTCCTGAGTGTCCCTCTCTGGAGATACTTGTCTTCCAGGACCATGGTTTTCCCCATTTCTGTTCACCTCCAGCTGGGTGGGGTTCCCTGCAGGCTCATGGGGGCAGTTGGGAGTGTGCACATCCATCACACACAGCGTGGGATGAGAGGTGTCCCCAGCCTGCTCCTGCCGTGTGTGCCCTGCTCTGGCACCACACCCAAATCCGCCCCTGCCCCACAGACCCCACCAGGCTGGCTCTACCCCAACCTCAGGGGCTGCAAGCCAACAACCAGAGCCCAAACTGGGGGCCCTGCTTTTAATTAGAGGATTAGTCTGAAGGAGGATGAGACAGCCTTGCAGCTCTCCTAATTTTAACCATAGTTAGCGCCTAATTAATGAAACATTTAACTTGTCTGGGACATGGGCTTGGTGGGGGGAGAGATACCACAGGCCAATCAGCACTGATGTATTCTGTTTCCCTTGCACTGAGGCAGAGCATTTCTAAGTGATGCGTGTGTGATTGCTTCCAGATTTACGATTATTTCCATCCTTTTAATGCTGAATTAAAAAAAAAAAAAAATCCAAAGAAGTTGGTTTGGCATAATCTAATTTTCTCATGTGAAACAGTTTGTAGACCAGATGACCCCAAACAATAGAGTTTGTCTGAGCCTGGCTGCTCTTGCTGCAGGCAGTCTTCCTCTGGGATGCCCTCCTGTAACCAAATGTGACAATGTCCCTTGTTGAGACTCCTCAGCTCAGCTCGGGGACTTCAGATCTGCTGCTTTGGCCAGGCTGCAGTGCTGGCAAGCACTGAGCACATTACAGCAGGTGAGACTGGAGAGGGCCAAAACCAGACCAAAATGGAATTTTTTCCCCAGACTAGCAGATTTTGGAAATTCTCTGTGAGGTTAGACAGGATTTAAGGGATATGACCCTGGACTGGTTAGGACACAGATGAACTCAAGAGCTTTTAGATCTGACTGAATTGTATCTTAAATACCTCAATTCATGTAAGCTTTCCTTAGCTGGAAAACTGCATTTCACCAAGGAGCTGCTGAGGATTCTTGGCTGGCAAGGAAAGGATGGTCTTCAGCACTTCAGGATTGCATGAGGGGAAAGAAACTGCCTCAGGAACTGGAAGGCTCCAGTAAACTCTGCTCACACCAAACACCTCTGCCAGGGTGTGACCCTATGGGAATTAGATTAAAATGGAAACTAAAGAATTTATAGTACTAGAGAATTGCATACCTGCCCTGTCCCCTCCGTTTATTTACTGTGCATTCCACATATTTATTGTGTAATGCTTTGTTTTCATGCAGTAGCTCTGGCATCTAAAACTAGGTATAGACCTTGCTCCCTAAGCTGAATCCAGACATGGAGAAAGGGACTGGACCTCAGTCTTGGTCTGGTTTTGGTGCTGTAGATGCCATCAGCAATGGAAGGGAAACAATAGCTCAGAGAAAAGAATTGGAAAATAGACAGAAAAAAATCCAAGTAATTTTTAATTCCTGGTTAATAAGTTAGATCCAGTTCCACTCTTCTGTGATCAGGGTATAAAAGAGAAACAAGGAATTAGTGATCTTCCCACTATGACTTCTCTGTCCGTCTGCTCTGTTCTCTTTCCTTCATTTTTTGGTGGTTTTTATTTCTGCTAATTGGTTTATTTAATACATGAAATTAATTCAACTAGACAGAGGAATTAATAGTTTATTCTAAAGGGAAATGATTCTGGATATTTATATTGGAGCACCCCAGAATGGCAGCAGCAGGGCAAACGCCAGTGTTGCTGTTATCTTTACACATTGCTGATGTGTAACATTATAGACATCTTCAGATGGGGAGGTCTGCACATAATTAAATGAGGTCACACCAGACCTGGCCCAGCAGAGCAGGAGATGTCACTCCTGGTGTCTAGTGTGAAATTGAGAGGAGGACTAGTTCAGGGATGACTGTAGTGGCTTGTATAGTTTATTGTATTGTCCCTTTTTCTCTGTAAGAGGCCAGATGTCAGCAATGCACAGGATCCTCACAGAAGGAATCTCTGCTTTCTAGTCCTGAGCTGGCAAAGCCCAGGGTTTGAATCAGTTTGAATCAAAGCCAGAAAAATGAAGGAAACAATTTTCCAAAAATTAAAGAAAAAACTAAAAGAAAGCAAAGAAAATTTAAAAATCACCGACATTTAACTTGGAAAATCTTACTGCAGTGATCAGAATGTTTTATCTGAGATGATCCAGGGGTGAAGGTGGAGCAGGGAGGAATTCTCACCTTGATCTGACCGCTGTGAAAGTGTGGTAACATCTGCCTGTGGCCAGTCAAACCCACCACCATGGGGTAGATGCCCAGCAGGGCACTCCTCTCCCCACTTACACGGGCACCTCGACCTCTGCAGACTTTCTAGCCCTGTTTGTGTCATCCTTGCCATTTGTCCTGGCCCATGGGACAAGTGCATGGCCTTGATTACTGCTAAGATAGCTGCCCTCTCTGAACTGTAGGAATGTTGGAAGAACTCCCAAAAGTTGGTGGTTTCAGAGGTCCCACTCCATCCAATACATGATTATTCATGTCCTTGAGATGTACTCTAGCCATACATTTTTTTGTGCTTGTCTTTTTAGGTTTTTTTTTTTTTTTTTTTGCAATCCTTCCAATTAGCATACAAGTGAATGACATTGTGAATATTAATATGATTTTCATTTATTTCCAGAGACAATAGCCATGTGAATCAGCAGGGTTCCACTAATCTACGCTGAAGATTTCAGAAGCTAGTTTAAAAGGCATGGGAACTTGTGGCTGTGGAGTAGCTCATTATACACTCATTATGATTCCATCCTTGAAGGTGAGGAGCAGTGAACATTTGATTAGAGTGCTGTTATAAATAAAACAAATGTATCTGAAAAATCTGCGAATAGGTAAATCATGTTAAGGGAAAAGGCCAATAGTGAAAAAAGTCCTAGACAGTGCACGGATAAAGACAAACTTATATTAGCCCAGAGATTTGCTCTTCTCAGCCAAATACATTGCAATGTTTATCAGATTCCTTCCTGCAGTGGACCCGGGGCTCATGTTTGACTGCATTGCTTCGGATTACAAAGACATTTCTCTGCTTCTTTACGAGGACAAAATGCAGAGCCGTGGGAGTCAGCTGGAGGTCAGGGTGGTCTTAATCTCCTTCTGCATCTTTCCTTCCCTGCCTTGCTCTGAGGAACTATTTTAGGCAGGCACGGCAGGCTGTCCCCAGGGCTGTGTGGGTCACACACAGAGCCACAGCACCTTCTGTGCCCTGCTCTGCCCTTCCCCAGCCCTGCCAGCCTCCACAGGCTCCATGGCAGGAGCAGAAGCTGCCCCAGCTGAGCCAGAGGATGCTGCCTTTCCCTCCCGTCCTCTGATCTGGGTGTCCAAGCTGTGCATCAGGCTGCAAAGGACAGCAGGGGCTGCAGAGGGGGATTCAGCTTCCAGGGCCTGAAGGGACACAGGAGAGCTGGAGAGGGACTTTCTACAAGGGCACACAGTGACAGGACAAGAGAGGATGACTTTCAAATGAAAGATGGTAGATTTAGATTGGACAAAAGGAAGAAATTCTCTATTGTAAGGGTGATGAGGCCCTGGCACAAGTTGCCCAGAGAAGTTATGGATGGCCCATCTCTGGAAGTGTTCAAGGCCAGCCTGGATGGGGCACTGAGCATCATTGAGTCTAGTAGAATGTTCCCTGCCTGTGAAAAAGGGGTTGGAACAACATGATCTTTAAGGTCCCATCCAGTCCAAGTAATTCTATGAGTCCATGATTTTGTGATTCACGGTTGTCCTGGAAGGTCCCTCCTGAAATTTCATATATAGGGCAAGATCTGTTAGAGGCAACTGAAACATTTTTGAAGTGTCCCATCACAGTCATGAGACATTTGCAAGCAGACATGGATACAAAGTAAGGACTGCATTTTCTCTCACCACAATATGTGTGCAGAGACAGACAGACAATAAAATCTCATTTTTAATATTGATCAGGCAGAGGCTCAGAGTTTAAAGCCATAAAGATTTAACTGGTTTATCCACATGGGGAGGTGCTGCCTGGCCCATCTCCATTGCTGACACATTCTGCCACTGCTGGGCTTCGAGGAGTCCCATCACTGCAGAATGGAAGGCCTTTGGGACATTTTAAAATCGGCTGGGTCTTGTCCTTCCACATCCTAATCTCACTAGAATCGTCCTGGATACCTGTTTGGATTAATACCCTTCAGGAATTTGAGGGAAGCATTCCCACTGTTTGCTCTGCTCAATTAAGCAGTGATCTATCTGACTGCCTTTAAAGTACAATTCCCTTGGACTTCTTGCAGCTATTACCTGCTACACCGTATTGTTTGTGATTCTCTCCAAGAAAGAAATAGGACGTGAAGACTGAGCCAAGGAGTCTGCAGTGCTTGGAAGCACAGAGTGCTCCCAGCTTTGGCAGGCTCAGCACCCTGCCCACCCAAGTGGCAGCTGGAAAAAAGCTCAGTAGCTCTCATTTTTTGGCAAGTAGTGACCTGGGACCGATGCTCCTATTCTTGAGGACCTTCTTGGGCAATTTCCTTGGATAGATAAAGCTCAAAAGGTTGGTTTTATTTGTTTATACTCTGAGGTCTGGTGACCTGATTCTCAGTTTCATCAAGTAAAGAATTCCTGGCTTCACGTTTCTTTCATAAAGAGAAGTGGAAAGAAACGTTTCCATCAGTGGCTGTGATGATATTTTCTTGCTGTTTTGGCATTAGTAACTGTATTCCATTCTGATCTAATTTGTGGCATTTCCTCCTCATATTTGTTGTTTTATATTATATATTGAAATATGATGTATCTGTAATATAGAAAATGTGTTCCATATTTCTGAGCACATTTATACAAAGACTAATTCTTGAGCTGTAATTTGAAAAACATGAATCAAACACAAAAATTAAAAGGAAAACATGCCTTAAACATACTTAAGGTAATGGCATACTTTCAGGAAAAACAAGAATGTATTCATTTTTATACCAAGTCAAATGTACCCTGGAAGAAGATCTGGATATTAATATTCACTTATTTTAAAATTGTTGCTATATTGTAACTTGAACAAGAAGAGGTAATCAATCTTTACATGGTTACATAAATAAAGCAAACTACTTAATTTAATATAAGTTACAAAGACCTGGACTCCTAACAGGAACTGAGTGCATTTGTGAATTTATGTAACAAACATATCACTACCAACACCAAATTACATCTCAATCAATGTTAAAAGGCATCTGACATTTCCCTTTGATTTATGGATTAACCTTTACAGTTAATACAGTCTAGCATTTATTGTTTTCATCAGTTTGTGGTTTGGTAGCAACCTCACAGTTCATTGCTGGGAATTGACTAAATTAATAGCTTTTCCCACCGTGATCAACCAGCTAATGAAAAAGGTATATTTTGCACAACTGGTGGATGCTAATATTTAAACAAACAAAACAAACCCTTATGAAGGACAAATGAGTCCTGGTTCTGCCAGTCAAGTTATTTATCTCAGGAAACCAAGGTGCACCTATTGACGGGGGTTAAGCCTGGCTAAAATGTAATATATTAAACCCAAAGTAACACAAAAGCAGTCCTGAAGCAGCAGCTAGAGGAATACATTGTATTTCAGGATCAATTTGCAGGCAAAAAATAGAAAGTTTTCATTCCTCATTGCCTGAGATGTTCTCTCTTTGGCATGGAAAATATTGGGGGAAAAAAAAGTACAGGTAGCTTTGCCAAGTTCTGCTCCCATTGATACTGTTCAGATGCTGAGGGATTATGTATTAGAATGACAAACTATTAAGCAATTATCTGCATCACTTTGTGGAAATAATTCAAATACAAAAGAGTTTTCTTTAATAAAGAATAACACTGCCTTAAAATAACTCAGCTACCCCTCCAATTTACTCTGATTGAGGACTAATTATCTTAGCAAGAAAAACATTGTGCAACTTGAACTGATTTTAGTGATGACAAGTCAGTTTACTGGGGACTTTTCATTTCAAGCGTCATTTTGCGCATAGCTAATCAATGTGAAATTGCCATTAACTTCTGCATTGCAAGAAAAAGGAGATTAGCACCTGGTTAAGGGTAACACAGCCTGGCTCCACACAAGCATGGAGAAGACAGGACAGGCTTGCCCAGTTTCTGGATACACTCATCTTCCACTTCATCGTGACCA
The DNA here is from genome assembly GCF_031753505.1 of Anomalospiza imberbis. Classification (NCBI taxonomy): domain Eukaryota; kingdom Metazoa; phylum Chordata; class Aves; order Passeriformes; family Viduidae; genus Anomalospiza; species Anomalospiza imberbis. The sequence continues at coordinate 10,797,117 of NC_089696.1, read as the reverse complement.
GAGAGAGACCAGACTAAGAGCTTTGAGAAAATGGACAGGTTTGCCTACATTTGTACAACTCTTCTGAACTTTATTTTGTCTTAGACACCTCAGAGTAGCAGTGAAATTTCCACTCTGTCCCATTTGGAGCAAGAAAAATTTCAGTAATACAAGTCACTTTCACAACATTTTGGCACGTCTGCTTCCTCACGCTCTTAAATATTCATTTTTCTTAAGGTTCACAGAAGGTTTCCAAGCCTTAAAAGCCAGGGTTTGTTAGAGCTAAGTTTTGTTTGAATTGCAAACATCTGGCAGCCCAAGGACACAGAAAGTGCTGCACTGCATCCTTGTTACAGCTCACAGTGGCCCCCACAGATGCTGCCTTGCACCTTTCAGCAGCGGTTGCAGGTGGAAAATCTCTGTAATTGCAAGGCAGATTTATCTGTTTTATCCACACTCACAGCTAAATTCTGCTGTGGCTTCATCCTACACGCAAAGTCCCAGCGACTTCTGAAGGACAGAGGAGGGCAGAGCTCATTAATAAAAGGCTTTTTTCTCACAGGTCACAAAGTAGGGGGGGAAAAACCAACCCAGCAACCCAAACAATTTTCCCAGCTCTGGTGAACTTTTCCTCTGAAAAGGTTGGCCTGTTGGGGAGCCACGATCCATGACAATCCACTTTTCCTCAGCCACGGATCATTACTCCAGGATGGCACCAAGGCTATGTCTGCAGCAAATGCAGTGAGCCCAGGCTGGCCTGGGAAACTTCTCTGGAGGCAAAGTCAAAGCTCTCTGCTTGTACATCTCTGTGCTTGTGATATTGCATTCTACTCCTCTTTGGAACAGCATGGGGAACATCACAAGAGCCAAGCTGGGCTCTCCAGGAGATTTTGCATCCAAGGCAAAATTATTTTAAGTTTCTGCATGAATTCCTTAGATTTGAACATCAATCCTGGCATTATGGAGATCCTGTGAAGAGAGTGGTTCAATAAGTCTCTGCAATACCATTGTTGCCAGGGCCAGGGACTCCTCCTGAAATTACAGGTGTTGTCTGCTCATTTTTACTGCCAGTAGAAGGGGTTTTTGTGGGCATTTTCTTGAAAGAAACAGCTGTAAAATGCTTCTACTTGCTGTAACAGCACAATTTTTTGCTGTAACGGGTGGCAGTGTGAGTTAATATGTGATAGAAAATTTCTTTCATTTAGTTGGGGACATGGGTTTGCTCTATATGAGCTTAAAAACAAACAAACAAACAAACAAACAAAAAACCAGAAAAAAAAAAAAAAGAAAATTATTTCTTGAAAGCAACATTTCCAAGCCTTGCAACCTGATCTCAATTCTCTTTATACTTTTGTGCATTCCTTGAAGTCCTGCTCCTGGAGTCTCATGGAATCAGAGTGCTGTTAGTTCCTACACATTTAGGCACCACTCAGCCCTGTGCAAAACTGATCTGGGGCAACTGCAGGGTGGACAAGATGCTCGAGCTCTAGGGGAGATTAAAGCACAGACAGGAGAGGTGACAGCAAGTGGAGAGGATGTGGAAGGTCCATAATGTCAGCACGCTGATACAGCATGTTTCCAACAAAATTCTTTGCTAAGGTGGACTCTGTCTGCTGCCTGGAGGACACACAGAGACATAAAATTATTTTCTCCAAGGCATTGCCCATGTTGGAAACAAAAGAGACTGGATCTCTGAGGCCAGAAGGTTTTCTATTTAGGCTATGCCAGAGAAAAGGATGAAATACAGGAGCAAAAAGTAATGCTTTCTTGGCTGTAACTTAAAAAACAAAAAATAGAATTTCCTGCTATCTGAAGTAAGTGCATTATAATCAGAGTATGGCTAAATCTAATATAGGAGCCCATGTGCCACCACCAGCAATAGTTATTTTGCAATTGCCTCCAGCTATTGCTACTAGTAGTGCTGATTGCAATTTCCTTGTACCTTATGTCAATATTACTGGGTCACAAGCGAGGAAACAGGAAGCCTGATAATCAATTTCAGGAGCTGTACAGTCATTTAGCTTGGGAGTTTGGTGGTTGGAAAAATTTAGACTTCAGCTCCAGTAATTGCAACCCTGAATTAAGACAGAGATATCAATTTCATATGTGCTGTGCACATGCCCACGTGGCTGTGGAGCCAGGACACAAAAAACTGACTTGTTTTAGTAGGAATATTCCTGACAGGGAAAAAAAATCACTTGGGTTTTCAGCTCCAGTATTGTCTTCCCTCTCCAAATTCAGTTTATGCTGTTGTCATGGTAGAAATGGTTCAAACTCAGGCAGGCTTAGAAGTAAAGAAAAAAATTGATATATATTCAGGTATATTAATTTTCCTCCCTGTCTGTTGTTAAGTAACTGGCCACAGCTGTATGATGCTGTAGCACAGAGCTGACATGATTATTCATTTTTATTTTGGAAAATATCCTCTAGATAAAAACTGAGGCTCTTCTCAAGTAAACATCTGTCAAACAAGGAGTGTTTCAGGTGAGAGGGCTTTGTTACAGAACCTCCTCTGCCAGTGAGTGCTGGTGGACCTGCTGGTGGTACCCGGCTGTGTGTCCCCAGCACTCGGGGTGCTCTGCTCCTTCACATCATCCCCAGCAGCCCTGGATTCCTTTTGCTGTCACCTGATGGGAAGGGACAGGGGAGAGAACAAGGTGCTGGCAGCTGAGATTGCATAGGAGCACTTCATGTGGCTTGTCCCATGCATCCCCTGCTGGGAGAGAATTCAAGTGAGACAAGGCTAAGAGATGGTCCTGGAGATACAGGTCCTGTGTGGCAGACATGGTCCCAGGGGTCTTTATAAAACCATACAGCATGCCTGTGGAAAATATGTGCTTGCCACCCCAAAAATGAGGTTCTCTTAAAGGCAAGTGGGACATTTCTAGAGAACAGCTTCACCTCAGCCATGCAAGGTCAGTGTGCACGGGCAGAGGACAGATATTTTGACATCAGCGCTTTGTGTGGCTGAGGTTGGAAGTCAGGCAGGTCTCCCTCAGTCTGCTGCCCCTGGGGGCTCCTTGCAGCCAGCCTGGATTCCAGCTGTTCCCCAGCTGTTCCCCAGCAGTGGAGGAAGCAGTGGGAGCAGGACTTGCTCAGACCCCCCCTCCTCTCTTGGCCTGACCCACCCTTCTGGCCTGGCGTGGGAACAGGCTGCTGCCGCCTTTGGGCCGTTTCTCCTCTGGGTGACAAGAAATCTGCCTGCTCTCCTCCCAGCCCAGCTAACCTGTCTGGCAGTGCCTGGCTGGCTGCTTTCCTCCCAGGATGGGCTTGCCTTGGTCTCATGCACTGGGAAGCAGGAAGAGCCAAGCTTCTTCTCGATTTCAGGATCAGAACCTGAAATGGATTAAAAGGTTGCTGCTTGAATTTTAAAATGTTGTTTTTCATGACATGATTATGTGACCTACCTTTGTTTATTATAAAACTAATACCACAAGTTACAGTTCAATGAATTCACATTTTATTTGAAAATTTTGTCTGAAGTAGCCTAAAGCTCTTCAAGAAACAATTGCACAAAACCATATGAGAGCTGCTAATTTATAATCTGCAGCATCACAGCACAACTGGCTTTTCATTTGGCTAAAAGGAAATAGTTACTTAGAACAACAAAGCAAACCATGTGTCCATAGTTTATATTAAATGCCCTTGGTATTTATTAGGGATACACAATGTATCATCTCCAAAATATTTATTTTCCTGTAATTTCAACAACAGTAAAACAGAATGGAAAGTAATACAGTGTCATGCCTTTGCCAAACTGTAGCAGATCTTGGGACAGTTTCCTGTTGAAAGAAAATCTGAGATCCTGAGTCTGGATATTAGCTAGTGTGACTTGTTTATTTGAGTGTGTACACCAGCCCCAGAACAGAGATGCTCTCAAAGAGCATACAAACATCTTTGCACCAGGAATCTCACCCCAGATGCCAACATCTGGTTCTGCTGTGTTCAGCCCTTGGGCTTAGGGGAACTTATTCCCTATTTGGACACATTTCCCATTGAGTTCAGGAAGTATTTTGTCTGGCTGAAAGACAGAGCCAAAGAAACCTGTGGAAGCAAGCTGCTATTTTGTCTTGAGAAGACACCAAGTAACTGCTAGAAGGTATTTAATTTTCTCTGCAGTCCACATGGCCTTTAATCTGATTAATCTCTGGCCCTGGTAATAGAAGATGAAGTTTTGATCCCTTGAACCCAGTGGCAAAACTCTCATTCATTTCATGAGAGTCAGGATTCAAGCCATGTAGCCAGTCCCAGATGCTCCAATGCAGAAAAATGTTATGGGCTGATTAGTGCTGAAGTGCCTCCCAGGGTTTGATAATTGCTCATACAGCTCTCAGCCTCGGAAAAGCTTGAGACAGATTAATCATGAAACACAGCTCATTGCACCTGTTATTTTCCACATCCACTTTTATGGGAAGTGCTACTTCTTTTCTGCAGTCTCAGAGAGGCCGTGCTGGAAGGAGGGGATGGCAGCAGAGGATGCTGGATGCAGCCAGTACCAGCAGAGTGCAATGCCTCCAGCAAAGAGGGGAAGATGGGGAGCAGTTTTGTCGTAGGGTTAAATGTCTGTGGCATGAATCCTCCAAAAGCATTTTCAGCTAGAGCAGATCTTACTTGAGACAGATGGCTAATGGTCAGCAGAGCCTTTGGGCCCAAGAGGGAAGTTGGTTCCATCCTAATGTTTTTCCCTGCACAAGGAGACCATGACAGTGCTTCACCATCAGCAGCTGTGGAAAGTGCAGCTTCGGGGGGCAGCTGGATCCAGAGTGGGGCTGTTGGGGCCACTGCAGGGCTGACAAAAGGGTTTAATGGCTGTGGGACAGAGCAGAGTTCTTTACTGCGCAAATTTCAGGAAGCCTCATTTGGTTTCTGCTGTCTTTTTATTTAGAACCACTGATATCAGCATGGAAACTGAACAAACTTTCAAGCCCATTAATTCTTTATCATGTCTCAAATAAAGACCTAAGAGGGAGCAGCTTTTGTGCAGAACATTCAGTCTGTGGAGCTGGGGCACTGAGACACCTGCACTGAGCTGCCCCATGCAGGCTGACAAGTCAAAGAGCATTTCTGTACCTTATTTTCAACCTGCTCAGAGCAAGACAAGGTGGTGTGTGCCCAATGTAAATGCTGCTGATGGAGACCAGCAGCTCAGTTTTGCAGTGCAAAGTTTTTTTCCAAAATATTCTGTCAGAAGAACCACTCCCAAAAGATGAAAGGGGGGTCCTGTTGCTGGCATAGCAGGGTTCATTCACTGCTACAAAGGGCAGGGAACACACAGAGAAACACGACAGAAAGAAGTTTACTTTGGGCTTACTGCAACTTCTAGTTTTATTCTTCTGTCAGTGCACTGCAAGTGCTATTTTCAGTTCCATAGTTATGGTGAGAAACATGGTGTATTTTTATTCCTAATTTAGCTTGTTTATCCTGAGAGATTCCAGGATCTTCATTTGAAAGATAAATTCAAACCTTCTTTTTTCCTTTGCAGCCCGCATTCCATAACAAAAACATTGCATGCCATACTTCATTACAGGGCTTGGAAGACCTTCATGACCATAAATTTAGGAACTTGTGGAACACAATGGACTTTAGGATGGAAACAAGCCAGTTGGCCTATCTGGTCAGGTCCATCCCTTCTGTTTGAATTAACAGCTGGATTTCACAGTGGGAGAAATCCGGCAGTTCTTTCTCAGGCAAAATTCTCACAGTTGGATTTGCCTCCAACCACTGTAGCTAGGGTGGGAGGGAGCACAACTTACTTTGTTATTTTATGTTTGCTCTCCGGGTAAAAAAGACTCCAGTGGAAGTTCCATAGGACTTGGACCTACCCTGTTCTTTAATTTAATGACCCTAAGTGCAAAAAGAAAGACATTCCCAGTGCAACAGAGACAGAAACAAGGTTCTTTGTGCAGAGCAGTGCAGATGGTACCCACGTTCTGGTGAAAGCAAATAGAAGTTAATGCTAAGGCAAAATAAAGAGGTTAGGACCATTTGTTGCTCTGAGAATTCTATCTAGGAGAGGAGGTGCTGGCAGAGCTTTGCAGACTGTGAGATGAGAGATGTTGGGTAGAGAGATGCGAAGGTCGGATTCACACGCGCTGTTTCAATTCCAGAGGTAATTACACCAAAGGTAACAGATTTGCAAGGATTTACATCCTCACAGAAGGGAGGAGAACATGGCCCAGAAGAGACAGAGAGGGGAGAGGCCAGCTGGAATGAGCAGCACAGGATTTCCATGTTTTGACTTTGGGATCTGAAGGGCTGATCACAGACAGGGATTTGTGTTATGCTGCCAGAGCTGAGGGTTCAGGTCCCTGTGTGCTCAGGGGTGTGTGGTGGAGGTTCTCTCTTTTTCCCTGAGGCTGAGTGCAGCTGGACTTGAATTTACAGCAGATACTTGACACACAGCCCCAAGAGCCCTTGAGATACCCGCTGTGTACTACTGGAAGACGTGTAGCAAAGTTTTTCCCTGAGGCTCTTCCCTCCAAACCCCTTCCCCTCTCACTGTGTCCTCTGTTGCTAGAGAGTGGGAGAGACTCACAAGATTCGGACCTGAACAGGCAAGTGGTAGCCGAAAGAGAAACCCTCTGTGACCAGAAAACAGTGCAGAAATCAGGATTTGGTTTCGAGGGAGAAACCAACCTGCTGAGTGGCTGAGGAATGCAGTGGCAATTCAGGCCATGGCATGGAGCACAACAAAGCAAAGGCATGGGGAGAGCCAGCTCTCCAGGGTGGGTTGACCTTCAAATGCTCTTTGAGCACAGCTTCTCTTTATATGAGGAGTTAATAGGTCTCAGCTAAGAGAGACTACTAAGGTCTGATTGGCAGAAAAATAGGGGAACTTGGCTTTACTGACAAAGAAAAGGTTTGTTTTCAGCTATCCCAGTCTGCATTAATGGTCCCATAATGTGCAGGAGGTTCTGCTGAGGGAGAGGTCCCTGTAAGTGAGGTCAACTGCTGGCCTGCCTTGGGTGTTATCGGGCCTCTCTTCAATGGGGGAGAAAAGATGCATCCTTGCATCCTTGCCCAAGTACTTTGAGCTTCATTCTGAGGCTGATGATCATTTTGCCACTCAAAAACCACTTTTGTGACACCAGTGGCAAAAGCCTATGAAATTAAATCAGTAGAAGTGAAATCGCTGCATAATAACCTGGTGTGGCTCCATCAAAATCTTTGTTTTGTCATGGGAAGCCTTCCTTTAGAAGGATAAACAAACAACCCCCCTCCAGGGTCCCTCAGTGAGGCCAAGCCTTGCCTCTCCCCAGAAAGAAACCGTTCATCTTTTCTTTGCAAAGGTATTTATGATCCTGAAGGGAGAGCTCTAAAGGCTTGCTCCCCCTCTCCGTGCCCCCAGCCCAGCAGGCAGGAGCTGCTGTCCCACGACTTCCTCCTGCCTCACCCCAACCTTGGCACAGGGTCAGCCCAGACGTGAGGCACCTCTGCTGGGCTAAGGAGACCCACGGCTCATTCTGGGTCTCTCTCTGCAGTCAGGAAGGTGCCATGAGATGAGGAATTGAGCCAAAACCTTCTCCCAGCCTGCCCAGCTGGCTGGTGGTCCTGGAGGGTGCAGAGCCTTGCCCTGCACTGCTCATCCCTGGCTTCAGCTCAGCTTTGAACCCCAGCGCCAAACGAGAGAATATTCACCTGCTTCGACACAGGGCAAAGAGGGATGCTCCTGTGAGATTCTCTTTTGTCTTTGTGCAAGTGGTTGGCAGGCTGTGATGGAGATGAAGAAATAGCTCTGGATTCAGAGCAGAAAGAAACCTGGACTTTTTCCCCTCTTCCTTGAGAAAAAGTAATTTACGTAAATTTATCCAAGACCAGCACACGGCAATAGCTCACAACTTTGTTAATGGAAACCTGGTGATCCATAACACTTGTGTGGGAGATATTTGCTCGGGGGTAATACAATATTAATGTTAATATCAATGATCGATCAGAGGATTTGCAAGAAAGGCATAAAGTATTTAATTATAATTACATTGGGAATGGCTTTGTAATGGCTACGACATTTGAATAAGGTCACGTCTAGCCCTCACCCCTGTTATGTTGTTCTATATTAAATGCCATTCACTTTAACTGCTGGAAACCTTTCTGGAGTCGTCAGAATATAATATACTGGGTAAATTGAAATATGTCCCTTCATTTTTCGAAATATGATTGATATCCTTTGCAAAACAAATGTTAACACCTATTTGTACACAAATTTCTTTGATTATATGTTAGGGAAACTAAATTATGACAGTCTTCCTAGCAGGCACTTTACTGTGAGCAAAGGACATGGCTATTTGTGAATATTAATTCATCTTACAGAAAATGGCTGTGGATCTCTGCTGTAAATCCACCTGAGTGTATTTCTGCCTTTCCTAATGCATTAATTCTACATTGATTAGTCACAATAAACTGCTTCTCCACTGGTCTCAGCAGCCCACAATGTTCACCTTACCCAGGTGTTGCTCAGGAGGAACTTTTGCTGTCACTGAATTATCTCTTGTTAACAGCATCAACCAAGAACATATAGTAACAATCATATTTGCATGTTTCAAAGTAGAAAATATGTATTTCAAATATACTGCAGGTGTGTACCATAACTATCAGCCCAACAGCAGCATTGCCATGTTTAAAACAATAAGGAAAAAAAGATCTGTGCATAAAACAGGAATATTTATCTGTAGGCAGGATCCCAGAGGTGCACAAGTACCCACCCACAAGGAGTGCATGCAAACACTGAAGCACTAAGTGAGGACATGCTCTTCCCACACCTATTTACTACTGAGCATAAACACCAAAGGAGCAAATTCTCGTCCCTCTTCAAATGAGAATCCATCTGTGCAGTCCCCCCAGAGGTTTTCTTCTTTTTCTAATATAAATGTAAATAGCAGATCAATCAGGTCTAAAGAGTCAAATTTTGCTTTCAGATTTTCACCCAGAATAACTGCTGATTCACAGAGAATTGAAAGCTCCCATTTGAAGGCAGAATTGGTCTCAAGAAATCATCCCTTCAAAGTTTGGAACACATGCAGTGATGTAATTGACACGATTTTCCATTTTCTCTTTTCTGAAGAAGAAGCAAAGACTTTTGCATGCTGTAGAAATGCTTGAAGAGAACAAGTTTTATAGTTTTCCAAAAAATGGGCATTTATTACCAATCAGTGTGAAATACCACTGATGGTAAATTTTAAGTATATGGCAGGAGTTTCAGCATCATGACAACATACATCATGCATTTTTACAACATATAAGTGCAGTGATATTGCTCCCTTTCTCAATAACAATATATAAGAATATATAGTATTAATGTACAGTATATATTAGACACAATGTAAAATAACTTAGTGAAATGCCAAAGCTTCTGCATAAAAATTCAAGTCATGCCTGAGCATACCTCTATGCTGAATCTTATCTCATATACCTTCATTTACCTTTAGTTCCTGTTGCAAAGATAATTTTATCTCTATATTTAATTGCTTAAAACCATCAGAATTCTTGCCTTTTTTTTCCCCTTTATCTGCAGTAGGTGAAGACTGTAATAGCCAAGTCAAAGCCAGGATTTTGTGGAGCCTTTGCTAACACTGTTTATGTTCTGGGAAACAATTAGTTGTGAACAAGTTGTATAAAAGCAGCTTCTTAAAAGCTCATTGCAGTTCATCAGTGTCCATCAGGTTCTGTTCCAAAATATCCCACTGCATGTAAATGGTAATGAAGTGGCTTTCTCAGAAATGGAGCTCATGAGTTAACATTGATATCTGGAAATTATAAATCTCACCAGTATAGCTGAAATCATATCAAGCACCTCTTTGGTAATTGCTTGCAAGAAGGGTCAATAAAAATCTGTTTAATGGGGATATACAACTTGTCTCAGAGCAGGTAGGTTGCTCGACACTCGACAGAGCTTGTTGCAGTGCCAGGTTTCCCTTCACACTTGCTAAATGAAATATGGTCAAGGACTTATCTGCAGCATCTCAGGAAGATTTCTGATAGTACAAGGGAAGAAGTAATGGGGCTTTTTTTAACCAAGGCATTAAGAGACTCTTTGACTGTCACATCACATATCAAAGTCTACCAGACTTCAGCATCCTTGCAATTTTAAATAAAACTTGACTTCAACAATTTAATCAATTCTGCCCTGAATATAAACAAAAATATACTTGAAATACATATCAATAACTACATTTCCTAATGAACAATGAATTAAAGCTGCAAAACAGTTTGAAATATGATGTTAAAAGAAAAAAATAAGAGAAGACAGGGCGATTTTCTATAATTCCTTTTAAGAAACAAATTTCCACCCCCTCGCCCCCCTACATTCCCAGCCAGTGTAAGTCAACAGAATTACACTGTTTTAGATCAGCTTAAGTTCTGACCTATATACTCCAGTGGAGCTAATCCTAATTTCCACCACTGCAAGTGGGATCAAATTCACTTTGTCTTTAATAAAGCAGTGGATGATAAGTAAGTCTCTTCTCTGTCGGATTCTGCTTGAGAAAGGAAATTCTTTGTGGTGCTAAATAATGTCCAACACAGTTTAGAATATAAAGCTAGAATTTCATAAATTTCAGCATTGTGAAAACGGATATTGGTAACAGTTATTTATGCTTTAATCTTAGCAAAGTTCCTTGGGTACAGACAGGGCATCAGCTGGTGAGTCTGTAACCCTTTCTGAGCACGGCTTGGGAGGAAAACGAGGAGGCAGGCGGCTGATCTTCAGTGACATGAGGCTGCTGAACTCACTGTGACTCAGACTTTGTTACCATGAATAAGTAACATCACATTGTCCAGAACTGGAGATTAATATGCGGGGCCTCCAGTAGGTGATATTTATTTTCTTGCATGTTACATTGAGATCTCAGGACAGGCAAAGGGTCGGGGGCTGAAAGGATGTAATCGATGCTAAATTTTATTTCAGAATCCGATTTTGCTAAGGAGGAATTGCTTAGGCTCTGCCTGTTGGTCACGCTGTTTGGAGCAAACCCACAAGGCTCCAGAAGTTTTGGGCCCGGTTCAATTCTTTCATGTTTACTTTCCGAAGAGGAAATGTTGTTCAAAGCAGAGTCCACAGAAGAGATACTGGGGGATGAAGGACTTTTCCCTCTGCTCGGTCTCTGCTCCTTGTGTTCCCTTTTCACGTTCCTCCTCCTCCGTCTTCTCCTGTAATTCCCATTTTCAAAGAGATCCAGCATGGATTCGCATCCTGCTGCAAAGCTCCAATAGTTTCCTTTCCCCTTCTCATTCCCTTCTGTTCTGGGAACCTGTATTTATTTAAAGGCAGTTCAGTGTTTGCATGTGTTACAGATGCTGCTGTTTAGCATCTGCATTCATTTACATTTAAGAATGGTGTAAACACATATGACAAGACTTTTAAGCCTATTCTCTGTCATTATATGAGTAAGATGTAAGCCCCATCCTCTTCAATTTGTTATCTATTAGCATATATCAGACAAGGATATATTCCTTATCTCTGTAATTGACAACTCAGAGAGATTTTAAGTGATTTGCACCTCAGCTGTTTGTTTCCCTTCTTTCCTAGTGATGAGATTATTGCTGCCTATAATTTTTTAGCCATGTACAGTGTGTATGTAAATACACAGTAACTGATCTTACCTTCACAAAACAACTGTTAAGCGATAAGTTATGTCGGATGGAGTTCTGCCAGGCTCTTTGATTTGATCTGTAGTAAGGAAATTTCTTCATTATAAAGTCATAAATGCCAGAGAGGGTGACTTTATTTGAAGGGCTTTGCTGGATGGCCATTGCAATTAAGGCAATGTAGCTGGAAAAAGGAAAACTTGCTGTTACACCATCGCCCTACTCACAGACTCAGTTTTTAGGACCACATGGGTACATGCGTGCCTATATCCTGCTTCCAAAATTCCCCCGGTGGCTCTGTGCCCTGACCCAAGGTGTGGCAGGGAGAAGTCCTGAGTGTGGTCACTGCCAGTCCTCCACGAGCCCCAGGTGACACGGCGGGGTCACTACCAGGCACTGAGTCCTCAGGGCTGCCTGCCCTGGCACTCAGTGCAGAGGACAGGATCACACACCTCTGCAACTCCGTCTGAAAAGTTTCCCTGAGCAGGAAGGCTGCAGTGAGGCAGAGCAGGCTCAGAGTCACTGTCACTGGAGACCAGCCCTGCTCATGGAAAGGACCTTGGGTGTCCCTGTGAACGCTTACACCCTGCCTCTTCCCACCACACCGGGTTTTTCTGCATCCAATTCACCCCTGGGCACATTAAAACATTTAATTCCCTTCTCCCAGGGGTCCTGGAGGTTGGAGACTCTGAGATCTGGAGTCCTAAGGGCATGCCAGAGTGTGACCCCTCATGGGAGGAAACAAATCATGAACACTTCACACACAGAAAGGGGGAAACCTGCCCACTGCAGTGCCTGCACCAGGGCCAGACCCATCGCACACACCTGGCCCCCTGCTTCCCTGAGAGCTGTGATCCCACCAGCCCAGAGCTCAGAAACCTCACCACAGACAGGGGGACTTGGAAAAACTTCATCTTACCTGTACGCTGGTCTGGTGAATTTCTTCTCTTCGTCAGAACTACAGGTAGGATAATCATCCCCATCATAATTGAAGCAGTTATAGGGGTACTGCGTGTTGTCAAACATCGTCCTGCTCCTTGCTCAGCTCCTGTGGAGTGAGAGAGATGGAGTGATGTTTCTCAGAGCTCGGACTCCCTCCTCCCTTCTTCCCTCCCCTCTGCCTGTCTCATTCCCTCTCTCCCCCCTCCTCACACTCCCTCTCCTCCGTGCACACACACTCTCCGTGATGGGGTGGGGATTGTTTTTGCAATTCTCGCGTCCCAGACAGCCCGTCTGTTCGGATATTATTATTTGGGGGGTGCTGTTCTTGCTGTCGTTGCCGTTGCCCCCAGCGGGCTGGCACGGGCGGGCTGCGGGGCTGCGAGCTGGGGTGAACCTCGGCAGCGGGGTGTGCGCCGTGCCGGTAGCCGCGCTCCGCTCGCTGGGTGGTCCCGGCTGGAGAGGGGCCAGCGCTCCCCCGCCACATCCACAACGTGACAAAGGCAAACAGCATGATGTTAATAAATCATGCTTCAAGGTCTCTACTTGGAAATTGAACTTTGAGAACGGAGCGCAGCTCCCCGCAGCCCCCGAGTGCTCCCCCTCTGGATTTTTCTCTCCCCAGCAGAGGAGGGTGACTTTCTTAATTATTTATTTTTAGAAAACCTACGTACAATAAACAGACGTTCCAGTCAGTAATGCACGCTTGTCCTGATCTGCAATCTATAATGCAGTATAATAGACATAAATTATATTTCCATGACTAAAGGAAAATCTGTATGTTCAAAGAAAGTAGAACAGTGGGATATGAGGGACTACTGTCAAGCAGGAAAGTAAGAGGAAAATAGCTGTAGGCAGGAGAGCTGCCTGTGTGGGCTTTGATCTGAAGGATGAATTAGACTAATAGCCCTGTGTGTTGGCATCCAATACTGTAACAATTTAACAGTTTTTCAATGCTTTGGAGTGTTTTCCAACAAGTGATGTAAACCAAAGGCATCACGCACCATTTCAGGAGGGACTTAAAAGGTGTGTGCCACATGATAATTAAATTATTTGAAGACAGCTCTGTCCCAGGAAATAGCCCCAGGAGGAAATGGGTTTTGGAAAAGAGAAAGCAAATTGGTGTGCAGAGAGTTTCCCTGGATGGAAATATAAAAGCAGAACCACTAGCAATGCAACTTTTGTTTTCTGTAGCATCTTTCATACAAAGTATGTCCCCAAACCCCTTTTGGAGTTAAAGGATACAATTAGGGGAAAATTCATCTGAGTGATAAAGAGCCCTTTAAAATGATGCTGTAGTGGTTCCTAGAGTTTTGACAAAGATGGACATAAGAAGGTTTTTTATGTGGAATATAACAAGACATTGTAGCAGGGCATAGGGGGAAGTATATGGCATGAGAAAAACACATAGATGAGGTGTTTTCTTGGGAATATTAAACCGGAGCAGATAGCAAAAATAAAAATTATCTCCACTCTAAAATACATCAATAGGCATATGCATGAAGCATCCACTGCAGAGGAGGTGTTAATTCAAAGGGTCAGCTACTGGTGCCTAAGGCGTTAGCAGGGCTTTAATACTGAGTAAGATAGAGGAGATTCAGTGGAGGAAAACTAAATATATAATGTCTGATCTTCATTCATACTCTGTCCAGCTGGACTAGAAGGTTTAAAGTAAAGAAGAAGCCAAGTCACAGATATGGGAAGATTCTCCCTCCCTAAAACCCATGATCCTTGACACAAGTAGATGTCCACTTTGATTTTTAGCAGTGGTTCTTCTCTTTGGAGGTGTTTTACCTCACTGAAATTCCAATAACTTAGACTAAAGACTAAAAAAGGTCTTGCTTCTGATTTACAACAATTTCAAAAAGCAGAACTAGATTGGTTGACTGCTTTTACCCAATCTCTAAGCACTCTTTTTTCAGTGCTTTGTATTCTATTTATGAAAATTGGCTTAAGAAAAGTCAGCCAACACACTTTGACCAAAATCCTCACATATTTACTGACAGTATTTAATAGGTGAAATTTTCTATAAAGGGAATTAGAGCAAATGACTTTGTCATGTATGTAGCAATGTTAATTATCTCTGTTCCTGTATTTTCTTGCAGGGGTGAGTGCCACCCACTTGTCCATCTCTAGCACATATGCAATGTGCATTTGAGCTCATGGCCACTGTATTCCTCACCCACTCCAGTGGGAAATACACTTGGATTAAATTTCCATCTCAGCAGCTTGCTTGTGAGGCTAAACTGAGCAAAAGGATCATGGGTTGGTGTCCTTGGGCATCACCTCAGGGGTGAGTGGGACCATGAGTGGGTGGTGCAGGGGCAGCTTGGCAGGACACAGGAAACTCCTGCCTCTGCCATTTGTGTCTCACATCATCTGGGGACAGACATTATCACTTCCTGAGAGCTGGAGGGTTTGGTTACTGGCTCTGTAAATATCATTACATTCACCTGCTGTAAATTCATACAGACCCTAAGAAGAACACAAACAGTTTCTGAGTCCTACAAGATCAGAAACAAATTATATACAATCTCTCATAAACTTGCTTCTGAAATCCATATATGCAAAACTGGCGGACTATTTCTCAAGATAATTTTTAAAGCCTGCTTGCTTATATTTTATCCCCAAGTAAGTGTTTATGGTCCAATTATAATCCTTGAAAATAATATTCATAAAGAAATGTTAACATGCTCTTGTATGTACCATGGTGGAGTGAGCAGGTGCCATGCTTATGGTGGCAGAACATGTTGCACAATAGCTTTTTTTCACAGCATCTGTGCAGCCATTACAATTTAACTAGAACAACTATAACTCACCCCTGTCATTATCATAAAAACATAATTTTGCCAGGCTAGTGTTTTCTTATGTTATATATTTTCAGAACACAAAGTTGTAAACCATTTGATTTGAGATAGTAAATAGGCAATAAAAATGCCGTGAAAGATTTGACTAATTTTTTAAACATTGATATTAAAAAGTTATTTGCAATTTTAGTAATTATGACAGAGATCATGAAAGTTGTACATGAAATTCAGACAAGTCATAAATCCAAACAGGGCTGAATTACTGCTTATTATGGGATAATAGAATAACAGGGAGCACCTCAGAGTTTTGGAGTGAATGCTGGCATTCCTTCTTCTTACTGGTGTAGATTGGTGTCTCCCAGCAGCACAACCTCTGCTGTTTCTCAGACTTGGTTGCAGTTTAGGACTTTATTCCAAACATTTTAAATTTATCATATAATCATAGAATTCTTTCGAATGGAGGGGACATTTTAAGGTCGTCTCATTCTCACTCCCTGCCATGGCAGGAACACCTTCCACTATCTCAGGTTGCTCCAAGCCCTGTCCTACCTGGCCTTGGACATTTCCAGGGGCGGGGCAGCCACAGCTTCTCTGGGCACGCTGTGCCAGGGCCTCACCACTCTCACAGGGAAGAGCTTCTTTCTTCTATCCAACCTAAATCTACTCCCTTTCAGCTTAAATCAGTGGAAACCAGTGGTGTCCTTCAGCAGGCTTTGAATCCCTCAACAACAACCTACACCAGCAGTAAGCTGCTTTCTTTTTAGAACTTTTTAGTACAAGATCTGTCTCTCTGGTGAAGAAGAGAATGGGGGAATGCAGGCTCTCATGCACTTTTTCTCATAGTTATTTTGATATGGGATGAGGAGGACACTTCCCCAAACTCAGATGGGTATTTGGCTCTCCCTATGAGAGATCTTATGGCATTCAACTTGGTGACCCCTTTTTCCTAGGAAAAGGATGAGCCTTGCCTCACTTCCCACCTGAATTTCACCCTAAATTTCTCTCTGCTTCACCTACGTCCATCAGCTGAATTCTTTTCCCTTCTGCATCTCCTTTGTGTTCACATGCAGAACTTCATGGAAATAAAATTTCCACTGCAATTTGTGGTTTTCTGCTGGAGTTCAGTGAGAATTGTTTATATTTCCTAGCTAGGGGGTTATTTGGAGAAGCATTCCTCATCTCTATGCCTTCTAGCTGCAGCAGTGTAAAGCTCATGCATAAAACACTGCATGTGTTTCTACCAAAACAGGAACGTGGATAAGAAACCTTCAATGAGAATTCATCACATCAGAGGTGGTAAATCAGGGAGCAACTACAGACACTCAGACATATCCTAGCTGGATAAGGAGATTCACAAGGCATACATGAAAATCCACTTCTGGAGTTTCTCAGTTGTGTTTTGGCAGTGAAAAATAGGAAAAGGAGGATTTCCAGGGTGAAAAGTCAGTTGTCCTACCTACTCTTGTGTTGTGACTCATTTGCTGTCATGAATTCATGGCTTCAGAGACAGTGGGGGGAGAATGTGGGCAAGTCTCTAGCTTTTAGGCACTTACTAAGTGAAATTCTGGGTTCTTTTTTTAAGCACACTTTCTACTTAAACTCAAATGTAATGGAAATATATTTTCAAAGCTTTATAAGTAATTGGAAAATAACTAAATAATCATTTTGGTTGGAAAAAGTTGTTTGGGTTGACCCAAAATGACAATTAAAATGTTACGTTCTGTCCTTGGTTTGCCCAGCACCTTTCTGCTGGAGGGATGTTGGTGGTTAAAAGGACACATCCCTGTTTCTTTGATATGGATACATGAGACAGAGGTTCAGAGTTTGTGTGCTTGTGATTTGGTATTCTTCTCCTTCTTAGCAGCACAAAATTAAATCTCTCTCTTTGAGATTGCAGATGGGAATACTGGAGGGATGTGCAAGCTTGCACCATAGACCTGCCAAGGAATCCCAGAATAGTTTGGGTTAGAAAGGACCTTAAAGCTCATCTCATTCCATCCCCTGCCATGGCAGGGACACCTTCCACTATCCCAGGTTGCTCCAAGCCCTGTCCAACCTGGCCTTGGACACTGCCAGGGCTGGGGCAGCCACAGCCTCTCTGGGCACCCTGTGCCAGGGCCTCCCCACCCTCACAGCCAAGAATTTCTTCTTAATATCTATCCTGTATGTTAGTGGGTCTATCTTATATGTTAGTGGGATTTTTTCCTGCCTCAGCTATGAAAGCCTCTGAAATCCTGATCCATGGGGCTTTTGGAGTCAAGAAGGAAGAGGGTTTGAAATGAGGGTAAGTTAAGAGATGATGCCCATTCTTTGCCACATAGAGTACCTCTTGGGCTGGCACAACATTCACACCCTGGCTCAGTGTGAGCTTGTTTACCAGAAATGGACCCAGCCCTGGCAGAGCTGCCTCACCTCGTCCTTCTCTGGCCATTGCTCATTCCAGCTGTCCAGAGTCATTTGGCTATAGGCCTCCCTTCATACATTGTTTGAATTCTGCTCCAGACACAGCTAATAACTCGGGCCAGGAAACTTGTTCCAGATGTTAATTAACTCCCTCTGCATTAACTGGAATCACACAATTAAGGCCTGATTATTTATAAAACCATTTTGTCAAGAGAATTAGGAGAATTAGAAACATCCTGGCTCACACTTTCACACAAATGTCCATGTGCTGTTAAATTGTGGAAACTGGCACGAGTTGTCCCACACATTTATTTTCAGCCATCATAATTATTCCAGAGGAGAAGGGGCAAGAGTCAGCCAGGCGTGGAGGAGCAACACTGGAGCAAAGGAACAGATTCTCAGCTGAGCAAAGGTCTACTGTTGTGGTACCAGAGATTCCTATCAGCTATCCCACAGGCAGGGTGTCTTTCCTATGCTGATATTCCTGATGCTCAGACACAAATTGCAATATTTAGGTAGCTACTCAGGAGCTGGAGGGCCTGACCTGGGTCTTTCGTGCTTTGTCAGCTCTCTGCCACACATTCCTTGGTTTAAGGGATTTTTCTGGGGGGGTCACACAAGCATTTGACAAATCCAAACCAGCAGATTTGGACTAATTCAGAAGTGTTCCTCCCATCTGCCTTGCACACATTTCAGACAATCTGGGTGTTTTCATTCTCTGATATGGACAAAATGGACAAATACAAAGCAAACAAATGTAAGTAGCACCAGCTTTGCCCAGGCTGGCTGGTCACACGTAGTCCTGCAAGTGCAAAGGTGATGCTCCATGGTGAGGCAGTGGATGGATGGGGAGGGGAATGGATGGATGGAAGTGATGCAGTGGATGGATGGGCAGGGGGCTCTGAGCAGCTGGAGCCTATGCACAGCAGTGTCTGTGTCTCCAGCCACCAGAGACAGTCCCTGGGAGCAGCTGTGACCCTGCAGGGAATGTTTGAATCAAGGCTGAGTGGTCAGTTGGAGTCAAGGATCCCCTGATGGATCCCTTGGCCCAGCCAAGGGCAGTGGTGGCCACTCAGTGCCTCTTCCTGGACCCTGCTGACACCTTCACCGTTACAAACCCTGCACCTCAGGGAACAGGAGGGATAGGGAGAGGCAGCACTCTGTTTTCCTGATTTTATTTTCCTTTGAAAGTAGTAATTCATTCCAGTTCACTTACTCATAGCCCTCTCCCACGCAGAAGTTTTCTGGGAGCTGCATGAACAATCCCAAAACAATGCAGATCAAACTGGCAGGGCAAAAGCAACTGCAAGCTGGCCCCTAAGCAAGTGTTGTTATTTCTTTAGGGGAAGGGGATGGCAGCAGGAACACCACCTTCCCTCAGAACAGAGCTGCAGGATTACCTCCCCCCATGTTCTCAATGAACTGGTTTCTCTTCAGGTATAATCCCTTTAAATTTCTCCATATGGTGCAACCTGTGGCTGCACAAAACTCCTAGGATAGTCCAGTTTTCCACAATCCCCATCTTTATAATAGGATTGCATTTTGTAATCTGATTCCCAAGTCTTAATTACCAAGTGATAATAATATTTCACCATTACCAATATGACTTCTTCTCTTGCATAACTCACCCCTCCTCACTCATAATTCTGATTTGATGTATTTCTCCCTGTAAGTAAAGTCAATTATCAAGGGTTTTCTTCATTCTGAAAAAAAAAATAGTCCATGTTTTGATAATACTAGTTAAACTGTTCAACTTCCTTCCAGGATAAACACTTGATGGTTAATGTGTCAGGGACATGGGATTACATTTTCCTCAAAGCCAGACATAAACTGCCTTCTCCTCCTCTGAATTGGAATTTCCATTCACCGTTCATCATTTATCATCCTTCAAGTATTTGGCTTTCCATCACGTGAAAGCTACTTGCAGCAGAGAACCAGAGCTAACATAGTGTTCTGAGGTTACTGCTGATAGCTCCTTAAAGAGGTGTGAACTCCCTTCTTGCTTTTTTCCATCCTTTTCATCTTATGAGAGGCTTCCTGATGCACACAGCAGAATCTGAAGAGAAATAAGCTTTGATGTCTGCCACCTCAAGTGCATCCTCACCATCAGTAATTTCAGGTGAAAATATTTGTAGAGCAATGCTAGTCCTCAGTGCTGCTGAATTTAGCAAGGTTGGGAGCTTTGCTGTGTGCCTGTTTGTGAAGTCATGGTTTATGTTTGAGCTGGTTAAGTGTAATAAAAAGACTCTCCATATAAATATAAACCAGCTTTGTTCCTGCTTCTTCTCATTAAGTTTCGACTTCGGATTATTTTTCTTCATCAGCTTTTCAGTTTGAAATTTCTTTGGGATTTAAAAGTTGCTGAAGCCAGCTTGTAGCACTAAGTTTCTCATTTTCAGTGTCTTTTAGGCAGGTGAATTTAACAAAATGGGACCTTCAAGAAGCCAAGTATTTTGATGGAAGCTCACCTTCTTCCCATTAATCTGGTGTACGGTGCTTTTAGGAATATATAGGCAAGTTCTCAGTAAACCACATGTCTTGATTAAGAGTAGATTTTGTTATTTGAGAGTCAAATCTTCTGTGTTTTCTGACTAACCTGTTTCTGCAGCAGCTCATTTGGCTGTGTGTAAGTGAAGGACTAGTTATTCACAAGCACATCTCTCTGTTAATGAGTATTTGTGAGAGTAGTTTATTTTTCTTTATTATCTTCCTTATTTTCCAAGATGTTCCTCGATTCCTATGAATAATTCTCAAGAGTTCTGAATTTAGGAATTATGGTCCTAATTCTTGAGCTCTGGATAGAATGCTTTTAGGGAAATAATAGAAGATGATTTATAGTATTTTGCTGCTGGTGTGAATTTCCAGGCAAACAGCAATTTATGAAACTTCAAAGATTCAGGAACTCTGTATTTGGCTGTGTATGATCCAAAACTAAAAAAAAACAGGATCTGGGAAATCACAGGGCAGCCAAGTCAGCACTTTTACTATGTGGAAGATATTCCTAAATCAAACATCTTCTGTGCTCACCTGCTCCTGTAGTGGTGAGTAGCCCCCAAAGTAAAGAAAGCCCAACGACTCTTCCAACAGCTGCTACCCAGCTCTGTGGTGAAATTGGTATTTTATGAGGTATTTTGCAGCATGAAGCTCCACCAGCAACAGAGCTATTTTGTGCCCCTTCTGCTGCCCACAGCACGGTCTGCAGCCACAACTCCAAGGGCACCCAAATAGCCCAAAGCTGCACTTGGAAAACAGAGCCAGAGGAGTGAATGCATCGACACCATGGCAGCTGCTGGGGTGAATGGGAGCAGAGCAGGAGGACTTGTGTGGGTGGTGACAAAGGCAGTGAACAGGAAACAGCAAGGAATGTGTCTATATTTAATTGCAGATCCTGTTGTTAATGATAGTCTGAAGGAGGAACTTGGGGGTTACCATTTGTAGGCTGGTCCTCAGCAGGGTGATCAGTGGGTGGAGGTGAGACTCTGGGGTTATTTCAACCATTATTTCTTTAAAGCTGCTTGGGAGTCTTGACAAATTGACCTTTTTTTTTTTTTTTTAATTCTTCAATACCAGTCAATTTGGAAAGTACAAAGATAGTAAAAAGGGATTTTAAATGTTCAGATCCTAATGGAGAATGTAATGACTCTCAAATCATGTATTGCCACTGCCCAGCACCCTGCAACCATTGAAAGGAAGCAATGGTAGAAGACAGTCCTGGTTATTTTAGTTCATATCTCTAGTTTTATTCCACCCAAGAAACACTGCCCATACTAAAATGATAAACAGGGATCTGCAGGACAGGTGACCCCACTCTGCAAGCTGCCTTTTCCACCAGTACCCAACAGCAGAGCTCTTGGCTGACTTAAGTGGGCCTGGTGGCTCTTGTGTGATTTACTCAGCGAGTTTGGGAAAGACCTGAAGCAGCCCCTCTGCTACCCGAGATGGGCTCTGGGCTGCTAAAGGTGATTTGTGCCGTGGCAGCAGCCTACAAACAGAAACCATCTTGAAAATCACTCAGATGCATTGGTGCTGACAAAGGACACTGGGGTGGGAAAAGGGTTTCTAGGAAGCAGGATGCAAAGAAGCCAAATTTTCACTTAAAATAAGCAGAGAATCCTATTCTGGCATGTGCTGCAGAGAGATCTGCTGGCAGTGCATCACTCTGCCCTGGTGGTTGAGAAAACTGGAGCCTGGGAGTTTTATGGGTCATACAATGTACTTTGAGCTACTCTGCACTAACTGAGCTTGGGAGGGAACACATCTTTATTGTTCATTTTACCCATAAGTAAAAATCAGGCTCCAGGATGAGAAGATTGTAGAAAGGGTATCTGAATCATGAACTCTTATTTGCGTTTTGAAATAGAACGCAGTAGAAGTCTTGGATCCCAAAACCCTCTAAATTTGGAGCATGCAGAATTAATCTCATTTTTTTTTTTTTTGTGGTTAATGACCAATATATCTCTATCTTTTGTGGTAAAGCATCTTCTAAAAAAAAAAAAAACCCAAAAAAGCATTGCAGCTTTTTATGTTTGTTTGGTACAGGGCTGAACAGCATTGAGCAGAGAGCCAGAAATGTATTTAGATTCATTCCCCTGGAATACCAGGGGATGAACATGTTCTTAATTAACTCCTGGAGTTTAGAAGATTGTTTCCCAAGGTTATTTTTGGTTGCTGAAGTCTGCATCCGAAGCTTGTTGCCTGGCTCCAACCCCAGTGCATTCATATCTGATTTGGGCAGTTTAGAACTTAATTTTTATTTGGAAGCAAAGAAGAGAAACCATTCCTCAGTTTAAGGGGTGTCCCCAGTTTTCCTTAGGTCAGTGGAAAGCTGTTTGAGCCATCTGAGTCTTACAAACCTCTCCATGTTGCAGCAATCTGAGTCTTACAAACATCTATCCTGCAGCTTGTCAGTGCATTTTGCTACCAGATGGGAAACCTCTGAGTTTCCTGGAGGTGCCTAGGAAAAGACAACACCTTAGGGAAGAGCACTCAGCTGAATAGATTCCTCATCCTGTTCCCCTACTCTGGCATCAGCTCCCCCATGTCGTGGTGCTCACATGGCACAAGCTGTGCTGTGGTGGGAGAAGAGATGGGAGGGGAAATGGGGACGTGCTGGAATGGGAATGGTGCTCCAATTAGAGCATTTGACTATCCACTTGGGGTTTATTTAACATGATTCAAAGGGGCTGAACTGCTGCAAATGCTCAGAATTCACAAGAAATAACTAACTTGTCCATTCTGAGGAAGCTAATCCAGTGGAGCTAATGAAATCATCCTAAAAACCTGCATTGCACGAGGTCATCAGAAGCAGTTTGGGCTCAAGTTGTAGCATCAAATTGTATTCAGGAACTGGCAGCACTGTGACACTGGAACAGGTTGTCCCCACAAAAGTTTCTCCAGAAAAGATTCAGCTGTATCCCGGGCCAGGGTATCAGGATGCTCCCAGTGGAGCAGTGGGATCTGGCAGGGTGTGGGGAGCTGGTGAGGGGCTGCAGAGCCCACTGCCCCTCTCTGCCTTGTGCAGGCAGGCAGGGCTCCCTTCCAGCTTTGTCCTACTCTGGGCTTATCATGAGCAAGAGCAGAGGGTCCCTCACTGGATATTCCTGCAGGTCAGCTGCTGTTCACTGCTCAGGAGCAAATCCTTCTTAATCCCTTGGAAGGAAAGGCCCCAGATTCTGCTTGCTCAGTTTCATTACACAGGAGTAGAACTGAAACCATTTGGGAGCTCTTTTCCAAGCTCAGCTGCCTAAAGACCCCCTGGTGCCCATTCATAACTTTTCTCCCCTGGACAGCCAAGAAGCAACAGCTTTTTGTGTAAAACCCATTGAAAGGTTTAACTCAGCTTCTGTGCTGTACTCCCTGAGGAGAGGGGAAGGATCAAGGTCTTGCAAGGATGAAAATGTTACTAAAAATTATTGAACTCTAAAATGAAGGTAACCAGCACTGTTCTAGCCATTTATTCTTGCATTTTCTTTCTTCTCTTGGCCTGGTTGCATGAGAAATGAGAATTGCATGAAGACATGGTCTATCTGCATCAGGAAGTTTTTTTGCCTCAATCTCCAGGCTTATTTCAAACAGTTCTAGTAGCAGTTGAGAATGTTAATGAATTAATATCATTAATTATTTCTTTATTAGCTGATAGGAAAGCTGAATTTGGATTTACTGGCTGTCTGGGACATCACACTGACCTGCATTTTGGAGGCAGAGATTGGTGGATTTTCCAAGCTTCACTGCTTCCTGAACAAGCTCCAGCACTTCAATGGTTTTTTTTTTTTTGTCATGAGGGGCCCCAAACTCTGTCCAGGATTTGAGGTGTGGCCTCACCAGTTCCCAGCACAGAGGAACAATCACTGCCCTGGTCCTGCTGGCCACACTGTTGATCCAGGCCAGGTGCCACTGGCCTTCTTGGCCACCTGGACACACCTGCTCGTGTTCATTCCCTGTGGACCAGCACTCCCAGGTGCTTTCTCACTGGGCAGCTTTCCAACCACTCTGCCCCAGTCCTGCAGCACTGAGGAGGTTGTTGTGACCCAAATGCAGGACTGAGCCATGGCTGTATGTGTTAATAACCTGATAATAAACTGATTAATGGTTTGATATATCCGATGTCACACTGCAAACCAGGAAACACTTCCCTTGCCAAATAAGAGGTCACTACCAAGCTTAATGTGAATTTAATAAGAGCACACACACAACTGCTGGCTCCAGGTGGTGGGCCACAGGTCAGGGTCATGTCCTTTGCTCACCTTGACAGCAATTCACACAAAGAGCAGAGCTGCCCTGATGATAGCAGGAATATGGGAGTATTTTCTGTGCAGAGGGGCAGAGCAATGTCTCCATCACTGGTACCCTTCCGAGTTGGGTGATGCTGCTGCTGCTGCTGCCCTCTAGATGGTGCAGTCCGATAAAAAATTTGAGAATAATGATAATTTGCTCTGACTTTTTTTTTTTTTTTTTTTTTTTTTTTTTTTGCTAGGCAGAGATTTTTTAATTGCATTTACAGGAGGCAATGTTGCTAATGGCTGGAAACTGGAACACTGCACTGCTGTTAATTCCCTTAAGTGCAGGGATGGGAGCCTGATGCACCTGGTTTATGTATATTTAGTAAAACCTGGTACACTGTACTGTATTGTGCCTTGAGACATTTTGCACTTGAAGTTTCTACATATACTGTTCTATATGATTTTTTTAAATTATATTTTTTTTCCTTTAAACCAAGAGTCTGTGTAAGGAAATGCAATGTGTTTTGGAGGTCAGACTGGGAAATAATCACAGACCCAAGTACGAAACCTGGTTTAATTGTTTTGGGTGTTTGTATCTTGGAAGCACAGGTTGCTGACTGCAAATTTTTAGTGAACAAACCCAGTAGTGTATATGTTGTGCTGCAAAGGAGATATTTCACTAAGCTGATCACTGTCAAGTGGAACTGATGGAAAAACCAAAAGAAAAAGGAAAGAAAATGGGAATAGGAATATGCCAATTCTTAAAATGCAAAATCTCCACCTAAGAGAGAAAACAGCAATTTGAGGTGAAAGCCTGCTTTCAATCCTCTGATGAAATAAATTCACCAGCTGGAGTGAAAAAAGCAACCTACACCACATGGAAAAATGTGTGTGTAGGGATGGGCAGCAGCCAGCTCAAACTGGATGCCATTTGGTACAGAAAATGAATGAGGTGGAGATATAGATCCAAAAATCTAGAGCAGGAAGGGTTAAGAAAAACAAAAAAGATATTTGTTTTCAAGTAAAAACATATCCTAGCAACATCACTGGCCTAATATTAGGTGGAGATACTGAAGCTGATGCAGCCATGAGAAAGGGAGAGGTATCCAGAAGATACTTTCTGCATTTGGAAAGCCACTCTCTTCTCACACGGGCTTGGCTGTTACCTCCTGGTCCATGCAGCTAGGAAACATTAGGCATCATCTGCCAGAGGAAAAATCAGATTTAATTATTCTCACCACTAAGCATCTTGGAGGAAGTGGCCAAGGAATTCTCTGGCCCATGAGAAATCATTTTTGGGTAGCTTGAACACAGTAAAGTCCAGGACTACAAGAATGCTGCTGCTACATCAGTATTAGAATCAGGCCAGCCTTTCCTGCTTGTGGAACTTTTTGTCATCCAAGAGGTGAAGAGTGAATCCTATGAAAATAAAATGCACGGACAGGACTATAATTAATGCCAATCAATTAGAAAATGAATTTTCTAGATAAGGCCTAGGTTTTCAAAGTTGGCAATCTCCTAGGTGGGATCTGACTGGAGAGTAGGCAGACAGGAGAAGGTTTGCTTTTGATAAATACCTGTGATGGGAGGTTCATGCATGGAGGGGTTTGGGAGGGCTGACAGGAGCTCAGCAGAGACTGGCACTGCCAAATTGAAAAAGCTGAGCTGAATGGAAAGCTGCAAGGGGACGTGACTGCAGGGTCTGTATAACATGGTGAGAAGGGACACGGCACAGGAGAGACACATTCAGGCTGGAGTTGAATGGGGTTGAATGGAGAGCTTTAGGAGAACGGCCAAGGGAGCAAATCACTTTGTCTTCTCCTTGTGGTTTCAAGCCAACTCGAGTTGCCTTTCAGGTAACTGCTTTGGTCATATAATTATGGGGTCAGCCTGGGGATACTGGGTGAAATGCTGACAGAAGGAAGATCAGGTTTAGATCTGGTCTGAGGTCTCTTCCTGGCCTTTAACTCTGGAGTGATTAAAATCATTCTGAAAAAAGACTGATAGAGACAGTGCATAAGAGGAAAGGAAAAGCTGGAAGTTTTCTTCTGCCCCTTGTTCTTGTAATTTGAATTTACTTATTTCTTATCTCAAGCTTGGTAAGGGTTGTGCATGTCCACACCAGCAACCATCCTGCCCAGCAATAAGTCAAAACAAAAAGCTGAAAATTTGTCTGAATTAATTTTTGTTGGTTTTTAATTTTTAAATTTTGAAATCTTTACTACTTTTTCTTCTCAGTTTGCAATTGCTATTTGCAATGAATTCTCCCTCTCCTGCCCTTTTGCCAGACCTGCTGGCCTCTCCTCCAGCCTGCAAGGGGGACAGCAGGACTGGAGCAGCTGTGACCCCTTCAGATCAGGGAACGTGGTGGCAAAGAATGTGGCTGTTTTTTGCAATAGAATGTAAGCTCCAGTCCAGTGGGTTTTTAAAAGTATTATCAGAATTGAAAGGCTACATTTAAAAATGTATA
Source organism: Anomalospiza imberbis (assembly GCF_031753505.1). Taxonomy (NCBI): domain Eukaryota; kingdom Metazoa; phylum Chordata; class Aves; order Passeriformes; family Viduidae; genus Anomalospiza; species Anomalospiza imberbis. Next base: position 10,770,220 of record NC_089696.1, on the reverse strand, counting down.
AGCAGGAACTTTCAGCACTGCATGCCTTCATTCATAATTCACCAGTACTGGTTTCTAAAGAAGATTTTATATTTTTACAAGGTAAATGTACTTTAAAACCTTTCTTTACTTTGCAGTGAATGTGCAATTAAGTGAACTTACTGAAAAGGAGAAAGAAGCAAGGTTTAGAATAGAGTTGTCCTGATAGCCATGAAATTATTTTAATTTTCATGTAATTTAACTTTGATTGGGAAATGTTGCTGCATTCCTGTGCATAGTAATGCCATGTTTGGGGCTGGTGAAACACCTTTTCTGACAAGACCTCCAAATTTGTGGCTGGTGACTATTATTACCTGCACCTTTATGCCCAAAGATCGTGGTGGAGAGGACACAATTTTCAACTCACATCTCCCTGATGTGCCCAAGCCCTACATTTCTGAAACCAGTTCAGCAGACTGGTCTAGCCTGGAAGTTGCACCAGCATGTCCCAACACCCAAACCAGCTCCCAGGACCTGTTGATATCTGTGGTGCTTGCACAGGGCTGAGCTGGGGGAAGGACACAGATGTTTACTCTGACAAGAGATCCCCACTGTTCCAGTCTCCACAGTAATTATGGGGGACAAAGCACTTTCCAAGCACCTTCCCTGCACCTTTTCTACAGGCTCAGTGTGAGGTGCAGCCATTAATCAGACAAGCTGCTGGAGATAACTGCTAATTAAGAGCAGCTTGGCTCCCTAAGTTCCCTCCCTCCTCCTATCCGAGCTGAAAGACATCATTTGCTCTTTGTGCTGGTGCTCAGGAGCAGGTTGTGGTTGGGCTCCTCTGCTGAGCAGGGTTTTGGTGGAGGGACAGTGTTTATATAAAATACAGCCCATGTGTGTGTGCTGAGTGCCCCTGCCCACAGCCACACCACAGAGGAAGTCCTGGGCGTCCCTATTCTAGTTCTGCAGGAAGAGGGAAGAGGGTGTGGCTGATAGGAAGCAATCTGAGAATTTCCACAGACATCTGAATTTGAATGTCCAAATGGGTGGCCACCAGCATAAAAAGTGTTTGCAGCTGGTGTTGGAAAACTCAGCGAGCCTGTGTTGCAATGCCCATTACATCAATGTAAGGAGGATATGTTTTTTGCACTAATAATCCTCTTAAAGCCAGAAAGCCACTGGTGGGGAAAAGTGCTGCTGGGCAGCAGAGCTCCAGAGCAGGACCTGCTGAGTCGACACAAAGAAATGAAGGAAAAAACTGTAATCACAAGTCTGCCTGGATAAATTAGGTGGAAAATTCATGGAAAACACTGAAGTTCCAGTGCAGTGAAACCAGAGTTAAAGGAATCAGCCAAGCTCTATGTCCCAGATGTGCTACACCACACTCAGCAATCTCCAGACAAGGTCACTTTTACCTCAAACACTGTGGAACAGCACCTGCTGCTTTATTTTCCAGCCAAACCCAGCATTTTCACGCTCATTCTCATTTTCTGCTGATGGATCCATTGCCCCCTATCATGTTCAGATAAAAAGGGCACTATTAAAAACCACATTAAGTCACAAGAGATCTTTGGTGTGACACACCCCTGTTAGGCACTCCTGCCCCACTCTTTGGTGCTGACCTGGGTGGGTGACAAGAGGCACCAGCAGTTTGGGCCCCTCCAGAGGGGCAGGGGGGACAGTGGCAGTCCCCTTCTTGTCTCTGCAAGGGCGTGGGGAACTACCACTGGCTGGACCCGAGACAAACTCTTTCTTCCTGCTTGATTTCATCCCTAGCTCAATTTTATTATTCAAGGGGAAGTCTTTCCAGGGAAGATGTAGGGGGAAAGTCTCTGTCCCTAACAAGGCCATTTGGGGACAGTCTCTGTCTAAGCTTGTTCCCATGTAACACTCAACTGGGTCTGGCTTTTTTTCCTTCACTGCTCTGTTCTTCATCCTCTAAGAGTTGCCTAGGACTTAGGGATGAAAGCCTGCCTCCTTCCCTCAAAGGATCAAATCATTAGGCCTGTTTTCCAACTTGATTGATGTTTATATCTATTAATTGTTTTCCCTCTCATTTTCTGATTTCCTACTGATATCACAGAAAACCCTGAAGAAAACAGTCTTTGATGGAGAATAACATATTTCAGAAGACAACTTCCCACCTCCAGTGTTTGTGAGTAATTAGAAGATTGAATATAAATGGCTTGTGAAGCTGCTTAATAACATATTTTTCTTACCTTTACCTAAAATAGTCCATTCCCCTGTGTAGCTTGGACATCCCAGGATCTTTTCCATGCCAAAGGCAAAGGTCACTCTCTCTCTGCCTGTTGTCCGTGCTCTGCCAGCAGTGACTTTAGGCAATATGATATTTTTAGCATCTGCTGTGAGGTGACTCCTGTGTTTACATGCTGCTCTATATTCCACGTGCATTAGCAAGAGGGACCAGGCTAACCCACACCCTTCCCAAGGGAGACAGGTCCTGCCAGGTTCCAGAGGTGGACAAATGGAGGTGAAAAAACCCAGTGACACCACGAGATCACAGGAGCAGTCGAGATGAACTCTGGAAATGGAGATTTTCCTGCCCAGTAACCCTTGGCTCTAGATGAAGAGATGCATTAATGATAGGATGTGACCTTATCTAAATAAGGTTATGATTTTCAACTTTGAACAAAGACCAAGCTGGGAATTCAATGGAAAAATCTTTTGAGTCATAGTATATGGCAAATTCATATTCAGGACAGATGGTATTTTCTAAAAGTAGCTGTTTACTCCTAGAATTACTCTTCTTCCTTCCTGTGGCATTTTTTCCCTCATTCTGTGGTTCTTCTGCCCACAAACTTGTCTTTTTCAGTAAATTTCTAGTGACAATTTTAACGATCTCTTAAAAAAACCCAGCTATAAAAAACCTCTCTCTCTGTCTATGTCTTCTTACCTTCATGACCCTCTGGGGCAATATCCTTCCCTAATTATGGATAAAAGTACATTATTTAGCTATTTTGGAAAATGTCTTCTGTCTTCATACACAAGGTCTAATTAGAAGTTAAGTCCATCTTGCTTTTTGTCCAGCTAAATGCCACACTCTATTTGTGTTGCTGCTGTTGGTCCCAACAAATTAAGGAAATCAAGAATAGATTGCAAAAAAAAAACCAAAAAAAAAACCAAAAAACAAAAAACAAAAAAAAAAAACCAAAACAACAAAAAACCTATCTTGGTTTATTTTCTTTTAGAAAACTGATTTCAGCTGCACTCTTGTCTCCTCCTTTCACCCTTTGGGAAGGAGAGCAGACTGTTTCAGATTTCTGCCACCTTGATTTCTGCTCTCTGACAAATCCCCTCGGGATTTGTGCCCAGGTACAAATCAAGACAGAGCAGGGTTTGGCCCAGCAGCCCCATCAGGAACCAAGCACAGGGCTTGGCCCAGTCACCAGGCACCTTAGGGGCAGGGCTAGCCCCAATTAAATACCTTGAAGTTGCAGTCTACGTCAGCCTCATGGTCCTGTGACAGGGCTGGGCTCTTGTATTGCCCAGGCACAGTCTTGAACATTAGATTTTCTGTTATTTAAGCCATATTTTCTTTCAGTTTGGATGATGGTGGTTCTCCACTGGCACCATACTCATTAGAAGGGCTCTAAGTCCACAGCAGTATTCAAAAGTGTTGCTCATTAAACCTTGGAAAGCAGACAACCTTCCTTCCTCTTGTATGATGGTGAGGATGAAAGATCTCATAAAAGTCTTTTTTGTAGAAATAAAAATAGCCCCAGAAGCATAGGTTTTTTTGGTTTGTTTTTTTTTTTTCTTCCTATTCCACACAGAGTTCTCTGTTAACAATTGCAGATATTTTTGTCTTCTGTTATTTCTGGATATATTTATGATAACCCTAGAATAATCTGACAGATATTCTTCTCTTCACATAAGTAACCAGCATTCTTTCTGTAGTGTCTCAATGGTACCCATCACCCTGGTTTCAACACTCATTTCAGATATAAAATTAGGGACACAGATGCTGAATATTGTACTATTCAAAATGCTACATTCTGTTTGGTCTGCTTTTTAAAGTTTGCTTCTCATTAAATTAAAGACATTCCAACTCTCAAATTATGGAGCTGCACTTATTTTAGGGATAATTAATAGCAAATGTAGCTATTAACTTGTTTGCTTGAGGGAGAGAGAGAAAAGGTAAGAGAATTATTGTTGGACCAGCAAAAGAAATAGGAGAAAAAAATCGCTGGCTTCAGATTACATGTAAAAAGGGACTGACAAAATGGAGCCAAGTGGGAACCTGCAATGCCAAACTCCAATTAATCCAGGCTCACCAAAGCTTGAAAAGCAGATTTTCAGCTGACATGAATTACACAGCACCTTGACTAGGCAGGCAGCAGCTCCCTTCCTCTGGCAAAATGTTTGTCTGCAAGAGCAGAATTGATGTGTGCAGGAGACAGAGCTCCCCGAGGTCAGGCTGGGCTCCTGTGGAAGGAAGGGGCTGTGGAAGCCAGCCTGGTTGTGGCTTTGATCCTGACAGGGCAGGGCTGCAGCTGAGGGGGATCAGGGTAATGGGATCAGTTAAAAGGGGAAAAAAGATAACCCACAGATAAAATCCACACTTTGCTCAGTGCACGGTGCAGGGCTGGGTGTGAGATCAGATGTCACTCACACAGGGCAGTACCAGAGGGAGCCCAAACACCCCAACAGTGGCAGCAGCATCACTGCCAGGGCACCACGGCTGGGCAGGAGTGAACAGAATTTTCAGTTATAATATTGTAAGGCCACATGTTAGGAAACAGTTCTGTTAATGAGCATTTTCAGCATCACCTTCTTGTTCTTCTTAATTTTTCCCCTGTGAAAAAAAAAAAAAAAAAGCTCTTTTCCTTACCATTCCTCTGACTTTTGGTCTTTGAAGTCCTGTTTCTCATAAGTTTAAAAAAAGGTTAGGCTTTTCCAGATAGTGTAGGGATTGGCATTTAGGGAGATAAATCCTACTTTTACTGTCAATTGAAATAAAACACTGTAGGATAAATCCTGCAGCTAAATTCCCATGGAAGACTTTGTCCATCTTCCTTGCCTGGGTGGGTCCATTCTCCAGGTCTCTTCCCAAAGTCCCTGTCCTTGTTTGGGTTTGGGTTTATATCTCCACCTCTGATTTATGTTGCTGAAGTGGAAGCATGTACATTGTGAAAGCAGCTGCCCAGTCAGGTTTTCCCCAGCAGAGCCTTTTCATAAATCTGGGCATGCAGAACTTGGACAACCTTTAATGCTACTGTAGGGGTAGTAAAGAGCAGCTCCTTTCATTGGCAAGCACCAAGCATATTTCTGCAGTCAGACACAGAGCAATGGTCTCATGAGCAACACTTATTTCCACTATTGTTCATTCTCATGCCAAAGATTAATCTCTTTGCCCACAGCAGACTCCTTATCTGATTTATTTGTGTGTATGAAAGGGACCCTACCCGGAGCTCTGCCTCTGGGCAGTCATGGCAAGGACGTCCAATTATCAGTTCATCATTTTATTTTGATTAAATGATAGTTATGATGAAGAGCCCCACTTACATTGTGTCCTCTTTTGTGTGGCTATTAACACATGCCTAGCATGGCTGCAAAAGAGACCAGCCCTTGCCTGCATGCAAAGCCAGCTGGACTCAAAAAGAGCCTTTGTAGTGACTTCAGACAACCTTGGAGCCAGGCTCTGATGTAAGGTATCACAAGCTGGTAGTGATAATAATTTGCTTTTTCAATCACAGGAAACTCCATGCTTCTTGATGCAACCAGCTCAAACAAATACATATTCAAAAGAGAACACACCATAGGTGGAAAGAGAAATATAATTGCGCCCAATTTTGCAATTGCACTTGTCGTCCAGGAGCTAAAATGGGATTTTTAATATACTTACTTTGAATATGTGCATCTGCTCTGTCATTTTTGCATAATGAGCACATTCCTGATACTTAAAGAATTAGCTTTGCCTCTTGCTAAGATATAGGCAAAATGAGGCATGCTGTTATTCATGTATTTATTTATTCATTCATTATTTCTTTTGCGTGAAGCATACTGAGCAATCCATCTTGTTCCCAGGAAAACCCCAGGGGCTATGGGGAAGGCTCAGCATTCAGCTCTGAACTCAATTATCACAAATCTCATCCTATAAATTAGAACATGTTGCAGAGAAAGAAGAAAATGCAGCTCCCTGTAGTACATTCCCTGAAAAAGAGAGAGAGAGAAAAATGCTTTTGGACAGATGCCTTGAGAAATGCAGGGAGGGAGTTTATCCAGTCACCCCCAGATTCATGCTGCAGCAAGGGAAGGGGCCCTTAGCTGTACTTCCAAATATGTTTTGCCATGTCATGGTTTCATAGATTAGCAAAGTCCAAAGCACAGGGGTGGACATGGACAACCTACCCCAGGTTCCACTCCAGGATGTAGCCGGAGCTCAGGCATGATCCTTCCCTCAAAGGAAAGCAACTTTTCTTGCTCACATGAACCAAATAATGAGCTTTTATTTCCCCTTTTAATGACTCAGAGGATAGTTCTAAAAATGTATTATTTCCCAGAGTAATTCAGATGCTAGAAACCCATCAAGAGAGCACCTACAGGATATTCCTGCAGCAGGACTTAGGTCCATGGTAAGTGACCCATGTAACTCCCACAGACCTGCTCCACAGCTGCAGGATGTGCACCAACACCTCTGAATGCTGTGATTTAGAGGTTTCCAGAAAAAGTATCACCAACTCTTGGGTTTTGACGTGTTTGTAGCACCAGCCTTGCTAACAGGTTGACAGAGACGATATTTTCCTCCAAGTGACGTTCGTAAGAAGGTGTGATTCATAACCAGAATAATTGCTGGAGTCCTTCTATTGACTTCACTCCCAGCCAAAGCTGGACACCCACGTGTGCCTGGGAATAGGGGAGCAGGCTGTGCCAAGTGTGCTGGTGCAGCACAGAAGCTGTGGAAGTAGGAGCTGCTCTTAAAAACTCACTTAAAAACTCATGTTGGTGCATTGCTGACTTTATTTAAATAGCGCAAGTTCCCTTGTTTTATGTAACTTTTGAAACTTATTTGGGTTCTAAATGATCGTGGGCAGCTGCCATAGCCTTTGTGGCAGTGGGAGACCACTGTCCCTACAGCTTTGCTCTGAAGGTGCCTCAGATGGCCAAGTAGCACAAACAACCTACAGCTCCATGTTGTGCTGGTTTAGTTGAATTGCTGCAAAGGGGCCTGAAGGCTGATGAATGAATAAGAAGCTTGTTGTCTGGCTGAAGCAGAGTTAAACAGTCAGTTCACCACCATTCCTAGCACCAGAGGGGACTGTGAAGCACTCTCAGGCTGCTGTGGGATGCTGTCAGACAGGCAACATCCCTGCAAATTGCCAGCACTCCACGTTGGAATCATTCAGTCTGGGGCTCAAAGTGTGGAGACCTGGTAAAAAAAGTGCCTGAACCTCTCAAAATGCTAATCAGCCATCACAGGCTTGAGTTAGGATGCTCTAATAAGGTGAGGATGTGTGAGATGTCATAAATATGCAGTAGCCTGCCAGCTGGTTTGGAGACTGCACAGGATGGTGTAGTCCATATTTTTTTCTTTTGACTTCTTACCCTCCCTCCTTGATAGGGAATATCTGTTTTCTCCTGTTGCAAAACTGAAACCCAGGTAAAAAGCTATGGCTTTACTCTTTAGCCAGGAACAACATGTACCACCACCAGGTCAAATAAAACACTTCTAATTTTTAACATCCCTATTTCCAGGGTGTTTCTCAGAAGCTCAGGTGAGCAGCTCTGTATCTCTGCAGCTGCTGTAGGCTGGATCCAAAGAAAATTGAAACAGCTGAAAAGGTTTCCATTAACTTCACTAGACTGGGTCCTGTAACAGGAAAATGCTCCTAATTTCAGGCTTCATGGATAGCTCTGCCATTGCCTCTTTAATAGGTGAAAAAATGCACTGTGGGGACCACACATCCTGAACACTACAAAACCAATTTTTCCACTAGAGCTATAGAATCACAGGAATGTTTAGGTTGGAAAAGACTTCTAAGATCATCGAGCCCAGCCATTAATCCAGCACTGCCAAGTCCACCACTAAATCATGTCCCTCAGAACCCCATCATTAAATCCCTCCAGGGATGGTGACTCAGCCACTGCCCTGGACAGCCTGTTCCAGTGCTTGGCTATCACTGAAACATGATTTTCGTGTTTCATGACACATGTTTTCTAACCTTACCTGAGCTTCTCCTGAAAGAAGAGCTTCCTTCCACTTCCTGCATCAAACCTGAAGACTACCAGCAGGCTCCTGTTTGTTACCCTGCTCTGAACAGCTGCTGGAGCCTTCAGGACAGCGAGGAATCAGGGGGAAAACCCCACACAAGCACTCTGGTGTTTGAGCAGTGCTGGAAGTTCAAAACACCGGGTTCAGTGCAAGTGCCAAGAAAACAGCTGGAGCCAGGAGGATCTGTAGGTGCTGAATCAATGAGATTGGATTATTTCTTACACCAGACAAGGGGGTTGCTCGTGCCAATAACATTTACAATTCCTCACGATAAATTTAAGAAGGAATAAAGGATTTCACAGGAACTACAGATTCCTAGAATCATTTGGGTTGGAAGGGATGTCCAAGATGATCTCATTCCAATATCCCTAAAGGTTCCTAAAGTCCCATCCAACCTGGCCTGGAACACTTCCAGGGATTATCACACAAGCTCCTATTTCAGTCTGGCAGACATGTCACAAAGTGAAGGAGCCCTCAATGTAAGGAAGCTTGCTGCAACACTAGAAACTAAAGTTCACTTCCAGCATTTAAAAAAAGCCCTAATTACAATGAAAAGAGTTGGCTATAGATGCCTTTAATTATAAATAATGAATGTTGGTGTTTATTCAGGCAAAAACCACAACCATTAAATATGGAAATCCAGTGCAAATCAGTGAAGCAAACATCTAGAAATAGAGAGAAAAGATAATAATAATAAATTATTAAAGCTTATAACTAAGAAAGCCATGGGAATGTCAGAGAGACCATTCATCTGTAAATGGGGCAGTGAAAGAAGATAATGCACCTAAATTCTACACTTAGAATTTACAGTTCTGTAAAACTCTCACTGACTTCACTGATTAGGAAGGAGTTGCTTAAAAATCAGCAGAAAGGGTTCTGATTTGACCTAGAAAACAATGCAAACTTCATTCAGTGGATAAACCAGAAATACTTTTTATCATTGTTATTTATAAATGCTGCCTGGTGAAAGACTACCAGGAAAAACTATGAGGAAAGCACTTTGCATTTTTGGATAGCCTGATTTGCGTAGTTTACAATCAGATTTGTCCTCCGTCTCCAAAGCTCAGCCTATGATCAGAGCAAGAAGTGCTGCTCCTGGCTTAGGTATTGGTGTTCACAAGAATGGATTTGACCATCAGCTTGTCTCTGTCATTTTTGGGTTGTTTCTTTCCCCCAGCTCCCCCAGCTGCATTCCTTACATTTTGCTTACAGCTTTAGCTCTCATTTCTCATTTATGTGTGCATGAGGAGTCAGAAGAGGCAGACAGATTGTTGTCCTGCCTTGATTTATGGCACCTTCTGCAGGCACCCAGGTGCTCCAGCGAGCACGGTGGGTGCACAGGGATCACCGTGTTCCAGTGACACATGGCTGGTGCTGGCACAGCCACAGCAGCTGGGGGGCTGAGATTTTAAATTGCCTGTCTTACAGCACCCTGGGATGTATTTTAAAGTTATGTCAAGGTCAACTAGCAGATGCCATAGGTGGTTTTGTGCATGTGTCTGTCAGTCAGCACCTTTCCAGAAGTGTCGGAGGACTTGATGACGAGATCCTATTGCAGTTCATTACTGTGGCCAAGGCACAATGTGACCCAGATTCCCACATTCACACAAGTGGAGAGTGCTCTGATCTGACATCTCCACTTTTGGGATGTTCTGCTTTGGTTCCAGCTGCTGATTCCATCTGCAAGCTGCTGGGTTTGGGCCCATAGCTGAGCGAGATTCAAGGCATGACATGAGTTACTTGTGACAGGGGATGGGGTTGATTGTGTAGTAAGGTCATTTGAAAGAGAGGAGCTGATCCCCCAGCACCTAAATCCTCACAGAGAAGACTGGATACAGATGTGAGCATTCCCCCCATCCTGCTCAAAACCCCCTTAGGTGGTCATCTTAATTACATCAGAGTAGCATAAATAGAAAACTGTAGAAAGTGTTTAATATGTCTAAAAAGGTGGAGCACCAGCTATTCCAGCAGCTCTTTTCTAGACACAAATCTTTGCTCTGCCCTTGCATTGGAGGAAGAGGAATTGGTACTGCCAAATCAACAGCCTCCTTTTTGCTGATGCTTCATTTCTAACCATGGCCAGAACTTGTCTGACCTCAATTCTCGAGTCTTTTGACCCACCAAATTGAATTGCTTTTAATTTTTTTTCTAGCCAGCCCCCAAAAGCATTGAAGTGGTACTTTACTGATGCAAATGTAGAAGGGAGCAGATAATTGAGTTTGATCTGGTCAGACAGAGTTACAGCTGGAGGCTACCTATGAAAACTTTAAGCATATAAATATTATTCTCAAGAAATCCAGCAGCTTCCAACTGGTAATAACTTGAAATTCCATGTGAAAACTCATCCCACAACACTGAATTTAGTTTAAAAAGAATTTTCCTTGTGCACAATTATTTCTGTGTATTGAGCCCCGAATAAACAACCATGGGCAAGAAACTCTGTAGAAACAACAGATAGCTGGAATAATTTCTGGAAAATGAACTTTGTGGTTATACACTCAGTGCTAGAAGAAAAGTTTGCTCCCTCAGGATGCAAATTATAAATGCTCTAGTGTGTCCCCAGCTCTGAGCTGGACACTCAGCACCTTCAGGCTGAGTCACAAGAGCCTTGCTGGCAGTCATTAGGCAGGGCCTGGATGTGCCAAGGGGACAAAGGGGACAATGCCATTGCTGCAGGGGATAGCAGGGTGTCCCCCTTGGACCTACACCACCACATGGAAGCAGAACACCCTTTGGATGCTCCTCCCTGTAACACCCACTGAAGTCCATTTTCAGTTCGGTGCCCAAGGGCAGCAGTCAGGCTGAAATCCCAGTTTCCCTCCTCCTACACGTCTTGCTGCTGCTTACACTGCAATCTGCTCCAGGCTTCCAGCTTGTGTATACATCACGGGCTCTGCTGATCACAACAGTGATACCTACTTCAAACAATGAGAGCTTTTTGCCTGCAATTTCCCTTTGATGCTTAAATAACAGAAAAACCACAAAAGCAAATGAAGCTCTCCTCTGAATTACTCAGGAGAATACGGTAAGCTATTCTGCACTGTCAGATACTGTTGTAATTAGGTGCTTTTAGAAATATATTATCTATTTTTATCTGTTATTTATTGTGCATACTGTATTTATTGTGCTGAACACATTGTGCCCCTGACAGGCTATCTCAGATTTCTCAGTGTGTTAATTGTCTGGGCCCTGCTGCTACACCAACTTCTGAGATTTGGAGACAAACCAATTGAATTCTGACATTTATTTATCTTCCTAGAGTGAATATTTTTTGTCTGGTAAATATGTAGAGCTCCTAAAGAGATATTATACCACGTCATACCAATCCTCCTTAGTTCCTGGATTGCTGGCCAAACACACAATGACAGTCCTTTCAGGGCCACAGGCTCACATGGTGGCATCCTTTACCTAAAGGCAAACCCATGAGGTTTCCAGAATGAATTTAGACCAGCTGTGTCTTGGGGCAATGCAGATGCACCCCAAAAGTGGAGGTTTGCCCCTCCCTGGGCTGTACAAAGCCATCAAAGCCATCCTCAGGGCTGTGTTACCCCAAGAACTGAAAGGCAGAGCCATAATTTCACTCCCTGGCTCCAGTTTCCTGTCTCTTGTGCCCACTCACCCCTGCCCACATAAAAAAAGGAATAGCAGAACAAGGCAATAATTCTTTTTCCTTCCCAAAAACCTAGAAATGAACATGAGTCAAAGCTCCAGCTGCCTGGCAGCAGGAATGCAAACACACCAGAGCTTCCTGGTAGATACTGAGAAGTAACTGCACAACCTGTTTAATTAATTAATCATCCCTTCCAGCCCTGCAATATCCTCCAGATCAGCCGTGTCCTCAGCTACCCTGGCCACAGGTGGGGTCTGGGCTCAGCTCTTGCCATCCATCTCCTGAGCACCCTGCAGTGAGTTTAGACTTGCATTGCCCACGTGGGGCTCGTTCACCCCAGTTTCTCATCAGAGGCACCAGAGAAAGGAAACCTCTCCAGCATGTGAGCCAGTGTCTCCATCCTTCCAAGATATGTGCATGTCTCATGCCAAAGAAAAGCTTCCCCTTCAGCTTTTCTGTATGCCTAATTTAAGACTAGAAATGAGAAGAATTTTTATAAGTCTGGAAAGCTGTAGCACAGATCTTACAAGTGGGAACATCAAAGTCCAGGAGAAGAAGGAAACTGGAGGCCCTCAGAACTCTTTACAATGTGGCAAGGATTAAGGACCTTTAGTCCTTTATACCCTGTACAAACACTACTTATTCCATACTAAACAACACTTAATCTATAAAAAAACCCTACTGATTTTGCTTGTAGAAATTCAGAACCAGATCCATAACAGTAAGTTCATATCCCTCGTAGCACCAGGCAGCCTTCTGCAGAGACCTTCAGCTTGAACCACCCTGCCAGGAGCCCTGACCTACAGCCAGCCTCTAAAGAGCCAAGACCTTCACTGATCTGATCCTCTTTGAACAAACAGGCTGCCAAGGGCTGCTTTCCACAAGCAAACCAGGTTTGCTGAGCTGGTCCCAGAAGCAGAGAGCAGAGCTGCCCTGGGAAGGTGATTCTATAGCTCCTCTGCTGTCCCGGCACAATTTCATGGTGAGAAAAAGCTGCACCTGCATTGAAGACAGACAAAGGATACCACCACCCATTTCACCTTTTTATATTCCCATGGTTTGGTTTGGGGGTTTTTTTGGTTGTTTTTTTTTTTTTTTTTTTTTTTTGCTGATGGGGAGAGAACACTGCAGTTCCAGTGCTGTTGCATTGCAGAGGAATCTTTCTCATCATAGGTGGGTCTTCAAAGGTGAAAAAAAAAGCCATGGGATAAACCAGAAAATTTCCAAGCTCATGAACAGTTGTACAATTTGAGATATTCTGTTGTCTTTGTATGCCATGTATGTGAGAACCATGGGAATTCCAAACGGGCAATAAAATATACAATACATGTGTTTTTTAGTGATAATATATCAACCTAAGAAGTGAATAAGCCCATATAGCAGCTTTTTCTCTCATTCATTATTTTAATATGCTGAAATGCCTACATTTTAGTCTACCTGGCTTTTAAGGTATATGGTTATGAATCCCTGGAAAAAAAGACATCAGATAAAATAAATGGCAGCTTTGAATTAAAGTTGTGATGAACACTGTCATAATAAATTGTCTCCTCACCCAGAGGACTGATGAGGGATTCCTGTTGTACCACACCATGTTTTCACGAGTCAAATACAGCCACGTGTTCAATTTATAGCTTGCTTTTGGGCTGAAAGTCTCAACAAATCTTAAATGAATGCAGCTGAGCATGATTCAAGGCTATTTGGATAAGAATACCATATTTCCAGCTAATTTAGGCTGGGATTTTCTAGGTTGTTCAAAGGCTTTTGCAGCCCAAGTCAGAGGCACTGGTGTTTCTAAATCCTCTGGGCAGCATGTCAAAGCATAATCTTTGAGAGGTGTTGCTCCACATCTTGTTTCTACAGCCATAATTGCAAGAGGAAGGAATGCTGAAATGACAGTCAAAACAATGCTTTCATAGGAAAGATTAACCCTTTTCAACACCCCAGCCCTTACTGGCATTGCAGTGTGCATTACTCACCAATTAATCACCAATTCCCTGCTCCAGCTCCATTTGCTGCTGCTACAGCTACAAAAGGGGATGACAATTTAAACAACCACTTCTGGGACACTTGGCTGGGGCACAGAGCTTTGCTCTGAACAAGATGAATGAATCCATTTAGACAAGATGGCTACACATTTTGCATATCTTTATTGCACTTTTACCACGTTGCAAACAATTCCACAAAAATGCTGCAAAAGTAAGCCTAGAGCTGCTGAAAGCAGCTTTTTACCCATATATGTATATATTTACACAAAACTATCAAAAGCAAAATTGAAAAGTGGCAGCTCAGCTATGATAGTCTAGAAAGATAAGAGCTGCCACCTCCTTATGGACAAATAGTACAACTTGTCATTTTACATCACTTTGTAAAACCAACATTCAAGTATTCCTGTCAAAGCACAATTAGTGAAATTCCCTTCTGGTAACTCCTGTATTTATTATCATTATTATAATTATTATTATTTTTGCCTTTAAAGGTTCATAATGCCTTAACCCTTTAAATGCTGAGTAGCTGGGGGGGAAAATAAGCATCAATTTAAATAAGATACAGTGGATTAGAGCACTTAAAGGGTTAACACAAAATACTAAGTGGACTGTCACCACAAATAAAGTGTGAGTCACAAAACTATGCTGTCCCTCTTAGTTAAATTTGGAAGGTAGGTCTGGGGTTTCATAGATATACCATATATAAATACAAAATATTAAGTAAAGGCCTCCTTTCTATACAAAAAGGACAGGAGGTGTTTTGCTATCAGACTGCTGTCTGTCCGTGATTGAGTATTTTCTGAATCTTTTCATAATCTCTCTTCAGGAACTAATGAAAAGCATCACATTAGACTTATTTTTTTTAATGAACTAATCCTTTGCAGAGTCTACACTTTACCTACTTTGGGAACAATTATATCTCATTTCTGAATTCACTGAATTCACAAAGTAGCATACACAGTCTTTTGCAAGACTTTATTTTTTTTGTTTCTTTTTCTTCTTTGAATCTTCTTGACTTGGCTGGTAAAAACATAGTCTTGCCATTTCACTACCTCTCGGTGGTAACAGTGTTAACATCCGTGTTAAAGTCATTTTCAACCACGTTGTCATAACCATCCTTCTCTATGCAGTCACTGACAGCCTTGAGGACAATCCGCAGCCGCCTGTCCATCGCCTCCAGGTGAGGCTGGTAGAGGATTGGAGCTATTTTGTCTTTTAGCAAAGATTCTTTCATCAGGAGACTGAGTTTGTACTCCTCCTTGGCTAACAGCTGTAATCGCAGATAGGTAGACTTCCTGATTCTAGGAGGGAAAGGAGGAAAAAACATGCAAATCAGTCATTTCCATCGCTGTTGATCTCGACAGTGCTAAAAGGCTTCTAGCCAGAATTACAATAATAGTGCAAGAGCCTTATTCTGTGATCTGAAATAACAAGAACCAGGCACTATCACAGTCCTAATGCAACTGGCATTGTCACCTGGTCACTGATCTTTCGGGGCCCTTAGAGGTGCAGAACTTTTGGAGCACAGATCCATGGGGCAGTGCAGGCAGCCCTCACATCCCTCACCTGGAAAGGCATCAAGTGGAGCTGGTGCAGCATTCATAGGGCCACGTCCACCTTGGCAATGACACGTGTGACACACGTGGCACTGAGCAGGGACATGTGTGACAGCAGCAGAGGCTGCTCAGGCTCACCCTGCAGGGCTGCCCAGAGCCCCCAGAGACACAGAGCTCACCCTGCAAAGCTGAAACTTTAAATGTCACCTGGCCCCTCTGAAAACCCTGGCCATGGGCACCATGGAAAGTTGTTGAGAAGCATGTGAACAAGCTGGGATTTTGTCACTTGACTTCCATGGGATGTGTATTTTGTTTTAAAGCTTCTCTCCCAGTGGCTCATGGCCATGTTCCTGCAAGGCCCTGATCCCACAGAGCATTTCATGTGGCAGTGCCAGTGCTCAGGGCTAGCTGGGCAGGATCTCTCCATCTCCTCCTCTCTACAGTGTGCAATGAAATATTCACTTAAACATTTTCAGTCCTGTTAGTGGAAAAATGGTACAAACCAGGAAACACCTCCAGAGGGAAAACATACCTGCAGCACTGGTTTAAAGGCACCAATATGGAAAGTTCATCATGGGAATATTTTCCAAACCTATTTAAAGACAAGAGCAAGAATGTAACAAGGGCTGTTTTAAAGACTGACTTTTTTATTTTTCCTTTAACCCCAGAAAGATTATTAAAGGTATTTACCCTCTTCCATTATCTAAGTGGATAATAAAGGTTTCATTTCCAAACTTCTCAAAGGTTTCGTAGTGATGTCGATCCATGTTACCTATGGGACAAAGAGAGAAAAAAGACCATTCTCACTCTGGCTTGAGCCTGCAGGTCAGGGCAATGCAAAAGCCCAGTGCTCTCCAAAAACAGTGGCTGGGTAGAGCAGAGAAAGCAGCAAACCTGCAGAGCTCATTTGCTCCTACTGTAGACACCCCAAAGTGTCTGATACTGGAAGGGTTGTTAAACCTCTGGCAGCTTTTCAAGTTCTCTGTGGCTTTTACACATAAGCTCTAAAAGGCCCATCAGGAGGCAAAGCCAACCTTCCCACCCTGCAGCAACCCCTCCTGGGGTACACCAAGGAAATCCCTCTCCAGCACAGCAGCATCTCAGCTGCCTGGGGAGCCTGGTCACTGTAGGGTAGCTGTGTTCCCTGCTGGCAAGGAGCCCTGCTGCTGCAGCCATTAGGGTGTGTGAAGCAGACATGGTACATGTGACATGGGCAAGGCCTTGCTCAGGCAGGAGAAAATGCCTGCTTTGAGCAGGGGTGTTAATCCTGATCACTTTGTTAATTCTGCATTCAACTTCCTGAACCCCAACCAAACATCCTGGCTTTCCTCCGGTTTGCCCCAGTTGCTGACTGCCTGGGAAGCCAGAACAGCATCATAGCTGTAAGGTATGGACCGGGATGGTGCTGATCTGCACAGCTGCACAGCTCTCCCTGTGTGAGCTGCTTTTTAAGGCCAATGTGCAGAGCACTGCTGCCAAGCTATGAATTTTGTCTCCCTGGCAGGGGTCTTGAGCTACTTATAGATGCCACATATGGCTCCTGAGCTGTCACCTGGCCTCTCCTGCTGCAGCCTATTGCAGGAATCTCAGTGGGGGCAATGGCACAGATTGTGTCCATGCTGGCATGTGCCCAAGGATGGAGGTTGGCAACTCAGAGGTGTATTTGCTGCAGCAGGAAAGGTTTCATATGAGAATGAGAATTAGGCTTGAAATGTGTCACTAGTACCTGGCTGTAATTATTTTATTGAGATCGGGTTACATAAACAGAAGAATCCCTGATACAATCCACAGCTGCTTTTGTGATAAAGCAATGCCTCTTCCCCCCCAACCCTGATATTTTATAGAGAAGCAGCAGAGAACACTCCTGCAGGATGAAAACAAAGCACCAGTAATGAGCAGTCCTTGCTTGTGCATCCAGGAGCCATATATTACAGGGGTAAAGCATTCACTAAAGCAAACTGTGAAGCCCTTCACTGTTGTGAAGGAGACTGGCCTGACCTGCATTCACCACCACTCTGCATTTCTGAAAATCTTTGTTCCTTTAATCTGCACTGATGGGAATACATAACCACGTAAATCTGCATTTTCTCATAATCATCTAGAAAAGCACATACAGTAAATTCAGCTTTAGCCATGCTTTAGCAAACTGCTGAGCTATGCAGAGCAGTGCAGAAAGAAATGGTTCTTATTCTAATTAAACGTTGCATTTAATTTTTGAAAGAGATGAAACATACCCATTAGGAAATCAAAAACTGTCATATCCATTATATCCAGAATTCTGGTCCCACTGTCATATGGGGGTGTTTGTTTAACCTCTTCACAATAATCTGGATCAACTTCCCATCTGGAAAAGGCAATATTTTGATATTTTATGTGACAAACAAACCTTACAGAAAATGACCGAAAAAATGTTACTTTGCAAAGATCTTCTTGTATCATGTTCAACTGAGGGCAGGATCAGGTAGAGGCAGCAAATTCCAGCAATGCAGGCAAGCAAGGAAGATTGTGACTGATGAAAAGGGAAGAAAATCACAAGACTGAAAACTATCTGCTTCAGGATTTAGGAGACTAGCTGCACCATCACTCCTATGGTGCAAACAGCTGAGACTTGTTTAGGGCTGCTGAGAGCAGTGCATCTTCTCCCTCTGACAGGACTTGTTCAGGTCCCATTGCATCCTGTCAGTGCCACTGCAGGTACCTGTCCCACGAGGGAATTGTGCCACTGAAGGTCCTTTTGGGACCATAAACTGGAGCTCCTGGCACATGAAGTGCCCTGTCCCTTCCCAGGGGCAGGGAAAGCCCAGCTGCTCTCCTGGGGCCAGGGACTGGGTTACTTCCCCATCACCCTGTGCAGCTCTGCTCACCACTACTCACTCTGCTTTCTTGCGCTTGTGGTAGGAACGCCTCCAAGGGTTTCTCCAGGTTTTCCTTTTTGCTAATGACAAATCAGGCAGGAAAGCAGCCAGGGACCCTTCAATCTGATCTGGTTTCCCACACAGGGCGTGCTCTGTTGAGCAGTAGTAGGAGCATTCCCCATAGAAGCAGATGTTGTTGGCTGGCAAAGAAAGGAAAACAGTTTTAAAGCCTACCCTTAAATTAGTATTGAGAATTCATAAAAGCACTGATGTATGTAGGACCAGAAATAAATACAACCCCCTGTTACCACACATAGTTTCTTCCACTGAAACCACTAGGAAGACATTATTTCAGTGGCTGGGATCATACCCTTGTGCAAAGCTCTTTGTGACTATTTCCAGTCTATTTATATTCCCCAAACCTATTTTTTTTAATCCTGTCCTTTCTCCTTTTGTTTTCCCAGACTGATACATTCCTTGGGAGCTATTTGCTACCCCAGGCTGGAACCCCAAACCCCACAGCTGAGCAGGTGGCATATGCCCAAAATTAAGTCACTTCTCAAAATCTTGGCTTGTTTCTTTAAGAAAGGAGAACGTTTCATTCATTTCCTTGCTGGTATGAGAAGAACTGGCAGTTTTTGCAAGGAGAATTATTTACCATTAAGAGTCCCGTGGGGGTGTGCATGGAAGGTGGAAATAGCACAGACGTAACGCTGTCAGCACACATCTCAAACACTAATTCCTTCCTCCACACCTCACACTACTCCAACAACCACAGAAAAAGAATCTGCAGCAGGTTTTGGACCGTGTGTTACCTTAAAACCTCCCCAAAACTGGCACCACATATTTCTGTACCAACAGGAACACCCACATCTTTACAAGAACATCCTGCCCACAGGAATTCACTGAAGGTGAGAGAGAGCAGTTCATCCCCAAAGCCCACCAACACCAGACTGTGAACAGGAATAGGAGCACACTGCTGCTCTTGCCAGTGTGCTACAACTCTTGTGACATTGCTTTATGCACATAAAATGTCATTAGAGGAAGACTGTGCCCTTTCCTCATGGTAATGCATGAAGCTGAGAAGTCACATTGCTTCCTAACTCCCCACAAGGCCTCTAAATTCAAATATTGTTTCTGAACTCCTCTCCCTCTGGGCAGGCTTGGTGTAAATGAGGCAGGAAGGGCTGGGAGTAGCAGGAGGTGATTTTCTGCCTGCCACAGGAAGGTGAGTGTGGGTTTGCATGGCAGTGATGCCCTGCAGCACACAGCCCTGCACATCACTGTGACATCCCCGGCCCAAAGCCACATCCAGCAGAGTGCCCAGTGGAGATGTGGCACTGCCAGTGGGAGATGGTGAGTCAGGAGCACAGGGGACAACTCTGGGGATGACAGGAGGGAGGGAGGAACAGAGCAAGGAGCTGTGTTTGAGGAAGGAGGGGTAGGGAAACACGGACCAGCAAAAAGGTCTCAGGATGCTTTTGATTCATTAGCTGCGTTATCTGGGGCTGGCTGTTAAACCAGGGAATTATACCAAATAACCACACTACAAGGCTGATGTGTTACTACTTGACAATCTGTCCCAGCTTCCCACTGATGTCCCAGCTTTCTCTGTTGATGGCCACCTGATTTGTCCATGAAGTTGTGATTACTTTACTGTAAGACAGCCTTTTTGCATAAGCCTGCTGTGGCTGATTCACAAGGGCCACCCATCCATCCATGCTCAGGAACAACTTGCCCAAAATGTATATATATATTCACAGGGTTGGATCATAGCAGTTAAATATATCCTGGCTAAGTCCAGAAATATTTATTCTGTGGCCAAAAAGCTTGTTGACAATTACTCAAGGAAAAGAAAAGTACTTCATGGAAGAGAAAAGGAAGAACAGAAATTACAAAAGGAAGGAAGGGATCACTCAACATATCTGTACTTCTGAGTTTGCAATTTAAGTGTTTTACCAAGTGGAATATCCTCTCTAAAAAATTGTGTTTCTGCTGATTTGAAGCTGCAGTGGGGCTTGGGCTTCAATTCAGCTGTCTCAGCTTCACCCCCTCATCTCTGGAGGGAGGGAACCATGCAGATTTATCTTGACTACCTGAGATAAGTTATCTTCCAGGGTTTCTATGACCTGACTTCCACCTGGCAGCAGGAAGCCAGTGCTCGTTCATCTCCTGCCAGATCAGTTTTGTAAAGAGCAAAAGGCCCAGCAAATGCCCCCACACCACCACAGCCACTGCTGCTCACTAGGTAAATCTGACCTTTCAAGAAAAAGGAGTTGGATTAAACAGCATTTTGCTCAGTGGGAAGATAAATACTCTGTTTAATAGTTTGCTTCTGTATTCAGCTTGGGGAACAATGAGACCCTGCTCTGTATTTTCCACAAAAGCAGCTGGGGCTAATCACTTGACAGTAATCACACACTGGTATCCAGGTAAGTCTTGAGGAGAGCTGGGGGCTTTGGCAGTGCTGGTGTTTGCTGCTGCAGGGCTGTGCAGTGAGCACGTGTGCTGCCTGCCACTCATCCCACTCATCCCTGGCAGGATTTTCCAGCTATTGATCCTCCACAGAGCCCCATCGCCTGCTCCAGCATCCAGTGCCCTGAGCAATGGCAAGATGTGTCCTGTCGTTGAGACAGTGAACTTGCAGTAAAACCACAAGTGTATTTCTCACTGACGAGTTACATTCAATGGCAAATATTCTTCTGCCAGCAGTTATTCCCCCCATGGGCTCAGACCTGTGGTACCTGCTCCCCGCAGCTCCTGTTCAGTTTCTGGGGATAGTGGAGGTGAAAGGATGCTGGATCTCATGTTGCTGCTAGAGAAATTAACTGCCCTGATTGATACAGAACAGACATCTTATTATGTCTGCCCTAGTCCTTCCTTACATACCAGCAGTAAGAAGAGGCAGCCTGAATTATCTGGGGAAACATTAATTTTTAAGATTTCTTAAAAATGTAAGGGAAAAAAAGAGGCACCAAATATAGAAAACCACAGATCTCATTTAAGACTTCAAGGTGCTGCAGCAAGGCTCTTTGAAACCTAAGTAGGTGACCCACATTCTGCACAGCAGGCTGAGGGTGAAATTCCAGCTAGAGACACAAGCCCAGTGCTTCATGGCAACCCCACGCTGAGAGCAGGGTTTGGCTTTCCGAAGCAAAAGTAAGTGAGAAAGGGGAGATGAGCTCCCTACAGGGGCACAGTCCTTCTCCTCTCACTAAAATTGCCCAAACCATATGTTCCTCTCACCAGATAAAGGTGTTTCTTGCATAAGTACACCTGCAAAAGGAGCAACAGCCAGGAATTTGTGCTCCTGCAAGGTGGGCAGGAATGGCAACAACAGCAGTGCTGGCAAAGGAGACAGGGAGGGATGTTTATACATGCTGGAATGTCCAAATGCTGAGCATTTCCAACATGCAAAACACTTCTTCACTACAAGCCAGAACTGTTTCCCCAAAGCACCAGAAAGACAAGAGAACTCCATGTTGCAGTGTCTGATTTTCATTATCTGAGGAGGAATGGATGTGATTTGTAATGAAATGCAGGCAAAAATCATGGTCTGGTGATCGAAACTCCAACTAATTACAACAATTAAGAACCAGAGTGTCTGTGTCTCATCTGCAAATTCTCTGTGCATCCTCCTGATAGCTGAACAATAATTCTTCTCAGGAAGAAAAGGAACAAGGGGGAATACCTTAAAGCAAATTGCTCGGCAGAGCAATTCTTTTATTCAGCTTTGCATGACTGTTAATAGAGGATATTTAGCAAGCCTCTGCAATTGAGTACTGGAAAGAATCCTGAATATTTACTACAGCAATGCATGAAAAGATCTTTCATTTACCTGCTCAAAATAATAGGTAATTCAGAACTGCTATTGTATGCTGAGAGGGGAAAAAAAATCCATAATCCCTTGGAATTGGTTAATATGAACAAAAACATAGTGCTTACTAGCTGTGTAACATTGATTTCTTTAAGCTGCTGCCTCAATTACTTCCAAAATGAAGGCTGACATCATTAATATGTCTCTTTTTTCCTAGCAAATTACCATTCATTTGTAAAAGTAGCAGGGCTACTGCAGTCTGCCTTGCTGCAAAGGACATAAAATTAATTTAAATAATTACTGACCTAATTCCATTTCTCATGTTTAAGTCCAAACTGCCTGAAAGTGCACTTTTCTGCAATCTGCCTTCTCTCCAAGTGCAGCCTAATGCATCCACTGACCTGCCTGCTCACAGCCATTGTCACTTTTCCATGGGAGCAGGGATGCTGCTGGGCACTGTGCTCTGAAGCTGCCTGTGGCTCCCTGGTCCTGATTTCCACACCTGATGGGACAAGGGAGGTGGCCCAGGAGTGGAAATGCAGTGAGGTTTCTCCTAACACATCCCCACACAGGTTTGGGAGATAACAAAATGCTCCTGGTGGGATCCTTGGGGTGCCCTGAGCAGGGCCAGGAGCTGGACTCGATGAGCCTGATGGGTCCATTCCAACTCAGTTAATTCCATGATCCTGTGATTGATGAGTATCATCAATAATCACCCTCTGAGGGTGCAAACCATGGGCTCCCAGCCCAAGGGGAACATCTTCCTATACATCCAATTTCACATTGCTCGTTTACTTTAAGAGCTGTATGTGTGTACATGGAGAGGGATATTCTGCAGCAGGCACCAAGTGTCTCCATGACCATTAAATGTCACTGGGCACTGCTGGGGATGGAGATTCAGTTACAGAGCCACCTGAGAGGGAGTTCCAGAGGGTCCTCTACAGGCTTATGGTAGTGCACAGCCTGGTTGTGCATGTACCCAGAGGTAACACCTCAATTTCTCACCTTTGGAGGCAGCTCTCCCTCAAAACTGCCTCAGCTGCCCTTCATCTGCCAGAGGGGCAAGTCAGTGCCTGAGCCTTCCTCAGGCTCCCTGGTCCCTCTTCTTCCTCACCCCCTAGACCACGAGTCTTACCCCAGCACCTCCCTCTTCTCTTCCTTCCCTGCCCTCAATCTGCTGCCTGAGCTGCCTGCTGGCCTTGTGGAAGTTGTTTCTAAAAGCTTAATTTAGGATCTTTGTTATTTTTTCATTAAGCATTAATTAATGTCTGTCTTTTAAGGTCAGTATGAAATACAAGACAGAGGTTGGGCATATGTTAATGAGAATCTGACTAATTAAGCTGGGGACTTGTAGGGAAGAACTCTGACAAGTAACCAAAGTGATTTAACCAAAGTATATTGATGCAGGAAATGTAAAATGGAAAGAAAAATTAATTGCTTAAGCATTCTATTCTCCAGAAAAGCCTGATTCATAGTTAATCAAATATTTTAATTGAATTTATCTGAGACCTCTAAATAAATTTGAATAAAGGATTATGCTCGGATGTCTGGAATTTTATAATGGCAAGATAAAGATCTTCATCTGAATTGGCAGCCTTAACTCTGTGTTGCCCTGCTCTGGCTGCTGTAAGCTGCTCAGCACTTGAGAACAGTTTTGTAATTCTCAGAAATAATTCAAGTTCGTCCCTAAGTCTTGAAATATAACCTAGGAAGACTAAAAATCAAGCAAACCTACTAATCCACATCTTACTTGCCAAAATAGGAACGGCTTATGTTTAAAGTCAGCCAAAGCACCCTGTGCACAGTCAAAAGAATTTTTTTTGCCATTTTTTGCGCATATTTACCTACAAAAATCAAGCAAAAAATAGTATAGAGAGACAAAGAGGGAGGGAAAGCAACTAAGGCAAATGCAGAAATATGTGTCCACCAGGTTTGGTGAACATGTATTGTCACTATAACTGTGCATGTAAAACTGGAGTGCTCATAATACTGGGTAAAATGAAACCTTCTGCAATTATGTAACATATTTTACAAGCAAAGTTCCTGGAATAAATGACTGTCTGCTCAACTGTGTCCTGCAGAGCTGAACATAAATATGAAGCTAAAAATAACAGCCGTAATAATGACTTTATTGGGGATCAGAAAAGTGTGATAAACATTTTAAGAGCAAAAGCCGGCAACGACAGCTCTGGTTTCTAGCTAACAGCAATAAATTACAGTTACATTGGGAGAAACTGTAATTAAGTCTTTGGATCTCGACTTTAGGGATCTGGGATAAACAGCTTCTGGCCAATCACACACAGAGCAAGGGAGAGATCTCCAGAGCTTTCTGCTCCAGATTGCCTCTTACACAAGTCACAGCCTCAGATCAGCAAAGCACACTTGCACACAGCTGAAACAATATGAATTAAGTTACTGGAACATGGCACTGTGCTTTAAATTGAACCCATAACCTAGAAATTCTATATGTAAGAACAAACTTAAACATTATATCTGTGCCTTAACTCAGAGCCTCAATTTCTCCATCTCAGCATCCAAGATGTTAAACAAGAGATGTTACCCGTTTTTCCAGACTTTTGCCCATTTTTCCCTATTCCAGCTGCATATTCTGGTGTGCAGGATGTATATTCTGGGGGAGCTCCATCCTTGACTTTGTCCACAAAATGTTGTGAAAGACTCAAGAGTGAGTGGTATTGGCTTCTGGGTCAGCCCTCAAAGCAAGAGTGAGGGCTGTGAACAATTCAGGTCACTTCTAGCCCAACAGGGAATTTGAGCTGGAAGCAGGATATATTACATATGTATTTCCTGATTTTTTGTCCAAACTTCTGTTGTAATAAAACCTGAATGGCTCTGAGAAATTAGGTTTGGTACTCCAGTCAAACCAAGAAATAAATGCAGCTGACCAACAGAAGTGACAGATCACACTGCAGTGGGAAAAAAAAGCCTGAATAACTAATGGGCTGGGTAATAAGGTTTTGGGTAAACTGAGAGCACTGGAAAAAATTGCATTAGCAATTGTTCTACATAAAACATTTTTTGAACACATTGCTTTGGTGAACATAAAAGCCTCTCTCTGCAGATAATTTGTCAAGGGGAAAAGGCACTCAACTCAAAACAATAAAGTCTTCTTTGTAACCTATGTCTCCACATTCATTTTTATTCAAAGGTCTAGAAGACAGTTTTATTAGAAATATCTGAGCAATTAAGCAATCTAGACATCGTTTCCTTAAGTGTGTGTTCAGCGGGATAGAGAGAAGAGAGTGTTATTTCCAGGACTACCTGGTGAGATGAAAAATGTTCTCCACAGCTTCTTGTCACGAGTGACATCTCGTATTTCTCTCGTCATGTTAACCAGTCTACCTGCGACCGGGGGCACGCGCCGGAAATCCAGGATCCTGCAAGAGGCAGAAAAGACATGGTTTATGTAAAGGATTAAAGTGTAATGAGAGTTATAGGTTTTAGGAAGCTTCACTACACTCTGAAGGCACATTTATCTGTGGTCTTTAAGGAGTATAAAGCCCATCACTTTAAAGTGGGTAATTCCTCATGTAATGTATTACAAAATATGTCCTGAATATGATGAGCTCTGCACTGCCTATACAGTATGGAGTAAAACACAAGGAAAGTATGGAGGGCATTGTTCCATGATAAAAATGAAGATACATACGATTCCAAAACACGAAGACAGCAAAAATTTATATTTTCACTTTCTGCTACTTCATGATTGTTATGACATGCATTTTGCTCACCACTTTTTAAGTGACTTGGGGAATGGGATTTCAGCCTCTTTCCTCCATAAACACCATGTAATTCTTTTTCTGACAGCCTTAGTATGCGTTTGATTTATTTCCTTCTGCTCTTGTCTGTTTAAAAACCTTATACCAACCTAAACAATCTCCCTGAGACCAAAAATCTTCCCACAGGCAAAGGCTGGGAGAAGAGCCTCTCCCTATCCCCAACTCCCCTGCCTTTATAGATCATAAAAACCTCCCTATAAAGCACTGCTATTAGATACAGTAAAAGAGCAAAGACCCCATACAAAGTCTCCCCATAGGCAAGATTTTTATATCCACTGTCTGCTGTTCAGATTTTCTTCATTGGGTAGCAACTGCTTTTCCTGCTTAGTGTGTGGATATTTAACACACCCCCCGCAGGAGCTCCACTGATGTTTTTTTTCTACAGCACCATCTGCTTAAAAAGGCAATATAAAATGTAAAGCAGAAGGGATCAACACCAAGGTCAACAACAATGAAATAGAGAAGATCCTTGAAGGATCTGATCAGGATTAGTAGAAAACCTACCCTGTGCCACCCACCCACACGTTCCCATATCCCAGCCATCATTCCAGAAGGCAGCAATGCTACACAGACCGCCAAATAATTTGTGGCCCCAAAGCTTTGTGCTTTTGAAAGGATGCTTCTTGGCTTTTCACAGTGTGAAAGAGGCTTCAGTGAAATGCCATTGTTTCCAGACATACTGTTAATCACTAATTAGTAATTCCCACCCCTTATCTGGGCAGGCAGGGAGGGCTGCAGTCTTGGGGTATCCACCATCCCCGGCACTAACTCTGGAGGGGGGATATTTTCAGCAACAGAAGCATGAGATGACCACCACTGCCCTCTCCTTCCCACTAACTTTTGGCATAAATATGCTCCTGATGTGGGACAGTCCCAGCTTTTTGCTGTGAAGCCAGAACTCCCCTCCATCTCAAGGACTCCTCTCTGAATGCACCATTCCCACGGCTCCTTTGGATCTCTGTGCCCTGGAGCTAATTGGGGTGAGCCAGGCTCCCGTCACACTAACCTGACACATTCCCTGGGAGATGGGTCCTCTCCATATGTACTGCAAGATCACAAGGGAAATTAATTTCTCAGCTTCTCTTCAATTTTTCTTTTTGAGAATTACTTATTGCCAGGTTTCTCATTCCTAGAGTAAGTCGCATTTCCTAATTATTAACTTACTCTTTCATCATCTGCCATTTCATTTATTCATGGCATTTGCCCACCTTTGTTCCATTTTCCCCTTTTAAAAGTAATTCAGTTACAGGAACGGCCAAATGCAGCAACTTATCACAATATTTCCCCTTTTAATGTAAATCTGTCCTACTTGCCTGTCGAGGTGAAACGCTGCTATTTCTGCATTATGTCTCTCATAGTCTGAGAAGTAAAAAAAGTCAGGCGGGGTTTCTTGTTCTCTGGTTTGCCTGCAAAGGAAAACAAGGGAAGTGCTTTAATGAAGGGTTAGCATTCCTAAGGAGCAGCGCTCAGTCATCAACATGCTGTTCAGGAGTTCTGTATTGTTTGCTTAATGGAAGACCTTTAAATACCTCCTTTGTACATTATTTGCCATGCAGCCTTCATTTTATCTTCTTTTTTGAGCTACTCTAACAAAAAATAGGAATTAAAGACTTGTGCAGGCAGTGTGCTGTCCCAAAGCTGTTCCACTCAAAACTCTCGCTCTATTTAACAAGATCTCTTTCATCACTCTCAAACATTTCATTAGCAATAGCGGTGAAGACAATGTCATTTCATTAAATTATCATTAACTGTAATTATGAAATTTCCAAAAGTAATAACATTTTTCTTTCATCTTTGGCAGCCATGCAGCTCCCATCTCGAATATGCCTCTCCCTTTGTATTACTTAGAGCCAAAAGTGGCATGTTCTTCTCATTTCAGAAGGAATGGGATCATTCCGGTTTGATGGCCACAGCACTTGTCATGTTTCAAAGAACATTAACAAGACTGTGCTTGAGAGAGGATGCAGAATTTGTTGTTTCTTCAGTTTAAGAACCAATAAAAAATATCATTCTGCTAGGAAGGCTGGAAATAGGAAGGCTAAAACTTCCACACCACATTACATGGAAAACACAAAGCTCTGTGTAAGAGAGGAGCAAATCTGTCTCACTTCAAGCACCTTCCAGTCCTTTTGGATGGAGCACAGCTCAAGCTGCTGACCAGCGCAACATCTGGGTCCCACCTCTACCTGTTTTGAAGTCCTCAGAGGGAGATAAGCCCAGCAAAGCTGCCTGCAGAGCATCTGCAAGGGAGGACAGCTCTCCAGAAGAGGAAAACAAAGCTCTTTCTCATTCCCTGCTGCCACAGGTGGCCCAGCTGACAGCTCATGTGTCACTCATGCTGCCTGCTGGCAATGAAAATACAGCTTCTGCATGGGGACCTTGGTGCATGAGAGGCTTTGGGATTGTGCTGGCGCAGAGCTGAAACCTCCTAATTTGAAGTCCTAATGTTGGGTTTGCTAGGAACCTGAAGCTGTGTCTATCCACCACTGTGACTACCAGAGCTGCTGTGTGCCCACAAACCCACCTGGGGCTCTCCAAGCTGCTGGAGAAACCAGGTAAGTCCTGTGGTTTTTGGCTGTATGAAGACTTTGCTGTGCACCCAGCAGGGTTTGAAAGCCTGATAGCCTTCTCAAACATTCCTTTTTATTATATTATCATCTTGGCAAGGTATTCTATCTTGCCCTAAATGATGAACAACATCAAGGTATTTGTCTTGTGTCCAATAGAATTCAAGGTCAGAGTGACCTTAAACACCCCAGTGATGCTCTGGTAAAATGGCACTGACCACTGTCACAGCAGTGGTCATGGAGGTGGCCAACACTTGGCAGAAGTCCTGCTAGGCAGCTGCTGTGGCCACAGAGATCACAACGACACAAGCTAAAAGTGAGCCTGGCATAAAATAAAAAATAGTATTTTGCTTTGTCGCTGTAAGGAATACAGAAGGGGAAGGAAAAAGGAAATAGGGGAGAGCAGACCCTCACACAATGCACTAAGCAGTCAAGACAAGAGTTAGGAGCTGCAAGCTCATTGTGCATATTCCCTTAAAAAATGAAGGAATGAGCCCCGCATATTAATTCAAAGAAAAAAGATTAACCTATTTCTGCTGGCCATAAAATTACATATTTGTATGTAACTTTCCCTCCTCTCCAGATTTTAAAAGGGTTGATTTCTTCAACAAATCCTCACCTCAGAAACTTTACGTACATCAAGCACGGCGGGTAAGGTGCAGAAAATGTTACTAATTAGCTAATCAATGCCATCTGCTTTTTATCTCCTGGACACTTTTAAAGAAACCACAGCTGTTCCTTTATGAGAAAATCTTGCTGCAGAAAATCAGACTGAACTGGGGGCTGGATCTCAGCCTTGCAAGCACAGCCCTGCCGCAGCCCAGCCCCTGCTCCCTTTCACTGCTCCCTGTGCTCCCTGGCACCCCCGGCAATGGCTGTGGATATTTTTCATTTGGGAGTAAGGACTGCTGTCCTGCAGGCTCAGGCTTGTTTGTACATATTTTCCTGCTGTCATAATGTATTATTAAGTGGTTGCACACCCACCTAAGGAAATAATGAAATTGATTGCCCTTAAGCCTTCAAAAACGGACACCAAATCCACAGTGCAATCTAGACAATGGAAATACCAGCTTTTTTTGAACCTGGTAAGACATCATGAAATAAACTCCCAAGTTTCTTCAGTGCTTAAGGTGCTTCCCTCT
Source organism: Anomalospiza imberbis (assembly GCF_031753505.1). Lineage (NCBI taxonomy): Eukaryota > Metazoa > Chordata > Aves > Passeriformes > Viduidae > Anomalospiza > Anomalospiza imberbis. The sequence continues at coordinate 10,740,697 of NC_089696.1, read as the reverse complement.
ACAAAAACCACTCTCCAGCCACTTTTCACATGGTCCATGCCCATGTCCAACATATGGTACCCACTTCTCTGCCCCTTGAAAACACCATGTTATTCAGAAAGCAAAGTGGAAGGAGGATTTACCAACTATCCAAGATACTTTATATTCCTTATATTCCTCTGCAGAGCTCTCCAGAACTAAGATGTAGCAGATCCAAACATGAAACCCGCTCCTGAAACAACCTTGAAATATCCTTTATGCTGACTTACTCCAATCTTCCACGGATATAACAGAAACCTGGTTTCTTGGATCTAATATTAACTAGACAGGTTTTTACTCAAGCAGACATTTATTTTTAATTTGATGTCTGCAGCAGTACCTGAAGAGGTTCCTTGGGAATTCCCCAGCCAGAGCAAGCTGCCACACCACCAGCAAACACTAACACGTGTGTGGATTGTAGCCCAAGAAACACAACTGAACTTACAAAGCCACATGAGTCTTACAGAGTTCTGAACCAATGCCATTAACAGACTGATATGAGAATGGCTTCAAGTGTCAAAGGGCGCCTACATCATAATCTAGAATGTTTACTCTATCCAACTGCATTGATACATAATTTTATTTTATCCATGTTAAAAATGCCTTTTTTTAACTGTGCACAATCTAATCAAGTCTGTTTTTTGCTAATTCTAATGATCTATTCTGATGTAAAAATATATAGAGGTGGAAGATCAAGCTGCTTTCAGCAAGTTCAGTGAGTTACTCCTGCTTTAGATCATGGTAACTAGTTGTCAGCCCCTAAGTGACAGGTTGGGAAAGGGGAATGAACTCCCAGACCCTTCCAGGTCAAGTAAAACATCTTTTAAAACAACACTGGAACTGATCCACACCAATGCATGTTTTAAATCAGAACTGCATCTTAAAAGGGAAAAAAACCCACCCCTACATAAAAGTCAGTTTGATTTTGTTATCTGATGGTTATTGAAGGTTATTGTCTAATAAAATGACACATATAATGAGATACTTGAGCAAAGAGACCACCACAACTTCTGAGGGACAATGAATGCAGTCTGAGCTCCTCAGTGCCAGCAGTGCCATCCCACCCCGAGCAGAGACAGGTTCTGCACAGGTTGCAGACAGTGGGAGAGGATTTCTGGCAGCAGCTCTTATTTTGCAAACAGTTGGAATCTGGTGATCCTCTCTTTGGAGAAGGACTTGGCAGATATTTATAACGGCAGGCTGGAAAGCTCTGGAGGAGAGACAGATGGAGGTCTGTTGATACTGCACACAGTTAAAAATTACACGGTGGCACCAGCCCAATTACAGCATGAGGAAAAGACAAATCAGCACGGTAACACGTGTAGGGGAGAAATAAGAACTGAGGGGAAATCAAAGCCCATTAAGATTTTCCCACCATGGCACAACTCAGAAAACACATAGGAAGCAAAGAATGATTTTAAACAGGACAGGGACACGTTCGTGTTGACACAAGACAAGATGCAACTATGATCTGATCTGGTGGCTCTGAAAGTGAGTCATGCTTACAAACAGAAGAGAGAAAGCTGGTCTGATAAATGAGCAGTCATGAATAAATCTGGTGAGTCAGTTGCTTTCTAGCCATGGTTGGGACCTGGTTTGGTGCTCAGTAGTATTTGGATAAATCAACATAATGATTCGTGTTCAGAAATAATTGTAAAGTCTCAAGCTTCTCTTCAAAGTTTCTGTAATTTCTTTTTTTTTGCCAATTACTTGGTCCTCCAGCCTCAACACTTCTCAGGAGTTTTCTTTTTGCTGTTCATGAACCAAATCACCACAGGGCAACTGCAGGCTCTGCAGACACTCTGGTATTTCAGAAAACAGTATTATAAAAACTAAACCTTTACCATGGAAATCTGTATTTAGTTTCCAGGATCACTAGCATCCACCTGCCTAAACTACCAGGATTAACACCCACCAGGGCCGTGCATTACTCGAAAGAATCCTGCTCAGTGCCAGACTTCCTCTGCTCTGGAGGGGTTCTATTATCTGTACAGCAGCCAGAAAGCTAAAAAATAGGGCAAAGAGCCCAAAGTGAGCTAAGTGTTATCCTGACAGACACATGCTGCCTCCCCATGCTGCAGTCCAAAGACATCTCTGAGACACCTCTTGTGTCAGACCCACGTCCCTGAACTAAGGAGAGGATGTGCTGCTGGCTGGAAAACAGCTCCTGTTAAACAGGCTACCCTCGTGTTCTGACACATAATCAGGGGAATCAGCCACTGGGATTAGGGATGATTAGGGAGCACCACAAGGAGCTTTGCTGCAGCAGGGAGCAGGTTTGCTTGGGTCAGGCCATTTTGCAGACAGAGCCCCTGCCTGACCCAGCCAGGGGAATTGGGCAGCAGCAAACTCACTAAGAGATATAAAGCAGTGAGGCTTTGTAATTGCATTGGCAGGGATAGGACTAACACTGATAAAAGCACAATTTGGCTATCGGAATAGATAACAGGAGATTACTGGGTCCACCCACAGCTATAGGTTGCTATTCTTTCTCCTTTGGAAAGCAGCTTTCCTCTCTTGCTGAGGAGCATTTAAGGTGTTTAAATACCTGTCCTGAAGCCCAGTTGCAGGCTTAACAGTTCATACACAGTGTTACCTAAATGATAAAATATAGTTAATACCAGACTAAAAGGATAGTTACTGCAGGACTAAAAGGTGGCCACTCAGCAGTTTGCTGCGGTTTCAATGGTTTTATGGCCTGGAATGGACTTGGGAAGTTTTTGCATTTGGAAACTCCACAAGCAGCCCCTTGATCCAGCACACCACTGAAGCACAGATGCTCCATCAGTTCCAGAGAGCCTTTCTTCCAACACAGACAGGCATGAAATGTCCCAAGCCCCCACTGATAAATTTCTTCTTTGTACTAATGGGAAACTCAGACTGAAAGTCCAGTGTTTGCTTGCAAAATTTTCTCCCTCCCTCCCTTCCATGCAACACTTATGTCAAATTGGATTGTGCAGCAGGGGGATCTAGAGTGCCCTGAGATCATCTAAAGCTTATTATTCTAAGTAAAGGAGGCAGCCCATGGGAAAAAAAAAGGTGTCTCTGAGGCAGCTGCAGTCTTTAGGAGGGTACTGAGTTTTTGCATGCAGAGTTGTATCATCTGGGAGGGTTTTCAATGCACTTGGCACCAGTTAGAACAGGTGGAAAAAATGCCATTTAATTTTATAATACATTTTAATGGCTTGGTAAGTCCTAAGGACGAGAAATGATACGGCTAGTGCAGCTACATCTACAGTAGCAGAGATATCTGGTGCCTATTTCTGACTCCTTATGGAGCCTTGGCAGCTGATGGCTCTGGCTTTATCAAAGCATTGTGCTACAAAGAGCACTCCCAGGGATGATAGGAGCTGTTTACAAGAGCAGAATATGGGCCAGAAAATGAGTGGCCAATGCAGGAATGCAAAGACATGCAATTTGAGTGGTACAGAAAGGATGTTTGGCCCGTTTCACTGCTATCAACCAAATGACAATATGGGCCCCTGCAGGATATTCAGGCTTCTCCAGTTTAAGTAGCAGCTCTGCAGCTTGAAAAAATGAGAGAATATTTACTGTGGCAGAGAGACAGAAATTCACACAGGGATGTGATAGCAATAGGAATAATTAGCAAACTGCCAAAAGGATAAACACCCAGATCATGCTCTTGTGTGCCAGCCCCCGAGTGCTTTTCTCCTGAGCAGACGGAGAGAGCTTGACAACAGCACATGCTCAAGGACCAGTTAGCCTAATATGAACCATAAACTTATGCAGAGAATAACAATAAGCCTCTGAAAGCACATTTGTATATATAAATCTCTTGTTACCTGGCACAGAAGGACAGTGGGAGGAAGATGGAGAGAAAATCCACAGGGAAACAGCGTATTGGGGTGGGTTTTCTTTCTGTTTCCAGTGGAAGAGCAAAAGGAGGCTCAGGAGGTCACCTAGCCCATCCCCTGGCCCCAGGGTGAGATCAGCTAGAACTAACCACTCTTGAGAGAGGTTGCTCTAATGTGATCTTCAAAATGTACTTTTGTGATCACACAGCTACAGCCCTCTTGTCCTACTGTGCTGGCCTTCCTCCCCTGCTTATATCCAGCCTTGCTCTTTCCCCTCATTCCATGATCAAGGAAAAACCATCCTGGAAACACCTGCTGCAGCTGATGTGAGTGCCTTTCTGAGGGGGGATACATGTGACAAACACACCAGAACAACTGGCTCCCATTCCTGAAAAGAGCATCCCCAGGCCAAGACCTGGGAATGAAGCCTTGACACCCTGAGATTGCAGATTCCTCAGCTCAGAAGCCCCTCCTTTACTAAGCACAACTCATTTATTTTTAACTAATTAAAAATCCAACCAACCCAGAGTCCTGGAAGCTTATTTTAGGCTTTGCCATTAAAACTAGCACTGTTCTTAGAAGACAAAGAAGCAACCTCTAATTCCTCTACACAGGTCAGGGCATTTGTGAAAAGGTTGTGAAAAGTCAGCCCCTTGCTAGGAGCAGCACCAGTGGAAGGTTCCTGCCATCCCATGCACTAGATGTCTACATACATACATATATATATATATAAACACACACACACATATATATATATATATATGTATATGTATATGTATATGTATATGTATATGTATATGTATATATATATATATAAAAGCAGATTTTCACCTGAGCAAAACACTCCTGCCTAGACAAGCAGATATGATAATGAAGGGATGAATAATCAGGGCAAATAATATGATCCAAGAATATGAAAAATTCATTTTATTCTCCACTAAACTATAAAAATAATAATACACCCAGACATTTTCCTCTTTTTGGGGGCTTTTCCATTTCTTTTAGTGGTATTAATATCTCAAAATGCACCTTCTCCATACTGCTGCCTTTACTGACATTGTGCTGACAGTAAAGTCAAGGCATAATCTCACCAATCATCATTTCATTGTCTACCAGCTCAGAAGAATAGCTATTTTTTCATTCATTCTTTTGTGCTTTCAAACGCATAAGACATGAAGAGAATCTTTGATCAGCACAAAACACATGAGTTTGATCATCTGGGAAAATTTCCTTCAGCAATTCAGAATATCACTTCCAGCTCTGCCCAGTAAGTAGCTGACTGTCACCACGGGAAAAGCAAATGGAAAAAAATCTATTAGTGTAAGCACATTTGTCAGGATGTGTTCCCCACCGTGCTTTTTGGTGTGACAGCCACTGGTTCCCTTCCTGTCCCCTGGGAATGAGGCTGAGAGGATGGGGTGAGCTGGGTGCTGAGCTCAGCCTGGTCAGAGCTCAGATTCACAGGCTGGTGTGATTCTTATTCTTATTCCTTCCTATTCTTATTTATTCTTATTCTTCTAGTTGTTATTATTTAGGAGGTGGCTGTAAAGAAAGCCTCATTAGTGAAATGCTGTTACAGAGCAGGTAAGCCCTACAAAACCAAAGAGATGAGCTCCAGTGCTACCCAGCTCCAGATGGATGTACAGAGAGGCATTTAATGTATAATCCAGCACATACGGCAATATCTAACACTGCCTGCTGTGGTTTGGACATGATGTGACCAGACAAGTAGGATCATACTTGGTAACATTTGCCTGTATTTCCCCTGCACCCTGCAAACACTAGTGAGGTGCTTTTAGGCCTTTTTTAAAGGAATATTTAAATTTAAAAGGCAGGCATAGTGTTGGGAAGCACACAAGGTTAAAAAACATTTGAGGTAAGATGAGCTTTTCCAGCATTATGGGGCTGATCTCAGTTATTATGGAAAAGCAGCCCCCCCACACCCTGGATGCTGGGGTAAGGGAAATAAAGCTGCTTTTCACAACTACTGCAGGGCTGCTTCTGCTGTAAGCATTGACCTGCACAGCTGCTTTACGGCCAGCAGTGGGGACTGAAGGGTGTACTTCCAAAATCAGAAGCTCAGGTCTTCATACCCTGGTGCAGAGAAGGCTTCCCCTGCCCAGGGAGCTCAGCAGGAGGGTTACAAACCATACTGGAGTGAATTGCACAGGAGGCAGCACACACCCCCAGAAATTACAGGGCTGCAAAGGTGGGACTCGCTGCAAACTCATCTTTGTCTCCTTCCTTGAGATGCTGGTGGGAAGAGAGAATGTAGAGAGCAGATGAACACTGATGCCACAGTGGCTAAGTGGCAGTGCTTGTTGGGTAGAAATATTTTTCCGTCATCCAGAACAAGCAGGGCTTGCACAGAAAAACAAATGAGTCACGGTATAAAAGGAAAGGCAAGCTCTGGGAAGCTCCTGTCACTAATTTACTCTGCAGATAAAACAAAATTCTTGACCCAGAAATAAGGTTTGGTTCATCCTGGAGGTACAAACCTGACTTGACATCCAAGAATTGAAAGATTAAAAGGTACTTGTCAGCACAACAAAAGAGTTCCCAGTGCCAATGTTAACGTGGTCAATGCTGTTGTCACAGCAGGGAGAAAAAAGCCTCACAGCAATTAAAAAAGCAGGAGATGTCATTAATGAGGTGTTGCAGTGATATTTTGTGTCTTTTTAAAGACAGCTTCATTAAGAAATTATATCACCATGAATATTTTCTGTCCCTGCTTGGCCTAGATTCCTTTGTGCTCTTAAGCAAGTGGTGTGAGCATGTTTGCCATGCCAAGCCCATGATATCTGTCATCTTTCCCCTTGTTTTATCCCTTTGAGGCTCCACTGTACATTGTCTGCTCGCCACAAATTGCAAACATGAAAAATGATACAGCTGCAAAAACTATTTTTGAAAAACTGTCAAGAGCAAACAGAGCTCCATGTGAGCTCAGTTACCTGCAGCCCTCCTTCAGGAAAAAGACTGCAGAGTATTTTCCACAGAGCTTTTTCAATACGGAGCTTTTTCAAAGTGGACCTCAGACCACTTCTAGAGGTCTGAGAGCACAGGAGGGAAAAAATATGTGTAAAATTAGAAGTCTGAAGCATTTCTTCAGCCCTGAGAATGTTATTTAATATGTCTGGGGTCATTAAGGGTAGGGATTTAATGGAACAATAACATTAAACATATTAGAGGCATAGCAGAGTTCAAATTTCTTTCAGCTTTTTGGATTTTTTTCTTCTCACTGTACGTGATGTATGTGCCCATTGAAATTCCTGGGTTCACAAGAGGTTTATAGGTTGGAAAAAGTAATTACTGCGACTCTGATGTATTGATACATAATTTCTTCCTTTTTATTCAAGAGTTTCCTTGCTATCATTGTGAGAACCACGAATGCTAGTGAATTTGACCTCAAAATCTCCCAGGAAGCAGGAAAATATTAGCCGTGTTTTTCAGCAAAAAGCTGCAAAAACATGGAGCTATTAAGGATTCAGCTCTGCCCTGAGCGAAGCGCTCGAGCCTCATTAAGCACACGCTTAACTTTGGGCACACATATAGGCAGTGGACTATGTGTGTCCTTGACAGTCAAGCACAGACTTAATCCATCCTCGGAGCTGATTTGTGCTCAGCACTTGGCAGGAACGAGCCAGTGATCAGCACCAGATCCCCGCAGCAGCTCTGGCCACTCAGCCTGGCCACTGCCAGACTCACAACTGCTCCTTCTCCTTCTTCTTTCCACCCATGACAACAACTCCTTTGGGAAAAAAAAAAATCATTTTCCAAAAAGCATTCTGCCAAAAGCACAAGTCAGTTTGGCCATGGGCTTTGGTAGGTGCCAAATGTCACCTTTCAGGCTGACCCTGAGGCCTGCAGCTCCCTGCTCTGATCAAGACTCCTATTAAGTGAAATGAGGCTCAAATCCTGCCTTTCAGTGTGTCTCCTGCCCCACACAGGCAAATAGAAAGAGATCTAGAAAGGCTCAGACAACTTTTGTGAGCTCTTGTGCTCTTGAAATGCCTTTTGAGCTGTGCCAGGTGGAGGAATGTGCTGAGGGGCCACAGGGCAGTAGGAGCAACTTGGATGAGCACAATGTTCTCCTCTCCGGAACAAAATTTGTCAGAACTTTGTATTGACACCTCTAGAAGCACCAGTGTTTGCACTCTCTATTCAGCACATTTGGCCCATGTTGTCTCTTCCAATTTGTAGGGGGAAGTTTGAATTTCGGCACCCCATGCCTCCCTCTCTCACTCATGAAGTGTTGCGTTGTTAAAATCATGTAACAGGAATAAAACCTATGGCTCAGAAGAATAAATAAAAGGATGCTCAGGCTCCAGCTATAAAAGTGAAAAATCCTTTGAGATTTCAGTGTTTTGTGTCATGGCTGACCTATATATCTGCATTTGTATAGGAGAGTTGTGCTGTCCCAAGGACACAAAAGCAGTAACCAGAACCAGTAACGAAGATCATTCTCCCTCCTCCCATCCCACCTGCCCATGCAGAAGTTCAAACACTTCTGGCTTTACATTTCCAGTTTACCATTCAAGAGCTGCTGGACACTGAACTGCACTGAGTGCCCAAGACTTCAGACAAATAACTACCATCAAAATCATTAATGGGACAGAGCCTAGTGTGTGGACCAATATTTATGAGCATGAAATTCTATTTGTAGAGCTGCTTTACCAGCTGTGCATATCAAAGTTTCAGTACAAAATGAGGAATAGGGGATCAGAGCATCTTGTGCAACCTCCTCCTGCAAACCCCAGACCTTCTGAGTGCCAGCAGACAGCTCAGCCCCAGCCCCCACGTATCATTTCCCCTTAGAATGCTCCAAAGAGGGGCCAGAGGATGCACTGGTGCCCCATCCTTCTGCCCATCAGAGGGGACTTTCACCCAGAGAACCACAAGTTTTGCTGTTCAAGTTTGCTTCAATCCCAGATCCTGAGACTCTTCCATAATTGTGCCACTGAGGACAGCAGGCATGTGGTTCCTGTGAGATAACTGTTCCCCAGTACTGAGTGTTTCCAATTCCTCGGAGGTGTGATTTCCCAGTAAAGCACACACACCCCTGAACTCGCCTTCCTGCTGCTGTTAACATTCCTTAACTTGTGGCAAAGGGTGATGTGCCTCTCTGAGCTGGAAGGGAGGTGTAATTGCCTGCCTCAGACTGCTTCATGGTTATAAAAGAAAAGGGAACTGCTTTGATATGGTGTGGTTATTTCATTGCTCTAATAAAGCAAACTATGCAACCTCTCTGTTTCCTCGTTTATTTTATTTTAACTCCTGACTCATTACCACTTCTGCCAGCAAACACAATCTCTGTGAAGAGTGCCCAACTTATTCTTTGCCCTAAGCTGGCTCTGCAGTTCGTGGGTAACCCCTCATTTTCTTCTGTGTTTCCTTCCCAACCAGAATTTTACCTAAATGAGGAATATGGAGCAGCACTTTGCTGCAGGCCATCCCCCAGCCAAACTCTGGCACTGGCTCCCTCCCACTGCAAAGCCCTGCAGGTGATCAGGTTGATTTCCCCTCACCCACACATCTCCCACCTGGATTATTTCCATCTGCAGAGGGTTACATGTTTGGGAATGTGCTGATATTACCACTTTGAGCATTTCTCAGGGAGTTACTTTCTGCCTGCAGGCTGCCAAGGTGACTTACAAGTGCAAATATTCCTGGGTGCTCCTAAACCTCTCAACAACTTGGGAACAGCGTTCCTCAGCCTCAGTCAGAGGACACCTTAATTTTCAAGTAGAACACAGCCCTGGATCATCTTGGTATTAACCCAAATGTTTCACTTCCTGGCTAAATTTGAGTTAGTTAACTCTACCTTCCTCAGCCTTGGTTGTTCATTTATTGCATGAGGAAGACAGTACTAGGTTGGAAGCTTTTTTAGTAGCCTTTTCACAGAATAATCGTGCTGTTTTACAAACCTATAAAAAAACCCTTTCCTTTCTCGCTAAACTTCTCCTTTTTCCAGGATGGAAACCTTCTCTGCTAATCCACACTTTATATTAAGGGCACCACATGAGTCACAAATTACACTGGAAATTACACATCAGGGTCCTTTAAGCTTACAACTGTCTGCATGAAGGGTGGGTTCATGCTCTGCAGCCACAGGAAGTCACTGGGTTATTCCCAGGGGAAAATCAAGCCATATTAGCATCTCTTCCCTCTTCTCCACCTCCACTGAGAAGGAGGATTTTAACCTCCTGGCCTCCATGTGGGCCCTGCTGCCTGGGGAGTTGCAAATATAGTCCCTGCTTGCCACAGAGCATCATTCCTCTCCTCCTTTTATCCCAGTTATAGACACAGCATTTTAGGGAAAAAATGGAGGTGCAGCTTTGGAGGAGAATCACTTAAAATGACAGTGGATGCAGGATTTCAAAAGGGCTCAGTATTGGCCTAAACTGCTTCTCTTCTATAAAAAAAAAAAAAAAAAAAGACCTATTGAAATCTCTGAAAAATATTCCATATGAAAAGATAAAGAGCAAAAGGATGTTAGGGGAAGATCTCCATGGCACTGCAAGGGAGGGAAGGCTGTGGCTGGCTTGGCTGCTCAGGGCAATCACTGTTTTATATAAACATCTCCCATCAAGTGCAATCATTCGGTGAACTCCCACGCTCGAGGTGCAGACCAATATTCACGCTTGGTGGGTTGCAAAAATGCACCCACTCAGAGCTGGAGTGGAGATAAAGAAAGGGATCTGTGTGTGTGTGTGCAGGCAGACACAGGGAACACTTCCCTCTGCCTGTGCTGAGCCAGTGGTCAGTGTAAAACTGGTGTGCTCCCCTGCCCCACTCTTAGACATTCGTTTCAGCTGATTTAAAATTTAAAGTCCATCTACACTGAGGATGTTTGGTAAGGGGAGATTTCAGTAAAGTGTGAGAGTGTTGATAAAAAAAGCAGAGCTCAGAAAAAGCAACACGTGAAAAAAAGAGGCAAGAGTAGAGGACAAGAAAGGGGAGGAAAATTATGCAAAAGATGTGCAGTAAAAGCTTTAGTGAAATGATATTGTTGCCAGAATTTTTTATTTTTTATGCAGCTGATTTATGACATGCAGCTGCTTTTCTCTAACAGTGAATGTCTGGTTACCTCTCCTTGGATTTTTAACTGTGTTTAAATGTCTACAAAATGTGAAGCTTATCTACTGTATGTACAGTGTGATAGCTGTGTGTGTGCACAGCCCACAGCAGTTTGGTTTCAAAGACAGAATGATGTTTTTCCCAAAGCCAAGGACACTTATGTTTCAGTTTTCCTACTGTGTGGATAAGTAAATGGCAGAGCAAAGCGACTGTGTGCTTTAACCACTGGACTTCATTGTCCCATTCCTGCAGCACTTACTGTTTTTCCTCTGGGTTTGATCCAACTTTCCTTCTACTCAGTGAAAGGTTTCCCATGAGTTCAAGGTGAACTAAATCAGGAAAGACAGAGCCAGTTCATAAACTGGGACCTGACCTGCATGTACTCAAATGTAAAGGGCAGAGAATTCATGGGAAAAGCTCTCCCTTGGCTCCAGCGAACTGTGGAACAGATGCAGACTCAACCAAATAATAAATGAGCCACCTGTGACAGCAAACACCCCGTTCTCATCCACGCCTGGATGAGGGGGACAGGAGACATAACCTCTGGTTTTAGCATTTAGTTTCAATACACCCATGATATCCTCCACAGCTCTTGCCAATATCAAGCGGATAATGCCGGATTAAGCAAGAGCAGGAGCTGAAGAATCTTAAATTAATATTGAAATTTCAACTCTGTCTAGAGCACACTCGTTGTGTGACACTTTCAGGACCTGAGATCTCAGCAAAGAATACACAAGCCATCTTTTTGTGTTTTATTACAGGTCTCTCCTTAAGCAATCTCCAATAGGCTGCTATTACCAAATGCCTGAGTAAATTTCCAATAAAATTGAGTGAAGATCTTCATTTTAACAAAAATACTTGCAAGATTTAAACCTGGTGTGGTGGTTTGTTTTTTTTTTTTCCCCTGTGCACTGTTTTCCATACAGGTCACAGGCAGTGATTGTATTGACAGAACTGCTCAACATCAATATGAATGTCAGGGAAGTATTACAGGATTGGTTACAGACAGCCAGAGCACCTCTGGATTGAATCAGCTCATTGGTTCAAACAGGTGGAAGAGGAAACCGAAAGAAACAAAACAAAGTGGGTTCCTTGCTCACCTCCAGGAAAATGAGGAAAATGACCCTAAGGTGCAAAGAAGATTACATTTTACATTTCACTTTTTTTATACATACACAGATCTTTTTAGCCACCTCTTTAAAAATACCCTTTGATTTCCATATGCTGGTGCTACGATGTCACACTGTCACATTCTCCAAATCAGGGATTTCACCTTCATACCTACAGTGCAGTCTGAGAGCATGGCACAAGGTGTCCCAGGAATGCCAGGGAATCACCTCCTGCTCCCACCACCCAGCTCTGGCAGGGGCAGAGGCCAGAGCAGTGAAAACAAAAAAAAAAAATCCCAAAACCCCACTGTTTCCATAAAATCCTGTAAGAATTAAACACTCAGCTGTTCTTAATCCTTTTCACCCAGAGGAGAAAATAAGAGGACAAGTCAAGTGAAGTCAAGTATTTTAGGGCATATTCCAGCCACACCTTTTCTTTCCAGAACATGCAATAAGTCTTTAAATGACATCCTAAATCTGATTGCCTTTGTAGCAGACCAGTAAGCCCCATGGACAAATAGCAGATCTATTTTTGACATGACCTTAATAGTTAAATCCTGCCATTAGGTCCATGCACACAGCTCCCAGGGACATAGCAAGACTTCCCCTTCATCTTTCAGGGCTGGTTTTGCTAATGATTAATACTCAGTTCTGTAAGCTTAATGAAGACATTGTTTCCACTTATCTACAGGTCAGATGGCAACTGCAAAGCAACTTAGTAGTTAGATGGCTGTGGATTCCCTGCTGATATGTCAGATTATTTATGCACAATGTGCATTTTTAATAGATGACCATATTAAATTATACGCTTCTGCCTTACTATTTCGTGATTTTTAATGATTTTCAATTCCTTTTCGTTGTAAGAAAGAAGGAACAATGACTCATGCTAATGAAGTACCTATGTACCATATCTGCATCTTTAAAATTACTGGAATTTCTTTCTAGAGGTGTATCAAAGACCATTAGCTTCAAATTGTTGATTTTTATCATGAAAATAAAGACGAGAAATAAGATTGAGGCCATTTTCTTTTTCCAAAGACAGTGAGATTTTTCTTCTTTCTGAACTATTCTGAGAGATCCAGCCAAAACTTTTCACAGCAAGGCTCGTGCCCAGCTGAATTCCCTCCTGCACAAAGCTCCAGTTCCACCCAACTCCAGCTCTGAAAAGTGATCTTCTCCAACACCAGCGGGCACACACATGCACTCCCACGCGGGCACCACCTCAGAGGGATGGGAAAGCCTGTCCTGGGGTGCCAAAGAACCCTCATGGTCCACCTCCAGAGCAGAGCATGTGGTTCAACCAGGCAGAGCCCAGAGCTGGGAGGGAAGGAGGAAAGGCACAAAGACCCACAAAGCTGCTCTGCTTAGTTTAAATCTCTTTCTGAGCTGCGACTCCTTGACCTGCAATCACACAGGCAGCCCCTGGCATGTGGCAGTCAGCTTCTCCTCTGGGACATGGAGTGTGGGGACACAGGTTTGAGATGAGATCCAGAGAGAAAGGTCTGTCAATTGCAGGAGAATTTTCTCACTTCTTTATAAATGTGACTACTACTGTAACGTTATTGAACTAAAAATAACCAAGCCAGTTCTAGCTCCAAATGTGATCAGCCCATAAATAGCGGGATAAACTCTTTCCAGGCACATCATGTACTTGATTTCCATTTGCAACACGTACTAAAGCTCTGCTTATGCATAAGTAATGCCCACGAATGGGAGATGGCAAATTTTCCTTTTTCTAACACACAAACCACTCTCACCTTAGTGAGCAGAGACATGATGCTGCTTTCACACACCGACTGATCTTTGCTCTCTGAGCACCGCAAGAGCCACGGCTGGTTTTGGAGAGGGGAGATTTTAACACCAGAATTGCTCATTTCAAAGAGCAACTTATGCTCACAGACAAAAGCAAGGCTGTGAGGAATTTATGGGGACCTTACATTTCCAGAACTGCTTGAAACAAGTTCCATTTTCACCACCTTCACCAACTGTGTGTGTTTGGGGTGGCAGGGGAGGCTCCAGAGCTCTTCATTTCCCTTCACCTTATTTTGCACTTCCAAGTCCTAACCTTGGGTTACAAATTCAGAGCCACTTTGATGGATCACAGTTTGGCTGCCATGATGTTAAGTTAAACAACAGTCTCATTCCACACTATAATTACTGCAAACAATTTCATTGTCTAAGGGGTGCTTTGCAAGGTTATGCATTAGCTAATGCTTCTTCTGTCACTGTTCATCACATGAATATTCCTTTTACCTGCTGTGTCTGTGTGTGCCTGAAAGAACTGTGGCATTTTTAATGGCATAATTTCCTGGGATGAACTGAAAATCAGCACAGCATGGCCTGCATTATTTATATGCTGAGTCCTACAAATGGCAAGGAAAATACTCTAGATTTCCTGGAAATAAATATATTCATTATCCTGAAGCCATGTGCACAGTAGACTTTATGTCACTGAAAGAATTTAATTACTACCTGAAAAGCATCTTCATTTTGCTAGATTTGTAACAAAAACAGACTGTCTAGACACATTCAAAGACAAAAGACTCCTTACCCACCCAAAAATACCCCATGTTGATAAATGCTGAAACATGCCCTACTGTTGCTGCTAATCAGTAGAAAGTTCTTAGCATTTTTACAGCATGAGATAAATTGTAGATTGAGCCAACTGGGAATACTAATGACAGAAGCCATAAAATATTTTGTAACATCAATTATGACTAAAGGAAAAGGACTTGCACCATAGATCAGCAGAATATTTTGCAGCCGTGCTTCATTTAAGACTATGATTTCTGCACATGATTTGGGAGTTGATTTGCCAAGAAGAATGTTCAGGAATATATAATTGGCAGCTCTGCAACTGTGGTGCTTCTGTAATTCAGCTGTAGCTGCAGAATTACCTTCGATGGGAGGCTGCAGGTCTGTGGAACCTGACAGATCACCAGACTCCAGCTGACTTGTTCAAATCATACAGGATTCAATAATAAATGATCTGATTTCAGTTAGAGCCTTAAAATGGTTATGTTACATTCAATCCTAAACTAAAAAGTGATCTGAGAACTAAAAATGCACTTTTCCTAAAACTCAGATTTGTTTTTACATGTTCCTTATTGTTATGCCCAGACTACATCCCTGACCATGCTCCACAGTCAGATTCCAAGGAAATGCCAATTTCTGCCTTTTGACATGCAGGTCTTATCAGAGGAGGCCACTATTTTCTGCTGTACACTCTGTCACATATTTCCAAACAGCATTGTAACTTCACCGGCTTGTTTTTAAAAACCTGCTTATAAGGATCTTTCCATCCTGATGGAATTGCCATTTAAAAACCAGAGATGATAACCAGAGAAATAAATTGAAATGGGGACTGTGACAAGGAGAAAAGATACATAACAAAAAGGAAAAGCCAGGCTCGTATTTTCTTCCTCTCCTTGACACAAAAATTATTTCCTTGCCCCCCAAAAAACCAACCAGTAGATTCTGAACCAACAAATTTAAAAGCAGCTGTCCTCCTCCTGCTGCAGAATGAATTCCCAATAGTTATACACCACAGGAAAATAACTCCCCACCCAGATACCACTTGTATTCCTCACATCAGCCTTGCTGCAGCTCCGCATTAAAGACAGACAATATTTGGTCACAAGGAGGTTAAATTAAATCTTTCCTCAATACAGAGGAGTTATCCACATTCAGCCTACAGTGTTCCAGCCAAATAATGCTTTGCTAATGATGTCTGCAGTTAGATGACAAATCAGGCTACTTAAATTGCCTCGGCACATCCATTCTTTACAGGCAGGGTATCCAGGTAACCATCCTAGCACGGCTTCAAGGTGGGAGGGAGAAAGCAAGAGCTAATTTCTTCAGCTAGGTGGAAAATTAATCCTGAAGAGATCTGTCTGGTTTGTTATGGTCAATTTAAAGGGAAAACAATTTTAAAGTAATTGTTTAAGAAGTATTTTTAAGATAGGCGGTTAGGTAAGATGGACAAAATTACTGTCTTTCAAAAATACAATAATGGCTGGTTTTGTTTCTGAAAATAGTTAAATATATTTAAAGGCCCTCAATAGGAAGCTTCAAATGCCAGGAAAATACCAGGGAGGAATGTCAGATGCTGCAACCAAACACCTTTTTGTAAATGTAACGCTAAATAAAATATAAAATACTGGATTGTCTTGTCTTGTTTTCTCTGAAACAAGCTCAGCAGTATTTTCCATACCTGGTCAAGGAAATGTGATTTCTGTATTAGATGCTGCTGTGGCCCCACTTGAGCCATGTCTGTTGATGTCCTTTGAGAAGGTTTAGCCCATCAGTGATTTGCTTTGGGTGGCCATGGGGGATGTGGCAAATTTCTGTGCTCTGGCCTGGGCTGAGGCTTGTTCAGGGTCTCGGCCTCCACTGTGGTCTCCAGTCTGGGTGCCCTGGATATCACTGGACATCCGAAATATTTTAGGGAGGGGAAGGGGACTCCTCCAGCTGATTCACACACAGAAATGCTGGGGTGAGTCGAGAGAGCAGATTTTATCTCCTCAGCAGGCCAGGAGGGCCACAGCATTTGACCCCACACACAAGAAAGGGGTGGGACAGGGAAAGGACCCTCAGGCTGCCCCATCCCTGGGGAGCTCAGCTGTGGATTCTGCCCTGGCACCTGCCAGCTGGGCAGGCTTTTGCCATCTGCCAAGGCCAAGGAACCACTCACACCCTGGTGCTGCTCCTCTCCTGATGCAGACCAGATTTTAAGTGTTTGCTAAATCTGTTAAACAGGAAAATACAAACAACTTCTGATATCCCTTTCCTTGAAAACTATTTTGGAAAATATGACTCATTTACTTCTCTTCTAAACAGGAGAAGTAATATTTTCCAGCACTCCCTGAGGATGCATTTAACTAGAAGCTAAGCCAGATGTAGAAATGTCTGCAAAGGTTTTCATTCCTTTCATTAAAAAAAAAGAGAGGAAAAAAAAGAAAGGAAAACTGTAAAAGAAGAGTCAAGGTATTATTGGGTTTTAAAGCACTGTTGGTCTTTTGATTACCCTTAAAATCAGATCAGATCACAAAGAAAACACAGCATTTCACCAGCTAGAGAAGGTCACATTGCAAAAGGATGCAGGTGGTCTCATTTTTTAACAGTGAATGCAATAGAAGCACAAATCTTCTATCCACCAAACAGCCTCTCCTGGCTTGGCAATTGCCACATATAATATCTGATGAACTCTGATGTCTCACTGCTCAAGGATAAAATCCCAGCAGGCAGGGGCTGTAGGAACTGCTACACAGTCAGAGGGGAAAAATCTTGTATTATTCCAGCAACCACTTATTTTATTCGCCAGAATTAAAGCTCTTCACAGACAAAAATTGGGATTTTTTTTTCATCCCATAAAGCAATTTTAGATTTCTATAGAGTCATTCAAAAGCAATTAAAATCCTGCTCTTGTTGATGGATTTGTATTCCTTGCTCGCAGTGATGTCAGACTTTGAAATTCAGGGCTGTTGAGTGTAATTCTTTGGGGCTTTGGAGTCACTGCTGAGTGCCAGAAAATACGTTCCTTAAGTTCACAGATATTAAATAACTTTGGTAACACCAAAATAGTTTCAATACATGTAGCTTTTAAATCTAGAAGACATTGCAATAAAGAATTGGTGCAATACCAGGCAATTCAATACATTTTCTAGGAGAAGGGAAAAATGAGAGAATCCAATAACATAATAAGAGTACAATTAGCTAAGAGGGATCAGGGAGCTTTTCCAAACTGTCCTACTGCAAGGCTTACATTGCCAGGGAAAATTATATTAAAAAAATCCTTCAAAAACAAGCAAGTAAACAACACAAATGCAGGTCTACATTAAAATTATTCATAGTCCTCATCCATTTAAAGGTCTGTGTTATTTAAACCAGACAGCTAGCCTCCAACACCACTGTTTGCTTTGGCATCATGTTGTTTAACAAAGGAAATTGTTGTTAAAAATGTGATTCAGATGTCACCAACAGGAGGCCATTCCCAATTGCAGAGACACAAAATGGCAGGATTAATACTGCTGGGACTGGAACTGAGGGATGAGCACTGATTTACAACCCCGAATAAAAGGAGCCAGCCACGCCAAGAATAACGGGTCTGGGCACCTCCTGCAGTCCAGGTACCATTCTGATCACTGAGAAGGTCTCTCTCCTGCCAAAGGATGCAGCAGAGAACAGCAAAAGTGCCAGAACCTTGCCAGAACATCAGCAATGCACTGATCAGTGATTATGATTATTGGCTTATCAGCACCACTGACGTCTTGCTGAGACTGGCATCACCCCAAGAATCTGGTGTTTGTGGGCAAACAGGGCAATTTCTGCCCTTAGGCCACATTTAGAGTACAGAATAGCTGCATTGTTGCTCCTTGAAAGGCAAATGCAGACAAAATTAGTGCAATAAAGCTATAATCATGCTGCTGCCTGACTGGGACATTGTTAGTGGTCACTAGGCAGAACTGGCACAAGATATGGGCTGGCTCAAGATGATGAGAGCAAAATAAAGTCTTCAAGGACACCAGCAAAGCCCAGCTGAATGAAGGCAGCAGGAGAAGAACTGTCCCTTGTGCTGCTGTTCTGGGTGCAGCTCGGCCCTTCAGCACACTCTGGGATTGGAGAGCTGTGGGGAGGGAGGGAATCACGACAGAGTGAACAAGGAGAGGCAGGACTGCCTTCCTGTCCTGATTTTGGGCTTATGTAGCACAACCTGGGACATGTGGAACCTGTGTTATATCAGGGACAGATCCTTTATCCTTCACAGCATCACAACCTACAAAGCAGGGAACAAGGGGACTCTGAAAGGCATCATCCAATTCTTCAATTTGTTTTTTTTTCCGTTTTCCTCCTCCTCTAAACTCCGAGTAATAGATACAAATAGTTGCTCTCCTGCAAAACTTGTTTGAACTGTGGCTGCCAGGAAATGAAGGCAGTTGATGGGGGCCTGTAAAAGGCTGTTCATTAGTCCTGCCTTCTTTATGAGCTTCTTCAGTCCCAAAGCCAGATGGGTGTGGGAATGCAGCAGAACAGGGGACTCCAGTGTTCAAAGAAATGACAGGATCCAGCCCTGTGAGGAATTCCTTCGCCAGCCCTTCAGATCATGGGGTTAATTAGTAACAGTTAATTAATGATGTGTCAATCATCATGCAGTGCATGCCTGCGTGAGGAGAGCTGCCCCTCAGGGTGATGAGCATTAAGGCCTTCCCTGGAGAAAGTCCTTGTGACAATTTCTGAAGCCTCGAAGAGGATGTTTTAATCCCTTTATCTCAGGATTCACTTCTCACAGGAAACCACCTAGCAGAGGTAGTTAAAAAAATAATTGCTATGCTGTTGCCTTCAAGGTGAGTCTCTGGAGGACACAGGATGGTGGCAGGTGCCAGCTGTCCCCAGAGGGGAGCTCAGGCTGAAAGCATCTCAGAAACTGCCTTGTCCTCAGTGATGGAGTAGCAGGAGCCCAGGGCAGAATGTGGGGGTATCCTCTCTGCTGTGAAACACCCCGTGCCCATGCCAGAAACCCCCTGTGCCTGCTCTTCCCAGGGTAACTTCAGGAGGGACAGGCATTTGGACAGGAGCACCGAGGAGCTCAGCTCCCATTCCCCTCTGCCAGCTGAGCATCCCAGGCTCTTGGCTGCCAGGACAGCCAGCCCATCTGCTCACATGGCACACTGCCCGCTCACAAGTTGTCAGACAATTTCACGGGTGCCAAAAGAACCTGGACTTGAATAGGTGGCCTGGATATGCTGCAGAATCCACCTCCTCTCACTGACTGCTAACAGAGCAGGGCCTGTCTGTGCTCGCAGCGCCGGGGCCGCGGGCTCGCTCCGCGCTGGCACTGCCCTCCACGCTGCAGCAGGAAAGCTTTGCCATGCTCCAGGCAAAGCATCAGTGCCCTGGGTGCTACTGGAGCACAGATAAAACAGCTTCTGTCCCAAAATACTCAGAGGAGGCCAAGATAACTTCAAGGCACCATGATAGCCCTGGGTACAAAAGCCTGACTCTTGGAAGGGAAGCACAAGCAGAGCAGAAATCCCCGCGGCTCCCCACGGGCTGTGACAAGTAGGTCAGGCAGAGCATAAAAGGGCAAGGTTTGGGCTAAAATCCCAGTTACCCAGCTCCTGTACCTGAGAGGCTGCAAAAAAATTGGAGCTGGCTCTGGGAATAGGAAAATTAGGCAATGGGAAAAGCAGACTCAGCCCTTCTGGTGGCACTGGGTCAAGCTGGAGGGACAGCTGCTGTCCCCACCTTTTCCAGGCCTGGCACAAACACTTCTTGCTGCACCCCATCCTTCTACTGCCAAGAGCCCCTGGCCCTACATTTCAATCCTATGGAGAAAACCAGGATTTTGCTGTCAATTGTCTGCCACTGTCAGCCCAGAAGGCAGAGCTGGCTCAGAACTACAGTACTGCTCTCCCTCCTCTTGGCTGGGGCTCACTCAGGGCCCTGACACAAAACCAGGGTTTGCAACATGAAAGGCTGAAAAATCTCTGGGTTTTATGCCCTGAGAATCAGATTTTCTGCCTAATAAACCCCCTAAAGAATCAGATGCAAAAGAGGTTTGTTTGAAAATTTTGGCTGGGTTATCTTAGAGTAGTGATTCAAACAGGCACAGAATACAGGAAAACACAAATATACTGGGTCAAAATTCCCTTTTTGTGTATTGTGAGACAAACTAAATACAAGTCAGTCATACTGGAAACCAAAGAAAATGATACCAATTATTGCCAGATTTCCCATTAAACCTACAGATTTATTTAACATCTCCATTTCTTTTGCTGCTTGCTGCCAGCTAATTAAAGCCATTTAAAATCCATATACAGCCTGTGTATAGCTGAGGTCTGTGTGCAATATTTCTGCTATTACAGGTCTCCATGGCCAGCCATATGTGTCCTCTGGCCAGGTGAACAACCTGGCATGAAGAATTTGGACTACCAATTAGCAAGGTTTACAAAAGGGCCTTGAAGCTAACAGGATCGGTTGGATGCTGCTGCTGAGAACAGTATCTGGCTTATGTGCTGGCTTGGGGTGTTTTATTATCCATAGCACACAATCCTGCACTTTAAGCTGCTTCTATTTACAACAGTTTTGCTGTCCCCCTGCTACTCTCCAGCTCCCACACGTTTGCAGATGCTACTTACTCTGTGTTTCTGCTACTTCTTCACATGCAAATGAGTCTTTCAGGCTTTCTCACTTTTATTTACCCATATGCAGAACACTACAGCAGGGTGAAAAATTATAAATTAAGAAGAAAAGTACTAAGACTATTGAACTATACACAGAAAAGGAAAAAAAATAAAAACTCAGGAACTTTCAGCGTGCCCTAAATCTGTGTTATTAACAGTTAATACGGCTATTTGAAACACACTTTTTTCAGTTGATTTACAGCAGTGAGTCACCACAGCACCATGCCAAGGGCATAATTTGGATTTGTGCTGTGCCCTCTCTCCTAAGCTTTGCCAAACCCTTCCTGTCTCGACCTGCAAGATAGGCTGTGGGTCTGTCCTAAGTGCCACACCATTTTTGCATTGTCACTGACCAAGGAACTGTGCTGCCTGGACTGGTGACATCTGGAGAAGCTGGACACGGGTTCTCAGTCCTACACTTGCTGTTTCATCAGATCCATTTCATTGCTGCTTATCTCCTGCCACTTTGGATGGCTCACAGCCCTAACTCAAAAACCTGTAGAAATGTTGAGGGCTTAAATGAGCTGACAAACTTCAAACAACTCTTGGTGCAAGTGGCCAAATCCCCAATTGCCTCCTCCAAAGCGGTGGTGACCCCAGAGCTATCTCTGTGTGATATTAAGACCAGGGGCAGAGAAAGAGCAATTTAGCTCCATGAAACATCCAAAAATAACTCCTCCCAAAGGGTGAGGTGAGGATGGTGGAACTCATCCTCAGGACAAAGCCACATGTGCTGCTCCAGAGAGAAAACAGCCTCAGCCTGTGGTTTACGCCACAAGTCTTGCACAAATCATTTTCCCCTCCCCGAATTTCAGCCTCTGGAGACTAGTTTAAGGATTATAAATTGTAGAGAAACAGAGACAAATTCCCAGGGAATGTTTCAGGGTAGCAGTATCTGCATATCCCACTGAAAACATTGCAGACACATTTTTTTTTGCTTAGATTTACTAGGACATCTTACCTCAGTGCTCCACCAGTCCCCTGTGTGCCAAGCCCTGCTACTCAGCAGTAAATTACAGACTGTGCATTTCATGCCAGCTCTCTGCTTTTCTGCACCGTTGATACATGGTAAACTGTGTGAAATAAGGAGCTGAGGAGCTAAAGTGCCTCTCTGATTAAAAGAGAAAGCCACAGGACTGCACTTCTTGGTATGCAGAAAATTAAAGTGAAGAAGTGGCTTGATTAAAATCAGACACTGAAGATGGCTCTTTCCTAATATACTGTGGTAATGTGAAAAAAAAAAAGAAAAAAAAAAAAAGAAAAGTTAGATGCTGCAATAACTGGCTTTTAAAGAAAAAATAAACACCAGCATGTCTTTGTTCCCAAAGACTAATTAGCAAGATTCTATGAGTACCTAGAAGGCAGCTAATCAAGCAGGGACAATTCTGTACTGTAAAATGTGACTGCAGACTCAGGTCTCCCTTCAAACAGTGTTAAGGGGCAGGTACAGGCAGCACCTGTGCCCATTTGTGTTGGTGTAAGACAGGAACAAAAATAGACATTGAGCATCCTGTTATCATCTGCCAAACAGCCCAACAAATGAGCTGAGGAAAAATGCAAGGCTGGAAGGCTGTGCAAAAAGTCGCATACAGAGGTTGTGGTGTTGGCATATCTGTGAGCTGCAGAGCAAAGTCTTCTCTGTCAGGAGCTGAAGATGCCATGGGGAAGTCAGGAAAGAAGGATTTTGGGGATAATTCACCAGGAGTGGTGGATGGCAGCTTCCCACTGCTGGGATGTGGGATGGAGCTGAACCCCATGGTGATGGTGATATCCAGCAAAACAGCCCTGGTTTGTTGGAAGAAGGTCTGGTCCCTCCCACCACTGGAACTCACATTGTCCAGTCCTGGCTTAAAGCAGATCCTGCCCTGCTCCAGGAGGGGATAATCCAGGGCAGCTCAGCTTGGGACAGCACACCAGAGCTGCTGCCAGAGAGGGAAGGAGGTTTATCTTCCCTTCCTGGCTGCTGGCACGGTGGAATCTGCTGTCACAGATCCCTGCAGACCCTAATCTGAACGGACAACCTTTGAGCTACCTGGGCTTGCAGACATTGACTCTGGGGTCATTCCATGAACATGTTTGCAGAATTCGAGAACAAACTGCTCCTGAGCTGGATGGGATTGATCAATATTCCAACCAGCAGTTGCTGAGCTGTGGCAAGAGGAAATGCAGAGCACAGTGGTGGACAGAGATTGGATTTCACTGCTGTCCAGGGCCACCAGTCAGCCTCAATCCTGATCCAGCTCCCCTTGAAGTCACCACAAATTTTCCAATCTGCATAAATGAGATTTGGACCAGAGGCACTGCTGAGTCCTGAAACACAATTGGCACTGAAATACTGAAGAAGTCTGAGCTGATGAACAGGATTAGTTATAAAAGAGAAAAACAGTTCATGCATAATGTACCAAAAGTTAAAGAGCTAAAATACTACACAGCATCCTCCACTGTCCTTATTTAGGACCACATTCACATCTTTAAATATCAAAGGATATAATTCATCCAGTTAACTCCAGATTTATTCCTGATATAAGTACAATCAAATGTGCCTATCAGTCTCATTCAGGTAAACATTTCAGCAGGGATTTGGCTGGCAAGGATTTGAATGCCCTTAAAAAGCCCCAAATCTCATAGACGAGGTCCATAGAATATCTGATTACTGATTAATCCTTGCAGCAGCAATGAAAGCACTTCCTCTTTGTGATATAACGAGAGCATTCCTTGCAATTTTAAAATACTCCTACATAAACTGAATGCTGGGATTGCCAGTTTCAACCTCTCCAACCAGTTTATTCAGCTTTAGCTCTCCACTAACCCACCTTGCACAGAAGCAGTGACTGGCACAGTAACACTGCTTAGCCCAGGGACAAACCCCAGTGGCTGGGTTGTACTTTGACCAGTGACCATCAGCTGGGTTTCACACAGCACATTCCAGAGTGCCAAAGTGCTAATCCTGCAAGGCTCCTAGCAGAGCAGCTACTGGATGCACATCTCACTTCTCTAGCTGCTCAGAGAAAACACTGCAATTTGATTTAATTGCTATGTTGACTTATAACAGTATGTTTATACTGGATGCCTGCCAGCTCACATGTAACAGGTTGGCAAAACGTTATTTCCTCAAAACAGCATGAGATGCAGTGCAATAAGGAAAGCAATCTTTCAGCAGCCTCCATCCTGGAGTTCATTTCAACTCCTCTGCCTTGGAAGCAGTGCCACCAGTGCAGAAGGATTACACCACCCTAATTGATATGATAATCAAGCCTGGAGGCTGCACTTCTCAGGTACAACAGCCACAACTTCAGAAAGGGAATAGACCTGCGGGAAATGAAAGCCATTAACAGTTGTTTGTATTACGGGCATTGTTTGGACTATTTAATATCCCTACCAAATGATGCATTATTTGTTGAACAGTCCTAAAAGCAAATCAAAGAGAAATTTGAAGAATGTTGCTAATCCTTTTTCACTATGACATCTAAAAGTCAGTGAAAAGCTGTGCTTTGCCCATTGAAACAAAAATCACAGAATGATATACTCATTTAAATTGGGAAAGACCCCTAGGATCATTGAGTCCAACCACTAACACAGCACTACCTCGCCCAACTCCCAACTCAACAGCCAGCACGTGGTGTTGACCACTAAACCACATGCCCAGGTGTCACACCACATCCCTGAGGGACAGTATTAGCTTTTCTATGACCTTGGCTGCTTGATCTTAGCACAGTTAACAGCTGCTGTGTCTTTGAGCCACGAGACAGCTAAAAGAACATCACAGAACTGAAAGGTGGGTGTGCTTGCTCCAGCAGAGAAGCAGCTTGCCCCAGACTGTGACTACCAGCCAGTTTTGTGGCTGGCACTGGGATGGGTCAGGGCTCTGAAGGAACATGGAGGTGCTCCCATGGGCAGCATTATTTCCACAGCAGCAAGTTTCAGAAGGGACAGTGAGAGTCAGAGTTACAAATAACACAGTCAGCAGTGTTTGATCAGTTAATGAATGCTCATGATTCAAGGGGACTTGGATTTCACAACCCCAAAATCCTCTTCTGGCCTGCTATTCCCCTGAGACTAATTGGCTCTACTTTATTAAAGACTTTAACTGCAAGCTTCATCTACTGGAAGAAACAGTCATGTGGTTCTTTCTAATCCTGTACTGTGACTTGCAAAATCAGAAGAAAAGAAAGAAGATGTTAAAAATATCAAGTAAAATCTAAAGATGGAGCAGAACTGGCTTTTATGTGTTCAGTCAAAACTGAGTTCACTAGATACAGTAGTATTTCTTTGAATGGAACAAATAAGCCTCAAATATTTTATAATGAATACTCTCAGCACACATCTGTACATTGCAGTCTATAAAATGGCAATGAGAGATGTCGTTCCTAAACACAGACCACAGGACACTTTTCTCACAACTCCAATAACAAGGTATAATTTTCTATCTGATCCTATTTGGCTTTTCCATAAGGAACCGTAAAAAACCTCTCTCAAAATCCTGGCACCAGTGTGTGCAATAGGAATCCTAATGCTGGCTCTGCTGGAGCAGAATTTCCCTCTTCAAGAATAAAGCCTTGGGAGGAAAAAAATAGCGTGTTGGTTTTGTGGCTGAGCCAGCTATTTAACTCCACGAGCCAGCAGAAACAAAGGGGAACCAAATAAAACTACAAAGCTACAAATGCTCCTTTTGGACAAGTGAGCCAAAACTCTTCTGACATTTATGGCTCTACCCATCTCTACCTGATAAGTCATACAGAAAGCTGCAACTGCAGATATCAACACTTAGGTAAATAAATTTTATTATGTGGTATGTACAGTACTAGTACAGTTAGATACACTAATCATGGGAGGAGGGGAGGTTGCTATTTTTTTGCTGTCCCATATGGTAATAATTTTGTATGACTGAACTGTTATGAGCTAAATAAAAGTACACATTAACTGTAAGATACATTGCAAATATATTAAATCTTCCCTGGAGTTTTAGCAAATACGTGCTTTTTCTATCATGCATTTGGAATTATTATTACTGGGCCATAGGATTTATAAATAGATTTGGCTTCTTCTGCAATACTTTATGGGCAATTATTTCAGAAATGAAGATGCAGAGCCATGGATAAATAAAATAATTGCAGCTGATCAGGCTTTATTTACCGCTATCACATTTCCCTGACTGGTACACTTCTCTCATTTGCTCCACTAGCCTGAGTCAATGACCAGATGAAGAGCTGTCAGTTAATGTCAAACACAGAGCACAAAAGATGCCAAAGGCTGATTCTCATTTCCCCATTTCCAAATTCTGCCTGGGCTTTTCCGGAGCTGGCTTGCTCCCTGGATAAATTCAGTGTGGAACTGGGAGGCTAGGAAAGGGCAGGGCCAGTCAGAGGAGTTCTGCAGTGTGTTCAGCAGTTTTCCAGGGAGCACATTTTGCTGTGGCTGCCCTGTAGAAGTCTCTGCCAAAGGTCTGGAGATCTCCCCTCCCATGAGCAGATACCCAGCTCTGCCAGGGAAGGGCTGGCATGGTCTCTGCTATCTGCTGCAATCCCACTCAAACAGGTATTAATTCAGTCAGGAAGACACTGAGTACAGCTTTGTGTAGCAAAAAACAGCTTTCCAGGCAATTCCAGTGAATCAAATCCAAGCAGAGCCTGGGACTGGCCTCATGTCTACAGAATACCCTCCATGTAACTCACACCATGCAGCTTTCAGTATTTGAGATTTCAGACAGGATGGGAAACTCTGGATTATCAATATTCCTTGGGATCAGGCTTGAAATCCTACACCCAGCCCTATCTAATAGTTGTGTTACCTGGGGCTCATGAAGGAGGTTGCTTGTCTGAAGAGGCTTATCAAATCATGAGGAAAAAAAAGTGTAATTTCTGCTGCTCTGAAAAGCCACAGAGCTGATAACACAGAAGTAAGTGAAACACGAAGGATGCATCAGGTGGAGACAACCTGAGTACCCACCAATGGTTTCCTTCAATAAGCTCATCTCAGAAGTAGCCACCAGGATGACATTTTATGGCTCTAAACTACTTGGAAGAAAATTGTCTGCCAGCCCTGATGAGCAGAAATGTCTCTGAGCTACCTACAGCCTCCTGTCCTGGGAAGGAACATCCAGCTTTGTGAGGCCTGGATAAAAAAGGCACCCTATAGAAAAGGGGAAGCACAAGAAACATCATGGAAGCTGTCAAGGGCCTTAAAAAATCCTATAAGCAAAAGTCTCATAGATTTAAAGCCTGGGTTTTTTTTAAATTTTATTTATTTATTAAATTTCATTCCAGTCTGCTTATTTCTGTATAAAGAAATGATGCTGCAAACCTCTCCAAGAACTTCATCAACCACAGTCCATAAGGTGGAGAAAGAGGCCAGTGGGACCAGATGCCAAAGGAGCTAGGAAGATTTATGCTAGCTGAGCATCTGGCTCCTTGTTCCCTGTTATCAGAGTGAAGACAAATGTTTGCAAACACCCTTATTCCAAATCACTAATGTGTTCAGCCACAGTCAGCACAATTGCAGCAGTGCTGCTCCTGGAAGGTGTGCTGCCTGGATAAGCAGCTGCTGAATGCTTCTTCCAGGGGTTTATGCAGTGCAAAGAGCAGTGAGAAAAGAGGGTGTTGCTGCCCCTCAAATCAAGCCAAGGGAATGATTAAGACATCATCATTTTCTGTTATTACTCTAGTGGGTGGTAGTAATTGCTTCTACACAGGAAAGTGGCTACACCTCTATTGTCATCCATCACCTTGCTGAGGCTGTGCATTGTACAGTATTTTGATTTGACCTCATTAGCACTCCCAGAATTACAATGTCATACCAATGATAAAAGCTGGGATTGTCTGCATCTGAGGAGATGCAGAAGGAGCACATCACACACTGTGTGAAAAGCCAGCAGTGCAACCTCAACTCTGCCAAATATTCAAAAGCACCCTGAATCCCCTGGCTCTTGATTTTGCATGTGGGACAAGACATGATTAGGAATTGTGCCTGTATGCATGAAACCTGCAGACACAGGGGATGGGCTCATGCACTGGTGATCTAAACCCTCAGGGAGAGCACAGGGACAGGAAGGGCAGGTGCTGGAGCAGATGCTCTCTGGGACCACCTTCCCTCTGAGCTGCCAGTATTATCTGTGCTCCCTCCAGCCTCTCCCAGGCAGCCAGCAATCCACTAGAAACGTGGACAGATTTGTGTGCAATTTAGGAGATGACACAGAGGCATTTGGCCTTTGCAGAAATGCCTTGTGCTCTCTGGAAGTTCAAAGGATTTTCTTGTGATTCCCAGGATAGAGGCACATAGGGAGGGTTCCTGCTCAAACTTGGGTTGAAGGAAGGTCAGACCAATTTTTGGACTTTTCTGTCAGTCAAATAAAACCAAGTCAAATCTGTACTTGTCTGAAGTTAATCTGCAGCAAAATCTGTCGTGTAACAGGGAGTCTCTCAGTCTCCAACCAGCAGTTCCCCCTTGAGCTGTGCTCCCCACTACAGCTCTAACACAGTGCCAACACATATTCCAAACCTCCCATTCTCAGCTACCTTAGTCTTCTATGGATCATCTTAGAGGAGATAAAGTGAACTTCTCTACAGTGGGAACAAAATAAGGAAATTAATTTATGATTCCAGTGGTACCCTTGACACAGATACTGAATAGCTCCATTAAAGATTTTGCAGCCCTGAGTGTCTTTACTAACCCTCTACAATGAGCACAGAGTCATTTTCCTTCTTACAACACAAACATACAGGTCAGGATTCAGGAGTCTGTTTTGTATCTGAATAACTTCTCTCATCTCAATGGGATCCAGGCAGGCACAAATCAAGGCTGCATCATCTCAGTCCTTCCCTTTCTCTCCAGAGTCATTACCTTGCAGTACCACTCTTGAATAAACTTGTTTTCACAGACTCAGCATAGACCCAGTGAAATGACTAATACAACTCTTTAATACAAACAACAATAAATCAACTGATTAAATTCTAATTTATCAGACAAATACTCTTTAGCTCTTCCCAAAGCTGTCCTGAATCATCTCTCTTGTCTGGCCATGTTCCAGAGGAGCACTGACACTAGATAAAGCTCAGACCTGTGCAATAAGTTTACATAAGATAGAAATGCTGAAAACAATCTGTATTTATGATGGGAGATTTCACAGGGATCAGAGTGAATAACATTCCTGAGAAGACTGTAATGTCTCTGTCTCCTCAGCAACTCTTCCAAAGACCAGTCTAGCAGGACAAGGGATCAACAGACCCTGAAGCTCCAGGCTCAGCAGCAAGGCTCAGGGACCAGACACATTAACCTTGGGAGATCCTACAGCAAAATGTAACAGCTGAGAAAATGGCTACTCCACCACAATTCCACTTTAAATCAGACTTTTTTACTTACTTCATTGGTTTAAACAGTGCTTGTCCATAGTTCTGGAATGTCATGATCAGCTTCAGCTGGGTGCCTCCTGATTTCATTGCTGTGAGGGAAAAACACAAAACAGCTTTAAAATGAGACATGTGGATCTACTGACACTCAGTTTCCTTGAAAGCAAATAATATCTGTTTTTCTCTGTATCAGTTCAGCACTCTGGTATCAGAGTGACCAGGGTCATCCTAACTGGGCAACAGATTATTCAGCAGAGTACAGGGAAGGGCTTTGAGCTACTGACAGGACTAAGCGTGGATTGTATTTCCTGACACTTTTTTTGCCTTTTTCTGACTACCATGGGCTCCATAAGCATCCCAGATGAACAGTACCTAGAGGAGCAGACCACTGGAGTCTTGTTTTCCTCACCTCTTGCTTTTGGAGTCCCTTTTAACAAGGGACTCGCACTGGGAAAGGAGATGGGGTGCTTTCAAAGACAGCTGCAGCTGGGATGTACAGCCCAGTGCACAGCAGACAGCTCCTTAATTAAAAGTATGAGCAGATACTGTAGCAATCTCTGATCTCTGCTGTGATTTTAATAACTGTTCCTGATCAGTAGAGATATGTAAATTCACCTCCTCTGTGCACAAAGGATATGTAGCCAAGCCCAGCCATTACCTTCCAGGGATCCCAAGGTGGCTCATACATGAGAGCAGAGCTGTGCAGGGCAGCCTGGCCTGGCTTGGAGGGCAAAAGGGGACAGTGAAGGTGACAAGGACAGTGACTTTGCTCATCTCCCAGATGGGAGCTAATGGGAATTTGATACTCATTCATACCATTCTGAAGAAACTTGGATAATGTCACAGTAATAGCCAGATTACAGTGTTTTTTAAATTAGAATTTTTAAAAAATATATATAAGAATTCATAAAAATGCATTTTACTTGATGATAAGGCCACTTAAAAAAGATAAACATATACTTCAGAAAACAGCTGCTTTTCTGCTGCCTCAATCACAAGCTTCATAATAAATGAAATGACCTATAACCTGACTCCTAAATGCACCTCTGCATTGGGAAGGCCAGAAGGGTTGTGTGGATGAGTCAGTCTTTTAAAGATGCTTTCTAGGAATCATCAGATAATCAATCCCTTTCTTTGCAGCTCTGACAAAAGCCGTGTCAACTGGAGATCTACATAAATGTCAAGTTATCTTGCTCTGTAAATTCTGGCTGAGAGTTGCCCCTGTTCCACCTATACAGCTTGTACATGTTTTTTCTCTAATCAATGCCATTAGCTGCACATCTTTTTAATTACTCCTCTCTGTGCCTTATCACTGATTGGTCATCAGCTCTCTTTCAGCACTTGTAACCTATATTTTTGCAACAAAATGCTATGCAAATCTGGTCAGTGTAATTACATTTCTCCTAGAGTAAAATCCCTCCTGTCCTGCTGTTTTGCTGATCCCAGCCTTCTCTTGCCTTTCCACTTTATCCCAAAGGAACAAATAAATAATTAGAAATTAAAGGGCAGGGCATTAAGCAATTTGCACTGACCAGGTAAAGCAGAAGCAGAGGGTTTTGCTGGATTAAACTCCCTCCCCTGTGCAGGATGGGTCAGTTGATCTACACCTGAGGGCAGGAGGAGCACAAGGCTTTTTCATGCCCAGCTCAGAGCCTGAGGACAATAAGAAGCAGAAACTTTCCAGCTCAAACCCTGCCTGTGGTGCCCTGGAGCCATCTGTGCACTCTGGAAGCAGCCCTGGTTAGTGTGGGCAGCTGGAGCTGCCCTTGCCCCATGCCCATAGGGACACACACAGGGCATTCCCCACCACCCTCCCTGCTCAGCCACCACCACAGGCCTGGCATTTCAGAGAGTCACAGAATGGTCTGGATTGGAAGGGACCTTAAAGATCCACCAGTCTAACACCCCTGCCATCACAGCAATGCAAAGAAGGGAAAAAGGAAGTTTCAGCACACCCTTCTCTAGGCACAGAGCTTGAGATACTAAGAGTACTGGTTTCTCAGCTAATTAAAGCCACTCGACAGATAATGATTTTGTTAGCAGCCAAACTCAACAGCGAGGATGTCACCACCAAGCAGGGAAATGTATGAAGAAGATTAACAATGCAGAATAATTCTTCCATGAGACACAAAAGCCTGGTTTCCTGTCAGAAGGAACTGAGCTGAAGTAACACAAAAGCACCTCCTCGTCTTTTTACATCCATCTCATTGCATTGCCTTCATTGGTTGCACCAGTAGCCTCACCCCAAGACAAGTTTTGCTGGCTCCTCCACTGCTGCTGGGAGCAAGCTTTGGAACTCTGAAACCAGAGGGGCACAGTGGTGGGAATTGTGTCCCATTGTGCTTTTAGGGCAGGGCAGGGTGGAACCCACATGGAGCATGGCAAACCCAATGCCAGAGCTCCGCCTTGGCTTCCTCCTGTTATCCACGTGCAGCTGTTCCCACTTTGTCTGCTCTTCCAGTGCCACAGATGTGCTGGCCAGGCTGGGGGTGAGGCAAGGCCACCCTCCACATCCAGGCTGGATAGAGCCTGGCATTGTAATCCCTGCAGAGGGGGAAACACCTAAGCTTGGACTGCTCCTTTGAGCTCGACAAGACCCTTGCTGTACCTGCAAACTAAGCAGCCTTGAAGCAGTGGCAATGCCAGAGAAGAGCAGATCTCACCTGGAGATGATCCACTCTAGGTCAGATCACTCCCCCTGTCCTAATTTAGCATCAAATCTGCACACTGCCTCCCCTCTCCTTTTCTGAGCTGTGCTCCTCCCTTTCCTGCCCAGCCTCAGTTAAACATGTCCCTCTGGCCACTGTGGCCTGTCATCTTCCAGGGGTTTGTCCCAAACAAACCTCATTTGCTCATCTGGAGACATCCTCGTGCCTTTATCTGCTGCCCACAGGCCCATTCCTGAAGAATGCACAACACCCAGGAGCAGCACATCCCATTTTCCAGGGAGTAGAGGATGCTCCACCACTGCAATCTGTCACATCTGTGATCAGCAGGTTTGGGGATTTTTACAAAATCCTTGCAACACAAGGCTGTGCTGACTCCAAAGGAACCACTAGTCACACTCTAAATTCACCTTTTATTTTTTTGAAGTATTTTAATATACTGTAACACCATAGGTCACAAACAGCTCTGTAAAGGCTTTATAAACCTGCCAGCTCACAGCAGGTACTTCAAATCAAGTCTCACACAGCTCCTGGATGTACTGGCACACTGCTAAAAACAAATCCCAATGCCATCATTACTTTTCATCTTCAGGCAATTCAAAGCCTCTCTTTTCCCTCCAAAGCAGAAGGAAATGGAAAGCAGCATTAACCTTTCCTGTTAACCCAGTGTAAGGGCTCCAGGGTGTGATCAGAAATCTTCCTAACTTCAGGAGGCTTTGCAAAAAATTCCCTGAGATATCTTTTTGCTTAAATGTTTGGGATTAGAGTCTTGTCCAAAGATTAGTGAAATTGGTGGGATTCCTTCTGTTTTCTCTGACAGACTTTGGATCAAGCCTGCAAAAATCCCTGCTCCATTTACATCCCTGAGCCTGCTGCCATGGCCACCTGCCATGTCTGACTCCCCCACCTTGCCACCTTGCCATCCAACACAAAAGGTGTCCCAGCTACCACCTCTCAGGCATCGTTTCAAGCTGTAAACTACAGGGGTCCTGGAAGTCTGGTACTGACAATGCTGCCCAGAGGGATTTGGCCCAAAGGGATTTGGAATTCCAACTGCTCTGGCTTTCCAGCTCCTCTGCCTTGCTCCATGACAGCCCAATCCTACCAGCCTGTCTAAACTAAATGGTTTGCTGAGGGAGAGAGAGAGACCCAACAGGATCTCTGAACTTTTCCTGATTCTTTTGGTCAGCATCCAACAAACATTTTAAAATGTATTTAATTATGCAGAGCTAATGCCTGAGAAGTGAGATACAGTCACAGCCTGGGATGCAGTTAACATCTGAAACAGAGGATGCTCAGATCCATTTTGGATTCCTATTTATAGATCAAACTTAAATCTAACATAAACACGATTGGCTTTAACAAGTAATTCTCTGCCCCAGGCTGGAGACATGGCCCTGTACAAGCTGTAAAGAACATATTTAAAAATAAATTCAAGCCTTCATCATCTCTTAGTTTGTCCTTGTTCAGCCAATTCTGCTAACTTGTTTTTAAAGGACTTTTAGTCAAGAAAGTAAAAGATTTCTGCAGGGGAAGAGGTCTGTGAAATTATTCTAAGGTTTTGCTGTACATTTTAATCCCCTCCTTTCATCTGGAATTGTACATTAAATCAATCTGTTGACTCTTGGCAGATTCATTGTTTCCTTACGCAGTAAATCAAAGATGCTACATTTCATTGTTTTCTACAAGTTCTCAAAAGCACTTCTTCCTTTCCTTTGGATGAAATGTTCACGATTTTCTTTAGAGCCAGAATTTATGTTCAATATTTAGAGTCTTGTCTTTCCCTTTTCTCTATTCTTTCCATGCCTTGAAGCAGAGTCCACCTCAGGTAATTGCAGCTTTTATTCCCAGTGTGAGTAATCTCAAACACTTGCTTTCTAATTACTGCCTGTACAAACTGAAGGCATCACAGATTCACAAATTACCTCAGTCAGGTAGTCAGTTCTCTTTACAGCCAGAGAACTTAAAGAATCAAAAAATAAATCCCAGCTCCTCAGAGGAACTGCAGACTATTCTGCTTACAGGGAATCTCCTCTGGACAGCAAGCCCAAGCCCACAGTGCCCCTCCAATGCACCATGCCAGAGCTGGTGCTGAAGTGCTGATAGTGCTGCCACAATTATGCACAGACATCTTGTAAATATGCAAGAAAACAGCTAACTATGGTTACTTATGCATGCAATAAGCATCTATGAAAGGCAAAGGAAATGTGCAATTGCCTGTGCATGCGCTTCTGAAAGCCAGGCTTCAGCGCTCAGTGGAAAAACAATTCTCTCTAGGCTCCTATTTATGGCAAGAGGAAATTTTCAGTGAGTTAAATCAAATTAAGAGCTATCCCTTTATGCTGAACAAAATGAATAGGAAATATGTGTATATATATATATGCAGGGCACAGAAACATCCTGAGCCCGAGCCTGGGTAACCCTGTCCTTTCCCAGGCCAGCTCTAGGTGTCACTGTGGGAGCTGGATGGGACGCTCCTTCCCATCCATGGATTTCTTCCATTTAAACTTTAACATGAAGAAAATGTCACCTTGGTGCTCCCTGCTCTTGGGAGTTGCTTCTGTCACCGTTTTCATTTTAAAATACCTCTGCACATGACAGAATTGTGTGAGTGGTTCTAGCAGATGTGGGGGATCAGTCTGGTCCCCACTCTCGCCCATAAATAATGCAGGGTGCAGGGAAATCACAGTCTGGTCAAGAATGGTGCTTTGCTGCAGTTTGGATCTAATTACTGTAGGTATCAAGCAAATCATCTAATTGTATTATAGCCAAAGTAAATCTGAACACTGGGAAGAAACTGGATAAAGCCATATCCCATTTCACCTAATGCATGTAACCCTGTATATTTAATTGTCCTGCTTGCTAAAAGGAGCCTGAAGACCAGACATTATCAAGGTTTCAATTTATTTTATACTCCTAACTTGACATCTTTCCAGCTGCCTTAAAAAGAAAAAAAAAAAAAAAAAAACCAAACAGTAAAAATTGATCATAAGGGAAAAAAAAAACAAGGCTAATTAGAAGATAAGCAGGAATATGCAAAGAATGTAACAGCCTTATAAATGTCCTTTGGTCAAATATATTACCCTTTATTAATCAGCTTACATGCTTTTGAATCCCTCTGCTGCTCTGCAGTAAAGCTGAAAACTGGCAGGAATTACTTTAAAACATGTATTTTTAAACATCCAAAGAATTTGCAACATAAAGTAAGAGAAGTTGCATTGTGCAAAAAATAATTTTAAAAAGTGTATTAGCAATATACTCTTTCTTTCTTTGCAAGCTGAAAAAGCTCCTGAATCCCCACAGGGTCAGGCAGTGTATGCTAACACCAAAATTCAGATCCTGGCATCTCTATATTGGCAAAAGTCCCCTTCCATTTCCATATTCTTGATTTTAGACTGGGATTTATGTGTAGGAATCATTCCCTGTCAGTTCCCATAGCAGCCACAACAATACCAAATACACCTTATGGTTTAATTTATGGAAATTGTCCTGATTGATTGCTAGAAACCATGGCTCTGTGTTTTTGTTAGAGGCATAAGAGGCCCTACCATGCTCTTAAGAGCCTTGTTCAAACATTAACAAAGGCAATCCCAAAGGGAATCGCTAATAGCAACCATAAATCTTCCTCTGTGGTCCCATGGCCCTTTCCCCCCATTGATCAGAAAGCTCCATCAAAATCAGAATTAATGGAAACCCCATGATACATCTGTATGACACATTAGGTGAAATAATGGCTCCAGGGAAGTAAATGGCAAAAACTTCCACTGACATCACCAGGGTCAGCATTTCACTCCCATTTTTTATGATAATAATTCTTTGCTGCTAGGCCAGCTGAAGCAGAGAGAGGTGAAACCACATGCTCAGAAGCACAAGTGAACACCAAGCTCAGAAGATCAAGTGAAGAGTGAGCACTAAACTACTATTTTTTTTTTGTACCTCCCTTTTTTTCCCACCAGCTTCTATGTCCCTAATCCACCTCAGCCATCCCCCTGCTCTGCAGGAGGGACAGACTTCATGGCTCGAGCACTGCTGAGTTTGCTGCAGACACTCTCCTCCTGCACAGACAGTGCAGATGAGCTCTGGACTGCTGGGGAGGTGAGTAAAGATCAATACTCAGCAGCCATGTGGTACAAACTGCTACAGCCACTGCACTTTGTGCAAGCCACAAGAGATGGCTCGGTTGGGCATCACCTCTGCCTCTCTGGGGACAGCCTGGCCACTGCCTGGCCACTGCTGCTCTCTGTGGGGACGGGGAGGGGCACAGACTGCATCTGTCCCTCCTCAGTGGATGTGCCCAAGGAGCAATGTTCACACATGTGTTCCAAAGTGCTGGCTCAATCCCCGTTTGCTCATGCCACTAACATTCCAAAAATTGGTGGGTATTGAGGGGTGGGGTCAGGAAAGGTGAGGGCTGTGTCTGGGGGAAAATCACCCAGACTGTGTCCATACAGTGTCCTCGTCACCCTCCAGTGCAGACCAGAGGAGCATGGACAGTCTGCTGCTACCTGCAGTGTCACCTCTGAGCTGGGGAAGGGAAAAGACATGGCTTAATGAGCAAATATGACCCCCTTAATGAATCACCTCAATCCAGACTTTTGGGGTCAGAAAACCCATCCCAGGTTAATAAACAAACCCATGTTTGTCCTCTTTCCTGAGCTACAAGTCCACTGGACCCTTGAATCCAACATCCCAGGCGTGGGATGGATGGCACCTGGGTACCACAAACTGCTTTATTCTAAGTGCTGCTCCAGCAGAGCAGTGCACTGAGCACAGCCAACACACAGCAGGACTCACTGGGCTGAGGGTCTCCTGTGGCATCCTGCATTTTACACCTACTCCATCCCAACCAACTAAATCAGCCTACTCCTGATGATCAAGGATCTCCTTTATTCCTCTCAGCAGCCGCTGTGATTCACACAATGGAAAATGTAAACCTTAGGGCTGCTTGAGCTATTCTTGCTCAGACTATTTCCAGCTGAAGCCAGGGGAATTTTTGCCTTGCAGGGTTAAAGACCTGCTGACCTCATCCCACAGTGCCAACACACCATCAGCACTTTCACAGAGCTCCTGCTATTTCATCCCTCTGAAAGGGACCTTGCAACTCTGTGGTCAGCACAAGTAACTCCATTTTCTGCCTGGTGGATGGAAACCACTGCCTGTGCTGCAACTCCCTACCTCTGGAAACCACGGGGTGTGCACTTGTTTAGTATCCCAGGGCTTTCATCTAAGGTTGTGACACTTCCTTCCCTGTGCAGCTACGCAGCTAAATTCAAGAAGACACGCGTTGCCATTAAACAAGCCTGGAGAAAAGCCTCGAACGGTGTCACCTTGTTTAACCAGAGCCAAAGGCTGACATGGGCACATCCCTGTTGAGGATTTACAGGCAGAGCAAACAGAGCTGAGCTCTGCTCAGCAGGAGGCTGGCTTGCCTGGAGCTGCCTGCCATGCCTGGGGAAGCTGCAGCTCCTGCAGCCGCAGCGCCCGCGGTGCCGGATGCTCCCGCAGCCACCGCAGCAAGGCTGCAGGGCAGCCTCTCCTCCCTCGGCAAGGCAGGGCTGCCAGGCACAGCCTTTTAAATAATAATCAGCCAGTGATACAAATCTAGATCGTGTCTGCTTTCTGCCATCCCTTTTTTTTGTCAGTGTATTTATTTTAAATAACTGAAGAGGGCACTTTCAGCCTGATTGTGACTAAAGGATCTCTGACACAAATGGGGTTTGCCTTGCTGGCAGACTTGGCAATTATTCAGGTAATACAGAGCTGGCAATATCTCTTTATGTTTAGCAGGGAAAATGAGCAGGGAAGTCGGAAAGCAAAGTTGCAGCGATGCTGGAGAGAAGCCATGCGAAATATTAATACTCAAACAGCAGTGAGATCCTGAACAAAGAGCAAATAATGATTAAAAAAATAACATATATCCAAACATACCAACACTGGTTATCTTTTGGGAGACAAGGTCTTGTAGCAAAGCCTCAATTGCAGGATTATGTCTGGAATACAGCTCGTACCGATTAATGCCAATGTGGAATTTTAACCAGTTTGGGTAGGAGTCTATGGAGGTTTCTCCAGTTGGCAAAAATTCTTCATGATGATCTTCATTTTGCCTACCACCAAAAAAAAAAAAAAAAGAACAATACAACAAAAACCCAAAGTTGAGGAGAAAGAAATAATGTGAAATAATGTTACAGTTCGTAGCACACATCAAGAAACAGGGCTTCAAAGTGTGACAACTTGGAAAGGCAAAGTGCTACAGAAGGGAGAGAGGTCCCCGGTTCCTCCCTGTACCAGGAGCCTTCTCTCACTTGGGGTCAGTGGGGAGATGGATTCCCACTTCCCCTCCTCCTGCCTGACTTAACACCCATGAAAGTCAGGAGCAAAACTCAGAGAGGCATCACTGAGCGTTGGCAGAGGCCCTTCTATAGCAGAAACACAGAGCTCAAGTTTTACCTTGTGTTTAGGTCCCATTATGTTGCACACAGTTTCTGAGTCAGACACAGACACAGGTCTGACTCAAATAACAGCATCATCCCGAACCTTTAACAGGGACAAGAGTGCAGCAGAACCTGAGCTGTGGTGCCCAATGCACCCACCCCCTCCTCCTTAAAGAGGGAGAATGAGAGAATCTGCATCACTCTGAACTGGCTGTTAAAGAGGAATTGGCTGGTCGTGCCCCTTCCCAAGCAGTAGGAACCTACTACAGCAAAGAATTCATTAAAATGATCGCTACTTTCTGAATTTCACTTTAGTTCTGTGAACCTTGGCTGCAGCGACTAAGGAAAATAGGCAGCTGCATTGTGAATATCAGTGTTGATTTCACTCTTCGCCTACTGAACAGACTAACCCATATTTTTGATCCAAAGTTCTCTGTGTTTACAGTCATCTCCAGATGTTCAGGCATTTGTGACTTTTTTTTTTTTTTCTTTTTCTTTCAGAGAACCCAAAACTTTCCAGGTTATTTCCCTTCACAGTCAGTTAGGATTATTAGATAGAATGGGCCTGGACAATTCACATGCTCATAGGGCGGAAATCAGAATTATTTATCCTCTCTTTCTAAAGGTTTAGATCATGCTGCCTGCTCTGCAGCTTGACAGAGCTTTTGCACGGTACAATGCAGCTGTTTAAACATTACAATGTCAGTGTGTTTGGAAGAGGGTGCTGTTGTATTAGACAACCCTTTTGATTTTTCAGTCATTGAATTTCTCAGCATTTCTTAGGAGCCAACAGGGCATACGATTCACAGAGGCAACTGACTGCTTTGAAGGCTGGAGAGCAGCGGAGGTGCAGGGCACTGGGAATTAATTGAGGATGAAAAATGTAGCACAGATCAGATCCTGGAAGCGGAAATACCTGATAGGATGAATGCCTTTGTGGCACTAGAGCCTGCTTTTGAGAAAAGTTAATGTATTACTGTCTGGCCTTACGGCTCAGCCCCTTCACCTCTGGGTGGGAGACTGGGAAGGTGCTGGGGAGGAAGGCTCGCTGTGAGCTCACCCTCTTCCTCACACCGTTCTTCTGGCAGCATCTTCCTCGGCTGCAGCTGGAGATGGGGCAAACCGACCCCTTGGCCTCAGGGCTCCAGCCTTCCCGTGCTCCCGTGTTTATTCTGTATTTCAGGGCATTTATTTTCCGAAGGAACACGGCCGGGCGAGCCTGTGAACGACTGCTCTTTTTCCCGGTGACCCCGTAACGCTCCGTTCAACCCTCTGCCCACTTCCACGCTACAGCCACGACACACTAAAGCCCGCGTTCCCCTCCGAAGGGCAGCGACCCGGAGGACACGCCACGTCCCCACCCCGCCCGCCCGGCCCCGCGTCCCCCCCCGTCCCACTCACCACTCGGGCTGCTCGGCCGCCCGCGGGTTGAACCTGATGTCGCTGTTGACATTGAAGAGGAGGTCGCCGTCGGCCAGCGGGGGCAGGGCGGCGCGGTACAGCGGGTGCTCGAAGAGCGCGGCCAGCGGGGCGGCGTTGCCGGCGGGGGGCGGCGGGCGCGGCGCCCCGGGGCCGATCAAGCGCCGCGCCCTCCCCGCCGCCGCCGCGCCCCCGCCGCCCGCGCCGCCGCCGCCGCCCGCCGCCCGCTCCGCCGCCTCCCGCGACTGCGACGAGAGGTTGGAGGCCGGCTCGGCGCTGAAGTCCTGCAGGATCCGCAGCGTGTGCTTGCTGGGCCAGCGCGGCGCGGCGGCGCGGGGCGGCGCGGCGGCGGGCGGCGGGCAGGAGCAGCCCGGGCGGCCCTCGGGGCCCCGGCGCTCCAGGCGCGGCAGCAGGTCGATCATGATGTGCATGGTGCAGGCGACGAGGAACACCATCAGGATCAGCACCCGGAACTTGCGGACCAGGAGCATTTTCATGGCCGGGGCGGCTGATGAATTACCGGGGGAGGGGGAGGGAGGGGAGGCGGCGGACAGAGCCCGGGCGGGCGCGGGGCTGCCGGGCCCCCCCCGGGGCTCCGGCGTGCTCCTCTCGGGTCGGGAAGCG
Organism: Anomalospiza imberbis; assembly: GCF_031753505.1. Lineage (NCBI taxonomy): Eukaryota > Metazoa > Chordata > Aves > Passeriformes > Viduidae > Anomalospiza > Anomalospiza imberbis. The sequence goes on along the minus strand of NC_089696.1, from coordinate 10,700,014 downwards.
AGCGATCAAGTCAATAAAGTTACCTCCATAGGCGCCGGGAAATAAACAGCCTAAACCCGATAGGTCCTCATGTCTCAGTATCATCAAGAACTTGGGAGGGGGAGGGAAGAAAAAATAAAAGGGAAAAAAAATTAAAAAAAAAAAAAAAAAAAGAGCTCCGGACCGAGCCTTTAAAATCAACAGGAAAACAATGCCAGCGGCATGGTAATATAGAAAGCCATCTGTTCACGATTTCTCCCTCTTTTTATTACAGGGATCACAACAAACAGGGAAAACTGGCTCTTGGAGAGAAACCGGCATCAGACACAGGCGCTGATTAAATAAAATTTAAAAAAAAAAATATGGGGAGGAGGAGGGGGAAAGAAAAATATTAAGAAAACCTGTGCGGAAAGGTGACAGAAGAAAAAAAATCATCCATAATATTTGGCTGTGCTGGAAACGCTGACTCCTTTCCCTTGGATTTGAGCAGTGATGCAGCAGAAGCGCTCCCCGCTCGCTCTTGCTCCCTCTCTTCTCTCAGACTCTTTAAGAACATTGGCTGGAAAATCATTTTCTTAGAGCGGTTCCAGTTTCTTCATCCATCACGTCCAGTGCTTGGGAGATTAGTAAGTTCAACTGAGATCGAGTCTGGGTGGCTGCTGTATCCGAGCTGGGCTTGTGCTTTGGCTTGGGTTGGTTTTTTTTGGATGCAAAACTGTCTGATGGCACAACTGCAACATAAAGGTTAAATATGGCACAGAAAAAAAAAAAAAAAAAGAGGGGGGAGAAGGAAGGATTAGAGCAAATAAACTAATATAAATCAGTAGAGGTTCTTTTTAGCGAAGAAATCTTTGATCTCTGCTGGGTCGTACAGATCTTTCTTTTAAAGAGAGAGAGAATGGAAGAGAGAAGGGGGGAGAGAAGGAAAAGGGGGGAGAGATCTTTGGCAGGTGCAGAGTGAAAACCTCTTTCAGCTACAGTGAATTCTGGAGACTGGTTGGACTAGTAGCTCTGCAGCTCCAGCTTTCAGTGGGTGTGTTAAATATTATGAGCGAGCCATGATTCCTGCCTTCCTCACGTCATAGTTAGGAGATTGGCTAAATAAACGCTACAGTGATAGTAACAGGAAAACCTCAACCAAAAGAGGTTTTTTTTCCCTCCTCTCCTCCCTCCTTCCCACCCCCCCCCCCCCCCCCCGTTTTCATTCTACTGCAGCTCCAACTGGGGCAAGGAGAGGGCGTCTGTTCCACAAAGGTTTGGGAATAAAAAAATATAAAGGGAAAAAAAAAAAAAAAGAGAAGCGGTAGAGGAGAGAGGAATCTGCGCTGACAGCATTGCGAAGCAGCAGCGCGGTTGTGCCCGGGCTGGGACCGGCGCTTGTGCTCCGTCACCGCCCGGGCTGGCGAGTGGCGCACTGCCCGCTGCGCTCGCCCCCCGCCCGGCAAGGTCAGCCCGGGAGCCGCGGGCTGCGCTTCCCCCGGGAGCAGCCTTTCTGTCTAATCCGAGCTCCCGCGGGCTCTGATAACCCGGCAGCGTGCTGCCCTCCCTCCTGCTGCCTGGTTCCCTGGCTGGGTGGCCCGGTGGGCTAATGGAAGTGGTGGCCATGGGGCCAGCACAGCCCGGAGAGTGCTGTTGGCAGTAGTCTGAGAGCGAGGGCACTCGGGAGGAAGGAACAAGCCGTTCCTGGTTCTTCAGGTGATTCAGGCAGGGATGCTCAGATTTCTGGGGAACTCAGATTTCTGTCTTTGGCCAGCGTTTCCCTGGATTCTTGTTGAGTTGGGCTGTAGGAGGACTGAGAAACATAAAGTGCTTACCCCTACCCACCACCACCTTTCCACAGAATCATCTCCATGCTGAATGTGGCAGTCCATTTTTCCCTGCATTAAACCACATCAAAGTATTTCCTTCCCTCAAAAAGTCTTTCCTCACCCACCGAGCTCCATCCAGCACTGTTCCCTTACTGGCACTACTGCAGAGCCCAGTGCTTTGCACTCCTCTGGAGCACACCCGTGCAGTGTTACAGTGTCGCCATGTTTTGCACAAGGGAAATCACTGACTTTCCAGTAGGAAAAAAAAACAGATTGATGAAACAACAAAAAACAAAGAATGAGCAAACAAAAAAAAAAAACACCCCAAAAAAACCAAAACCAAAACAAAAACCAACCTAACAGGGCCATGATCCTATGGACTGCTCTGCACCTTTGTGGAGAGACAAAAGTTGTTGTCCTAGGGAGACTTTGTAGTCCCAGGGTTCAGGGGTACACATGGATCCTTCAAGTACAGGTGTACTTAGCCACAGAAAAACATTTTGCTGCAGAGCCAGAAGCAAGGCTTTCTGTCTTTTCCCACTTTTTTTCACCAAGATCAGCTTGGACAAAGGCTGCCTGGACAGCTGACTACGTGGCTGATGGAGGAGGGCAGCAGAAGCCAGCGAGGGGTGAGGGCAGGGTACGTGGTTCCCTGTGTATCACTTAAGTTACACTCTACTGTGGCTTTTTAAGGAGTTCTGGGGGAGCTGTTTGTAGCACTTCAAGTGAGGATAGATAATATAGCACATTATCTGCTATAGCAAGGCACAGTACAATTTGTAGGTTGCAAATTTTAGCTGCATTTTCTTAGTCTTGGCCCTACTAAAACTTAGGCCTATGGTGTTAGATGAAGGTGAAACTGAACAGGTCTGCCGAGAAAGTTGCAAATTACTTAAATGAGTTCTTCAAGTTAAAGTTGTTTGAATTTACTTTACAGTAAAAGAACATTGTGTCAAACATGTTGTAACTCTAAGTGTAAGAGCTATATAATGAAAGGGAGACTGGCTTTGAAATATAATGCAAGCAACTAGATGGTTAATTACATGACTTTCAAGAGGTGAAAATGACAATACTGTGAACAAATAACTAATTCCTCTAGACGACATGTTTTTGTTTTCATCAGTGTGACCTCTAGTGCATATTGGCTATTTAGTTAAGTATGGTTTCATCTAAATTGTGTCTGCCTGTAAGCTGAATCTCCCTGTCTTCTACAAGCGGTTTATTCCTTGAGTCTTTTCAACATTTGAGTTTTATCTCAGGATGTGAGATTGGTAGATGTACTGTATTTTCTTCTGTAAGTGGCCTTTGTCGACAAGTTTTGGCTGGACCAAAGTGCTCCCGAGATGTGAATAAAAGACTAAAAGAGAGCTGTCTCCTGTCTCTGCATTTGTTTTTCAACCTCAGTATCTACAAATGCCTTTAGCCACTGATTGGTCATCTGTGAAATAAGATGCACTGGCCAGTTGGTGAACTCTGGCAGAGAGTGAGCTTGTAGCTTTGCTTTGGACGATGGGAAATGCATAGTTCCTTGTTTCCTGAGCCTTTCTTCCCCTGTCCTGAAGGCTGGTAATGATCAGCACCAGCAGTGTGTTACAGCCCCTCTGTGCCTCTGAGCTGTGTGGATTGGTGAAGCCAAGGGAATGAAGCCAGAGCTCAGCTGGCTCTCCCCAGAGCCCTGTGGGTTCCCCCTGTAGCCCATCACACGAGGAGGATGTCAGCCCACCCGTTTTCTTATGGACCTTTCCCACGAGCAGCTGCAAGAGCACAGCCCTGCTCTTGTCCTGGAGTCACTGTGCCCTCTCACCTCTCTAAATCAACTGTTTGGGAGCACAAAATTTGTGCCAATCTCACATTTGCATTCCTGCTGGTGACCCGTGGGGCTGGCAGAGAGCCTGCAGGGAGATGGGAATGGAAGGACCTGCTGGGTTGGGAGGGCTGAGGTGGCTTGTGGTCAGGAAGCCTCGGACTGCTGGTGTGTGAAACCACTGGGAGAAGTCAGGAGCTGGGCTGCAGGTCAGGATAGCCTGGAAATTGGGTGGCAGGTGGCAGGCAGACTCAGGGACCAGGTCTGAGGTATTCCAAGGCTAGTGCAGCTTCCCAGGACAGCCTCATTGCTGGCCCTGGGCAAGTGTGGGCTTGGTGCCAGAGAGTTTGTGCTTGTGCTAGGATCTGGGGGTTGTGTGATCCACCCCTGCTGGGGAAGGGTTCCCTTTTTCTGCTGCAAGGGAAGAAATGGGGATTTGTGTCCAGCCATCTGGATTTCAGCCCTACATCCCTGTCCATGTACTGTGAGGCCCTGGCCCCTTCCCTTCCAGTGCAAATGCAATGTTTGCATCCAAGTTACCTCCTCTGGCTTCAAATATTTGCCTTCAAGACTTGATAAAACCCCCAAAATTTTTGGTAACTGCTGATTATTGTTCAAACAGGCTTTTAAGTACCCAACTTGTGTGAATAGAGCCACAGGGTCTTTGTAATCATGCCCAATTTGGGCAGCTGTTAGTTAGAAGACAGCTGTTTATTATTTAATTTTCCAAGTTAACTTGGTCTTAGTAAGGAATATTTAAATATTTCTCCTTAACTAAACTCTACACCTTCATATGGAATCCAATATGTGGCAAAGAACTTTCTATTTCTGCTGTGCTGTGTGTTGGACCAGCATTACCCCTGTAATTGTTGGCATTATGTAAACAAGAAAATAATAAGTTCCTAATGGAATATTATGACATCAATAAGTCATTGCATACAGTTCATTTCAATAATATAAATGAAATCAAGTCATTTACATCAACTCTTTATTTTATTTTTGGTCATTGAATTAAAATCTTTCCTCTCTTTTATTAAAATACTTGAATGTTATTGGGAATTTCACTTTGAATTGCTGCAATCACAAGCCAGGATTGCTTTGGGTCTAACAGGCTTCTTAATTTTGTATTACAAATTGGCATTCAGCACTTCTTTGCATGTTCTACCTTTGCTTTTTTTGAATAATACAATCAAGAATTCAGGAGGAGTTACTGTCTTATGTCCTGGCATTTCTTCATTGTTTTGTGCATGAATTAATACCTTATCTGCTGCTGAAATCTGTGTAGATGTTTATTTTCCCCATTTTTGTCTGCCTGCCTGGCTGAGCAGCGACAATGGTCAGTGTACGTGGTAGTGTATTCAGGTAAATAAATGAAGCATGGTTTTGGGTGAGTAAACATACCCAGCTATTATTTTCTGCTATAACAGTTTACAGCCTTCTGATGTAAAGCCTGAATGCAGCAGGGCAAGCTGTAAGTCAGGCCTGATTGCACACTTTGAATCAGTGTAATATTTTTATTGTTACCTCTAATGGCAAAATGGCTATTCCTTTCTGAGAGCCTCTGTCTATGATGCTGGAAGTCCTGAGGGCATCACATGCCTTGCCTGGCCCCTGTGGCCTTGCTGCCCAGGGTGCTCTTCCTGCTCTCCTTCCTCCCTCAGAAGATTCATGTGCTGACCTAATTTATTGGTGCTTTGCCTTATAAACACAGATTACACTGGCACTCTGATGGGTATTGCATATTAACCTCCCACACTGCCAAAATCACTTTTATTGCTGAGGAATACACTTGGTACTGAACAGGAGGTGATTCCACCAGCTTGATTTCCCTGTCAGCTTTTTCTGTGTATGAAGAATCAGCAACACACGTTTCAAGTGGTGTGCTGATATATTTTCAATAATGCATACTAACGGTCTTTTGGCTGCCTTCTGGCCCAGGGTTTTGTTAGGTATTTGGTATTTTTTTTTTTTTTAATTAATCTTGACCACCCCCCAATCATAGAGGCTGTGTAGTCACCTGCTCCTTCCCATGGTGGCTTTGCTAAGGTTGCCTGAAGGGGCACTGAGCTGCAAGCTGGAGCTCAATAGAGCTGAAGGGAGAGACTGGTCCTGTCAGATCATCAGGGCAAAGGGGTCTCTGTGTGGAAATGCATCACCAGCCTCAACTGATTTCAGAAAGCCAAAGCTTCCAGCTCCAGCCTTTTGCTTTTGAGTGTTCCCATTCTTTAATTTGGGATACAATATTCTGGATGATCTAAACCCCCAGGGATTTCTGGATCCACCTGCTGAAAGCACTGAGCTGGTTATTCTATCAAGGCAGTGGAACAGAAGGTTTTTTCCCTGCCTGTTTGTTACTCAGCTGTCGTTGCTGCAGATCAAGGGCTGGCTCCTCAGCTGGTATCAGCTGGCCCTGGTTTCAATGAAATGCCATCTAATTATATCAGCTGAGGATCTGGGCCACAATGCTTAATTCTTCCACTGTTTGGAACAAAGAGCTTCCTGGCCATGCAAGAACAAAATTCTTGTTGTTGCTGGAGTGATGGGGTTGGGCCTGTGAAGGGATCACATTTGCTGGAGGCATTCAAGTGGAGTAGTGATCTTGCATATAGCTACATTACAGAGGGGCTGAGAAATTACCTTCCTGAGTGGTAGGATGTTATAAAGAAAATTAGTTGTTAGGAGGCTGTGTTCTTATCTAAAAATTATTCCTGAGACCAAGTCAAAACAAATTATCTTGATGTGCATGACATAAGAGTATGCACTGCTTGAATTATCATAATTTCATCTTCTTACAGCAACTAATTCCTCTAAAAGTAATTGTGATCAAATAGCCTGTGTTCCTTGTGGACTTTCTGAGTTAGTGCATGAATCTTTGTAAAGCATAGAAAACATGGCTTGCTAAATTACACATAAAATAATTTTGTAGATGAATAAAATGTTTCAGTGAAATTGAGGAAGCTACCTGATTTATGCCAGGAAAAAATGCATCCTGATGCTAAAACAAGGTGTAGCTACACATGCACACAGAAAGCTTCTGCCTACTGCACTGTGCAGTCACACACGGACCCATTTGAGTGCATACAGAACTATGAACAGTTTAATTGTATACTGAAGAATCTCTTCTGGGAATTCTTTTTTATTTTTTTTAGTCTAATTTTGATTTGTATGGGTGTTTTGACACCTCAACTTGAGTTTTTTCCTCTTGGATGGCTAATTTTTCAATCAGATCATTTAAAAAAAAACACCTGAGAAATTGAGAGCAAACCACAAGACATTTAAAGCCTGTGACAGCCTGAAATAGAAATTAAAATACTAATAGAAACCCTCATGGGAAAGTCTTACAACTAGGCAGTGTATCCTAATAGGCTGTGAATTACTCTGCCCCTGGGAGACGCCAGGATTCTCCCCAACTTGGATGCTCCTTTCCAATGTGATTCTGAGAAGTTGCTTCAGTTCTGTCTCCTTCTCTGATGGGAAGGATACCCTGGAGCATTTTGAGATCTATTAATAAAAGCCACTACAGGAGGGAAATGGTGGTGTTTTAGGTCTTGCTTCTTTGGAGAATAGTTCATGCTCCTGATTTTAACCCCATGAGAAATTTGGAATCCTACAAATATTCTTTATAGGAAGGTCTGAAACACTGGGACTTGGGGTGAGTCCTTGAGTCGTGAAACCCCTTAAACCTGGCAGTGTCCTTATTTCTTGGCTTGGTGGGAGCTTCCTTTCTGACTAAGTGATCCTTGCCCTGTGGTTTGGGCCTCCCCTTGCCCCCTTCTGCCAGGGCACTCCACTGCTGCTGCAACCCTGGAGGCAGCTGCTCCAGTGCCAGGTGTGCAGTTCCTGCAGCACAGCCCTGAGCTCAGAATAACCCCGTTCTAGCCTGAATTTGGGTGATTTATGCCAGGAAAAGGCTTGGCCCAGGGCTGGCTTGGCCTCAGTGAAGATGTGGAGAGTCTGCTGTTATTTTGCCAAGGGAGGTGGTGATGTCTTAGGGTCTCTCTCCCTCCCTTCCCATCAGCAGGATGGGCTTTCCTGGAACTGGTTTTGTTGTCAGTGATTTCTGCTCTTCTAGTGCTAATTTGTTTTTGTTACCCTAAGGGCTTTTTTAAATACTGTCTCGCCTTCTGGATTGTTCTTTTTGATGTGTTGCAATAGTAAATTTTAGTGATTAGATGCAGCTATTTTGCATTTGCTGTTGAAGGTTGGAGGTGTGTAGCCCCTGTGGTAAAGCAGCTGGGCTGATATGGGGGAGGGATGATCTATGAGTTTGGGAATATGTCAGAGTGCTATGGGCAAGTTTGTTTTCTGTATCCATTTTTTCTTGTCAGGCCTAGGGCTTCTCCAAGGCGTGGGTCCAAAAACAGAGACAATTGAGACAATTTAGGTGCCTGAGCTGGAGGCATAATTGCCATAGACTCCCTTGTAAATCAGACCTAATTGCCTTTGGGTTTGTCATTTAGCTGAGAGACCAACATGGCTTTCCACATATAGGCTGGAGTAATACGATTTGATTTATCTGCTCTGTCTCTTCAGGGAGGGGTGCTTTGGGACAGGGTGTCTTCTGAGTTTGTACAGAGCCTACAGCAAGCGAGCTGTGTCTTCAGGTAAAATCAAGGTTGGAAGGAGGGTGGGGATAATATCCATGCACAGCACCTGTAATCCAGTGGCAAAAGGAGTAGCTCACTTACCTTCACTGCTGGAAGATAAAACTCCAGGCAGTTGCCAAGAAATGTGTCAAGGTTATGACTCTCAGGTGGGCTGGAAACACGAATGTCACACATGCAAAGTGAAAGTGGCTTCCAGCGCAGGCTTTGTCCTTGTTGGGCTCTTTGAAGATTGAGGTAACTTAAAAAGGAAGGGGGGAAAAAAGGTTTCCATGGAAATTTTTGAAGCCAGAGGAGTGAATATTGGTGTTCGCTTTGTTCTGTGTTCTTCACAGCTGATAGAAGTCACAGTGTAAATGGACTTAACTGCTGAGTGACCTTTGACAAAGCCAGATAGGAAGTCTTTGTTGTTGTTGTCAGTGATTGTAATTTCCTTTTTTTTCCAAGGTAAAGAGTCTTTTTCAGTGTGGTGATTCACTAGTTTTAACTGAAACTTTGAGACAGAGACACGGTGACAAGATAGTGATTGCAGTGAGTAACAAGGCTCAGTCAATTATTGACCAGCCCATCTCAGCACCTTTGTTTTCCTTGCTGACAAAATATCACAACCTTTATACAAAGAGCTGAGCCGGCAGGAACCCAGCATTGCTCATTCTGGATGTCACTGTGAGAAATGAACATTTGCTTGTTATAAAGTGAATTGAATTCTCTGCTTGCAAAGTTTCTTCCCATTATCTTTTGGATTAGTGCTCTGTACATGGCTGTCTGTTCTGATTGCTGTCCTTTCTCATAGGAAAACATGCAGAAGAGGTAAAAGCCAATGCAATGGCTGTTTTCTGAAACATTTTACAAGACGCCCTAGCACAGCCAGCTAGAGCAGGGCTAGGATGGCCCAGATCTCATCTGGAACCCTTCAGACATGACTGATATACACCCAGTGCTAATGTGTTGACTCATATTTGTGAATCCTCCTTCAGGAGTCATATCTGCTATTGGTCCTGGAGCTGATCATTCCAAGAGCACATGGGCTTTGTAGTGACAGTGGCTGCAAAGCAGCTCCCCTTCTCTTTTCCAGCTCTTTTCAAATATAGGTTGTGCCCTTCTGGCAGGTTAGCCAGGGCACAGGGATGGGGCTTTGTGCATTTTGCGTAGGTGTTACTCCATTCAGCGCTGGTGTAGCTCTGAGAAAGGGTTCATGCTTGTGATCCCTGAAGGGGTAGTGCCATGGCTCAAAGCTTTTTGCCTTGATGTGATGGGAAGAGCTTTTTTCAGTTGGATCTGATTCCCTCAGCTTTGGGTGAGCCAGCAAAACCTGCCTGTCCTCCTTGTTAGCTCACTGAAATCAACAGAAGTTTGATATTCAAGGGCTGAACAGATTGAAGTGAGAGGCTGGTGAAGCCCTTGCACATAATTCCATCACCAGGAGCAGAGGTCCTGCTCAACTCATAGTGAATAACACCATAAATGTGAGCAGACTTCCTTCCCAACTCATTAATGACCACCAGTTTGCTGGACTAAGTTCTGCAAGACTCAAATCAATGATATTGGAGACCTTCATGTAAGGCCACAGATGTGTTTTGCTTGTTATCCATAAGGCCCATTTTAGAATTCCAGTCTACAGTAGTAGAGGTGGGCAAGTCAAGTTCTAGGGGTAAAAAAGTGAAAATTAAATTTAGTAGTTACAGTGTGCAGTGATGCAGTAAGGTTCCTGGTATCTGATTGCTTCTGTCCCACAGATAACAAATAAGCCAGCAAGAAAAATAAAAGTTGCATGAAGAGCAAAGTAGCAGCAAATTCAAAAATGCATCAAAGACAGCACACTGAAACTGGCAGAGTTTACAAAAATGCTTTTGAAAAAAAACAGAAGTTAAAAGGATAAAGATCAAAGGAAGAAAAAAGGAAATAAGGACAAATAAATTAAAGAACAAAATTATGAAGAAAAAGAGCAAAATGTCTTATACAGGAGGACTAAAAATGAAGGACACAGAAAAATAATGAAACAAGGGAATAACAAATGGTGAGAGCAGCTTTGAGAATCATTTGTGTAGGTGTTCGTAGTGAAATATGAGCACTTCCTTTATAATTTTGATTTTCTTTTCTTTTATTGTTTCTCAACCCAGAAAAGATAATTATAAGTTCCTTCTAATAATAATTACAGGTAGGCTGTGCCTCCTGCCTCTAGGATCTCTCAGAAATAGCGCTGTGGGTAGTCCAGACCTGCTTGGAGGCTTTGCTGTGTGCCCCTGGCAGAAGTGGGCGGGGGTTGCAGATGGCAAAGGGCAGAGCACTGGAAAGCACTGGAGTTTGGGCAGGACTTGGGGGCGTTCCTGACAGTCGGCTGAAGGCTTGTGGAGGATGGGGGGGAGTCTTTGATGGAGGTCTGACAATGTGTGACTGGTCCCATCTGCTGCCTACGGCGTGGTGCAGAGGAACATGAAGTGCTTCTGCAGTCCACAGGGTCCCTTATGCACCAAGGAAGATGCCATTTTCCAGAGTCTTGTCATGTAGCTGTTAGCTGGAAGCTCGATGTGGAGGTCAGCACATAAATTAGGGTCAGAAGGTCCCCATGTGCCCCCCTGCACTGGTGCTCAGGGCACAGCAGCTCCGGGTGAGGGCTGAGGCTGCTCTGGGGGTGCAGCAGATGCCCAAGCACACTCCAGGGTGATCCCATTACAGAGGCAGCACAAAAGTCACAGAGCTTAATCACTCTGTTTTCCACCTGTTTGGTATTACAAACCTGTGGCAAAACGGGAGTGAAGTGGCCATTGTAGCTCATGGGTCCGGCTAGACCCAAACCATTTCCCTTGTAAAGGAACCTTTCCCTCCACACTTGATCTGGCATTTTGGTTTATCCACAGAAGGGAGATGTTGACGTTGCTGCAAAACAGTTCAGAGTTCAGTTTTGTTTGCACTAAAATACAAATAGTCTGTGGTGAATTGACCCTAGATGGTCACCAGGTACCCACCAGAATTGCTCTCTCAGCTGGACAGGGGAGGCAAAATATAGCAAAAGGCTTGAGGGTTGAGATAAGGGCTGGGATAGATTAATCAACAATTACTGTTACAGGCAAACGAGTCTCAACTTGGGTTAACAAGTTTAATTTTTTGCCATTCAAATCAGAGGAAGATAATGAGAAATGAAATCAAATCTTAAAAACACCTTCTTTTGGTTCCTTTCTTCCCAGGCTCAACTTCACTTGTGTTTTTTCTACCTGCTGCCCCCAAAGTGGCACAGGGGGACAGGGAATGGTCCTTCCCCACAGACTGCAGGCAAGTCTCTGCTCTGACATTTGGAGCACCCCTTTCCCCTCCCTCAGCGACCTGGGTGTCTGCAGGGTTGTTGCTCTTGTGTGGCCTCTTCTCTCCTGGCTGCAGTTGTGAGGTTTTGTGGGGTTATTCCTGTTCTTAAGCAGGGATCCCAGAGGTGCACTGCTGCTGATGGGCTCCGTGGCAGGTCCCTCTTGGAGCTGGCATTGGCTCCACTGGGCACAGGGGAAGCTTCTGGCAGCTTCTCACTGAAGCCACCCCTGCAGCCCACCTGTCTACCCAAACCTCGCCATGCAAAATGAATATATAACCCTACCCCAGAGGGAAATGTTGGCAGTTTCTGTGCCCTGGAGCCTCTTTTTCCACCATTAAATTTATCAAGGCCATGCTCTGGTGCAGCAGCTCGTCTGCTCCTGCCATGGCAGCAGGAAATGGGGGAAGACAGCAAACGTGCTCCTGGTTGTAGTCCAGAGGAAGTGCCATCTGAAGGAATTTTGTTCTTCACTTGCTGGCCCCTGACAGCCAAGAAGGGCTGAGGAACAAACTGCAGTAAAGGAGAGTGAGGAGAGAGAAAAGGACTGAGCCTTAAAGAGGTGAGAGACACAGAGTGGCAGTCACTTCTGAAGTCTTTTAATAGAAAATCATTTTCCCCTTTTCACTTCTCTCCAGACCTCAGTGTTCAGAGGGCAGGGGCAACTCTGACTGCTGCCAGCTGGATCCTCCAGAGGTGCCATTCTTTCAGCTTGGGCAGGCTAATGGCAATAGTGGGAAAATACCCTGGATGCTGAATATTCACATTTGCATTCTTGAAACCCAAGCTGAACTTTTATTTAGTCTGAGTCATGATTCAAAAAATAAAATATGCACTGATCACAGTTGTGAAGAAAAACAGCAGAAATGGCTTTTTGGCACAAACATATGCAAGCCATATTTCTCTAGAAGCAATTTCCCATGGAAATTTAACCTCTGAAGGACACTGAAGTTAAATTAAACTGTAGGTTTTGTAACATAAGATGCTATTGTCAGTCTGGCAAGTCTGGCAGCCATGGAGGAGTAACACAATATGAAAGAAATGGTACACCCGTATTTAGAGCTAAAAACAAGGAGCTTTTCCCAGAGTCTGCATTAATGTTGCCATCTCTTTGTTACTATGCCCATGTCATTTAATCTCATTGCATCATCTGAAAATGGCTGTGAAATTATTACCATATGTAGCCAGGGCAATAAGTCACAGTGAGAGAAGATCCTAAGCTTTGTCCTTCAAGAGGAGAGCTTTGGGAACGTGCACTTCTGAAGTGACTGTACTTTGTCGTTTGCCTGATGGGCAAGTGGGCACTTGGTGAGTGCTTGAGGCGAGAGGAGCCAGTGGCATCTCTGTGGTGATCATCACAGAAGGTAGATGAGCCCTGTAGCTCCCCCAGTTGCTGACAGTTCCATCGTGGTGATGGTCTGGGACCTGTGAGTGCTGGGGGCTGGCTGTGCCTGGGCTGGCCTGGCCAGCCAGATGTGCCTCTGCTAATAATAACAGGAATTGCCCTGTGAGCAAAGCTCCATCTGGGTCACTTGTGTAAGCTCGGGGTATCAGCTCCTCTCCTCCAGGACAGGTTATGTAATCGCATCAGAAATCAAATACACAATTTGGATTTCACCTTTTTCTGAACATCTGGCTGTTCACATATTGGGCCTGCTGATTTCATAGGGATCCTGGTAAGAAAAAGGTCTTCTGTGCATGCAAGAATGGAAAACAAATGCTGAAAGGTTGCCCAGACAGTGACCTTGGAATTAATTTTAAAATTTGAGTGGATATCTTTATATTTTCTCCCCTCAAAGTTTCAATAAGAGCAGTGCTGTGGTGTGTGACCTCTCTAGCCCTAATCTGAAAGTGTCCCTCTTTTCTCTAATGCTGCATTGCTGCCTTTGAAATCAGCAGAGAGAAGGGCAGTGGCACCCTGCAATGAGAGGTGACCTAAAGCTGATGGCATCTACAAAGAGAGTCCAGTTAGCTTCAGCAGGCTTTGGAGTGAGCTCCTAAAAGGCTGCTGCCAGGGCACTCAGTGATGCCCTTACAGTGTTTTAATTTCCTCTCTTGGCTGGCCTCAGATAGTGTGAACCTACTGACCTCTGGTGCATGCTGATCATCTTCTGTTTTGCACCAGGGAAGCAAAGCTTGGGACAAGTTTTGCTGGAGAATTGTCAGAGAAGTGATTGCAGCTTTTAATTTGCTTGACTTACTGGCTGAGGTCCACGTTGGCAGATCCTTCAGTAGCTCATTATTGTTGGAGGCTTTTCTTGATGGGTGTTCTCTGCAGCTGTGCTGATGGTATCTGCTACGCCCCGAGCTGTGTCCCCAGCCTCAGGATCCTCTTCTCCAGTGAGAAAAGTCAGTGGGATTTTTTTGTCCCAGCAGCAGCATGTAAACATAAAGAAAGGTTTCACAGCCTTGTTCTTGATGGTTTGGAGTCCAGAGACTTCGAGGAAATAAGATAAGTGTGATAGTCTGTTTCTTCAAAGTCCCCACAGCATTTTAAACTGTATTTCTGATCACAGTAGTAGATAATAAATACAATACATGCACCCATGCACATAAAACAGCGTTATTTTGTGCTTAGTCCATGTGTTTCATGTAGAAATCTGGATGACAGCCAGATCAGTAAATGACTCTCATTTTTAATGGAAATCAGAAACACAACAGATGTACTGTACACTGAAAAGAGTTAAAAATAGCTGTTTGCAATCTCTGTGCTTGCTTTTAAACAAAATACATGGTATAGAGCAGTGGTGGTTCAGCATATGGAGGCTTTAACATCCGATATTTCTCAGAGTTTGCCAGGTTTGTGCAGGGAGGTCTTGAAGTTAATGGCAAGTTTCATAGACAGGGTTTCTGCTAACATCTTAACTCTCTCCTTGGTCAAACCCTCTGGCTCCAGTGAAACTCTTTAGGACCACTTGCATGTTGCAGTAGATTTGTGAAAAGATACGGAAAGCCCAGTAGAAATTGGTTCCCATCCCTGCCCTAGTGGGGAGCTGGGTATTTTTATTTGGTTTTTATCTGGATAAATTGAGATGTTAATTCTGGGTCATGCAGCAAAATATTTTTTAATGCTGGTGCCTCTTTCTTATGACTGGTGCCACTTCTTTCTCATTACAAATCAGAATAACTAGAGCAGCATTACATGGGGGATTGGCTGCACCTGGCAAAACTGGATTAATTCCAATGTGCTGCATAACTCCAGACTGCAGTCCTTGGGAGAAAAGGATTTGCCTTTAGGAGTTAAATGCTGTCCCAATGTCTACATCTTCCAATGTGCTTGGCCTCATTGCTGTTGTCAAATGACTGGGGAGCCTTTATGTAAATCATTTTGATAATGCACATTTGTAAGCTGGTGTAAAGAAAACATTTTCTTACGAATGTTATAGAGTGGAGGAGCTTCATCTCCCCATCACACTTATGCTTTAATGCACAACAGCTTTTAGTAGTCTCCATGTCAGATGCTCTGTGTAGACTCACAAATAAGTCTTAGAGAGCAATTACTCAAACTATCTGAAAGGCTGATTTTTTAGAGGAATTTTACCTATTTCTGCTGACTTCCATACAGCGCATTTTTGATTCAATATGTTTTTCTTGTTTAAAAAAGACCTTGTTTTCCCAGAGTGCTAAAAAAAGCCCTTTGAAACCCCATGAGACTATAGTGATGAGCTATGCTAGAGAAACCAATATTATATATTTCATCATTTGTCTGGTGTCCTTGCCAAACTTCTAATTTAGCAGCGCACAGTAGTGCACCAAAGTGAGTCATGGATTCTTCAGTATAATTACCACGCAGTGCAAAACCAAGGCTACAGAAGTCTGAACCTTTTCCTGTCTGTCGTTTTTCCCTTCTACTCGCTTTTCAAATACCATATGCTGTGCAGGAAAGCTGTGCATTGCATCACAGCTTCAGCCCTGTTCTCAGCAGATATGATTAAAGGCTAAATTTTGAGTTAATAACTAAAAGTCCTTTTCCATGGGACAATCACAAGAAAAAGAAGAAAAAGGTGTTTGATTTCTTTTACAGCTAAAATGTGGGGTTTTTTAGGGAAAACACCCTGGTAGAGACAGCCACTGTGGAGTTGTACAGCTTGATATGAGATCTGAGTAAATGCTAAGAGAAGGTCTTGTTGACATTTTAAAATTAGTTTTTCCTTGAATTGATTTTTATGTCTTCATATTTGTCATTTTAGAAAGTGAGCCTTACATGTGAGGTAGTTGCAAAGGGCAATTGGAAACCTTGTGTGTTCATTCAGGGTTCACCCCCAGGAATAACCCAACCCAGAACTGTGCTGATGACTTTGTGTTACCAGTGAGATGTGAAGGTGTACCTGCAATCTAGACTTTCAAAGCTGCTGCTGTATCCAAATTCATGTTCAGTTCAGGGTCTGCATTGAGGCTTACTAATTTTTACCTGTTTTATAAGTGTGTATACAAAGGCTCAAATTCTGAAAGGGTATCACAGAAGTCGAAGATTTACAGAGTTGCTGACCGATAAAGTCTTTCTTTAGAAAGGCCCATTTCAGGCTGATTTTGCAATTTTGCATCATTCAAGTTGCTGCACATGACTTACACACTCCTGCCTCCTTTTGAGAGTAAGAGCTTAGAAACTCAATACAATTTCTGCCAGACTTAAATTTCTTCAGACTTCAAGATGATGAATCCTGCTTCCAAGCTAAAATGTGTTGATATGTTAAATATTATCTGTGTTTGAATTATTCCTGCCTCCCTGCCTGTGTTATGGGATGGTTTCAGCGCAGGTTTTACCAGAGCACAAAGAGATGAGGCAAACAGAACTGGGGGACTTTGCCTCCTTCAGCTGCTGGGAGGTTGGTCACTGTTCAGTTTTGTTTTTAAGTGTTGTGAAAAGCTGTTTCCTGAGCAATTAACTGCAGAATTTTGCTTCCTGCAGAAGGCACAGGAAAATGGGGTTGCATTTCTGATGGCATGGTTACAATTCAGAGAACTACTATAGAAATACTGCCATTGCAATCGTTCCCACCTCCCTCTTAATATTTCTTTAGTATTTCTTACTATTTCCTTATTTGCTACCGAAATTTTCCTTTCAGACCTAGGTCTGCTCATAAACTGTAGATTAAAGATGATTATTTTCTAATGGTGACTATGGAAAAATAGAATGACAAAAGATGTTTCAAACCCCCCTTGCCTTTCTGGAAACTTCTTCCCATCCTTTCCAGTTGCTATTTTGTTTGCTGTATCTTCTGTTTCTGCCTTGTGGCTCAGCCTTGCACTTGTTTCATGCTTGGATAAAAGCAGATAAGGCAAAGGCCTTGCTCATGTGAGTGGGGCTGTACAGATGCAGAGCACCCTCAGTTCACTGTCACTGTACTCTGCCCACACTCCTCTCACAGCTCTCAATCACCCCTTTTCAGTAATTGCATTAACTCAATGCAATAGTCTGACAAATTCCCAGATGTGTCTTTTTTTTCCCTTTCATAACTATGTTTAAAGGAACACACTGTGGTGAGAAGTTAATTCTACATCCACACTAAATTAGCTGTGTTGGTTTGCTTTTTTTTCTCCCTCATATGTTCTGTTTCAGAACTGCAAAGTAAGAGCTTAAATAGAGGTGAGACAATTGTGTCATTGTGGGCACAGAATTCCTTTGCTTGGCAGTTGAATAATAAATTATATTTGTAAGGAGGGGGATGGTTCAGGTTATGGAGATTTTAGGCTTGTCCATTGTGTGATCTGCTCTCTTCCGTTGCTGCAGCATCAAAACATTTCTCCCAATTAATTTTTTTGTACTTCCACAGATGCATGAAAACTTGCAAAAAGTAAGAAAAATTACTTTCTAAAAGAGTGCACAGCCTAATCTTGAATGTATATCAGGAGAAGAAAATAGCAAGTGATAGAACACCCTTGGTATGGAAGACTACATAATTATGGTGTGTGATCACTGGGACAGGTGAACAAATTGGGTGTTCTGATGAGAGTGTGCTGGATGGAAAACTTAGACAAGAGTTGCTGGGAAAGAGCTTATGCCAGAGATGAGGCATGGTGGATTAAATCCAACTTGAGTCACTGGGACAGCATGAACAAACCCTGTGCTACTCACTGTGATTAGAATAGCAGCCTGACAGAGATGGGCTCAGTCTGAATGCTGCATTACTTTGATTTTTGTCAATTAAAGCCTGATGCAATTAGATGAAGCCCTTGCTCTGTGTACTTGACACTGCAAGATGCTGAGGAGGCTGGCCCTGATCCAGCAAAGCACTTAAATGATTCCATTAGTTTAAATGGCTCTACCTGTATGCTTAAAATTAAGCATGCACTGAAGTGCTTTGCTGGGTTGATGCCAGTGTGTGCAATGGGTGGCAAGATCAGATTTTTAGTGACCACCACCACAGCCTTTCTTTGGTTTTTGCATGCAGGGGAACTGTAAGGTTTCCTTTATTGCCTCTCTAGGACGGCTGTCTAGCTTGTGATTTTGATAAAAATAAGGGGCAACACTAAATAAATCACCCCCAAAAGTGCTTCTCTCTCAGAATTTTTACAATGCACTCTATGAGAAACTGTCCAGCCAGAGTACTGCTAAACTGAGCCATTGCAGTGAACAGCACTGAGATGTTTGAGGTAGTTAAATCCAGAGACCTGATGCCTTGTAACCAGTGAATGTTTTTTTAGAGCAGTTGAAAACCATTATTTGAAATGGCTGATGTTCTTGACAGAGTGAAGGCCATGTAGCCAGATGTCTAATGGCATTCTTGGATTAAATGGAGCTATAGTCTATGTATAATTGTGATAAAAGTATATTATAAAATACTATCATTATAATCACAAGGTTTATATGCTATTCTTAAAAAAGAGTCCCTAGGCACTGTTAATTCAGAATTAAGCACATCCATCAAGTCTGCAAACTTAGAGGTCGTACAGGTGCAAGACTGTATGGAGAAATTTGAGCTCATTTACCCTAAATTAAAGAAAATGGGCTTGGAAGAGACCTGAGGAGTTAACTTAGTTCATCTGCCTCTTTAAACCATCAACACCATCTACTTCCCAGTGTCCCTAAACTATCTGTTTCAGGACATAGCAGTCTTTACCATTAGAAAGTATTTCCTGATGTCTGAATTGAATTTCCCTAGCTGTAATTTTATCTCATTATTTCTTGTCTAACCTACCACGCACACGAAGGATAGATAATTCCCTTCCCATATGCAGCAACCTTTTACAGCAGTCTCAGGGCAGTGCTGAACTACTGTTCCTCCTATGATTCTTCCTAATTGTTTTATTTTTTTCCATTTTCCCACTTCTCTCATTTCCATCCCTCTAGGATCTCGCTCTGGACAACCACCTGTGAGGGACTAAGAAAGGAGCTGAGCCTGTGCTCCTGGGGTTTTAGGCAGCAGGAAAGTCTGGTGGGTAGAAAAAATTGTGCATCTCTGCTTTGCTGCAACTCATCAGCACATCTGAGTGCAGAGTCCCACTGTATGGGCTGGTGTACGTGACTTCATTTTGATGGCTTGTTTTTTATTAGAGGAACATCTAATTATCAAACTTCTAATAGTTTCACTTCACAGCAAGTGAAGGAAAACACAAAGCTGTGGTCAGAGGCAGCTGTCACTGACAGGTCTGTGTTTTAGCTGAGTGCTGGATTTGCATTCCTGCTCTTTCTGGGTGCTGCTGACTTGCTCCTCACAAAGGAGGCTCAGTTCTGACTTCTGGTTCTGTTGGGCAACAGACAAAAGGCCAAGGCTGGAGCAGTTTGTAAGCCACACTGCAGTTTCTTCAAGCTTTGGCTGGGCAGCTTTTAGAAAGAGACCAAGACCTTGTAGGGAGGTGTGAAACAGGAAAAAAGAAGTCAAGCAACTCCTGAAAGCCTTCTGCACTTCTTTAATTCAAATCCAAGAAAGACTATTTCAGGCTTGGGAAGTTTCAGTTACATTCCAGTGATTGATTTTTATTTCTCTGCTAAAGATCAGGTTTTCTTAACAGCTTGGCACACTTGATAACCCCATCTCAGCATTTGGGCACACTTTAGGTGCAGAATTCTTTCCTCGGACATCTCTACTAATATTAAATATATTTTTTTCCCCCCAGGAACATCTCTGAGGGCAGCCTGTAAACATCAGGGATTCAGAGGGCGCTTCTGGCATTGACCATGCTTACAGAGCAGCCTTTCCTTCCACGTGCTGGTGCTGTGCTCTCTTTAGGATTCCCAAAGCACCTCAGGGAAGTTGTACAGTGCCCAGCCCTGCCTTCCCTGAGCTGTGATAATGCTCCCCGGGTGACAGATGATACTCACGTGGGTGCAAAGCCAGTTATATTTACACTTTCCCAGCAGGCTCAGTGCAGTTGTCACAACTTGTCAGTGGTCGGGGCCCAACGGTTTGTGGTCGGCATAAAGATATTTTTCTGTTACAGAATCTGGTGTGTTCCAAAAGGAGCTGGCTGACTGTGATTATTAAGATGTAATCAAATGCATTAAGGCAGCTATTTCCTTTGCCATTAATAATGAGAAAGCTGGCAATATAATCTCCCCTTAGTTCTCTTGTTTCACTTTTGTGGTGAGAAATGAAATGAAAGCAATCAGGAGCTCCAGGAGCCTTTTGGCACTGTGTATTTTTGTTGTCATAAAAACCATAAAGTAAATACTTCTGTCACATATTTTTAGTTAAAAATTTTGCTGAAGAAAATCTGTCCTTTATCATAGCTCCTAAGTGTTTCCATAAATAAGAATTAGGTTCTTAATTCATTGAGATACTTTGGAAAACTCTGGTCAACCACACTTGCAGTGTGTCTGTCTCCTTCCCAGGTAATCTTCTTCAGTTTTTGTTTCCTATATAGTATATTTATTTGTTTCCTAAAGCTTATATAATTTATTTTAAATCCTCCTGAAGAGTTAAGGGATTAGAAAATGATGGGTTATAACAATAATTTAAAATCGTGTTTAATGCCTTAAATACTTTTCCACTACAGCAGGTTAAATAGTCACCAGCCTTTACCTTATAAAGCCTCATTTAAACCTAATGCTCAAGGAGAAATGCTGTAGAAATTACCATTTAACACTTGTGTTTGACATGGGTTTATGATGTTTTCTCAGCTGAGGAAAATGAGAAAAACTGAGTTGAAAGAGTTGAATTCCATTATCTTTGATTCTGCTCTTTTTAAAAAGTGATGATCTCACAGTTTTGTCTAACGATTCCCTCGAGTTTGTTACCCTGTGCAATTATGCCATTTAATTTTTCATCTATCTTTTTAGTAGAATCAAGACAATTTCTTCATATTCTAGAGTAAGCACCGTGTTCCCACTAGAACCTGGAGTTCTAATTAGACATCCAAGGCTGAGGTCTTCTGTTGTGCTTTGCCTGTGCTGCTCTTAGACTCCTCTGGCTGTAATAACCTGGCAATTCCCACTGGGAGGCCTCAAAGGTGAACTGGGAGATCTCAAAGGTAATTCAGTCAAGTAGTGGAATTTATTTATTCTTGCTTTCCAAAGTGACAAAGTGAGTGAAAAGGAAGGTGCAATGACTTATGCAAGATAAAAGAGGTGATCCAAAAGTCCTCATGGTGAATGGAAAGACTGCACTAATTTTAGTGGTTTTGGAGCTGATCTTCTGGATCAGAGCAAATGACACTCAGTGGATACATCTTCAAAGGCTGGATGAGAAAAGCCCTTGAGATACAGCCAGGCCTCTGTCTCCAGATTTCACCTATGCTGTGTCCATCCCTTGCAGGGATTTCTCACGGTACTTTCACGAACTCAAAGGCTTAAAATCCTCAGAAACATGCTTTGTTCTCCAGCTCTTCTATGGGCTCTCAGTTCCTTCTCTTTGCTTTCTCATTCTGGGCAATGAGAGCATGGTTTTAGTCCTCCAGCAACAGTCAAAAGCCCTTTATTCAAGGACAAGAAGTGTTTTTGCTTTGGACCTGCGTGCTGAGGGTCCCTGAAGCTGCCAGTGTCTGTTTTATGAGATGCTGGCTCCTGTTAGCATGGGGAAGAGCCCTGACTGCTCACTCTAATCCCTCCTGAGGCAGTGCCATGCTCAAAGAGAGACATATGGAAACAAGCCTGTTCCCAGCAGCTCCCTCCCACCAGTGCCAATCTCAGGGTGGCAGGGAGACCTTGCTCATGCCCCCATGTGCCACTGGCACATCCTGCCTCTGGGAAGCTGGCAGGATGGCTCCTCCAAGAGAATCATCTGTGTTTCCAGTGATAAATCCTGGGATCTATCCTCGCTTTGCAGCAGCTGGCGGGTGCTGGGCACAGGCTGGCTGCTCCCTGGCATGCCAGAGTCTCTCTTCAGATGCTCCCTGTGCCAGGGGAGGCTTTGCCCGCAGCTTGCTCCTCCCCAGCCCATGTGGGTCATGTCCTTGCAGAGCTCTGGCTTCTGATGGGGTTTGCTGCTCCTCTGGAGCTGTCAGAGGATCCTGCTGTGTTTCTAGTCCTTCCCACGCTGGTTTTGTGTCACTCTTGGTCTCTCCTCTTTACTCCTGGTCTCTGCAGTGTCTGACTCTGCTCTCCCCTTCCCTGGGGCTGTTGTAAAGGTGGGCTGGGATTTGCAAAGGGATTTTTCCTGTGCTTTACAAGAGAGAAAAAAGCAATGTTGTCTCTAAGTCTGTATCATTTGATGCCTGCATTTTGTTCCCAGTGTATGGAAGAGCTTTCTTAGGGACAAGGCCATCCTGTGGTCTGTCAGCCCTTCCCTGCAGGGCTGTACAAATGTTTTGTCGTCCTTTCAGTGCTGGATTAGGGAATGGCTTTGCTCAGATTTTTTTCTGCATTATTATTTTTCCTCTCCCGAAAACACCAAACTGCCAGCTCTGCCTCTGATAGAGGGGCAAAAGAAAAGTACTTTTTATTAATTTTTGCACAGAAAATCAGCTGCAGCACTGCAAGGATGAATTTATCTTCCAGCTCTTTGGCTTGTACTTTAGTCACACTTTGTCAACCAGACAATGCTCATCACTTATATATAAAATCCTTCCACAGAATGTACAGGTAAGAAGAATACATGTATAATGAAATAACAAGTCTTGGCATTTTCTACAGAAGCAGCCAAACATTCAGCTGAGATCAGTTTGATTAAGAGGAGAAACTGCTGGAAACAATAGTGTCCCAAATAATTGATGAGAGATGAATTTGATCTCTGGTTGGTGGCTGTAATAAATTTCTCTTGTCTGCTCAGTCCACTTACTGCAGGTAGGAACCCTGTGCAGTGATTAAAGAATCAAAATATTTTAGGCATAACAGAATATAATAGAATTCTCCCAGTGAACTGGACAAAAATAGCTCCACAGGTAGATAAATGGAAGGGGAAGTGCTTTTATTCGAAGTCCACATTAAATTAGGGAGCTGTTATTTTTGTTCCTCACCCCTTGCAGCTGACAGTGAAGCAAAATGATATTTTTGGGACATTGCCTTGTACAGGCTCTGTCCAGCCTTTTCATTACCACCTCAGGAGCCGAGGCAGGGAAAGGAGCTGCCTTCCCTCGGTGGAGCTGTCGGGCAGGAGAGGAGGGAAGGTCAGGCACCGCTGCAGAGGAGGGGAGGGAAAGCTCATCTTTGGGTTTGCTTTAACTCTGGGTGGTGTTCATGACCTGGATGTCCTCTCTCCCAGCACCAGGGCTGGCTACAGCACGGCAGGGCAGGGTGGCAGCAGCTCTCTGGCCACGGAGAGCAGGCACAGACTTTTCCAGGCATTTTCCTGGGGAGGGCTGTGAGAAGATCAGAGAAAGAATGAGAAACAATTCTCACCTCCACTTGTTGCACCTGCTGTTGTGCATATGTGGAATGTGTCATAGAGATTTGTTTACCAAAGGGTGATTTCTTAATTGGCCACTGGATGGTGTTTGCATTGATTGACCAGTTAGGTCAAACCTGTATGGGGCTGGCTGGAAGGGTTACTGAGTTTCTTAATAAGTATAGGATAATATAGTATAGGATGAGTTAATAAAGCAATTGATCAGCCTTCTTGCAATCATGGAGTCAATGCTAATTATTCCCTGTCTGGGGGCCTGTGGTGACAGGGCAGAGCCAGGGTTTGGGCAGGACCTGCCCAGATGGGGGGTGCCCACACAGCCCCTCCCCTGTGCGTGCTCCTGCCGCGGACACAGAGAGAGACCAGTGCTCTGCCCTAAATGGGAACTTGGGCTTCTTGAGGACGTTGTGACTGCAGCCCACCCAATAGTTAGGATTAGGCAGAGAAAGCCCTGTTGCCTTTCGAATATTGCCCTATTGCAGGGCAATATTAGACTATAAGGCACTACCAGGGCCGAAGACAGCATCTATAAATAACTCCTTTAATCTGTGCAAGAAAATGAGTAAATAACAACATCATCCTACGAAACAGTTATGTTTAATGTTTCATTAATGTTTTGCGAACATTGATAATTCTTTTTATATGATTTAGCATGCTGGGCTCCTCTATCCCTGGAGTTCTTTCCAGATGGGGTAGTGCATCCCAGAGAGCAGGGAGTGCCAGGGCCATCAGCATGTCATTAGAGCTAATGCAGGAGTTGTCAAATGATGCCTGTTCACAGCTGAAAAGCTCTGTATAAGCACAAGGCTGCAGAACTGCAGCATTCATCACCAGGGAGTATTATTTGAAAAGATCATTTAGTATCTGCCAAGGCTGCTGTAATATTTTTTTGGCCAAGGAATTTAAGTGGGAAGACGTGTGTGTGTGTGTGCCTCCACTTATGTTTAATTGTAATCTCACATAATGCACTCCTTAGCTTGACATTTTTAAAGTAAGGGGTAGGTTGGTTGATTCCTGAAATTAATTATAATTCAGATTTTGGAGTGTGCAAAATGGATAGAGAGCTTTCTATAAACCTTTTAGACACAGCTAGAATTTGGACTGATTTATTATGCACTTCTACTATGCTCTGCTGCTCATGTAACAAAATCTTTAGGAATTTATAGCAAGAAAATGGCTCTTTTTCACAAATTTGACACAAGGAGAAGATGGAATTTGTGTTTTAATTGCATTTTGATAAGGAAAAAAAAGCAGTCAGGGCTTTGGTCCTTTGTACACCTGATGAATTGAGTCTCTGGTGTTTCTAACTCAGGGTAAGAGAATCTTATATCTGCATTAATGCCTGCTTGAAACTTTAAAAGACATAAAAACTAACATCTGCTGGGTTAATTTATTTGCTCTCCCTTGAAGGAATAAATTAGCAAAGTCAAAATACTTCCTGATGGTTCAGCAGAAGAGACTTTTGTTGGTTCTCCTTTAGGTGTTGCAGTCATTAATACATTTCTTCAGAAAGATTAAGTGGTCTCCAAGTTCACCTGAAACAGCAGAGATTTTAACTTCTGAATTAATGTATGCCCCTAAAAAAGGTCTCCCCTGGAGATGATGTTTTGGAATGACAGCTGTCTGCACAAGGAGTTAGTGAGAAACAACCATTACAGACTGCTCTTTTAATCCCAGTCACCTTTCGTGTACAAACATGGTGAACTCTATCACACATAACAATCTTTAACATTTATGAAGCAAGTTTACAGCTGAGGAATCCAATAACACCTGCATGGACCTCAGAAGTCCAGCAGAAGAGGGGGAAAAATGGTGAAATGCTGTCTGGGCCCTTGTAGAAGAACTCAGATGTGTGATTTGGATCTAAAGGAATGTTTGCAGCAGTGTGATGGGTATCAGTGTATCTCCATCGGGTATCAGTGCCTGGCTGGGAGCTGGGAGCAGATTGTTCCTGAAGAACAATATGTTTTTTTCATTAAGCTCTTTCCTGTTGGCTAAAATAGATAAGAAAGCCTCCTCCCCTACTTGGCTCATGCAGTAGATAAGATAAATATCTATAGATGAGATAAAACTTAAGTGCAGCAGGATCTTGGAAGAGCCATTTTATAGGAGAAAAAAGCTTAGCGGGCATCAGTTTATAAAAAATAAAATAGGCATGGATTTCTACTGTGTTCTAGTAAAAGCAAAGCCCCATTGTTGGCTCAGAGTATTTTCTGTTGGAGGCTGGATTGCAACCAAGGCATCATCTGCAGGTTGTAGTTCTCCCCTCTGGAGCTTTTGGAGCTGGGGAAGTTCAGTTTGCTCTGGGACAGCCTTCATGCCATGCTAACATGTGTGGCAGTCATTTGCAAAAACTGCTGACCGTGGCAGGCTGCAAGGCTTGTCTTATGTGGATGAGTATTTCCATCCACATTTGAACTTCCTTCTTATCAAGAGGTGAAAAAGACCTTTTACAGGTTTGTCATTCCTGAGCCTTGGTGGTGGCAGCATCCCCAGTCATTAGGACAACTCAAAACCAAGCAGGGTATTTTTTTTTCTTTTCTGGGAACACTGCCTTTTCAAAGCAGTGACAGAGCAAGAGGAATTGTCCATTTTTTTTGCCTTGAAGAACTTATTTCCATTTTCTCTTAATTATCTGCACCACTGGTTTCTGCCTGTGTGCTGAGTTTGGCTGGGGTAGAGTTAATATTCATCACAGTAGCTGGTCTGAGGCTGTGTTCTGGATTTGTTGGTAAGTCAGGGATGTTTTTGTTATTGCAGAGCAGAACTCACACAGAGTCAATGCCTTTCCTGCTCCTCACCCCACACACCTGCCAGGAGAATGAGGGTGCACGAGGAGCTGGGAGGGGACACAGCCAGGACAGCTGAGCCCCACTGACCCAAGGGATGTCCCAGGCCATATGGATGATGCTCCACGTTTAAAGCTGGGGTGAAAGATATAAAGAAAGGGGGAACAAAATCAGAATGATTTGTGGGAAGGTGTAAGCCTTCCCAAGTCACATGAGATGGAGCTCTGCTTCCCTGGGGTGGCTGAACCTGACTGCCCATGGGAAGTGGTGAATAAATTCCTTGTTTTACTTTTCTTGTGTGTATGGACTTTGCTTTGGCTATTAACTGTCCGAGTCAGGTTAGGTTTTTTGGGGTTTTTTTTTCGTTTTTTTTTGGGGTGTGATTTGGGTTTGTTTGTTTGTTTGTTTGGTGGGGTTTTTTTTTGTTTGTTTTATTGGGTTTTTTTTTTAATTTTACCCTTCTGTTTCTCTACCCATCCCACAAAGGGACAGTGAGTGAGTAGCTGCTTGGGGATGAGTTTCTGTCTGGGGTTAAACCTCGGCTGCACATGATCTACCTCAGTGGCTCTCATGAATTCCAGGGATTGTGCTCACACATTTCCCCCTGCTCTGCGCTCTCCCAGTGCTCTGTGCAGTGTTCTAATAGCATATATAGGTCAGATTATGTATTACATTCTGAGTTTGCATGATGAGCTCTGACTGAAGCACTGAGGGACAAATAACCCAAATACAGGCCTGTATTCCTCTAGTAACTTGGTTGTAGTACACTACTCATTATGTGAGTGCTTGAGAGCCTATCCCTTAATGATTAAAGATATGCAAAATATAATTTAGGTGTTCCACTGTCTGCTTGCTCAGGGAATATTTCCCTTCTAGGTGAATAAATCCCTTAACTTGAAAAATGCAGTTACAACTTTAATGTTATCCAAGTTTGTGGGGTTTTCTCCACTACCGCCTCCATTTAGGTACACTGCAGGTTCTCTAGAGGAGAATCGTGCCCTGAATCCCAGGGTAAATTTCAGAGGAAAAATATCTTAATATTAACTAGATTTAAACAGAATGTTGGAGCACATACAAAACTCTTTATAAAGTAGCTCTACATTGAGTCCCTGTTAAAAATTGTCCAAAGAATCTTCAAGGGAAAAGAACACATGAATCAAAGGGGTCTTCTGTGCTGGAAAATGATTGACTGAGGCAGAGACTTCAGTAGAAAAGATCATTTGCTCTTGGTTGTGTTGGATGTGCTGCTTTTTAGGTGTGTCTGTGTGCTGGAGTCCCTTGCTGCAAGAAAGCTGGGCTGGCAGAAGATAATTAATGAGAGGATGAAAGTGTGAAGAAAAGAGAAGAGTAGGATCATCAGGTATCTTCCAAAATGGATTGTAATAGAAAGTGGCAGAATATGCTGGCAGTAAAATCCAAAGATGAAGAGCTTTCATTTAATCAATTAAGATCGATTAGTGGAATCAAAAGTACAGTGTAGGTAGCAGCTAATGCAGAGGTTAAAGCATTTTATCACTAGTAATTATAAAATTGGCTCAATTTTCTATTTCAAATCCTCATGTTTGCAGTAAACATTATAAATAATAAAATTTTATTATGTTTTATTTAATATTTATCACCCATCTTAGTTGCTTGAGTAAAATCACAACATACTTAAAACCATAAGTTTTTCTCTCTAATTCTAAATAGGCAATTTCCATCGCCTTTTTGTGACCTCTCTTTAAACCTGTTTCATAAGAGTATCCACCCATGATTTCTTTGAGTGAAATGAAAAATGATCAGGATTATAGACCTTTGCTTTTGCAAAACCAGTCGTTTTTTTCAAATGCTGACCCTCACTTCACCACTTCACAGAAGCATGATTTTTCTACATATCCTTTTGTTTTAATGGTGGAGAAAAGCCTTAATGGAGACATGCTTACACAGCAACACCATCCTTGTTCTGTAAGAGCTGGTTTGCTCAGGGAGCCAGCCCGAGCTATCCTGACAAATGAATTCTTTTATGGGTGTGAGCTGTATTTCCCTTAGGGGTGTGTGTAGTCAAGTTGTACCAGCACATCCTTGCTAATGCAAGCCAGTCCCAGGCTTGGGGCAAGAAGCTGCACAGGGACAGGGACCCTTCTGCTGCTGGGGACACCCAGAGAGGCAGGGGGTGCTGAGCAAGGGCTCTGGCTCACAGGACACTTCACAACGAGCACCTTCCCAAGGCCCCTTCAAAGCTTTTTCCATCCTCATGGCCCTATCAAGTAAGAGAAGTTTTTGGCTCACAGAGAAAGATGTTTTCAAATGACTCTTGGCTTCCAGACCTGGGCTCCACCCTGCTCCAAGGGTGCTGATTTAAATGCAATTATAAAACTGTATTGAATGCAGCAGAAAAAATATGGGTGGTTTCTCAGCTGGAGCAAAGCGCTTTTTTTTCACCTGCACAGACAGAATATTTCATGCAGACCCCTTGCCCTTGTTAGCTCCAAGAGGTGAATGTTTCTGTCCTGAGTGTTGCTTGTTCCCAGCCCCTGAGGGGTCAGAAAGCTCTATTTTTCCATGTATTGACTAGGGTGGGCTGTTCCATGCCTGGGTCTTGGAAGAATCCCTCAGAGATCGCCCTGGTGTGCCACGTGCTGAGCTGGAGCCAGGGGCTCTGATAAAAAGGATTGGACCAAGAAAGGAAATAATCATCATATATACAACCTTTGCTCCAGAAAAGGGGAAGAGTTCTGCACACTCTTGTGTTTTCTAAGCCCTTCATGTGCAATATTTTTTTTACATAGTCGTTGTTTCCTTGGTTCCTGATCCTCTGAGGGTAGAAATCTGCCTCCCATCTTTAACGCCTGAGTAAGGCAGGAGGAGCTTTACCCTGATCCAGCAAGTACAGCAAAACCAACAGTGGAAAAAAAGCTGTCAGCCTCAAATCACTGTGGGACCAGAACTGCAGTGCTCTTTTGTTTTGTGTGGTGTTCAGACTTGAGCCTCCTCAGAGGAAAGTTTGTCTCAGTTCAGGACCCAAAGCAGAGAAATATATATTCTATCCTCCAAAAAGCAGGATAGCTCCTGACACACTACAAACCATTAGTGTATGATTTTGAGGTGAGCCATTCCCTGCTTTTCTATTAAAAATCCATAAAACTGAGCTTGTCCCACCCACTCAAGCTGATAAAGCACAAAACCACAAAAACTTGTAAATAAAACATGAGGCAGAGGAATTCGCAATGTCTTTGGGGGACGGAAGAGACAATAGCAAAATATGTAGCGGCCTAAAGCAAAACCCCACATGAACAGCAATTTGTACTTGATGCAGAGCAAAAAAATAATCACCAAAAAAATAATCACTCCAAGGTAGTTCATGAGTTCTGTGAAGCCCCCTTGCACAACTGATGTAACAATTTAGATGGGCCTTTTTTCCTGAAGAGGTGCAGAAGTTCCTGCTCATCTCCAAAACGCCAATTTAAGCTATATCTGCCTCACGTGACAGCAAATACTCTCATTTGAAATCCTTGTTCAGGATCAGAGAACCCCAGCACTTGTGGAGTCCTGTGGTGAGCTGCAGCTTGGCCAACTCCAACTTTACACCCCACCCTGCTGCGGAAAGGTTGTGTTGATGGAGCAAAGGAAGGAGGGAAAAAAACTGTGAGAAAGAGTGCTGGGGCAGGACAGGCACATCTGCAAGCAAAAAAGGCAGAGCAAAACCTGTTTGTTCGGCTGCAGGTGTTGATTGGTACCTTTGACAACACAAATGAACTGTTCATAGGGATGTTCGTTGAGTCTGAATTCTGCCAGAACCAAAACTGTTTGTGAAATCATGTTGTTTAGTCAATTTGTTGTTGCTGTTGTTGTAAAAGAAACAAGAAAAGGGAAAAAAAAAAGGCAAGGAAATTACTGCAGCATGGGTCTGGTCTATGTCTGCATTAGTAAAACAAGAAACTTCAATTTCCCCTTGGGGAATTTCAAATTCTATTTTTCATACTGTCATAGAAACTGTCAAAAATAAGAAGTAATTCATGCCAAAACCAAATGTTTTGATAAATGCAAAGCAACAATTTCCAAAAAAAAATTCTTTTGCCAGGAATTTTGAAGTCTTGGTCTGTTCCAATGTGGAGGAGAAATTCATCTGAACATATTCTCCATGAAACAAGATGTCCAGTTGTGACCCAGGGCTGCAATAAAATGCTCTTACTAATAAAGTTCCAGTGGTCTAAGCACCATCAAGGATTTGGTGGATGTGGTCTTAAATCCTTTTATTATCATAGATTTTTGTTACATTTAAATAGCTCAGTCTTTCTGCACCTCTTATCTGTGCAGAAATTATCAGGACTCTGCAGGTCATAGAGCCGTAGATGAAAATCATGAGAGGATCTAAAGATTTCAGGTAGAGCTGAGTTACCAAAGAAACACAATTCTACAAAAAGTAGGCTGAGTTCTTTGCTCTGGGAAGCAGGGCTGGACATGGGATTTTGGGTGGGATTCTTTTCCGTGGAGTGGGCAGGGCTCAGCACAGATAGAAAAATACTCAGTAGTGCAAGGCATTAAGAAAAGCCCATCTGTCTAAAACATACACTGAATAAAATCCTACTCTGCCTTGTTGATTGGTATGAACATGTTTTCTTATTTTTATTTCATCTGTATTGAAAAAAAATATAATCATAGATGCATCCTACCCTTCAGCAAGAATATACAGTAATCAGGATTATGCTGTTTTCATTCAAGAATGAAAATTAAACAAAGTATTGCTGTTCTTTGTCCTGTTTCTGCAAGACAAAGCAGATCCTGCAGTAAGATCTTGTAGTGCCTGCCATGTGCAAATGCTCTTGGCAGGTGTATGAATGTGTCTGCATCACTTCGACACGTAAAGGCAATTCTTGGTGTTTATTCTCTGATTTAGAGCTGTGTATGATCTCCAGACCCACAACTGGGCTCTGAGCCTTCATCCCCCCAAAGTCAGTGGGAATGTAGACACCTGGAATTTTGCTTTATTTCTGAAAGTAGTGTTTTTGAGCATCTCAGCTCTCCTCGGAAGAGGGAAGCTGTCTCAGCTGGGAGTTGGCTCCAGCTGAGACATCCACAGGTACATCCCTCTGGCTGAGGATTGCTGGCACATGCCCCAGAGGAGCCCAGCAGTGACTCAGTTCCTTTCTTTCTCTGAAGTTTCTTCATGAAAAGATGCGTGTGTGTTAAATTTGTGATTTCTTCACCTTAAGTTGTCCCCTCTAGTTGTGATTTTCCACAGCAAATATCTGGACCTGGTAAGCCAGAGATAATATTTAACCACATAGTTCCAGATTTGATGATGATGTGATCTCTTCTGGGAGCAAGGACCATCGTTTCAGTACATATTTATGAGGGTGGCGAGGTGCCCAACAGGAAGCATGACGTGAATCTCCAAATTCAGGGCAGCCCTGCAAGATGGTTTGGATGGACTCGTGTGTCCCATGGAGTGGAACAGGGGGAAGCAGCCGGGAGGCATGAATGGTTACACATGGAAAATGGGTATTTTTCCATTCCTGCTGCTGAGCCTGTGCTGGTGCTGGCTCGAGGTGAGATCTCAGCAGCCCTGGTAGCCCAGACACGTCCCAGCTGGGTGTTTGTGAGCAGCAGCACAGGGAGGCCACGAGCTGGCAGGGCTGCCTGCCCAGGAGCTGCCTGTGCCACTGACCCTTCTATCAGCACAGGGACTGGCCAGGTGCAGGTTGGGGGTGCCCTCTGCACCCTGACCATTCCTGTGCTTCCATGGGTTTGTTGGGGTGTTTTCCTCTTAGGAATGCTGTGTGGAAATAAGGCTGTTGTGGTTCCAAAACCCAGGTGTCCCACATGCCACAGGCTCAGCTGAGCTTGGGGCCGCTGCAGGTGCAGCCCCTGCTGTGGTCACACACTGCTGTGCACCACCTGGCTGACAGAATGGATATTCCAGCCTGGATCCAGCTGTCTGGGAGCTATCTTAGTGATTCCTCCTGCCCTGTCATACCCTTCAAACTGCCAGGAGTGCTGATCACTGTGCAGGTAGGGACAGGCAAGGGCTGAGTTGCTTCATCTCCCCAGCAATTCCAGGGGCAGCCCTGATCCCAAGGAACACGTTGGTGCCTGCAGTGAGAGCTCTGATCTGCTCAACACTCAGAACCAGGCTCTGGATCTTGTTCAGAGGAGTTTTTGAGGGCTGTGTTTGCTAAACACAGTGCTTAGAAAATCTGTGGCAAATTTAGGAAGGGCATCATGGAGATGTCTGCCAGGGTTTGTGAAATGTCACAGAGATTCAGGGGCAGTTTCATTCCTCTTTTCAATGTTTTTATTGCATTTTGTAGTAAAAGCAGGGTTACAGTGTTAGTTTATGATAGAAATAGATGCATCAGTAGATACTGAACAAAGGAAGGACTTTTTTTACTGGTGCAGATGTCTTGGATCTCAAACAGGAAACAATATTCATTCTCAGAGCGATAAAAAGCAAGCATTATGGGCGCAAAGTTGCACTTAGTTGTATCAAGTAACAATGCAGTCTTTTAAAGGCAATCCCAAGCAAATGCCACCTGAGAATTCCCATGTGCCTGAATTAAGAGGAAACAGTGTTAAGTATGATGAAGGTGTGGGAAGCACCCTAAGGCCCAACTGAGAAGAAGAAACCACACACTATGATTATTTTCTGTGCTGGGAGGTTCTGCTCTTTTCTACCACACTACCCAGATTAAAATGTTTGCTTATGACCTGCAGCACTGTGCATCTGATTCTGCTCTTGCTGGTGTCTGTGGCAAGGGTACATTAGTGTCATCTTCCAAGCATTCACT
The DNA here is from genome assembly GCF_031753505.1 of Anomalospiza imberbis. Classification (NCBI taxonomy): domain Eukaryota; kingdom Metazoa; phylum Chordata; class Aves; order Passeriformes; family Viduidae; genus Anomalospiza; species Anomalospiza imberbis. The sequence continues at coordinate 10,667,245 of NC_089696.1, read as the reverse complement.
TCTCTGTGCAAGGCAGGGAGAAGCAGAGTGGCCTCACAGGCTCCAATGACCATTTCCAGCACAAAATCTGATGCAATTAGGCTCTATTTGAGTCTATTATAGTGGAATTTTCCTGCCAATATTGTGCTGTGAATGTACCATATATGAGCAGTGGGGATGCCTGGCTCATCCTGCTGACTTGGAGAGGACAAAGGGTGTTCAGGATGTGTCTGTGCTGTGGGATGCAGCTTCCCACATGGCCAGGGCAAGCAGAAGTGGCTTTAAGGTAGTCAAATGAGTTGCTGTACCCACAGGGATGGCTCAAAGTAGTTTTCAAGGACTTTTGGCAGACAGCATGTCCAGCATGGACATCCTTAGCTATGGCTTGAGAGTGATAGTCCTGCCCTGTGTGGCAGCAAGGTGAAATCCAGCTGGGGCACACTGTGGTACTGGGACCTTCCTCTGCACCAGAGGCACCCAGGGACAGGCTGGAAGGGACAGTGGTCCGTGTCAGCCATGAGCATGCTTTCCACACAGCTCTCAGATGTTTTTCTGATCCTCCCCAGACCTTTGTTCATGCTCCAAAAATCCCGCCAGAGCCACTGGAGGAAAACAAGTCTCATGGAAAGGCCTCCAACAGTGACACAAATTATGTGAGGATTCAAACATGTCCTAACCTGACATTTTTCAAAGTGAAATGCAGGACCTGCCGCTCTCTGATTGCTTTTGGCCTGTAACAGCAGCTGAAGCACAAACAACATCATTTGCCATGGATGATGACAAGGGGAGAAAAGAGGAACGGGGAAGAAGTGAGAAAAAAAGTATTGAATCAAATTATGGAGGAAAACCAGCTTTTTTTAATAGACAGTTTTGATCAAACTATTAATTTTGTGTGTATGCTTAGAAATTATCATGATATATTCACTGCCCATGCCAGAGCAAGAAAGCTTCTTATATCAAATACTGAGGAAGGAGGAATTCTCTTCCCTGCCTCAGCAGGGTTCGTGGCTGCCACTAGGACAGGGAAACCTGAGGGCTTCATGCAGTCCATGCCAATGGAGAAGGTTGAAAGGAATTTCCCCAGGATGCTCTAGGCTGGGATGCCCAGGGCTGCCATCTGAGAGGTTTGGGCAAATGGGGCCCATTTTGTGCAGCCCATCATGGACATTTCCCCTCTTCCCCCCAGCAAACCAGCCAGCAGGCTCTTCCTCACGAGATTGAAATGATCTGTGGTTGCAGGGGGAGCTCTCACAGAAAGGTGAGGTGAGGTGAGACACCTCCAAGCATTACCCAAACCTTGCAGAACTAACTTCTGCAGGAAACCCATAAAAGTAGGGAGAGAGGAATAAAAACTATATTGCATTCCAGTGGAGCCAAAGACCATGGTCTCTTTAAATGTTATTGAGTCAATAATTAAGTGAATTTGGAGTGTGAACTGTGTATCCACTTTAAATGGATTAATGATATGAGAATTCATACAAAATTGCTGTGTTGATTTTATGTTAATGGCTTTTTGAATATAAGCTGAACTATTAACCAAGGATAAGTGGAACTAATGTGGCAGCATTACAATAGAAATATAATTGAAGGGATGGTCTGCCATTTGTAAAGGGCCTTGTTTCTCTGGAGTGGGTTGGGAGAACAAAGGGTCCTTTGGACAGATTAGAAGGATGTCAGTGGGGTGGGAGGGCTTTACATAGAGGGATGCTCAAAAGAGCCCTGAATGCTTAAATGAAAGCTCTGGAGAGGAGTATAATTCAGATATCAATAGTGACACTGGAGGCAGCCAGCAGGGCAGGGTATCTACTTTGTTAAGATCACCAGTTTGTGCCTTAAATCTCTCAGCGTATTCCCAGGACTGCTGTGCTTTATGCCAGCAGCCAAGAAGCAAATATTCCCAAGATGTTGAGGAAAAAATTGTGCTTCAAGCTGCATTTTAAACGACTCAACCTTTCCCTTTGCTTCATCCCATTCTGAGCATAGCATGGCAGGGACAGGGTAAGCACAGGAAAAATTGTGTTGGTTGGTAGAAAGAGGCATGGGGAGCAGGAATAGCATGAAAAATGAGCAGAAGGAAATGTAAGCTGGCTGGCAGTGTGGTTTTTCCAAACAGCAAAGTCTGGTGGAATCCCCATTACTTGAATAATTTAAATATAAACTGGATAAAAGCCCTCAGAGTGTTGACTTGGGTGACCTATTCAGTCTTTCCAGCTCTTAGTTTTTGGCAGCTGTGGTTAGAATACAGCATTGAAACAGCTGGTAGATGACCTTCTTTGTTCTTCTTTGATTCCTTTCCCTCCCCTTTCAGAGGCAGCATCCAAGGTGCTGTGTGGACAGCCTGGGTGCAGCCCACAAAGGCAGGAGCAATCTGGGGTACGCAGGGATCCTGAAGCCTTGAATCTCCCCTCACTTATGGCTTTTTCATGCTCCAGTGTGATTCCTTTTGATTTGTGGGGGGTTAAGATCAGGCTCGAGGCATTTGATGCTGATAATTTATATAATGCTGTGGTAATATCGTGGCAGTCCTTGGCAGTAAGTTGAGTCTGGGGTGCAGAAGTGTGTGTTGAATGTAGTAACCATGGTAAAATTGCTAACTGGGTGGGAAATGTGGGCAGTTTTCTGCTGTGTTAGGGGTGGAACTGGCTCAGTGGGATGTCTCACAAGGGTCAGGCTGTGCAGGGAGGAGGTTGGAGCAGGGGCTGAGGGGAGGAGGGAGCAAGGTTCTTACATTTAGCAATGGCAGCCAGCGGGTCTGCTCAGGTGCACCAAGTAACTTCACACTATGCCTGTCTGAAACTGAGCAATAAAATGTGCATGGATTTCAGAGCTACCGCTAAAAAGCCACCCACAAGAGGAGATCTGCTCTTTGTAAAAACGAGTGTGTTCACCTCCACCGCTCCAAGGCTTTAAAACCACAGACTTTATATTTTGAGGTGAAGCTGCAAGTTCTCTGTTGCTCTTGTGTTATTGTCAGTGATTGAAAAAGTACTGATGGGACCTGGTTGAATGCCCAGATGTCTGTGAAAGCCATTGATTCTTTAATGAGGGTTAGATCAGGCTCCAGAGGTCTGCACATAAAAGCAGCAAAGTTTTGTCAAAAAAACCAAATCGGTGCTCTGAATCTATGGGCATTATATACACAGAATTGGGTTGGTAATTAGAAATGTCATTTATAATATAATGTTGCTGATAGTTAAAGAAAATGTAAATAAATCCTTAATCATGTTGTGCATCCTTGTAAAGCCTGTCTGCCAGAACTACAAATAAACACACAATAGCAGCATATAGGTGTTTGGAAAATAAACTGCCTGATTAGCTAATCTCATCTAACTGAGGCTTAGTGATAAACTGAATTGTAAGTATTTTGCCATTTGTTACTATAAATATAATTGTGTTTCAAGGTCAGAATTTTGATTTCTTTATTGTCATAAAAATGCAAGCTTCAAAAGAATTAAAGTTATTTTGTGTTATAGACTGAAAATATAAGGCATCTTACAGTTTTGGGTGAAATTCTGCCACTATTGGGTCTGGCTATTGATACACAAAATCCTGATTCTTTGTTGGTTTTTTTTTTTCCCAGAGGGAGTTAAATCTCCACATTTCCAAAATATTCAGTACACTTAGAAATCCACGTCTTTGTGTGCAGATTTACATTTGCAAATATACAAATGCATATTTGCATATTTAAATGTTCAATTTGTCAAAACCCTTTTCCCATTGACATTAACATATAATCATGCTCAGTGCTTCAGGTCTGTTCCCTCCTCTCTCTGGGACCAAGCTCAGTGCAGCAGAGCATAATTCTCCATTTGTGGTGGGATGAATGCTTCCTTAGTGCTGCATTTTGATACATTTACTCATCTCCTTTGAATTTCCCTTTATTTCACCAGCAGTCCAATCAAGTAATGGACATCCCAGTCATCTATTTTGCACTTACAGAGTAATGCAGTTCTTAACAGATGGGAAGATGTGTGAGCAGCTATTCATAAAGGGGAGGAGGAATGACTGCAGGTCAGCCCAGGAGTGTGGCAGGGTGGGATTGCCAGAGGCTGGGAATAGCTTTGATTTTATTCACAGTACCAGGGCTATGTATCCTTTCACTGCCAGACATATGGGAAGCCCTAATGAGGCTTACATTATTGCTACTTAATATGCAAGTTGTTTCAAAGCAAGTGAAACTTGCAGTGGTAATGAACACTTAAGCAAAACACATTTTTCTTCACTGGCCCATTACTATCCAGAGATAGTTAATACCTGCTAAATGATTTTTCTCTCAAAGATAATGCTCAGAGAAACTGTTACTGCCTCCTCCCATGCAAAAATTATGTTAGAGTCTCTAAAAGTAGGAGGTTGACTTTACAACCACAGTATCTGAAAGCAAAATATAAAGTCTGGCAACCTTTACTCTTGCCTCTGGTGCCTACAGGGAATGCTTGGGTTATGTTTTTGAGGTTTTCTCCAAAGTCATCAGAGCAAAACAGTTGTGTTGTGTTTTGTTTGTTTTGATGGTTAAAATTATCAGTTAATTAAATGCTTCCAGTAAGTAACACTTTTATAAAGATGCCAAGCATCACAGGAGGAGTGTTGTGGGCACCAGTGAGTGACCATGCCACAGCTCAGCGAGGGAGCACACACCCACAGAGTATCTGCCACGATGTTTTTGGGCAGAGGCACTTCCTCCAGGAGCAGTGATAGCCATTGTCCGACTGCTGTCAAAGCAACTCTTCTTAGAGGCAAAGACAACTTGTTCACAACCTCCTGCCTGCCCCCTGAAACACAGCAGCTCTGATGGTCATGTGCCTCCTCAGCATCACAACAGTTGTCCCCAACAAAGCGGCCCTTTATGGGAGCTTGGCTGCTCTGTTAGCAACAGAGAGGTTTTGGCACTGTCAGCAGCATCACTTGGCTGCAGCAGACTTCTGCAAACCCTTTCTGAATGCTCGAGGAGTGAATTGGAACCCTCTGTTCATTTGCCAGCCTGGATGTGTTGAAGAGCAGTGACACTGTGGAGGCACCCACTGCGTGCACAGCCCCTGGCACCTGGAATGGCAAAGGAGAAGCCCAGCTTGGGAGCAGGGTGACTGCAAGAATTGCGTCATGTATGTGTATCATTTGCCCCTCTGGGTTCAAGGCTGGATAATACAGGCTGCTCTTTGCCCCAAGAGCAGCACTCTTTGGCTCAGAGATGGCTCTGGTTGCAGTTTTGCTGGCCCATCTCAGCCAAAAAAGCTGTTCTTCCTCTGGGAAGCTCCATGGAGGGGCATTTCCTTCAGGGAAGAAAACCCCTCTTTCCCTTCTCTGCCTTTCCAGTTAGAACCTATCTCCTTCCTTTCTCCTCCCCACCATCCCCACAGCCGTTTCTCATCCAGTGCCAACAAGTCCTTCCTACCTGAAAAAATTACTCAGGTTGCTGTTCTGCCTCAAGATACAGTGTTTGTATTACCGTTTTGTTTAATAATCTAGACAGTTAAATGAGAATAATATTAAAGGGCAGTTTAGCAAGGATGAAAAGCAAACAGTGCTGCCAACTTTAATAGAAAAATATATTGAGTCAGGTTTTCATGAATTACACAGTAATCTTAAAAATCACAGTTAAAATGGCTAAATTGGTCCCTTTTTCATTTGTGTTCTGATTCCTGGGTCTTTAGGGTATAACCATAAAGTCTAGAAAATTACTGTTAATAAAAATTAAGAGAGGAGCTCGTGAAGTTTCTCATGTCATTGCACGCTTCTGGCAGCCAAGGCTGGAGAACACTCAGAAATCATAAGACTCAAGATAAAAATCATGTGAGTTGGCAATGCTGCTCCAAGACTCCCCAGAGATTCTGTACCTTCTTCAGGGAGAATAACTGTTCTTTTAAAACTGTGCCATTGCAAAATTAATCAGGGGAGAGGATCAGCTGGAATAAATGGGAGGGAGTTTTGCAATGACTCGGGTTTATGGCCGGAGGAGGCTGACTCATGGCTCGCTGCAGCTCTGGTGCATGTCCTGTCACGCTGCTCATTCAGGGCCCCAGACACGTCTGGGATGAGATGAAGGCACGTTGTATGTCTTGACTTCCAATGGAAAATCAGCAGAATTGGTGTTCCCTGGGTCAGGGAGATTAAACAGCTTCTTATCAGGAGAGCGGCACGGCGGCAGGGAGTTGAAATCTCTACATGACCACAGTGCAGGAAAGCCTTGTTTTCTTCCCTCAGTAAAGGGAAAGGCCAATTTTCATCTCTCTTCAGCCTAGACAATATTTCTGAAGTTAGTTATACTCCTGTTTGTGACCACAGAGTTATACTTAATCTGTCAGACCCTATTGATTTCCAAGTGCCAAAATTTTATTGCAATATTATTAAGTACATTATAGCTGTTTGAATAGTACTTGCAGGGCTCTGTTCCCTGGTTGATCCGTGAATGATTTACAAAGTGCTGCTGGTTTCTGAGCTTACCATTAGTTTCTGGACCATGTAGTTATTTGGAAATGTGTATAATTCAAGCAAATCATTGACAGCACACGAAGTGTTCCTGTACAAAGGGAGATGTTCTAAAGCACAGAGGTGCTACCTGAGTGACAAACAAGCTCTGAAAGACTGGAAAAGCTCAGCTTCCATGTCTTAGATGTACAACCTTTTAGGAGACTTGGCTACTTACTATTTGTGGAGTATAATCAGCCACCTTGGTTTTGACTTTGTGATGTGATGTTTACAGCAGGAAAACGATGAAGGGAAGAGCAGATGGTGAGTCTGACCACCACCAGCCAGGCAAAGCCTGCATCTTGCTCCTTGGAGTCCCAGATTGATGTTCCCCATAATTACAGCATGCTTTGGTCAGGATTGTTTTGCCTCATCATCATCAGAACCAAGGGACTGTGAGCTCCCCATGGGTGGAGGAGGAGATATTTCTGAGTGTTTTCACTGCTTCTTCACATGCCTGTAGTAAAGGAGTTGAATTAGATGTAGCTGCTTGACAAACTATCTCAAAGTCGGTAGATGGGGAAAATCTACGGAACGTGCCCAAGTTTACTCCAAGCTGAGTCCCCCTGAGTCCTTCATTTCACTTGGAGGGAAGCTGGTGTGCAGTTCGCAGCTCTGACTCAGACTCTGCCATGTGCTTGCTTCAAATACACCTTAAACAAACGTGTGGAGCAGCATTTAATTTTTTTTACTTTGTGACGATAATGCTAGAAAGATAAAGGGAATAGCTGTGAACACCTGGCATGGATTGGAGATGGGTGGAAGACATGTTGGTACTTGTTAGACACCAGGAAATAGAGTCCTAATTCTCCTTTCATTGATATCTTACAATTTAGGGATAACTCCATGGCAGTCAGCACAACACTGAGAGGAAAACAGAGTGAAAAATGTCTTCCCACCTAAAAGAAGGTGTTTCTTGGCAGATGCATTCTGGCTGTGGCCTGTAGGTTGCAGCAGTGTATGCTTTTCATTAGAACACGCCACTTCATCTTTTGTTTTCCCAAAGTGGAATTCCCCAGTGAGATAAACCAACTCATATTTGGTTGTATCACTTAAAAAAAAAAAATACCAGCCTTGATCTTGCTGGTGAGACAAAAGGATGTTGTTTCTTCAGCTTTTTGCTGCGTGGGTGTGAGCTATGCTGAGCCCTTTGGACAAAGTGAGTCAGCATCATGAGGTCCAGCAGCACAGGAGGGCCTTCCCAGCAAGATGGAAAAACAGTGGGAAAGACAAGGAGATGAGAAATGCTGGGAAAAACTGGCCCTGGAGGTTGCATCCCATTAGGTCAATTATATTTCTTGATTTTCTGTTATTTTTGGACCCCAGATTTGCACAAATCCATGATGTTCTCTGTTAATCCAATGTATGCAATGGAGGTGTGCAAATAATGTCCCACCACACACAGGATTGCAGAGAGAAACTGCTCCGCTTTAGCATGATCCTGTCATGTGCTACAGAAATTAAAAACTTTAGCAGATGGCACTGATGTAACTCTGCTGCAAAGATAGCAATAAACATCAACTTCATATGTCAAGTTCATTCACTTTGTTGATTACTCACAAAATATTAATTTTTTTTTTTTTTTTACTTTGTGACTGTAGTGCTAGAAAGATAAAGAGAATAGTTGTAAGAATAATAGCTAGTAGGTAAGAGAAATAGTACAAACTGAAATTCTGTGCATGTTCAAATGACAAAATGTTCTGTTTTGCACCAAGAGATGCTGAGAGGAATCCAGCACTTTGTAAAGCCAGTCATAAACATATAAGAATATATGAATGCCAATGGAAATTATTGACTGAACAATCTCCTTTTTGGTGGGAAATGTTTTATCAATATTTATGCTGCTCTGTTTGAAATACTAAAGGCAGAATGGAAAAAACAGTCAAAACTCTGAAAAATTTAGAGCATGTTCTCAACTGGCTGAAAACCAGAAGTCATCATGTGATTTTTTTTTTTAAAGAAAAGGCAGTCTCTGTTACTTTAGATTCATTTGGCTTAAGGCCAGAAAGGACCTTTAGATCATTTACTCTGGCATTTTGTTTAATGAAGGCCAGTTACCCCTATATTTAGCCTGAAAACTTATATTTGGTTAACTTTTTTTTTCCAAAAATGCACATAGAGTCTAGTTTTGACTTGTATAGACTGAGAACTGCAGAACCCACCATTTCCTCTGTATTTTCTATGAGCAATTTATAACTTTCCCAATTAAAATGTGCTGTGATTGCTTCATTAAAATTGTCTTCACATTTCAGACCTTCCTTCTTGTCATGGTTTGCTGCTTTAGATGAAAGGGTCCTCCAGATTTTTCTCCTTTTGTGTGTATAAACATGCTGCAATCACCTTTCCATTGTTTTGCTGCTTAACCAGATTGATTGAATTCCATAAAAAGTATATGACATTCTACTAAATTACTTTAGACTCATTCCTTATTCAAGTTTTCAGCAGCCTTAAAAAATGCAAGTGCTAAAACAGGACAGTTTTGCTGGTGCTGTGTGCAGAGGTAAGAATCCACCCCCAATTCTCTTCTTTTAGAATATCCAAAGGTCAAATTTGCTTATTTGCCTTTTTTTTTTTTTTTTTTCTGGAATGAGGGCTCACATTCAGTTGCTTAACTCTCTCCCAACCCTCTGCTTCCTGGAGTCCTCCTTGCTGCCTGTATGATGACCTACATTCCTCACTGACAGCTGTCAAACTTTGGGTTTGGTTGAATTAAACATACCTTGTTTTCAGAGCCCAAAACTGATAAATAATGCATGTAGATCCCCATGATTAACCCCTTATATTCTGATCCTGCATGTCAGATTGCTGGGGCTTTGCAACCACTGGCTCTGGTTGCCTTGCAACCCTGTCATGCTACAAACAACCTTTCTTCTACAGATGTTTCATAATGGCTTTATAACCAGCAGGTTGAGTTCTGCTGAGTCCTGTGACTCACCAAACTCCGTGTGTTGCATCTCTGTGGTTGTCTTTATCAAGCAAATTTTTAATCTCATCAGAGAGTGACATCAGATTTATATGATGAGGCCTGTTTACCATAAGCCGTGATTACTGGCGTTAATTATATTTCTATACTAGATTATTTTAATTAATTATCTTTATTAATCAGTGTTTTCATCAGCTTTGCTTCAGCTGGCATTGATGCTGGCCAGCTGGCTCACACTTGAGCTCCACTTGACTCTTGGCACCACATGAGCTGTCGTCCACTATTCAGGAATTTCCTCCATGTTAGCATATTTATTAAAACTAATTTCAGCAGCCTCTATCTTTGTGACTTAATGTCACTGCTGTTCTCTGTGCCCTTCCTCTCCAGAGGCAACAGCTTTCCTAGTAAGTGTTGGGAAGGGGAACTGTCATCACAGCACTGTCACCCAGCAGTTCCTCTACGTCACAGCAACTTCCATGTTAAATTGGCAGATGTCATCACTTTTGGGCTTTCTGTCATTACTGAGTGATTGTTTTAGTTCTACTTCTTATTGTGGGGATAAAATCAGATGATAGAAGCATCGCACCTAAAACTTCAGGACAGATATGTGAGATCTACGAGCTTTAGCAAGCAGCAGTCTCCAAAAGTCTTCTCTCGTGTGAAGATTTTTGCCGTTCTGCCACAGTCAGAGGCAGTGAATCACTCAAATCTGTTCTATATACTGGGGCTAGCATTACTCCAGAGAGCTCAACCAGCAGGAATCTCCCAATGATCCATGCAGACTCACATCCATTTCTCCACCAGCACAGGCCATGGCTGCATTCCTGGGGACCAATATTGGCCTTGTGTGGGCTGCAGTGGAGACTTGAGCTGTGACGTTTCCATGTGAGCAGCACTAAAAACAGCCCCAGGCACTCTGGGAGTCTTTCAAACAGAGCTTCTATTTTATTTGGTGTGTTATGGAAAACTCTGGGCAAGCTTTCCACTCAGAGACATTATATTTTAAGGGCACTCCGTGAAGTACAGCATTCTTTTTTTATCATTTATCTCTAGGAAAATAAATAGAAGTCCTTATAACAATTAAATACCCATCTGTTACTCTCAGGAAGCCGGGGGTATAATGCCAGAAAAGTAAACCTATCTTTTCATCAGTTGTTGGGTATTTGGATTCAGTGATCAAGACAGTTCAATGAAACACATATTCTAGTTTATCTGGCTAAAAGAGAAGGAAAATCATGCCAGAAGGACCATTTGCGCCCAACCAAAAATAAATTAAATGCAAACTTGTCCAGATTCACCATGGAACCATCCATCTACAGATTCTCCTCCTTCTTGGAAGTGCCAGTGACACTGTGGTAGAATTACAAATGGATCTCTAGCACAAAACGTGTGATCAAAACCAAATTTGCGAGTGAGAGTGAAGAATTCTGCCAAAGAATCTGGTAATTTAGAACAGGTTTAAAAAATCTCTGTCTTGGGAAGAAGTAGTAGTCTCATTAGCAGTACCTCCAACCTTCACATATCCCTGTTGCCCGTTGTTCTGGCAATCTCATGCACAAGCAATGGATGCTCTGATCTGGGCTGTATTCATAGAATTATTTCAAATCTGGCTAACAAATGCCAAAATCTTGACTGAAAAGTTGTGATATCAGAAGCACTTGTTAAAGCTGCCTGCAAACATATCTCTCATCATCCCCATTTTGCGTACCCAAAGGTTAGCTCAAATAACTGACAATAATGTCAAGCTTATCTTATTTATGCTATAATTATCTTTACTCACATATGTCACCAAACATAATTGTTTTCTCAGTGTTTTAAGAGTCCTTTTAGAGACAGGGAGACGTGGAAATGTCTTTCTAACAGGAGTGCAGGAGCATCTGAAGGAAGCTGCAGCTGAAGAGAGGCTGGGATCATGCACAGCTGTTTGTGCTTCCAGCTGGTTTTTGTATATTCTCCGGGTGGAGCAGACATTGATAGCTGTTCCCTTATAAAATATGGAACAGTACTTTATGACCTAATATATTTTCCAGTCCTAGGGCCTGATCCAGAGCAGGCTTCCAGTGCCACCAGTAGAGCTCTATCAAGTTCTTAATGAACCAAGGCTAGTGAGGGGTAATTTAGGGCCATTATCTTTGTAGGGTTGCATATGGTTCGGTGATGCTCCAACATTTGCCTCCAGAGTTCTCTCCCTGCTGCTTCCCTTGCTTTCATGAGCTGTTTTCCACCACCCTTCAGAGATTTATACACAGCAGCTCTGCGTCTCTCACGCTGTCTGAGGCCACATGCCACCGAGTTGCAGCCGTGGTGCTCTCTTGCCTCCTTGGCAGCCTTCCCCAGGAAAGCTCCAGGCCCCACAGGGGTTGATATTGTCCGGTGACATTTTGTGGCACTCCTTCAGCCTTGTCAGTCTTGTCATACTTCCCTGTGTCATGCCTTGTCAACTGCAGCCTTCCAATTGCAACTTGATATGTAAGTTCACTGGCAAGGGTGGTTTATGGGTCAGTCTGTGCTTCCAAAGCCTTGGAGAGTGGAGTGGCAGGGAGAGCACACTGGAGCTTTTTGTCAGGGGAGAGCTCTGCAGAGCCCTTCCCAAGAAGCTTGTTTCCACACTCAGGGAGTAGCCTGAATTTGGGACACAGGGAATGTGAGCGAAGGCAGAGCCAGACTGCTGAAAACACAGAGGCTAAAACCAGCCAGAGGGAAGGGGAAGATTCTGTGCTTGCTTGTGGGCTTGGAAGTCAACTTCCCAGTTGAAACCCTGCTCTGCCTTCTTTAGGTCACAAAAAAATATGGCTTCAAAGCCAGAATCTGGCCATTCTGCCAGCAAATTCTGTGTGCTTTGCTCATTATGAGCACGGGGTGCTTGAACAAACAAACACTGCTTTGCCTCTTCTGCAGAAGAGTAGGCTCTACTGGCTTTCCCTCACCTTGGACATGATCCAAAAGGGCTAAAGCAATTTCAGAGCAAGTATGGGTGTGCCAAGTACATATACATCTCACTGGTTTGATGTGGTCGTGCTGGGGACTCCAAATATTTCACACCTACTGAATGTTTCTGGGAAATGTTGTTTCCAGTCCTGCAGTTCCTGGTTTTTGCTCTTGTTTGTGCTTGTCCTTAGATCAAATGAGGCTAATGACTGAGGGATAGCCATGCTTCCCAGGGATTTGAGGACTTTGTGCTCTGCTGTTGAATACATTGAAGCCTTTTGCTGCAGGGGATCATCCTAAAGGCTGTAAGAAAACAACAGCTCAGTATTTTGACAACATCCACTCGCAACTTTGTTTTAGAACAGCCTTTTTCTGATCCTAATGTAGGTCATCACTGCAAGTTAATTCGTTCCATGTGCCATTATGATGCAGAATACATTCAAAAAAACAGGGTTTTCCCAGGGTGAGAAAAAATTATGTTTGCTAAGCAGTTATAGTCTGGTTTAGTTTTTATTTTCTCCCCTGTGCTTTCCCATGCTTTGCTTCACCCTCCTCCCTTGTTTTCCTGCAAGAGTAGCCTGACACACAGGGCTGGGGTAGCCAGTTTAACTCCCTGTGCTCTCCAGACCTCTGGATGTGCAGGCAGAGGCCCCATCCCAGTCTCCTTGAGGCTCCTCTGCAGCTCCCCTGGGCTTTGGACCCTGCATAAACTGAGGCAGTGCCTTATTTCAATAAACCACGTATTTGATTATGGATTTTAAGGCTTGGTTGGTGATGATAGGGAAGGGCTTTGAGTGTGGCCTCTCCAGTGCTATTGTAGTGAATTTGCTCTGGTAGCACAAATTCGTGCAAGAGAATGAAAATCCTAATTACTGTTACCTGAGATGAGAGCTGTAATCATGATTACAGAATTAATCATACAATATGTCTCACCAGACTGACTTTTTCTACTTGGTTTCTAAGTTCTGCAGATTTCAAAGAACTGCTGGAGCAAGGGAGATGTGGGGTTTGGGGTCTCATTCCAATACAGCTGGCTGGGGAATCCCCCTGGGAACACCAGCACAGAGGTTGTTTAATAACCTTCACTCAAAACTTCACCTACTGTTGCACAGGCTCTCTGTGAGCCTGAAAAAGTATTCCTGGCAACTTGAACTAAACTAATTCAGGCCCTTTGAGGACTGTAGAGCCTGGAGAAAGAATAATTTTCTCATATATATATATATATATATATATATATATATATATATATATATGTTGAACTTGTGTCAATATATGTTTTTCAATTTTGTTTTAGAGTGCTGAAATGAATGCTAGAATTTTGGATTTTGTGCTAAAATGGCCTGAGACAAAAGCATTGTAGCATGAGCCCTCACTGTGGAAACAAACCTTGAAAATGTAATGAAACTTTATGGTAGATGTCCAAGTCCAAAGTTTAAGCCTTTTTCCTGGAGTGTCTTTGTCAGCTGCTAGGTCAGTCACATGAAGACTGTGGGTCACTGTGATTATCTGGGATCCCTGTGCATGGCTTGTGCAGTAAAAAAGGCAGTGAAAGATCAGATTTTCCCTGTTTAGCTTTTAAGTTAATAGTACTGCATTTCTAGGAAATTTTGATTTTTACAGCATGTTAGAGAGCAGGTCTTCTGTTGTTAGAATGGTGTATGTCCACCTAAGTTCGTAGATTGCAGGTGGTTTGTGGTAATTAAGGGTGACATTGATCCTGAGCACTGTCAGAGAAAGAAAAATATTTAGTTTCTCTACAGAAAAATTGATATCTATTAGCTGTTAAAATCTGAAAAAAAAGTTTTGACTTAATGTGCTCCGCACCAGCAAAAGAGGCATTTTATCACTTTCACCTGATGTGTGAAAATGTTGTACAGATTTACAAGCAGTGAAAGTGTGATCAACAGTGAGACAGAGACTGTGTTATTTATATGAAAGCAACAGCACAATGTAAATATTTATAAAATGACAAAATAATGTATGAAAAATTATCGTACAATTGAGACATATGCATGCTATCACCAAGGATAACACAGAGAGAGAGAAGCAAACAACAAAAATGCCACTTATAGGGATTTTGGCATAATCTAGTAAAATGCATGTGGCTACACAGAACAGTTTGGTTCTGCAGTTTTAAATTCAGGAAAATAGCTCTCAGGATGGCATTAGTGACAGCACCTCATACCTGTGCCCAGCAAGATGCTGCTTTTCACCCCTCAGATCTGACTCATGTTGGACAACAACTTCCATTTCTTGTTAAGACAAACTCACATCACTCTCATGGTCCTAAATTCTAAATTACATGGAAATGGAAGACTGAAGGATGCCATTCTCAGGTCACAATGTCAGATTTCCAATCAGATCATCAAAATTAAAAAGCAGTTTGATAAACCAAAATTTCCAGCTGAAAACACAGTATTTATAATAATTGTAATATTTGTAAATCATTTCTGACCCAGTTTTCATATATAAATGTCCTGCAGCCCTGGCATTTTGTCTTTCTCTTTTCAGTGCCTATTTGCAGTTTCTTGCTGAGACATAAAACATTATCATGTAAATGGTAGTTTCCTTAGAAAGCAAATCCACAGGGATTTTTAATTAGAATATTTTTGTGAACATCTGAACCAAACTGTAGCATACTGTGAAGTCTTGAAGTGATGCTGAGCAGTACCGGTCACATTGCTATTTCACATTTGCTGTTAGAACTATTTGGCAAAGATAAGATTTCAAAATACACAGCTCAGTCACATAAAAGTTCTTGCAACTGTGACAAAGTGAGGGAGCTTGAAATACATACATAAACCTTCTTTGGTAGAAGGAGCAGGGCAAACTGTGCAATGAGAAATTATATTAGTAATCTTTAATTTATTATGAGGGCAATTTTCAGAATGCAATGTCAAGGTCCTTCATGTTTATGAACATTTTCTGCACTCACCTAATAACTGAGAGTCAAGGAGAATTTATCAAATTAATTTTAGTTTTGGCTGGAGAGTTAGACTTTTTAAAGAATGCTAATGATTGTGCCCAGACATTAATAAATCTGCAGTAAGGCCCAGCATGCAAAAGAAAAATGAAGGGACATTTTTGTCCTTCATTCCCTTTCTCTTGGAAGGCTGGAAATGCTATTTGTCTGTGCTGCTGGTGCTAGGGGCAGATTTCAGAGCGTGTGGGACAAGATCCAAATGGCAGTGCAGGTTAGAGAGACAACTGCAGCAAAGATCAGTGTTACCCTTTGTCTGCAGGGAGATGCCATTGTCCCCAGTGGAAATTTGAGGGACCAGCATCACCTTCACAAAGCAGAAATGGAGCTGTGGATGGCAGTAAATGTGTCTGAGAAGGGTGGGTCCGTGCAGATCCTCATTTTTAGCTTTTTACTGAGCATCTTTTGATGAGCCTTGCTGGAAACAAGTACTCCTGAGCTGTTCTGGTGCAGTCTGAACTTCTCAGGAGCTTTTCCTTAATTGCACAGCAGCCCCAGCCACTGGTGTCCCACAGGAATGGAGATTACAGCCCAGGAGCTGTGTCCAGGCAGAAATCCATTTCACTAAAGTGAAAACCTGAGCATCTCTAACTCCCATTTGCCTCACTGCCAGCTGAAGCATTAATCATCTTGCACAGGACCCTGATATGTATTTTGTAATCCTAAATGAGGATAAACAATGACATTGACTTTATTTTTTACAGAAAAGTGGATGTTACTGAATGTGAAGCCCAGAACACAGTTTAGTCTCTTGTTACCACCTCTGCAGGGAAAAATGTAATTATATTGAGCTCTAAGTAACTTTGTTTGGGACAACTTATTTAGTCTCCCTGAAAGTACCAGTCCATTCCCCAGAGCATTTAAAAATGAGTGCTGGTGTCCAGCCTATTGCCATGGCAGCCCAGGGAGGGTTTATGTGATACACAGCACACCAGGGCCTTCCAGTAATTCCTCTGTAGGTTAATACTGAAAACAGAGCTCTGTTGGTCCAGGCTAACACAATATGCAGAGGTACAGCAAAGCCTGGGCAGACATTTAAAGTAGAGGAAAGTAGTGGCCAGAAGCCAAAAGCCCAGCTTTTCTCTGTTTTCATTTCCTCATAAATACAAATACTCAACATCCATTGCTCTCTCCTGCAGTGTCACATGCTTGGATTGAATGCTATGAGTGCCTATTTCTGCTATCAGTGATAGATAAATTCTCAATGAACTGCTTCCAGACAGCATGTGGATTTTTCTAGGTGGCATCATTCAAGAAGCTTCTTGCAAACTCTGTCTCAAAGCGACTAAAGGATTGACAGTGAGACACAGAGAGGAAAGCAAGCCCTGGGATTTCAAAGCAGCCAAAGCAAACTTACTCTGGAAAATAGACCTGAGGATCTTTGATAGCTTTGAGTAGTTTGGTTTGGTTTTTTTAGGATGTGGAGTATTATTTCTCTTGAAATGGGTTATGGGTGGGGTTCAGGAATCTTTCTCTGCCCTCCAGCTTTCTGTACATGCATTTTCTCCCCATAGATACAGCAAATTCTCTTTCTTGAGCAGAATCAGTGAAGAGTATAGGCTCAGGGTGAAATCTCTCCAGCATTATCTGATGTCAAATATACATCTGGATTGACTCCCAGGCCCATTCTCATCTCTTTAAATTTGCAAAGCCGTGGCAAGTATCCAGGAAAGAGGTGGAACGCCCTGTTCAGAGTGCTCACTACACCCAAATACTTAAAATCTGAAGGTATCGCCCAAGGAGTTTGCTGTGCAAAGGAATTATAGTATAGAAGGCAACAAAAAGACAAATTTAAGTTGATGGACAGAGACATTTGTAAAACCACCTCCTTTTCTATCTTGGCAAAAATTCTCTCTGCTCCTCCTTTCTCCATTGAGGTTATGGGCCTAAATGGGGCAAAATACTTAGATCATGTTCTTTCACAGATACTTATGTAAATGAAAACTCAGAAGTACCAGGTGAGGCCTTGATTC